>NW_024429073.1:0-632006 GCF_009769625.2 Cygnus olor | reverse complement strand
TTTGGGATATCATCAGAGGAGGAGGTGGTCCGTGCTGAAGAAGCCCCACTGTACAACAGCTACCAGAAAATGAGAAAATATGCCCTGTTCAGTGAAGGGTCCTGTCGTATTGGGGAAAGCATCGGAGATGGAAAGCTGCTGTATGGAGTCCTACACGACGAGTTGCAGAAGCTGCTGAGGGAGAAGGTGAATCGAGTCAGTTTGCAGAAGTGAAAGCCATTCAACTGGCCTTAGATATTGCTGAACGAGAAAAGTGGCCAGTTCTCTATCTCTATACTGATTCATGGATGGTAGCAAATGCCCTGTGGGGGGTGGTTACAGCAATGGAAGCAGAACAACTGGGAGCGCAGGGGCAAACCCCTGGGCTGCTGCATTGTGGCAAGATATTGCTGCCCGTGTAGAGAACCTGGTTGTAAAGGTGCGCCATGTAGATGCTCATGTGCCCAAGAATTGTGACACTGAAGAACATCAAAACAACCAGCAGGTGAATCGGGCTGCTAAGATTGAAGTGGCTCAGGTGGACCTGGACTGACAACAGAAGGGTGAATTATTTATAGCTCAATGTGCCCATGACACCTCAGGCCATCAGGGCAGAGATGCAACATACAGATGGGCTCGTGATCGAGGGGTGGACCTGACCATGGACACTATTGTACAGGTTATTCATGACTGTGAAACGAGTGCTGCAGTCAAGCAAGCCAAGTGGCTGAAATATAAATATGGGGAGGCCTACCAGATCGATTTTATCACACTCTCTCAAGACTGCAATGGCAAGTGCCATGTACAGGCAAGTGGACCTGCCCAATCAGACCTGTTACGTGTTGTAGAAAGGGATAAAATCCCTGTAGTACATGTAAAAAATGCCGGGTAAAACAGTCTGGGCTACTCCTGCCTCAGGCAAAGGTAAACCCATTCGTGGTATTTTTTGCCCAGCGACCTGGGTGCACTTGGTGGGTAATGCAAAAGAATGGGGAAGTCTGATGTGTACCTCAAGGGGTTTTAATGTTGGATGAGTGGCCTTGATGTAGGAAACCCCCTGCATGCCTCGATCCCCCTGCTCAGCTGCAGAAAGTGTCTGCTCTGGTGATGATGTTGTAGGCTTGTTATGTGTATAGGTAGCCCAGTTTATTGTATGCATATTGATCAGGTAAATTTGGTGTTGAAGGCTGCAAGCCATTATTATTTTTTTTGGGGGGGGTTGTTGGTACTGTTTTTACTTTAGTTGGTGGAAGGGGAATTAGAGGTTGGTATTTTTGAGCTACGATGTGGTCGTTGCTCAGGCCAGAATGAATACATTTCATGCAACAGCATGGAAGCTACACAGCCATGATGTCTGGTAAAAACTGAGAATTTGCTGTTCTGTTAATTTCTTGAATTACTTCCTGTTTTATTAAAGAGTAGCTTCTCTATAACTACTGTAGTTTATGGCCTTTTGTGCTGTAGACGAGTAACCAAATCTATCTTACTAGCTTTTCCCTTCTCTGTTGCTTCTCTTCACTTTTGCTGGACTGTATTTAGCATGTTATCTTCATAAAGATAGTTATGGTATGTGCCAGTTTGAGATGGCTGAATTAGAATAGTAAGGTTCTCAAGTTGGCTAGAGAATATTGTGGGGGGAAAAAAGTATTTTAGGATGTACTTTATTGGCCTTGCAATTGCCTGGAAATGAGTATTTTAATTTTTGGCAGTTAGAGGTAAATGGCTGTTACTGGTTGGTTCACTCTTAGCTCTTACTCTTGAAGGCTGGGGAATTAGTCAAACGCATTTCTTGAAAGATATTCTTCTATATCTATCTTCTATTTGAAAGATATTCTTCTATAATCATTTTTATAAATGATTTGGATATAGGACTAGAAGGTGTTTTGAGCAAATTTGCCGACGACACCAAACTTGGAGGAGTTGTGGACTCGATGAGGTGGAAAGGCCTTGCAGAGAGATCTGGACAGATTGGAGAGCTGGGCAATCACCAACCACATGAAGTTTAACAAAAGCAAGTGCCGGGTCCTGCACCTGGGTCGGGGCAACCCTGGCTATACATACAGACCGGGCGACCATACGCTGGAGAGCAGCCCCACAGAGAGGGATCTGGGGGTTGTGGTTGATAGCAAGCTGAATATGAGCCAGCAGTGTGCCCTGGCAGCCAGGAGGGCCAACCGTATCCTGGGGTGCATCAAGCACGGCATTGCTAGTCGGTCGAGGGAAGTGCTTGTCCCGTTCTACTCTGCGCTGGTGCGGCCTCGCCTCGAGTACTGTGTGCAGTTCTGGGCACCACAGTACAAAAAGGACATTAAACTGTTGGAGAGTGTCCAGAGGAGGGCGACGAAGATGGTGAAGGGCCTAGAGGGGAAGGCATATGAGGAGCGGCTCAGGTCACTGGGCCTGTTCAGCCTGGAGAAGAGGAGGCTGAGGGGGGACCTCATCGCAGTCTACAACTTCCGCGAGGGGAGTGGAGAGGCAGGTGACCTATTCTCCGTTATCACCAGTGATAGGACCCGTGGGAACGGTGTTAAGCTGAGGCAGGGGAAGTTTAGGCTGGACATCGGGAAGAGGTTCTTCACCGAAAGGGTGGTTGCGCAGTGGAACAGGCTCCCCAGGGAAGTAGTCACTGCACCAAGCCTGTCTGAATTTAAGAAGCGATTGGACTGTGCACTTAGTCACACGGTCTAAACTTTTGGGTAGACCTGTGCGGTGGCAGGAGTACCTACTCCGCTCTACAGAGTAGAGCGGGACAATCACTTTCCTCAACTGGCTAGCAGTGCCATGCTTGATGCATTCCAGGATAGGGTTGGCCCTTTTGGCTGCCAGGGCACACTGTTGACTCATGTTCAACTTGCCATCAACCAAAACCCCCAGATCCCTTTCCGCGGGGCTGCTCTCCAGCGTCTCGTCCCCCAGTCTGTACGTATAGCCAGGGTTGCCCCTTCCCAGGTGCAGAATCCAGCACTTGCTCTTGTTAACTTCATATTGCTGGTGATTGCCTGTCGCAGAACAGATTTTACACGACTTTAATGTAGCAGCAATTTAGGATTTATTTTATACTTTTATGGTAAATAACAGGGTTAGATTCTATGATTTTTAACAGCACTTAATCAGCATTTAATCATCAGTCATTTTAACACAATGATTTCAACAGAATTTGCTAAAATACCTCTCCGGGTACCTGGAGGGGTTTCCCAGCTCAGGGGGAGATTGTGGGTGCAGCCTGCTGCTGTCCCTGGAGAGCTCAAGGGGCTCTTTTCGTAGGATTACTATTTATAGGACTACAAGATAATTGACTGGTAGTGAGTACTTTTCCATCCTGGCTATGGTTCAGATAAGGCAATTTTGGTTTGTTTTCCACCAACCCTGTCATTCTGGTACCTTCCAGAATGTACAGTTCTGGTATTCTGCAGGTTAGGCTACTGTCCATGCTGCAGAGTCTGAGATGCAATCAGGCCGCTATAAGATAATGTGACTGACTTATAGTCAAACTCAGATTCCTTACCGTGTTCTGGAACTCTGATGTGCAAGGAACAGTCACATCGAGGCCTACTGTGGCTCATAAGCCTGACCAAGACTTATGTCAAGTGCAGGAGTAGAGTATACCCGTCACATTGCCCAGCCCTCTAATTTATCAAGATCTCTCTGCAAGGCCTCTCTACCCTCGAGGGAGTCAACAGCTCCTCCCAATTTAGTGTCATCCACAAAATTACTTTGTATACCTTCAAGTCCTGCATGCAAGTCATTTATGAAAACATTAAAGAGAACTGGCCCTAAAATGGAGCCCTGTGGAACCCCAGTAGTGACTGGCTGTCAGCCTGATGTAACCCCATTTACTATAACCCTTTGAGACTGACCTGTCAGCCAATTGTTTGCCTGTTGTATTATGTATTATCTAGCTGTATGCTGGACATTTTTTTCCAGAAGGATACTGTGAGAAACAGTATCGAAAGCTTTGCTGAAATCCAAAAAGATCACATCAACTGGCTTCCCTTGGTCAACTAGATGGGTGACCTTGTCATAAAAGGAAATTAAGTTTGTTAAGCAGGACTTTCCCCTCGTGAACCCGTGTTGGCTTTGACCAACGTCTGCATTGTCTTGCAGGTGTTTTTTGATAACTCCCAGAATAATCTCCATAATTTTACCAGGCACTGACGTGAGACTGACAGGCTTGTAATTACCAAGGTCTTTCTTGCTCTTCTTTAAAATTGGAACAATGTTTTCCAGCTTCCAGTCGACTGGGACCTCTCCATATTCCCAAGACCGTTGAAAAATAATTGAGAGAGGTCTTGTGATGACATCAGCCAGCTCTCTGAGTATCCTGGGATGAATCCCATTGGGCCCCATAGACTCATATGCATCTAGCTGGAGCAGCAAATCCTGCACAAATTCCTGGTTGGCTGGGAGTTCATAGTTATCGCGGTCATGGTCCTCCAACTCAGGGTTCCGGGGGTCCCAGGGCCCATCATCGGTGTTGAAGACGGAGGCAAAGAAGGCATTAAACGTCTCTGCTTTGTCTAGGTCCCTATTTGTGAGCTGACCGTCCTCATCAAGTAACAGACCAGTGTTTTCTCTGGTCCTCCTTTTGCTGTTAACATATTTTTAAAAAGCCCTTTTTATTGTCCCCCGCAGTACTGGCCAGCTTCAACTCTAATCGCACTTTGACCACACAATTTTTCTCCCCACAATGGTGAACAGCATCTCTGTAGTCCTCCCATGTCACCCGACCTCGCTTCCAGTGGCCATACACTTTCTTTTTCCACCTAAGCTCTAGAAGATCCCTGCTCAGGCAAGCTGGCCTTCTGCCCCGCCTGCTTGACTTCTGACATTTTGGAATTGCCTGTTCCTGTGCTCTTAAGAGGTGGTACTTAAAAAGTGACCAGCACTGATGGACCCCGATGTCTTCAAAAGCAGTTTCCCGGGGGACCTTACTAACTAGTTCCCTTAGCAGCCTGAAGTCTGCTTTCCCCATATCCAGGGTCGAAATTTTGCTGGTAGTCTTCCTCCTGTCACCAAAGATTTTAAACTCAATTACGCTGCTATAAAGCTGTTAGGAGCCATAAACATTGTTAACTGTTAAATTTGACAATTTTGAAATTTTGAATCTCTTTTGAAAAAAGTAAGGTATAAATGCCTAAACAGACTGACTCTATGTAAATCAGATTGAAATGGCTAATAAACTACTTTGTCAGGTAGTGATGCGTGGAGACCTCTACCATGCTTAAATTATCTTCTGTCACAGTAGTTTTATGACCATGAAATAAGCATGAGAAATATAAAACAGCTGTGAATACTACGGGGGATGATCTCCATGCTGATTCAGTGAAGGTAATGAACGTAATGCCTTAAGGTTGCATTTGATCTGTTTCAGTATTTCCATGCATTATAAAGATTGTATAGATCAGCTCTTTGGTTGAAGTCCTAGTTCTGCTGAAAACAAACATAGCAATCCTTCTCATTCATCATGTTGAGATTATTTTTACTCTCAGTGTCTCAAGGCAAATGTCAGATGAATGTTTTGTGTGCGTGTGTGTGTTCTTGGGATGTCTGCTTCCCAAACACTGCTCTTACCCTACCACAACTCCTGTTATCATGCAGGACTCTTAACCGGATGTCAAGCCAGTACTTGAGGAGATAGGTAGTCTTGAAACCCTACAGACTGCAGTAGATTGAAATACTGTAAGAGGCCATCACTTCTAATCAGGGGAGGCAATAACACCTGAGTGGCATTAAACTGTTTCTGCTTGCTATTTAATAAAAGCAATAAGTAGAATCAGTATCACTTTTATGGGGATTTTCTTGGAAAACATTTATTCTTTATGATTGTCTATTAAGACTGTAATTTGATGTAAAGCTCTTAGATGTAAAGCTCTCTTTGTTGCATTAAAGGTTAAGGTAATTGGGAGTGAAGCCCAATTAGTCGTTATAAGTCTGGTTGCGTTCAGCGTACTGAACTATCACGATTACGGATGCACAAATAACGTAATATACCCTCAGTCTAGTTGCGTTCCATGAACTACCACGGCTACACTTAAAAGAGTTTGGTCGCGTTCCATGAGAACTACCACGGCTAGATTAATGAGCAGTGCAATTTATTAAAACAACAGATACACGGGTTCTTTGGATTGCCAATGATAAATTCACTGTCTGCAAAGCATGTGAAAATACCATAAGTATGAGTAATACAGCCTGGCTACAAACACGTTCAAAGATATGAAGCAACTCTATAGAGATTTCTAAGTTTCCCGGGGAGGCACTTGGTATAACCAAGTGTTCAAATCTTACCCAAAGGCATCCCAATGGGGGGGGGTGGGGGGAAGAGAGGCTCAGCCCGTCGACTGATCCCAAAAGTCAGAAGGTATCTTTCGAGATAATATCTTTTCCTTTGCGATGATATCTTCCCTAACATCCTCTCTCCCTTAAGCTAATTTATATCATTTTTTATCAGTCAGGTGGAGCTTGAGTGACTCTAGTCATACATACCTTTGTTACGATTGGTGCTAAATTTTCTTGCTTTTGCTTAAAGGTATAGGCTCAGAGAAATTCAGAGCGCATGCTCAGTGAGGGGTGGTCGCACCTTGGAGGCAGGTAGCCTTTGGGATGGAGGTGTGTTTTGGTATTGTAATGATATTATAATAAGCAAAGTTCACAAAAAGGACAGCATTTTGTCAAAAACATGGCAGGCCGCTGGGCCAGGGTAGCAAATATGCAGCTTATTGGTTCCAATGTACCTTTGAGTTCCCATCTTATCACAGAGCCTGGCCACAGCGTCTCCACTCCGCTCCACCTTCCGTACAGTTCCTCTTAGAGTCAGCACACCAAGTTCCCCTGGTGTGGCCAACATCTAAGGTTGGAGGCCTAGGGAACTTCTATGGAATGCAGCTACACTCCACCCTGGAAGCTTCTTCAGTGCTGTACCTTTTCTTAAAAATCTGAATATAAGCTTACTTTCTAAGTCACCTCAGGCAATTATTCCACATAATCCACTCCGTGACTATAGTCACTCAAGCTTCTGGACAGACTGGAGAGTTGGAGAGCTGGGCAATCACCAACCACATGAAGTTTAACAAAAGCAAGTGCCGGGTCCTGCACCTGGGTCGGGGCAACCCTGGCTATACGTACAGACTGGGGGATGAGACGCTGGAGAGCAGCCCCGCAGAGAGGGATCTGGGGGTTTTGGCTGACAGCAAGTTGAATATGAGCCAGCAGTGTGCCCTGGCAGCCAGGAGGGCCAACCGTATCCTGGGGTGCATCAAGCACGGCATTGCTAGTCGGTCGAGGGAAGTGCTTGTCCCGTTCTACTCTGCGCTGGTGCGGCCTCGCCTCGAGTACTGTGTGCAGTTCTGGGCACCACAGTACAAAAAGGACATTAAACTGTTGGAGAGTGTCCAGAGGAGGGCGACGAAGATGGTGAAGGGCCTAGAGGGGAAGACATATGAGGAGCGCTCAGGTCACTGGGCCTGTTCAGCCTGGAGAAGAGGAGGCTGAGGGGGGACCTCATCGCAGTCTACAACTTCCTCGCGAGGGGGAGTGGAGAGGCAGGTGACCTATTCTCCGTTATCACCAGTGATAGGACCCGTGGGAACGGTGTTAAGCTGAGGCAGGGGAAGTTTAGGCTGGACATCGGGAAGAGGTTCTTCACCGAAAGGGTGGTTGCGCAGTGGAACAGGCTCCCCAGGGAAGTAGTCACTGCACCAAGCCTGTCTGAATTTAAGAAGCGATTGGACTGTGCACTTAGTCACATGGTCTAAACTTTTGGGCAGACCTGTGCGGTGGCAGGAGTTGGACTTGATCCTTATGGGTCCCTTCCAACTCGGGATATTCTATGATTCTATGATTAAGCTTCACGACATTTGAAATATCAGGTGTATCACATATAATGCAGTCCCTGTCTCCCCTCCTGGAGCACCTGCCGCTGCCTCCGGTGCAATATTAGGATTATAGGGAGCATAACTTGATTCCTCCTCCGAAAACAGAACCTTATTGTTTACATATAAATTTCAAAGCCTGAATTTTCATCAGACCCGTATTTTGGCCAAAATACTGAAGTTCCTTTTATTAGCTTTTTAGGCCAGACAATTACACAATATCAAACCATTATTTAATTTTTTAATCCTTTTCCCTAGTTTTTGGGTTGTTTTTCCAAATCCTTATCATTCTCTCCAAAGGGCTATCTTTAGGCACGATCCCGGGGTCTCCAACCCCACTGCTGACTCTTGGAACCCTTAATCCCCATCTCTTCCTGAGGTGCTGCTGTGGACTTTACCACCCACAGGGTACCACACACCTTCACCTAGGACTAGGACAGAGGTGGGGTGTACTGCCGAGCACCTCACTTCACCGTGCTCGGGGTACCGTACACCTAAGGGCCCAAACCCCCGAGACTCTCTTGCACTCCTCTCCTCTCTCTTTCGCTTCGTCCCTCTCCAGCTGAGGGGACTTCTTTTGTCCCCTCGCAGGACCACTGAGCCTCGCGGATGGGGACTTGACATTCGCTCCACAAAAAGTGCGTCATTCACACTCACGCTCATTCACACCATAGTCTCCCCGAACCCAAACCGAGGCAAGGTATAGTAAAGTTTCCCTTACCTCGGTCCATGCACGGCTTCCCGGTCCGGGTTATCAGCAGTAATCCCCGTGCCTGTTCCCGATCCGGGCTGGACTATATGTTGGCTGTGTCTGTGGTATGTCAGTGCTGGCCTCCCTTCTCCCCAGAGCTTCACAGAGCCTGTCTTCAGATTAACAGTCTCGGTCCTTTGCCGGCCGTACCGAGACAACCCACCACCCCGACGGGACCGCTGAAATCAGCGGGGTGCACCTTCCTGTCTGCGGTGGCAAGAAATCTTCGGCAGGCGACAAGATCCCGGACGAGCCCCCAAATTGCGAGAAAAATCTCAAATAATTTTCTTCAGACAGGATCTTCTGTGAAGCTTATTTTATTCGTGATTCCAATGGCGGGCATCCAGTCAATCAGGAGCGCATTTTAGTAAACAAATCATAACCTTTTATTCCCTATTACCCGACACCTGATCACCTCCCCTGTTTCCTCATTGGCTGAGTACTACAGGTTCACAAGCTACTCGACGCTCCTCTATACCATATATGTACAATTTTTCCTTTTTTCAACCCTTTAATTTCTCCTTTCTTATGTTTTGAGAACTTGTGATCTTTTTTTTTTTTACTGTTCCCACAGTGCTCATCCTGTTTTTCTCAAGCTTCTACCTTATTTTGGAACAGTGAGGCCTTCTACTGTCCACTTATCTACTTAGCATTTCTCCTTGTTATGGCTACACAGCTACCTTGGAATACAGAAAAGTAATTCTCTACTGCAAAAACACAACTTTGTTTCTCACAATTCCACATAATCCACTCCGTGACTATAGTCACTCATGCTTCACGACATTTGAAATATATCAGGTGTATCACATATGATGAGGATTATCAAGTATATGTACATCTTGTAGGGATACTACAAGTTTCATCATAATCCATAGTTTAACATACAGGGATATTGTCAATATGAAAGACAATGCAGTGAGTATTAATAAAACAATGACAGGATGAAGCATCTTGTTGAAGATTCCCGTGGCAGTTGGCGACCATCCGAACAAAGTGTCCCTCCAGTGGTGTTTTCCATCCTTCTTTACTCTTTCCAACACTTGATGTATTTCTTCCAAATCATGATGGACAGTAATCAAAGTTTTTTGTCCATTTTCTTGAACTTGTTTCAGCAACCCCTTCAAATCTTCATGTGATAGTAATTTCCTCACCAGTGTAAGGTTCATTCCAACAGGGGTAGGCAGGTCGTGAAGTAAAGTATAATTGGATGTAATAAGTTGGTGAGTCGTGACGGGAGCTGAGTAACTAAAATCACATCCTAGAATTTTGGTAAAGTCACAACACAAACAATGGAGTGATTACTTGTATCTACAGTAGTATTATCTATGACTATGGAATCACAACAGGTTCTCGTGCAAACACAACCTTTCCTATATATACAAGTACAGTTTCAGGGGTTTCATCGGGATGTAGCTCAAAGTGACAAATATTTTGTTCAGTGTCAAGACAAATGTCTTGGGCCTTGAGCGTGTTACTTTCACAAATGAAGCCTTTTTGTTCGCGCACAATACGCATTCACATCAATTGTCTGCAACTTTCCTCCCTTTTGATGGGACCATGCTTTGTGCTCCTTAGGATAAAGCATAGTTCCATTATGATTGAGTCCTAATGCAATGACTGGATATACATTGTATACGGTGGCATTACTTATGGTCAATATAAAAGCAATAATTTTATCGCTTTCTGCATAATAGGTAAAGTTGACTAATTGACACCATGCTTGGAACTCCTTTTCAAATTCTGAAGCATTATCCCAAATTAATTTCCGAATTTCAGTGGGTAAGGTTCCTCTCTCCCCCCCCTCTAATAACAGCTGCTGCTACAGACTGTATCCATAACTGCACTTGTATGCAACTCAAAGCCAAGGATCGTCTTGGTTTTCTCCAAGGCATTTACAATTAATTGATGATCATTTTCTTCAATGGGGTAAAATGTCTGAGAAGCCATTGACTTGCTCCTAAAGCCGATAAGGATGATTTTATTGGTCGTTCCAATTTCCTTAGGTCATCTGTAGTAGCGGTTATTCTACTCATTAGGACCTCGGCATCTATGCTATTTAATATACCTAATCTTGTTCCCAGTAATCCAGTGGCATCTTGCAGCATGCGCCGAGATCATTTCAGAGAACGTCCATGTAACTATGCCAACCAGCCAGTATAGGCAGTTCTCAAAAAGGTGGTACATTTTGGGTTGATTTCTGAGATATTAATGTGCAGCGCTAGCTCTACCCTTTTTAGAGACCAGCTAGGGTTAAAGACACGCTGTTGTCCCATGTTTTTAATTCTGTAAGGACCTGTGTTGAAGACGGAAAGAGTTAGACTAATGGGGCCAAGTTGGTACATTTTCAGATATTTGTGGGCAGACGCTTCTTATCCTTTGCAATCGATGCAGATGTTGCTGTATCAATCATAAATTCAAATAGTAATTCGGTGCCTCTGTAACCCCAAAGACAGTACACAATTATGGGCTTGGTGAAGGTAAAATTGTACCAGCAATCAGAATTTGGTTCAGTTATTTTGCTACAATCAGTATTATAATTTTGTGGTCTGGAGGTCAGCATAAATCGTCTTAATTTCAGTCGGCCTATTGTAAGTAGACCCATTAGTTATTTGGCAACTGATTTGTATTGCCTGTCCTGAAATGGCTTGAAGTTCAGCCATCCGAAGAGAGTCATTCCAACTCCATTCATCTTTTGAAAACACTTCATCTCCTTTTATAACTAGAGCGGAGAGATTTAAGTTCTTTTTGTTCTGCAGTGTTCCAACACTTGCACTATATCGTGGCAATGAATGGTTCCAAGGGTCATTATGAGATGTTATGTTAACAGTGGGTACGTTTCTAGCTCTATACTGCAGTACGGCAGATGGGGTGGATGGAGTTAGACCAAGTGGAGTAGTTAGACCAAGTGGCTCAGATTTTGTGGCTCATATCTATTTTGAACCTAAATGATAGCCCTGTACAGCGTGGTTCCCACAACCCTGCATCAGTGTAATGTAATTGCCACACACAAGTCACAATAGTGGGTTCCACCAGGGTAAAGTTATACCAACAATTAAGACTGTAATTTGATGTAAAGCTCTTAGATGATTACTCTTTAAATAACAACTTTCCAAATCTATGTCTATGCGTTAGTGTACTACACAGAGAAGACCATTATCTAGTGATATAACACTGATTTACTACAAGTTTCTCATTAGTATAGGTGCCTTGGGCATGATTTTAGCTGAGCTCATGGTTTTCCAGTGTATTCTAAATCAATGGCCATCTAAACAATGCAAAGACTTCATGCAAATTAGAAACTTAGCTCTTCCACTTTTAGTTATCTAATTCTGAAGCTGTTCAGGCCTAAAGGAAGTATCAAAGGATGATGACTCTCCTAGTCCAGAAGTTATATTTTAAGAGGCATCTGGTGAGGGAGTGAGTGTGATGAAGAGATATTCGATGAGGTTGAGACCAGACCTAGAATTCACATGAGTGTGTACACACACACACACACACAGAGAGAGGAATTCAGTTTGCTTTTGTTTTAACAATGTGCCCTTTATATCTGAGACAACCCTGTACTCTCAAGAGAAAAGTCTCAGGCTTTGTCATGTGTGTGGTTATAGTCTTAGTAATAAGAAAGTGTAGCAATGAGCAAAGTATTCTGTACTTAAAGTAAAAATAAAATCAGAAAATCAGAACTCAGTCCATCTTTTTAAGATACCATGTTAGGTTGAAATGTGTATTTAAAGGCCCTGCTTATGTGAAAGCCCTCTGTAGAAAGTTCTGCAAAATGCAGGGTTTTGTGTTGTTTTCCTTGCAAGGCTTGTTCAAATGTATCCAGTCTTAAAAGTAAGGCACGATGGGTGTGGAAGCATTGCACTATTAAAAAACAGTTTTCAGATCTGATTTTAATAATAGGTTTTCTTTTCCCCATTCTGTTGTGAATATTTTAGTTTTTATTTTTCCTGAGGCTGGGCAGTTTGGGATTCACCAAAATTAGTATTGTGTTCAGAACAGGTTAGAGGGGAGAAGAGGCTAAGGGGAGCTGTGGTTTTATTCCACCTGGGCATTGTACATGCAGTGTTGGGCTCTTCTGCATCTACGCGAAGCCCTGGTAGTAGTTATTAATGTTGTTTGCTCCATTCTGGAAAGTAATGGAAGTGTGTTTGAATACTGTATTGATTTTTTTCTGGAGCTGCATCGCAAATATGCTTCTGGCAAGACACTGCATTCTGACAAATTTTTCTGGTGGGAAAATTGGTAGTGGGAGGGGGAATGCAATTTATTCATTGTATATTGTGCGTTTAAGTGCTGTGCTAAGTAACAGTAGAAGATCAAGCTGAACAGTTAAGCTGCTTTAGGTTCTACCTTTAAATATTTGCATGAATCCTGTAACAATAATCTGACTGATACACAACTCTACTGCATGGGAGATTTTGGATGTAGATTGCCTCTATACAGAGATTATCAAAGAAATAGAGGATTAAAAAGAAAACCTGGTTACCAATTGCTTTTGGACCGTCCTATTTTTATTTTTTTCAAACAGATAAGAATGGCATTAGTCTTCCCTTCCTGCATTGTGCTTTTCAGGCTTCATTCCTCTCACTTCTGTTTGTGTTGCAAGTGTGGCAAAGTTGCTTTTCCATGCTCTAGAATGGAGGGAAATGAGTATTTTTTAGACCGCCACCTGCCCATTTGTTATTCCAGATGCAGTTTAGCTTAGTTTACTGTATGTAAGGGCTGTTGCAGGAATATTTAGCATTTAAACTACTTTAAGAAAGGGTCTCATTAGCCTCTGTCTTTCCTGGGTTTTGAGTACATAGAATAGAATCTGAAATTACATAGTTTTTCTGTTTGCTTCTGGTTAACACTTTAGTGACTAGATGTGAAAAATAGCTATACATCTTAAACTTAATTATCTAGTCATAAAGATAGAAAGAACTCTCTTGACTTCCTTGGCATGAATTTTGGACAGAGCAAAAGCCAGGAATAAAATAAAACTTTAGGTCAATTTTTGCGATTGTGATTACATAGATATTTACTTATAATGAAGATACTACCCTGAAATTCAGTCTAACAGTTTAGCTGCTCTGAAGTGTAGTGGGTTTACGTGGCAAGGTTTTGGTAGCAGGGGGCCATGGGGGGGCTTCTGTGAGAAGAATCTAGAAGCTGCCCCATGTTAGGTAAGGCCCCACTGCTGACCAGAGCTGAGCCAATAAGCGATGTTGTTTTGCGCCTCTGTGAGAGCATATTTAAGACGGAAAAAAACCCGCTGCGCCACACAGCAGCTGGGAGAGTGAGAGGAGTGAGGAACCGCCTTGCAGGCGCCAAGGTCAGTGAAGAAGGAGGGGAGAGGTCCCTGCGGCCTGTGGTGAGAACCATGGTGAAGCAGGCTGTCTCTCTGCAGCCCATGGAGTACCACAGTGGAGCAGGGTTCCACACTGCAGCCCGTGGAGGAGACCACGGTGGGTGGAGCAGGTGGATCTGGCCTGAAGGAGGCTGCGGACTATGGAGAACCCTTGCTGGAGCAGATTCCGGGCCGGACCTGTAGCCTGTGGAGAGGGGACCATGCAGGAGCAGGTTATCCGTCAGGAGCTGCTGCCTGTGGGGGACCCAGGTTGGAGCAGTTTGCTCCTGAGGGATGGACCCCGTGGTACGACCCATATCTGGAGCAGTTCTTGAAGAGCTGCTGCCTGGGGAAGCCCATGCGGATCAGTTCACCAAGGACTGCATCCGTGGGAGGGACCCCACAGCACAGTGGACGAGAGTGACCGAGAAGGACGCGAAGAAGAAGCGCTATAGACTGACCATAACCCCCATTCCCCGTTCCCCCTGCGCCGCTCGGGGGGAGGAGGTGGAAGAGGGTGGAAGGGGGGGAAGGTGCTTTTGGTTTCTTTCCTTTGTTTCTCGCTTCTCTAGCTGTTAGTAATAAGTAATAATCTTACTATCTTTCCCTATGCTGAGTCGGTTTTGGCCCGTCACAATAGATGCTTGCGCGACGTCCTCAGTCCTTATCTCAACGCTTGAGCCCTTTTAATCGTATTTTCCCGTTCCTCTTTGAGGAGGGGGAGTGAGAGAGCGGGTTGTGGTGGAGCTCGGCCGCCCACCCCGAGTAAAACCACCACATGAAGTCATTAAAAAACTGGTTAGTTCTCTCCAACTTGTAATTTAAAAAACAAATTTAGGTTAAGTTAATTCAGAAATCCCTTGTCCACTTGTGGTGGTTTAACAGCCGCTGGGTAACTAAGGTCCACCACACCACTCTCTCACTTCCCCTTCTCAACAGAACAGGGGAGAAAATACAATGGAAAAAAGATCATGGGTTGAGATAATCATAGAATCATAGAATCATAGAATGGCTTGGGTCGGAAGGGACCTTAAAGATCACCTATTTCCAACCCCCCTGCCATAGTCAGAGATGCCACCCACTAGATCAGGTTTGCCAGGGCCCCATCCAACTGGTCTTGAATGCCTCCAGGGATGGGGCATCCACAACTTCTCTGGGCAACCTGTTCCAGTGCCTCACCGCCCTCTGAGCGAAGATTTCCTCCTAACCTCTAATCTAAATCTCCCCTCTTTAGTTTAAAACCATTCCCCCTTGTCCTATCATTATCTACACAAATAAAGAGTCCTCTCCATCCTTTTTATAAGAACCCTTTAAGTACTGAAAGGCACGCAATGAGGTCTCCATGGAGCCTTATCTCTCCAGGCTGAACAGCCCCAGCTCTCTCAGCCTTTCTTCATAGGAGAGGTGTTCCAGCCCTCTGATCATCTTTGTGGCCCTCCTCTGGACCCGTTCTAACAGGTCCAACATCTTTCTTGTGCTGGAGGCCCCAGAACACCTTCCCCCCATCCACCCTCTTCTAACCTCCTCCCGCCGAGCAGTGGCAGGGGAATGGGGAATGGGAGTGTACAGTCAGTCCGTAGCACTTTGTCATCTGCTGCTCCTTCAAGGTACTTCTCTTCCCTGTTCCAGCATGGGGTCCCTCCCACGGGATGTAGTCCTTCCTGAACTGATCCAACATGGTCTTCCCACAGACTGGCAGTACTTCAAGAACTGCTCCAGTATGGGTCCGTACCATGGGGGTGCAGTCCTTCAGGAAGAGACTGCTCTCAGCATGGATCCCGCATGGTGACAGCTCCCTCCGGGTCACCTGCTCCACCATGGGTTCCTCTCCACAGTTGCAGGTCTGGCCCAGAGCCTGCTCCTGCGAGGGCCATCCATCAGTCTGCAGCCTCCTTCAGGTCAGATCCACCTGCTACACCGGTGGGCTCCTCTACAGTCTGCAGCGTGGTTATCTGCTCCACTGTGTTCCCTCCATGGTCTGCAGGGGGACAGCCTGGGTCGAGGAGGACCAGGTTAGAGATCATTTAGGCAACTTGATACCCACTGTGAGAAACTAAGTTGTGTTTTTGCAGTAGAAAACTAACCTTCTGTATTCCAAGGTAGTTGTGTAGCCATAACAAGGAGAAATGCTAAGTAGATAAGTGGACAGTAGAAGGCCTCCACTGTTCAAAATAAGGTAGAAGCTTGAGAAAAACAGGATGAGCAGTGTGAGAACAGTAAAAAAACAAAGATCACATGTTATGTTTTCTAACATAAAAGAGAAAAAAAAAGGAAAAAGGAGAAATTAAAGGGTTGATCAAAAAACATTGTACTATATGGTATAGAGGAGCGTTGAGTTAGCTTGTGAACCTGTAGTACTCAGCAATGAGGAAACAGGGGAGGTGAATCAGGCGTCGGGTAATAGGGAATAAAAGGTTATGATTTGTTTACTAAAATAGCGCTCCTAATTGTCAGGACGCCCGCCATTGCAATCACGAATAAAATAGCTTCACAGAAGGTCCTGTCTGAAGAAAATTATTTGAGATTTTTTCTCACAATTTGGGGGCTCGTCCCGGATCTTGTCGCCTGCCGAAGATGTCCTGCCACCACAGACAGGAAGGTGCACCCTGCTGATTTCAAGCGGTCCCATTGGGGGTGGTGGGTTGTCTCGGTATGGCCAGCAAAGGACCAAGACTGTTAATCTGAAGACAGGCTCTGCAAAGGACTGGGGAGAAGGGAGGCCAGCACTGACATACCACAGGTACAGCCCAGAGACAGTACAGACACAGTACAGGCACAGGCATTACTGTTGTAACCCGGACCGGAAGGAAAGTCTGTGCATGGACCGAGGTAGGGAAACTTTACCGTATATTGCCGTCGGGTTGGGTTGGGAGACTCTTGTGGGCAATGTGAATGAGATACACTTTTAGTGGGAAGCGAGTGTGGAGTCCTCGACCCGCGTGTCCGTAGCCCCGCGAGGGGCGTGGCCGGAGACGACGAAGTGAAAGAGAGACTAGTGCAACAGAGTCTCGGGGGTTTGGGCCCTTAGGTGTATGGTACTCCGAGCACGGTGAAGTGAGGTGCTCGGCAGTACACCCCACCTCTGTCCTAATCCTAGGCGAAGGCGTGTGATACCCTGTGGGTGGTAAAGTCCACAGCAGCACCTCAGGAAGAGATGGGGATTAAGGGTTCCAAGAGTCAGGAGGGTGGAGGTGAAGACCCCAGGATCGTGCCTAAAGATATTCCTTTGGGGAGAATGATAAGGATTTGGAAAAACAACCCAAAAACTAGGGAAAAGGAGTTAAAATAAATAAATAAATAATGGTTTGATATTGTGTAATTGTCTGCCTAAAAAGCCAATAAAAGGAACTTCAGTATTTTGGCCAAAATATGGGTCTGATGAAAATTCAGGCTTGAAATTTATATGTAAACAATAAGGTTCTGTTTTCGGAGGAGGAATCAAGTTATGCTCCCTATAATCCTAATAATGCTCCTAATATTGAGGCAGCAGCAGCTGCTCCAGGAGGAGCAATTGACGCTGTCCCTGAGAAGTCGTGCCGGGGAGCGCAGAGCGACGGGAGTGGAGGAAGGGGGGGTCCCGGTGGGGCCTCGGGGCCGTGCGGAGGCGCTGCAGGGCCGGTGCCACTCCCCCTCTTACCAGCAGAGAGGTTAGAAGTTTTAAGAAGGAAATGAAGTCTTTAATTGAGGGCCTAGCAGAACAGTCAAATCCGTTTCTAAGGCCTAATTTGTATTCCTGGGCGGGAAATGTCAATCTTGAGTATGTTATTCACTGCAGAAGAATGTTTAGGAGGGGAATGATTTGGCAGGCAGCTGTGCAAGAATGGGAAAGAACTAACACCCCCCACCCCCACCCCCCAGACCGAGAGTAATTCCGATAGAGCAGAAATATCCACTTATCTAACTGCGATAATAACAACCCACAACATAGAAATCATATGAGAGATCGGGGTCAGAATTAGAAAGTACTCGGGGATGAATCCTGAGGACCCGGTAGCCCAAGGGCTCTTTAAAGTTCATTTTGTGATTAAAGCCTGGCCAGATATGCAGAAAAAGCTCCAGAAGGTGGAAGGATGGAGTGAACAGTGTAGGTAGTATGAAGGTGTATGCCAGGAGGGGAGATGAGAAGCAAAAGTAGAGAGCGAAATAAATGGTATTCACAGCATACTGGGTAGTGAGGCAGAGGGCTAGAGATAGAGGGACTTTCGGGAGGAGTCGGGCCCAGGATGGAAAGGAGAGGAAGAGAGACGAAGGACTGGCAGGCAGGGAAAGCTACCTGTGTTGCAGCCTAAATCCTAGCAGGGACAGGCTTTGAGAAGATGTTTTAAGTGTGGCCAGGCTGGCCACTTCAAATAGGAGTATCCGGAGTGGAAGAAGGAGGAGAGATTGCTGTTATAAATTCAGAATAGGGGAGTTGGGGCTTCTCAGAAAGCTAGTTTGCTGATAAATGAAAAAGTGTACCTCAAGGGTTCCTCAAGTGTATTTTTTCAAAATTGTTGAGATTTTTCTCACACCACAAATCCATGGGCCCCAATGGGATGCACCCACGAGGGCTGAGGGAGCTGGCCAGTGTTATTGCTAGGCCACTCTCCATCATCTTTGAAAGGTTTTGGAGAACAGGAGAGGTGCTTGAGGACTGGAAGAAATCCAGTGTCACTCCAGTCTTCAAACAGAGCAAGAAGGAGGACCCAGGAAACTATAGGCCAGTCAGCCTCATTTGATTTGAATTTAATTCATTGCTTGTCTGAAGGAAAATGAGTGGAACACTGTCATTCAGGTTTTCATTGTATTCAGAGATATAGTAATACAACTAGTGGATTCAGTTAAAACTTCTCTACTGTTATCCTGAATTTGTTTGGGAAAATAAGAAATAAATTGGAAGCATCTGTCATGCACTGAAATTACCAAATCATTTATTCCATCAATCTCGTGAATTTTAAGTTAATATGTTAAAGCCTTCCCCACCTGCTGTTAGGCATCTGAAGAGGGGGTGAGACAAAGGACAGTTCTTGGCTTCCGAGTGCTTTTTGCATCTTTTGTGCCTGGTGATGTGATGAGGGCCAAGGGGTTTGCTCTGAATGTAAGATATTTAGGGCAGAATCTGTTTGCTTGGTGTACTCAAAATATGCTGATTTAACGTTAAGCATAGAATCATAGAATCATAGAATATCCCGAGCTGGAAGGGACCCATAAGGATCATCGAGTCCAACTCCTATCCTTGTATCCTATATAACTTTGTTCTGAATTGTGTGTGTCTTTTATTACTGTTTTAAGAAATTTAAAATGATAGGTCAGTCTTGTCTGTGTAGCTTGTTTAGCACTGTGTAGTATCTTTAAGGTGTATCTATATGTGTGTATATGTATATATGTAATATATGTGTAATATATATGTAAAAACACATATAAGACATATAATAGCACATATGTAAAAACACAAGATTTATTAACTGTGATCATAGTGAGAGAACATTTGGGCAGCATTTCCCACCTCTGCTCCTCTGTTTTCTGCCCAGTGATTGCAGAGACACAATTTATATACAGTTTCGGTTAAAAAAAAAAAAAAGTGAGGAAAAAGAATCATTCCAGTGTTAAAGCCAGGTTTCCATGGATTCCAAATAATTATTCCAATGTTAACAAGGCTAGGTATCCATCCCTGGGAAGAATGGACTCCTTAAGTAGCTTGTTAACTGCCACAATTCTAATAAGGAATCAGTGAATAATTTGACAATGTGGAGAAATGGCTCTTGGTGGAGCCTATATGAATGGCACAGCCAGTATTATTTTAGATCAGAAGTGGGGAGCTGGAAAAAATCACAGACTGTTAGTCTGTTAGTTCAGTTGAATGTTCTTTTAGTTAAGATACACTTCTCAGACAGACCTCTCAAATCTTAAATATTAATAATTATACCACCACACTACACTGGTTTCTTATGAATGGGAAGCTCAGACAGAAGAAGAATGAGTTAAAATGAATCTTAGCATCATAGAATCATTAAGGCTGGAAAAGACCTCCAAGATCATCTGGTCCAGCCATCCCCCTACCACCAATATCAGTCAATAAACCATGTCCCTGTGCACCACGTCCAACCTTTCCTTAAACACCCCCAGTGACGGTGACTCCACCACCTCCCTGGGCAACCCCTTCCAATGCCTGACTACTCTTTCTGAGAAGAAATGTCTCCTAATTTCCAACCTAAACGTCCCCTGGCACAACTTGAGGCCAATCCCTCTAGTCCTATCACTAGTTATCTGTGAGAAGAGTCCAACCCCCAGCTCCCACAACTTCCTTTCAGGTAGTTGTAGAGAGTGGTAAGGTCTCCCCCTCAGCCTCCTCTTCTCCAGACTAAACAACCCCAGTTCCCTCAGCTGCTCCTCATAGGACTTGTGTTCCAGGCCCTTCACCAGCTTTGTAGCCCTTCTCTGGACACACTCCGGGGCCTCAATGTCTTTCTTGTAGTGAGGGGCCCAAAAGTGAACACAGTACTCGAGGTGTGGCCTCACCAGAGCAGAATACAAGGGGACGATCGCCTCCCTGGTCCTGCTGGCTACACTATTTCTGATACAAGCCAGGATGCCGTTGGCCTTCTTGGCCACCTGGGCACAATGCCGGCTCATGTTCAGGCGAGCGTCGACCGACACCCCCAGATCCTTTTCCTCTGCACAGCTTTCCAGCCACTCTGCCCCAAGCCTGTAGCGTTGCATGGGGTTGTTGTGACCAAAGTGCCGGACCCGGCACTTAGCCACGTTGAACCTCATCCCACTGGCCTCTGCCCATCGATCCAGCCTGTCCAGGTCCCTCTGCAAGGCCTTCCTGCTCTCCGGCAGATCGACACTTCCCTGCAACTTGGTGTCGTCTGCATGCTTACTGAGGGTGCGCTCAATTCCCTCATCCAAATCATCAATAAAGATATTAAAAAGGGTGGGCCCCAACACCGACCCCTGGGGAACACCACTCGTGACCGGTCGACAGCTGGATTTAATGCCATTCATCACCACTTTCTGGGCCGGACCGTCCAGCCAGTTTTTAACCCAGCAAAGAGTGTACCTGTCCAAGCCACGGGCTTCCAGCTTCTCCAGGAGAATACTGTGGGAGACCGTGTCAAAGACTTTGATGAAGTCTAGGTAGACTACGTCAACAGCCTTTTCCTCATCCACCAGGCGGGTCACCCGGTCATAGAAGGAGATGAGGCTGGTCAGGCAGGACTTGCCTTTCATGAACAGATGCTGACTGGGCATGGTCTTCTGGTATCTTCTCATACCTCTTCACAATTATGTGGTTTTGTTCTGTTCTGTTTTATTTAATAGCAAGAGCCTTATTTCCATAGGTATGGTGCACCTAGCTCATGTGATTTTATATGATGACTAAGTTGTTAGTGCTGTCTGCAGTCATCTTGCAGTGCATGCTTGCAGGATCCTCCCTGCCTTTATTCTCTTCCTTCCAACTCTGGAACATCACATGTATGGGCTTCCTGAGCATTCAGTTGAGATTGACACACATACAGTGGTTAATTTTTTTTCCTGAATGGACTGTTTAGTAGGATTACATGGTCATAGAGATGCCATCCACATCAGTGGATGTGCCAAAATATTATTGGAAAGAATCTGATTTCAAAAATACTTTTTTTCCCTACATTTTTCCCCCAGTGGATGATGTCATCAAAATATTACAGGTGTTCAGGAGCATCATCCTGTTCCAAGGCAGTCTGGATCAGTCCATGGCAAATGGGGAGGGCTGTGTTTCCACCCCTGGGGCAGTTGATTCCAGGTGTACTGGACACCCCTCCAAGTGAAAGCAAACCGTGGCCTGCACTCTGCTGCCAAAAGGATTGAAAAAAATGCATTAGCAATATCAATGGTCACTTGGCAGCCTTTGACTCCAGTTCGTATTGAAGTGCTAGCGTGTCTGGCACAGCAGCAGTCAGCAGTAGCGTGACTTCATTCAGGCCACAATAGCCCACAGTTAGTCTCCACTCACCATTAGACTTTCACACTGGCCACATCTCAGAACACTGTTCTGGGAGTTATTGAAAAACACCTAAAGGACAATGCAGTCCTTGGTCAGAGCCAACATGGGTTCACTAGGGGAAGGTCATGTATAACAAACTTAATTTCCTTCTATAACAAACTTAATTTCCTTCTATGACAAGATCACCCAGCTAGTTGACCAAAGGAAGCCAGTCGATGTAATCTTTTGCATTTCAGTAAAGCTTTCGATACTGTCTCTCACAGTACCCTTCTGGACAACATGACCAGAATACAGCTAGATTAAAGCATAATAAGATGGGTGAACAATTGGCTGACAAGTCGGGCCCAGAAGGTTCTTGTAAATGGGGTTACATCAGGCTGGCGACCTGTCACTAGTGGGGTTCGTTCCTCAGGGCTCCATTCTAGGACCAGTCCTCTTCAATGTTTTCATAAACAATTTGGATGAAGGACTTGAAGGTTTTTTGAGCAAGATCGCGGACAATACCAAATTGGGTGGAGGTCTTGACTCCGTCGAGGGTGGTGAGGCCTTGCAGAGAGATCTGGACAAATTAGAGAGCTGGGCAATCACCAACCGCATGAAGTTTAACAAGAGCAAGTGCCGGGTCCTGCACCTGGGACGGGGCAACCCTGGCTATATGTACAGACTGGGCGACGAGACGCTGGAGAGCAGCCCCGCAGAGAGGGATCTGGGGGTTTTGGTTGACAGCAAGCTGAATATGAGCCAGCAGTGTGCCCTGGCAGCCAGGAGGGCCAACTGTATCCTGGGGTGCATCAAGCACGGCATTGCTAGCTGGTCGAGGGAAGTGCTTGTCCCACTCTACTCTGCGCTGGCGCGGCCTCACCTCGAGTAGTGTGTGCAGTTTTGGGCATCACAGTAAAAAAAGGATGCGAAACTGTTGGAGAGTGTCCAGAGGAGGGCGACGAAGATGGTGAAGGGCCTAGAGGGAAAGACATACGAGGAGCAGCTGATGTCACTTGGTTTGTTCAGCCTGGAGAAGGGGAGACTGAGGGGAGACCTCATCGTGGTCTACAACTTCCTCACGAGGGGGAGCGGAGAGGCAGGCGCCGATCTCTTCTCTTTGGTGACCAGCGATAGGACCCAAGGGAACAGCTTGAAGCTGGGACAGGGGAAGTTCAGACTGGATATCAGGAACAGGTTCTTCACCGAGAAGGTGGGCGAGCACTGGAACAGGCTCCCCAGGGAAGTGGTCACAGCACCGAGCCTGCCAGAGTTCAAGAAGCATTTGGATAATGCTCTCAGACACGTGGTCTGATTTTTTGGGTGGTCTTTTGGGGACCGAAGAGTTGGACTCGATGATCCTTGTGGGTCCCTTCCAGCTCAGATATTCTATGATTCTATGATATGGGACTATTAAAAGGTGAGCTACTCTTGGTGATCACTCCTTGATTCTCAAGTTGATGAATGAGCTTATGGATGGGAATCAGGGAGTCTTGGTTGGTGCGATATTGCCACCGGTGTACTGCAGTGGTAGCGATGAGCACGTGCTGTTCTTCGGCCCTCAGCAACCCCACAACAGAAGGGTCCTCCGAGAGACCGGGCAAGGTGGACAACTGCTTAATGTCCTCTGTCTCCAAGGCAGCTATGCCAGAAGCCCACCGGAACCCTTTTGGGTCCTTGAAATATCCTCTCCTGAGGTAGTCTATGCCAAGGATGCACAGAGCCTCCGGGCCAGTCACAATGGGGTGCTTTTGCCACTCATTCCCAGTTAGGCTCACTTCAGCCTCCAATACAGTTAACTGCTGGGATCCCCCTGTCACTCCAGAGATAGAGATGAGTTCTGCCCCTTTATAGGTTGATGGCATTAGGGTACACTGTGCACCAGTGTCCACTAGAGCCTTGTACTGCTGTGGGTCTGATGTGCCAGGCCATCGAATCTACACAGTCCAATAAACTCGATTGTCCCTTTCCTCCCCCTGGCTGGAGGCAGGGCCCCTCTAGTCCTGGTCATAGTATTCATTACTGTGTCTGGGCGACTGCCCGCTGGAAACCGGAGCAGCAGTTTTCCCAGAAGAGCCCCTTTTTGCAATTGCTTTTTCTTGTGCCTCACGTACCCGTGCCTCTAGGGTCAAGGTAGATTTTCCATCCCATTTTCTCATGTCCTCTCTATGGTCACACAGGTAAACCCACAGGGTAGCCTGTGGTGTGTACCCACTATATCCTCTCTCGAGCAGAAGAACACTTACTCCTAATAGCTGAGATACTGATCTGTATGGGTCAGGGGGGAAGACATTCTCTCTCTCTCTCTGAACTGCTGAACCAGTTTCTCCACAGCCGAGGTGCAGGCCCATCGGGGAAGAAGAGAGAGTTGCTTCATATTGCCCGACTTGTCCGGCCAGTGCATCCGCAGTTGGTTCCTCTCCATCTTTCCAGGTCATTACTGCCAGCGAGCTTGCGTATGATGATGGCGTGCTCCGTACAAACTTCCGCCACATGGATTGCATGCACTTGACTTCATCTGGATCTTTGGTTACCTGCTCATTGTCCAGATCACTATAAACCACCTCCACTGAGTACATTATAATATTTATTCTTATTTTAAGATGGCAGTTCTCAGAGTCTTTTTCTGTCCAGAAAAAGATTTTATTTCAGGGCAGTTTCCATACAAGAGCCAGTGTTATGCAATACTATCCCATAATCTACCACATACAGTATTTATCAGCTTCAGGTATTCACACATTAGGAAAATTCTGTATTTTTCTGTTGCTTTGAATTGTGTTTACAGAGCTTGTTGACTCGGACTTCTCATGAGAAAACACTAGTCATGTTTGGATGCCATAGCTGACAAATTAGTTTTGATCATAGCTGTACTTTTAATCTCTCTCCTAATTTCTTTTCAGGGATCCCTCATGGAGCTGCTTAGAGTAACAAAAGCTTGATACAATTTTAAAGAGAAGCCACAGAGAGCATTTTTTAAGACTGTAGCAGGGCATTGGGAGAAAGATGTAGTTTTGGTATACTGTCATTTTGAAAAAGCAAAAAGGTCTTTGTCTTATCCTAAACCTGAGGATAATCAGCAAATCTGTGGGAGATCCTGCAGGAGGTTCATGCTGTCTGATATGGGGAGAAATTACCTTGGATGACAGATATTACAGAGGCTCAGAACTCACTGTGTGCAGAACTGCCACTTGCAAAAACATGGAAGTGATGCCTACCTAGAGAGCTTGCAGTCACTGCCAGAGCATGTCTGCTGAGCGTATGGGCTGCCACATGGCAGGGTCTGCTGTGCCCATTGCTGTAATGGGCTGAGGGCAGTATGCTTTTTGTCCAAGCTCCACTACTGATAGGGAACTTGTAGTGTGGTTTTACTCCTCCACTTCTGAGCACAGAGATGTTGTTCTGTTCCCCTTTGAATACAGAGGGCGTCATCTCCCTGTGAAGGTTGGGGACAGCCTTGGCTGCAGTGACCATGAGATGGCGTTCAGGATCTTGTGAGGAGGAAGCAGAACAAAAAGTAGGATCGCAACCCTGGACTTCAGGAGAGCAAACTTTAGCCTCTTCAGGGACCTACTTGCTGAAAGGCGAGACAAACAACTACAGGAAAAATTAGATCTCTTACTAAATCTTACTTAAATAGCAAAGTTGCAGGAAAAGTATTTGAGGTGCCTGGAGGAATCCGAGACGGAATATGTGTGGCGAGTCTCCCTCAAGGCGGGGGACCGAATCCTATTAAGTGAGGAAGAGGCAGGAGGCTATTGGGCCCTTGGAGTGCTTTTAACCATTGCACCAGGTGATCAAAATTACTCATTGACTACACGAGCTGCCTATTGGGTCGGTGGCATAGACCCCCAAGAAAGAGGAGATCCCCTTGTTATTAAGACCTCGGGGTTTTCTTCTGTATTTTACAGGACTACTGACGCCAAGAAACTGCACATGGGACAACGGGTTACCCTACACTGAAATGGAGTGTACTCAAGGGCTGTTGTAGTGGGTTTATGTGGCAAGGTTTTGGTAGCGGGGGGCCATAGGGATGGCTTCTGTGAGAAGAATCCACAAGCTGCCCCGTGTTAGGTAAGGGCCCCGCCGCTGGCCAGAGCTGAGCCAATAAACGATGTTGTTTGTGCCTCTGTGAGAACATACTTAAGAAAGGGATAAAAACCAAACAACTGCTGCTCAACAGCAGCTGGGAGAGAGAGGAGTGGGAAACAGCCTTGCAGACACCAAGGTCAGTGAAGAAGGAGGGAGAGGAGGTACTCCAGGCGCCGGAGCAGAAGGTCCCCTGTGGCCTATGGAGAAGACCATGGTGGAGCAGGCTGTCCCCCTGCAGCCCATGGAGTACCACGGTGGAGCAGGGTTCCGCACCGCAGCCCGTGGAGGAGACCACGGTGGAGCAGGTGGATCTGGCCTGAAGGAGGCTGCGGACTATGGAGAACCCTTGCTGGAGCAGATTCCGGGCCGGACCTGTAGCCCGTGGAGAGGGGACCACACAGGAGCAGGTTATCTGGCAGGAGCTGCCGCCCATGCGGGACCCATATCTGGAGCAGTTCTTGAAGAGCTGCTGCCTGTGGGAAGCCCACGCAAGATCAGTTCGGGAAGGACTGCATCCAATGGGAGGGACCCCATGCTGGAGCAGGGGAAGAGAGTGACCGAGAAGGAGCGGCGGAGATGAAGTGCTATAGACTGACCACAACCCCCATTCCCCCGTTCCCCCCCTGCTGCTCGGGGGGAGGAGGTGGAAGTGGGTGGATGGGGGGAAGGTGTTTTTGGTTTCTTTCCTTTGTTTCTCACTTCTCTAGCTTGTTAGTAATAGGTAATAAATTATATTAATCTCCCCACTCTGAGTCTGTTTTGCTCGTCATGATAATTGTTAACCACAGCTGTTAATATTTACTGTGTTTTGATAATGATAATAATTTAGAAAGCAAATTTTTAACATGGGGACAGCTACGTGGATTATTGTAACAATACACTGGGAAACAGTGCACCAACACACCATGGGGAATGCATATTCCTAGGGTGTGGGGAGCACCACAGCATGGTGACTGGCATTACATGCAGACTACTAACTGGTGTATTAATTGGCCTCTTCAGGAACCTACTTGGAAGAATCCCATGGGTTAGGGCCCTAGAAGGAAGGGGGATCCAGGAGAGCTGGTCAATATTCAAGCATCACCCCCTCCAAGCTGAAGATCGATGTATCCCTATGAGCAAGAAGGTAAGGAAAGGGGGCAGGAGACCTGCATGGATGAGCAAGGAGCTCCTGGCAAAGCTCAGTCAGAAGAAGGAAGTATACAGCATGTGGAAAAAGGGATAGTCCACTAGAGAGGAATATAGGGACACTGTCAGAGTATGCAGGGATGTGACAAGGAAGGCCAAAGCCCATTTGGAATTAAATCTGGCAAGGGATGTCAAGGACAATGAGAAGGGCTTCTTCAAATACATCAGTAGCAAGAGGAAAACTAGGGAAAATATGGACCCGCTGCTGAGTGGGGCAGGTGCCCTGGTAACGAGGGATACAGAGAAGGCAGAGTTACTGAATGCCTTCTATGCTTCTATCTTCAATGGTAAGGCCAGCCCTCAGGAATCTCAGACCCTGGAGACAAGGGAGGAAGTCTGGAGAAAGGAGGACTTTCCCTTGGTCGAGGAGGATCAGGTCAGAGATCATTTAGGCAAACTTGATACCCACAAATCCATGGAATGCACCTACGAGTGCTGAGGGAGCTAGCCGATATTATTGTTAGGCCACTCTCCATCATCTTTGAAAGGTTGTAGAGAACAGGAGAGGTGCCTGAGGACTGGAAGAAATCCAGTGTCACTCCAGTCTTCAAAAAGGGCAAGAAGGAGGACCTAGGCAACTACAGGGCAGTAAGCCTCACCTCCATCTGTGGAAAGGTGATGGAACAGCTAATCCTGGAGGTCATCTCCAAGCATGTGGAGGATAAGAAGGTGACCAGAAATAGTCAGCATGGATTCACCGAGGGGAAATCAGGCTTAACCAATCTGATAGTCTTCTATGATGGGATAACTGGCTGGGTAGATGAGGGGAGAGCATTGGATGTGCTCTACCTTGACTTCAGCAAGGCTTTCGACACTGTCTCCCATAACATCCTCATAGGCAAGCTCAGGAACTGTGGGATAGATGAGTGGACAATGAGGTGGACTGAGAACTGGCTGGATGGCAGAGCTCAGAGGGTTGCGCTCAGCGCTGCAGTCTAGTTGTAGGCTGGTAGCTAGCAGTGTCCCCCAGGGGTCAGTACTGGGTCCAGTGTTGTTCAACTTATTCATCAGTGACCTGGATGATGGAATAGAGTGCACCCTCAGCAAGTTTGCTGATGACACAGAACTGGGAGGAGTGGCTGATACCCCAGAGGGCTATGCTGCCATTCAGAGGGACCTGGACAGGCTGGAACACTGGGCAGTGAGGATCCTCATGAAGATCAACAAGGGCAAGTGCAGGGTCCTGCACCTAATGAAGAATAACCCCATGCACCAGTACAGGTTGGGGGCTGACCTGCTGGAAAGCAGCCCTGCGGAGAAAGACCTGGGAGTCCTGGTAGACAGCAGGTTAACCATGAGCCAGCAATGCGCCTTTGTGGCCAAGAAGGCCAATGGTATCCTGGGGTGCATTAGGAAGAGTGTTGCCAGCAGGTCAAGGGAGGTGATCCTCCCCCTCTACTCAGCTCTGGTGAGGCCTCACCTGGAGTATTGTGTCCTGTTCTGGGCTCCCCAGTACAAGAGGGACTTAGAACTGCTGGAGTGAGTCCAGCAGAGGGCTACGAAGATGATTAGGGGACTGGAGCATCTCTCATACGAAGACAGGCTGAGATAACTGGGCCTGTCTAGCTTGGAGAAGAGAAGACTGAGAGGGGATCTTATCAATGTACATAAATATCCGAAGGGAGGGTGTCAAGAGTATGGGGACAGACTCTTTTCAGTCATGCCCAGCAATAGGACAAGAGGCAATGGGCACAAACTGAAACAGAGGAAGTTCCATCTGAATATGAGAGGGCACTTCTTTACTGTGAGGGTGACAGAGCACTGGAACAGGTTGCCCAGAGAGGTTGTGGAGTCTCCTTCTCTGGAGATACTCAGAACCCTCCTGGATGCCATCCTGCACAATGTGCTCTAGGTGATCCTGCTCGGCAGGGGGGGTTGGACTAGATGATCTCCAGAAGCCCCTTCCAACCTCAGCCATTCTGTGATTCTGAGTTTCTGTGATTCTGTGACTGTACGGAGTTTGCAGTTGGTGATGACACAGAGTTGCGATGGGAATTATGCACTTCACTCGTAAGAGAGAAGCAGCACTGTGTTTATTAATGAAAATAGTCGTTTAGCAGGGCGTAATCATGAATAATTGCTTCATTGAAGCATAATGATTGCTTCACTAAGGGCAAATTGTGCCCGACAAATTTGGCGGCCTTCTATGATGGGGTTACAGAATTGTTTGGTAAGGGAAGAGTAACCAATGTCATCTACCTGGACATATTCAAAGCATTTGATACTCTACTGCACGACATCCTTGTCTCTAAATTAGAGAGACAAGGATTTGAGAGATGGACCACTCGGTGGATAAGGAATTGGCTAGATGGTCGTACTCAAAGAGTTGTGGTCAATGGCTCGATGTTCAGGTAGAGACCAGTGACGAGTGGTGTCCCTCAGGGGTTGGTACTGGGATCGGCGCTGTTTAACATATTTGTTGGTGACATGGACATTGGGATTGAGTGCACTCTCAGCAAGTTTGCTGATGACACCAAGCTGTGTGGTGTGGTTGACATGCTGGAGGGAAGGGATGCCATCCAGAGGGACCTAGACAGGCTTGAGAGGCAGGCCTGTGCGAAACTCATGAAGTTCAACAAGGCCTTGAGTTTCACATTCCCCACAAGCTCCTCCTTTTTGGTGAGAAAGAGGTCCAGCATAGCACCGCTCCTCAATGGCTCCTCTATCAATTGGAAAAGGAAGTTATCATCAGTGCATTCCAGGAACCTCCTGGATTGCCTGTGCCATGCTGTGCTGTCCCTCCAGCAGATATCAGGGTGGTTGAAGTCCCCCATGAGGACCAGGGCTTGTGAATGTGAGGCTGCTCCTATCTGTCTATAGAGGGCCTCATCCGCTCAGTCTTCCTGGTCAGGCGGCCTGTAACAGACCCCCCACTCTGATGTCCCCTGTCGCTGCCCTCCCTTTAATCCTGACCCATAAGCTCTCTGTCAGCTCCTTATCCATCCCCAGGCAGAGCTCCGTGCACTCCAGCTGGTCATTCACATACAGGGCAACATCCTCACTTTGTCTCCCCTGCCTGTCCTTCCTAAAGAGCCTGTACCCTTCAAAAGTAGCATTCACTGAGAAGTTACAGCATTAGTAAGGAAGAGTACTGGCATTAGCTTTGACTTGTTTGTAGAAACTCTGACATAGAGAGAAGAGGATTTGTTGTTTAACAAATGCTAGCCAAAATGTTCTAGCGTTGTCGTTTAACCCAGCAGGCAGCTAAGCACCACACAGACGTTTGCTAACCCCCCAACACCAGTGGGAGAGAATTGGAAAAAAAGTTAAAAGCTTGTGAGTTGAGATAAAGACATTTTAATAGAACAGACAAGGAAGGGAAAATAATAATAATAGAATATACAAAGGAAGTAATGCATGATGCAATTGCCAACCATTCGCTGACCAATGCCCAGCCCGTCCCTGAGCAGCGGCCTCCCCAGTTTTATTGTTCTGCATGATGTCATATGGAATGGAATATCCCTTTGGCCAGTTTGGGTCAGCTGTCCTGGGTCTGTCCCCTCCCAGCTTCTTGTGCATCCCCACCCTCCTTCCTAGCAGGACAGGACGAGAAGCTGAAAAGTCCTTGGCTTAGTGTAAGCACTGCTTTGCAACAACTAAAACATCAGTGTGTTATCAGCATTATTCTCATCCTAAATCCCAAACACAGCACCGTATCGACTACTAGGAAGAAAATTAACTCTATCCCAGCTGAAACCAGGACAATACCCACACCTTATTCCATACCATTTATGTCACGCTCAGGTCCCACACATTGCAAAATTAATCACCACCTTTCCTGTCATTTGATATATAGACACACATAGTTATCATTCTCTTAGTGTATGGGCTATCCATCTAAAATGTTGTGGGTTTACGTGGCAAAATTTTGTTAGTGGGGGGCTGCAGGGGTGGCTTCTGTGAGAAGAGTCCAGAAGCTGCCCCATGTTAGATAAGGGCCAGTTTCAGCCGGCTCCAAAGGGACCTGCTGCTCGCCAGAGCTGAGCCAATAAGCAATGTTATTTGCGCCTCTGTGAAAGCATATTTAAGAAAGGAATGTGGTGGTTTTACTCGGGTGGGCGGCCGAGCTCCACCACAACCGCTCTCTCACTCCCCCTCCTCAAAGAGGAACGGGGAGAAAATACGATGAAAAGGGCTCAAGGGTTGAGATAAGGATGAGGACGTCGCGCAGTCATTATCGTGACGGGCAAAACCGACTCAGCATAGGGAGACAGTAAGATTTATTACCTATTGCTAACAAGCTAGAGAAGCGAGAAACAAAGGAAAGAAACCAAAAGCACCTTCCCCCCCATCCACCCTCTTCCACCTCCTCCCCCCGAGCGGCGCAGGGGAACGGGGGAATGGGGGTTATGGTCAGTCTATAGCGCTTCTTCTCCGGCACTCCTTCTCGGTCACTCTCGTCCCCTGTGCTGTGGGGTCCCTCCCACGGGATGCAGTCCTTGGTGAACTGATCCGGCATGGGCTTCCCACAGGCAGCAGCTCTTCAAGAACTGCTCCAGATATGGGTCCGTACCACGGGGTCCATCCCTCAGGAGCACACTGCTCCAACATGGTGGGTCCCCCGATGGGCAGCAGCTCCTGCCAGATAACCTGCTCCTGCATGGGTCTAGCCTCTCCGCGGGCTACAGGCCGAGCCTGGAGTCTGCTCTGGCAGGGGCTCTCCACTGGCCGCAGCCTCCTTCAGGCCAGATCCACCTGCTCCACCATGGTCTCCTCCACGGGCTGCAGCGTGGAAATGTGCTCTGATGTCTTCTTCCATGGTCTGCACGGGGACAACCTGCTCCACCACGGTCATCTCCACAGGCAACAGGGGAACTTCGGCTCCGGCACCTGGAGCACCTTCTCCCCCTCCTTCTTCACTGACCTTGGTGTCTTCAGGGCTGTTTCTCACTCCTCGTTCTCCCAGCTGCTGTTGCGCAGCAGTTTTTTTTCCCCTTTCTTAAATATACTCTTACATATGCGCAAACAGCATTGCTCATTGGCCTCATCTCTGGCCAGCGGCAAGTCCCTTTTGGAGCCAAATGGAACTGGCTCTTATCTAACATGGGTGTAAGAATTGAAGTTGTATTTTTGCAGTGGAAAATTCTACTAACCTTGCGTGTTCAAATCCGTCTCCAGAACCCCAGTACTGACCTCAAGTTTCTCCTGGGGCTTTCTGCCAGAGGCTCCAGGTGAGGCCATGCTCCCCAGCTGCGGTGTAAAGTAGGTTTTGCACAGCTGGCCGGGTATGGACAGGCCCAAGGGCTGCCGCACAAAGTTTTTCCTGTTTGATTTGTTAAAGGCCTGTTGTTGCTCAGGGCCCGACTTGAAAAAGTTCGTCTTTCGAGTCACTCGATATAGAGGAGTCACAAGCTGACTATAGTCTGGAACATGCATTCTCCAGAACCCCACAGGGCCTAGGAAAGCTTGTGTTTCCTTTTTGCTAGTTGGCAGAGACATAGCTGTTATTTTCTTGATCACTTCCATTGGGATGTGGCGACATCCATCCTGCCATTTTACCCCCAAGAACTGGATTTCCTGTGCAGGTCCTTTGACCTTCCTCTGTATAATGGCAAAAACAGCTTTCAAGAGAATTGGTGCTCCGTCACCCTCACTGTGAAGTTCTTTCGCATATTGGTGGAGAACTTCCTGTGACCCATTTTGTGGCCATTGCCCCTTGTCCTGTCCCCACAAACCACTGAAAAGTGGTTGGCCATATCACTTTGTCTCCCACACTTAAGATATTTATACACATTGATAAGATCCCCTCTCAGTCTTCTCTTCTCCAGGCTGAACAGACCCAGGTCTCTCAGCCTTTCCTCATAGGGAAGATGCCCCAGGCCCCGTATCATCTTTGTGGCCCTCCGCTGGACTCTTTCCATGAGATCCCTGTCTTTTTCGTACCGGGGAGCCCAGAACTGGACACAGTACTCCAGGTGAGGCCTGACCAGGGCAGAGTAGAGGGGGAGGATCACCTCCCTTGACCTGCTGGCCACGCTCCTTTTAATGCACGCCAGGATCCCATTGGCCTTCTTGGCCACGAGGGCACACTGCTGGCTCATGGTCAACCTGTCGTCCACCAGGACCCCCAGGTCCTTCTCCGCAGAGCTCCTCTCCAGCAGGTCATCCCCCAGCCTGTACTGATACGTCCGGTTGTTCCTTCCCAGGTGCAGGACTCTACATTTGCTCTTGTTAAACCTCATTTGGTTTCTGCCTGTCCAGGTCTCGCTGAATGGTAGCACAGCCTTCTGGCGTGTCGGCCACTCCTCCCAGCTTTGTATCATCGGCGTACTTGCTGAGGGTGGACACTATTCCCTCATCAAGGTCGTTGATGAAGATGTTGAAGAAGACCGGACCCAGCACCGATCCCTGGGGAACACCGCTAGTCACAGGTCTCCAGCCAGACTCTGCACCACCGATCACCACCCTCTGAGCTCGGCCAGTCAGCCAGTTCTCAACCCACTTTACTGTCCATTCATCTATCCCACACTTTCTCAGCTTTGTTTGCAGGATGTTGTGGGAGACAGTATAAAAAGCCTTGCTGAAGTCAAGGTAGATGACATCCACTGCTCTCCCCCCATCTACCCAGCTGGTGATGCCATCATAGAAGGCAATGAGGTTGGTCGAGCACAATTTCCCCTTGGTGAATCCATGCTGACTACTCCTCATAACCTTCTTCTCTTCCAATTGCTTGGAGATGGCATCCAGAACAAGCTGATCCAACACCTTTCCAGGGACAGAGGTGAGACTGACTGGCCTGTAGTTTCCCGGATCCTCCTTCTTGCTCTTTTTGAAGACCGGAGTGGCATTGGCTATCCTCCAGTCTTCAGGCAGGCACCTCTCCTGTTCTCCAAGACCTATCAAAGATGATAGAGAGCAGTTCGGCAATCACCTCTTCCAGCTCCCTCAGCACACGTGGATGCATCCCATCAGGGCCCATGGATTTGTGTGCGTTGATCCCACTCAGACGCTCCCGAACCACTCTCTCGTCAACCAGGTGGGAGCCCTCCATTTCCCAGACTCTTTCTCCTCCCTCCAGGGTCCAGGAGTTACGAGGGGGAGTCTTTGAAGCAAAGACCGAAGCAAAGAAGGTATTCAGTATCTCTGCCTTCTCAGCGTCCCCCGTTAACAGGACACTCCCCTTGTTCAGCAGGGGACCCACATTATCCCTGGTCTTCCTTTTACTGTTTACATACTTAAAGAAACCCTTCTTATTATCCTTTATCTCCTTTGCCAGCTTCATCTCCAGGTGGGCTTTAGCCTTCCCTCATCGCAAATGGTAGGGCTGTGTTTCCACCCCTGGGGCAGTCGATTCCAGGTGTACTGGATGCCCCAAGTGAAAAAAAAACTGTGGCCCGCAGTCTGCTGTGAAAGGGATGGAGAAAAACGCATTAGTGATATCAGTTGTCGCATACCACTTGTCTGCCTTTGACTCCAGCTCATATTGAAGTTCTAGCATGTCTGGCAAAGCAGCACTCAGCGGGGGTTTGACTTCATTCAAGTCACGATACTCCACTGTTAGCCTCCACTCACTATTAGACTTTCGCACTGGCCATATGGGACTATTAAAGGGTGAGCGAAGTCTTGCTGATCACTCCCTGGCTCTCCAGTTGACCAATTAGCTTATGGATGGGAATCAGGGAGTCTCGGTTGGTGCAATTATTGCTGCTCGTGCACCATTGTGGTAGCGATTGGCACCTGCTGTTCTTCAGCCCTCAGAAGTCCCACAAATGAAGGGTCTTCTGAGAGGCCGGGCAAGGTAGATAGCTGCTTAATCTTCTCCATACTTAAGGGAGCTATGCCAAAAGCCCACTGGTACCCTTTTGAGTCCTTGAAGTACCGTCTGCTGAGGTAGCCTATGCCAAGGATGCACGGAGCTTCTGGGCCAGTCACAATATGGTGCTTTTGCCACTCATTCCCAGTTAGGCTCACTTTGGCCTCCAATACAGTTAACTGTTGGGATCCCCTGTCACTCCAGAAATACAGGGTTCTGCCCCTTGCTAGCCTGATGGCATTAGGGTACACTGCGCGCTGGTGTCCGCTAGAGCCTTGTACAGCTGCGGATCCAATGTGCCACGCCATCGGATCCCCACAGTCCAGTATATCCAGTTGTCCCTTTCCTCTGCCTGGCCAGAGGCAGGGCTCCTCTAGTCCTGGCTGGAGTATCTATCACTTAATTCTTGCAAATGCGAAGAAGAGGTCCCTCCATCAGGGTCAGGAGTAACATCAGCCCTTCTACTCAGTCGGGGGAACTGCCCAACAGAAACCAGAGCAGTAATTTTCCTAGGAGACCCACTTTTGGCTGCTGTATTTCCTTGCCATTCACGTACCCGAGCTGCTAGGGTCGAGGTAGGTTCACCATCCCACTTCCTCATGTCTTCCCCGTGGTCACGTGGATAAAACCACAGGGTGCCACGTGGTGTCCGTCCTGGGTACTCTCTCCCTCAAGCAGGAAAATGCTGACTCTTAATGGCTGATATACTGCTCCATCTGGGTGAGAGGGAATATATATGTTCTTCAAGGTGGTGGACCTGTTGGGACGGTTTCTCCACAGCCGGGATGCAGGCCCGTAGTGGGGCAGGGAGATTCTCTTCATATTGCTGAAGCTGGCTGGACACAACATCCACTGTTGGTCCCATCCCATCTCTCCAAGTAATCGCTGCCAGCACACTGGTGTGTGATGATGGTGTGCTCTGTATAAACTTCTGCGACATGGGCCGCGAGTACTGGACTTCATCAGGATCTTTGGGTGTCTGGGCATTGTCCAAATCACTATAAACCATCTCCAGCACGGCTAATTCCCTCAGGTGCTGGAGACCTTTCTCCATGGTGGTCCACTTGCCTAGTTGATATACAGTATCTTCCTTGCAGGAATACCTTTCCTTCACACTTGACAGGAGTCGCCTCCAGAGGCTGAGAACCTGTGCCTCTCTCCCATTTTCTCTGTCAATGACCCTTTCTCTAGAGAGGGATCCCAGCTGCTTGGCTTCCTTGCCTTCTAGTTCCTGTCTACTGGCCCCAGTGTCCAAGCATCAGAGCATCCAGGTGAGAATGTGCTCACCTGGGTAACAACTGAAATCCCTTCATATATCTTGCAACTCGCTCAGGGATAGGGATCGGGTGGTTTCTGATTCCTTTATGATTTCCATCTCTTCTTCCTGCTGTTTTTGTGATGGCTCTGCTTTAGAGGTGCCTGCTTCTTCCAGTTCTCCCTCCCAGAACTTCTTAGGAGGAGCTTCTTCCCTTACTAAAGGAGCTGACTTCAGCTTCCATTGTTTTATCTTGGCTATGGGGGTGACTGATACCATCGACGGCTGGCCCTCTGGTTTAGCCACCGTGTCTGTTATCTGTTTGTTGGATTCAGAGACCTCCTCCTCCCCTTGAGGGTGCTGGATAGTGTTAACTACCCTTTGATAGGCTCAGGCCAGGCCCCAGCATAGTGCAGCAAGCTTTAGTTCTCCAGCATTGCTAGGGTCAGGACATATGTCTTTCAATTTATTTTTTTTTTTCATTTTTGGGGCATTCCGCACTTGTTCAGGGGTGAGGTTCAAAACCATCGGAGGAGACAACCATGACAGGTACCTGTCCATATCCTCCCACACACCTTGCCACCCACCACCACACTGTCTCAGGGTGGATTCTTGGGTGGTATTCTTAACTAACTGTTTAAGCTTAGGGAAAAAAAAAAAAAAAAAAAAAAAAAAAAAAAAAAACATTCTGAAGACCTAGCAATAGGAGTATGCTAGTTAGCCATGGATGTTCACAATACTCAAAAGCTATTGTAATTGGCCCATAGAGAAAGAAGGCGGCAGTACCATTCCTGATATCGTCCACAAACTGACTTCCAGAGAAGGAAAAAAAGAGAGCGCAGTTGTTAACATTCTCCAAGAGATAGTTCCCAAAGGACAGAGATGATAGCTATGTAGGGCCCGAATACCAAATTAGGGTCAAGGCCAGTGCTTTACAGCACAGAGAACTGAAAAAAAAAAAAAACAAAAAAACAACAACAACACAACTCTCAGATCTGATCTATAGTAGAAAGGAGAACATGGCACGGATCACATAAACACATAAATCACATGGAAAACTATTAAGAGCAAATCAGACAACATTGTGACTAGCAACTGTTAACTATGATAGCTGTAAGTTCCCTCTAAAGTGCTCTGATCAAATATATTGTTATCTCAACCCTTCGAGCCCCACGTTGGGCGCCTGTGGTGGTTTTACCGTGCTAGGCAGCTGAACACCACAACCGCTCTCTCACTCCCCCTCCTTAGATGAGGAGGGGAAGAAGTAAAGGAAAGAACAACTCACGGGTTGAGATAAGGATGATTTAATTAGAGGAAAAAAAAATTATTAAGGAAAGATTATTATTAATTAAACAATTTAACTAAACAATTTAACTAAACAATTAACAATTTAACTAAAGGGGAAAAAAAAAGGGAAAGGGGAAAAGGGAGGGGGAAAGGGAAAAACTAAACAAAACAAGTAAAGGGTATGTGGAAGTGCAGAGGAAAGAAATTACTCTCTGCTTCCCACAAATGAGCGATGCTTGACCACGTCCTTGAAGCAGGGCCTCAACGCACGTAGCCGGTGTTCGGGAGGAGGACAGCGGCAATACCGGTTGTTCTCTGGATACCCAGTGCCCTGAGCTGGCGGAAGGGGATGGGGAGCAGGATGTGGCCTTCGCTATTCATGAGGAAATGGTTGGCGACCTGCTAAGGAGCTTGGATGTGCGCAAGTCGATGGGGCCCGATGGGATGCACCCGAGGGTACTGAAAGAACTGGCAGAGGAGCTGGCCGAGCCGCTTTCCATCATTTATCGGCAGTCCTGGCTATCGGGGGAGGTCCCAGTTGACTGGCGGCTAGCCAATGTGACACCCATCTATAAGAAGGGCCGGAGGGCAGACCCGGGGAACTATAGGCCTGTCAGTTTGACCTCAGTGCCAGGAAAGCTCATGGAGCAGATTATCTTGAGGGTCATCACGCGGCACTTGCAGGGCAAGCAGGCGATCAGGCCCAGTCAGCATGGGTTTATGAAAGGCAGGTCCTGCTTGACGAACCTGATCTCCTTCTATGACAAAGTGACGCGCTTGGTGGATGAGGGAAGGGCTGTGGATGTGGTTTACCTTGACCTCAGTAAGGCTTTTGACACCGTTCCCCACAACATTCTCCTCAAGAAACTGGCTGCTCGGGGCTTGGACTGGCGTACGCTTCGCTGGGTTAGAAACTGGCTGGATAGCCGGGCCCAGAGAGTTGTGGTGAATGGAGTCAAATCTGGTTGGAGGCTGGTCACAAGTGGTGTCCCCCAGGGCTCGGTACTGGGGCCGGTCCTCTTTAATATCTTTATCGATGATCTGGATGAGGGCGTCCAGTGCACCCTCAGTAAGTTTGCAGATGACACCAAGCTAAGTGCGTGTGTCGATCTGCTCGAGGGCAGGAAGGCTCTGCAGGAGGATCTGGATAGGCTGGAGCGATGGGCTGAGGTCAACTGTATGAAGTTCAACAAGGCCAAGTGCCGGGTCCTGCACCTGGGGCGCAACAACCCCAAGCAGAGTTACAGGCTGGGAGATGAGTGGTTGGAAAGCTGCCTGGCCGAGAAGGACCTGGGAGTATTGGTTGATAGTCGGCTGAATATGAGCCAGCAGTGTGCTCAGGTGGCCAAGAAGGCCAACAGCATCCTGGCCTGTATAAGAAGCAGTGTGGCCAGCAGGTCTAGGGAAGTGATTGTCCCCCTGTACTCGGCTCTGGTGAGGCCGCACCTCGAGTACTGTGTTCACTTTTGGGCCCCTCGCTACAGGAAGGACATGGACGTGCTCGAGCGAGTCCAGAGAAGGGCGACCAAGCTGGTGAGGGGTCTGGAGAACAAGTCTTACGAGGAGCGGCTGAGGGAGCTGGGCTTGTTCAGCCTGGAGAAGAGGAGGCTCAGGGGCGACCTTATCGCTCTCTACAGTTACCTTAAAGGAGGCTGTAGTGAGGTGGGGATTGGTCTGTTCTCCCACGTGCCTGGTGACAGGACGAGGGGGAATGGGCGAAAGTTGTGACAGGGGAGTTTTAGGTTGGATGTTAGGAAGTACTTCTTTACCGAAAGGGTTATTAAGCATTGGAACGGGCTGCCCAGGGAGGTGGTGGAGTCACCATCCCTGGAGGTCTTTAAAAGACGTTTAGATGTAGAGCTTAGCGATATGGTTTAGTGGAGTGCTTAGTGTTAGGTCGGAGGTTGGACTCGATGATCTTGAGGTCTCTTCCAACCTAGAAATCTGTGTCTGTGTCTGTGTCTGACAGACGTTTTCACAATGAGAGTCCACCCCTCCCCTCTTCCTCCTTTTTCCACCTTTTATTGCTGAGTGTGACACCGTATGGCATGGAATATCCCTTTGGTTGGTTTAGGTCAGCTGCCCTGGTGATGTTTCTTTTCTCACATTTTTGCCCACCCCCTAGGAGAGAGGGGGTTAGAGAGAGTCCTGATGCTGTGCCAGCACTGCTCAGCAGCAGACACAACACTGGTGTGTGATACCACTGCTGTTTTAGCTACGAGTGCAGAGCACAGCACTGTGTGGGCTGCTGCAGGGAAAGTTAATATCCCAGCCAGACCCAGTACAGCGCCAAAAAGGACTGTGGTGGTTTTACCCTGCTGCACAGATGAACTCCACCACAACACAAAAAGAACTTCTTTTTCAAAAGAAGAGGGGGAGAAGAAAGTATGCTAGAAAGAAAAGAAAAAAAACCTCACAGGTTGAGATAAGGATAATTTAATTACAGGAAAAGAAAAAAAAAAAGAAAATACAACAAGCAAAGGCCACACAAGCACAGTATGAAGGAAAAAAACAAATTCTCTACTTCCCATCAACGAGCAATGTTCGGCTGTCTTGGGAAGCAGGGCCTCAATACACATAGTGGTTGTTTGGGAGGACAGACATCTTCCTAATGAGAGCCCCCCCCACACACACACTTCTCCTTCCCCTTTCCCACCTTTTATTGCTGAGTGCGACATTATATAGTATGTAATATCCCTTTGGTTGGTTTAGGTCAGCTGCTCTGGTGATATCCCCTCCCGACTTCTTGCCCACCCCCAGCCTCCTGGCTCTTGGGGGGCTTTGGAGGGAATCTTGATGCTGTGCCAGCACTGCTTAGCAATAGACAAAACATTGGTGTGATATCAGGGCTGTTCTAGCTGCAAGTGCAGAGCACAACACTGTATGGGCCGCTGCAGGGAAAGGTAACTCCATCCTGCCAGACCCACTACAGGAGGGCATCATGTTCTTTGTGGATAATGGAAGAACAAAATTGTAAGTAAGAATAAAGAAAGTTTACCTGAAGTTGTAAATCTTATATGTTTTGAGTATTGACTTCTGCTTCTCTCTGAATGCTTTAGCAACTCTAAAATTAAAGTAGCTCTATGTGTGTTACCACAGAAAAGTACAGATGATGTAATTGTACAGCAACTTTGAAGAGCTTTAGAGGCAAATTAGTGACTGATTCTATAACACACTTAATTCTGTTAATTCTTCCATTTGTTTGAAGAAATAAACAGTATAAATGTTCATCGTTGTCCTGGTTTTGGCTAGGATAGAGGTAATTTTCCTCCTAGTAGATGGTAGGGTGCTGGTAGGGTGCTGGTTCCTCCTAGTAACTGGCTGGGATTTAGGATGAGAATAATGTTGATAACACGCTGATGTTTTAATTGTTGCAGAGCAGTGCTTACACCAAGCCAAGGACTTTTCAGCTTCTCGCTCTGTCCTGCCAGCGGGCAGGCTAGGGGTGCAGCAGGAGCTGGGAGGGGACAGACCCAGGACAGCTGACCAAAACTGGCCAAAGGGGTGTTGTGGTTTAGCCCGGCTGGCAGTCAAACACCACACAGCCGTTCGCTCACCCTCCCCCCTCCCTCTCCGGGATGGGGGAGAGAAACGGGAAAGTGAAGTCTGTGAGTTGAGATAAAGACAGTTTATTAAGACAGGGAAAAGAATAATAATAATAATAATAATAGTATTAATAGTAATAATGTGTACGAAATAAGTGATGCACAATGCAATTGCTCACCACCCGTTGACCGATGCCCAGCCTATCCCCGAGCAGCTGGCCTCCCCCTCCACCCCGGCTAGCCACCCCTATATATTGTTCAGCATGACGTCAGATGGTATGGAATACCCCTTTGGCCAGTTTGGGTCAGCTGTCCTGGCTCTGTCCCCTCCCAGCTCCTGCTGCATCCCTAGCCTGCTCGCTACCAGGACAGAGAGAGGCTGAAAAGTCCTTGGCTTGGTGTAAGCACTGCTCTACAACAATTAAAACATCAGCATGTTATCAGCGCTCTTCTCATCCTAATCCAAAACATAGCACCCTGCCAGCTACTAGGAGGAAAATTAACTCTGTCCTAACTGAAACCAGGACAGATATCCACCCCTTATTCCATACCATTTATGTCATGCTCAGGTTACACTCTTTCCAATACCTTCTAATTAATCACCATTTTCATCTATGATATATAGCAACCATGGTAGCGATGACATACAGTGTTATATGATAATTAACATACTATAATTCAACTCATGGGCTATTCTCACCCAGTATTAGGTCCCCTTGAGGTACACACCGGACCTCCCCATTCTTTTGCATTACCCACCAAGTGCATCCAGGTCCCTGAGCAAAAGCAATCCCACGAATGGGCTTGCCTTTTCTTGAGGCAGGAGTAGCCCAGACTGCCTTACCCAGCATGTTTCTTACGTGCACTACAGGAACTTTATCCCCTTCTACAGTGCGTAACAGGTTTGATTGGGCAGGTCCAGCTCGGTTGGCAGATCCTCTAGTATTGACTAACCAGGTGGCCTTTGCCAAATATGTATCCCAATTTTTGAATGTCCCAGCACCCATTGCTTTCAGTGTAGTCTTTAACAGTCCATTGTATCGTTCAACTTTCCCGGAGGCTGGTGCATGATAGGGGATGTGATACACCCACTCAATACCATGTTCTTTGGCCCAAGTGTCTATAAGGTTGTTTCGGAAATGAGTCCCATTGTCTGACTCAATTCTTTCTGGGGTGCCATGTCGCCATAGGACTTGCTTTTCAAGGCCCAGGATAGTGTTCCGGGCGGTGGCATGGGGCACAGGATATGTTTCCAGCCATCCGGTGGTTGCTTCCACCATTGTAAGTACGTGGCGCTTGCCGTTGCGGGTTTGGGGGAGTGTGATGTAATCAATCTGCCAGGCCTCTCCATATTTGTATTTCAGCCATCGTCCTCCATACCAGAGGGGCTTTGACCTTTTGGCTTGTTTAATTGCAGCACATGTTTCACAGTCATGAATAACCTGTGCTATAGTGTCCATGGTCAGGTCCACCCCTCAATCACGAGCCCATCTGTATGTTGCATCTCTACCTTGATGGCCTGAGGTGTCATGGGCCCATCGGGCTATAAATAATTCACCTTTATGTTGCCAGTCCAGGTCCACCTGAGCCACTTCAATCTTAGCAGCCTGATCCACCTGCTGGTTGTTTTGATGTTCTTCAGTAGCCCGATTCTTGGGCACATGAGCATCTACATAGCGTACTTTTAGAACAAGGTTCTCTACCCGGGCAGCAATATCTTGCCACAATGCAGCAGCCCAGATGGGTTTGCCCCGGCGTTCCCAGTTGTTCTGCTTCCATTGCTGTAGCCACCCCCACAGGGCATTTGCTACCATCCATGAATCGGTATAGAGATAGAGAACTGGCCACTTTTCTCGTTCAGCAATATCTAAGGCCAGCTGAACGGCTTTCACTTCTGCAAACTGACTCGATTCACCTTCTCCCTCAGCAGCTTCTGCAACTCGTCGTGTAGGACTCCATACAGCAGCTTTCCATCTCCGATGCTTTCCCACAATACGACAGGACCCATCAGTGAACAGGGCATATTTCTTCTCATTTTCTGGTAGCTTGTTGTACAGTGGGGCTTCTTCAGCACGGACTACCTCCTCCTCTGACGATATCCCAAAGTACTTGCCTTCTGGCCAGTCCATAATCACTTCCAGGATTCCTGGGCGACTGGGGTTTCCTATTCGAGCCCGCTGAGTAATCAGTGCAACCCACTTGCTCCATGTAGCATCAGTTGCATGATGTGTAGAGGGGACCCTTCCTTTGAACATCCAACCCAGTACCGGCAGTCGGGGTGCCAGGAGGAGCTGCGCTTCAGTACCGACCACTTCCGAAGCAGATCGAACTCCCTCATATGCTGCCAATATCTCCTTTTCGGTTGGAGTATAGCGGGCCTCAGATCCTCTGTATCCCCGACTCCAAAACCCCAGGGGTCGACCTCGAGTTTCCCCAGGTTCTTTCTGCCAGAGGCTCCAGGTGGGACCATTCTCCCCGGCTGCGGTGTAGAGCACATTCTTTACATCTGGTCCTGTTCGGACTGGCCCAAGGGCTACTGCATGAACTATTTCCTGCTTAATTTGTTCAAAGGCTTGTCGTTGCTCAGGGCCCCATTCAAAAGCATTCTTCTTACGGGTTACTTGGTAGAGCGGGTTTACAATCAGACTGTAATTTGGAATATGCATTCTCCAAAACCCCACGACACCTAGGAAAGTTTGTGTTTCCTTCTTGCTAGTTGGCGGAGACATAGCTGTTATCTTGTTGATCACATCCATTGGGATTTGACGACGTCCATCTTGCCATTTTATTCCTAAAACTGGATCTCTCGTGCAGGTCCTTTAACTTTATTTTGTTTTATGGCAAAACCGGCCTTCAGAAGGATTTGGACTATTTTATTCCTTTTCTCGAAAATTTCCTCTGCAGTGTCACCCCACACAATGATGTCATCGATGTACTGCAGGTGTTCAGGAGCCTCCCCCTGCTCCAGCGCAGACTGGATCAGTCCATGGCAAATGGTAGGGCTATGTTTCCACCCCTGGGGCAGCCGATTCCAAGTATATTGGACTCCCCTCCAAGTGAAAGCAAACTGTGGCCTGCACTCTGCTGCTAGAGGGATGGAGAAAAATGCATTAGCAATATCAATTGTGGCATACCACTTGGCTGCCTTTGATTCCAGTTCGTGCTGGAGTTCTAGCATGTCCGGCACTGCAGCACTCAGTGGTGGCGTGACTTCGTTCAGGCCACGATAGTCCACTGTTAGTCTCCACTCACCATTAGACTTTCGCACTGGCCATAGGGGACTATTAAAAGGTGAATGGGTCTTGCTGATCACTCCTTGGCTCTCCAGTTGACGAATTAGCTTATGAATGGGAATCAAGGAGTCTCGGTTGGTGCGATATTGCCGCCGGTGCACAGTTGTGGTAGCGATTGGCACTTGCTGTTCTTCAACCCTCAGCAACCCCACAACAGAAGGGTCCTCCGAGAGACTGGGCAAGGTGGACAACTGCTTAATGTCCTCTGTCTCTAAGGCAGCTATGCCAGAAGCCCACCGGAACCCTTTTGGGTCCTTGAAATATCCTCTTCTAAGGTAGTCTATGCCAAGGATGCACGGAGCATCTGGGCCAGTCACAATACGGTGCTTTTGCCACTCATTTCCAGTTAGACTCACTTCAGCTTCCAATACAGTTAACTGCTGGGATCCCCCTGTCACGCCATAAATACAGATGGGCTCTGGCCCTTTACAGCTTGATGGCATTAGAGTACATTGTGCACCGGTGTCTACTAGAGCCTTATACTTCTGTGCGTCAGACGTGCCAGGCCATCGAATCCACACAGTCCAATAAACTCGGTTGTCCCTTTCCTCCCCCTGGATGGAGGCAGGGCCCCTCTAGTCCTGGTCAGAATCTTCGTTTCTGTGTTTAAAAGACTGCCTGCTAGAAGTTGGAGCAGCAAACTTTTCAGAGAACCCCTTTCTCCCAATTGTTTTCTTTTGCAACTCACGTACCCGTGCCTCTAGGGTCTCAGTAGATTTTCCATCCCATTTTCTCATGTCCTCTCCATGGTCACGTAGGTAAAACCACAGGGTGGCGCGGGGTGTGTACCCACCATATTGTCTTCTTTGCACGGATGCACGTTTACCCCTGATAGCCAAGACACTGGTTTGTACAGGTGGGGAAGAAAATACACTCTCTTTAAGTTGGTGGACCTCTTCAAAAAGTTTCTCCAAAGTATTCTCTTTTAGTTGGTGGCCACTGGTTCGTTCAGGTGGGGGGGAAAATAAATTCTCTTTAAGTTGGTGGACCTCTTCAAAAAGTTTCTCCAAAGTATTCTCTTTTAGTTGGTGGCCACTGGTTTGTTCAGGTGGGGGGGAAGATAAATTCTCTTTAAGTTGGTGGAACTCTTCAGAGAGTTTCTCCACAGCCGAGACGCAGGCCTGTAGGGAAGAGGAGAGATTTCCTTCGTACTCCCGGAGTTGTTTAGCCATGTCACCCACTGTGGGGTCTTCACCGTTTTTCCAGGTTATTATTGCCAATGTGCTGGCCCATGTTGATGGTGCATTCCGTACAAACTTCCGCCACATGGGTCGAGTACACTCGACTTCATCTGGATCTGTGGATGTTTGTGCGTCGTCTAGGTCCTTATAAATTACTTCCCGTACGGCTAATTCCCTCAGGTACTGAATTCCCTTCTCCATGGTGGTCCACTTGACTGGTAGACATACAAGTTCTTCCTTGAAGGGATACCTTCCCTTCACAGCTAACAGGAGACGCCTCCAGAGGCTGTGAGATCGTGCTCCATCTCCAAATGCTTTGTCAATGCTTGCATCTCTAGCAAGGGATTCCAACCGCTTGGCTTCCCTGCCCTCTAATTCCACACAATTGGCTCCAGTGTCCCAGCACCGGAGCAGCCAGGTGACAAGCTGCTCACCTGTACAGCGACCAAAATCTTTTCGCACATCTTGTAGCTCACGCTGGTATAGGGTTCGGGTAGTTACTGTTGATTTTCTGACATCCTCATCCTCCTGCACACTTGATGGCCCAGCCTCGTCTTCTCCACACCCAGACTTAGCAGAAGACTTTCTGCGTTCTAAACGACCTGAGTCTCTATACCATTTTTTCACCTTTTCTACAGGGGCAACTTGCACTGCTACAGCTCGCCTCTCCGACCCAGCCACAGGGTCTGCCACAGGGGTTGGAATACCCTCTGCAGGGGCAACTTGCACTGCTACAGTTCGTTTCTCCGACCCAGACACAGGAGTGGGAACGGCTGCGGGAGCTGGAACGGCTGCGGGAGGTGGAACGGCTGCGGGAGCTGGAGCCAGGACGGCTGCGGGAGCTGGAGCTGGAACGGCTGCGGGAGCTGGAACGGCTGTGGGAGCTGGAACGGCTGCGGGAGCTGGAGCCGGGACGGCTGCGGGAGCTGGAGCTGGAACGGCTGCGGGAGCTGGAACGGCTGCGGGAGCTGGAGCTGGAATGGCTGCGGGAGCCGGGACTGGAACGGCCGCAGGGTCTGTCACTAGGTTGATAGTAGCATCAATTGCAGCTCGATAGGCACAAGCCAGACCCCAGCACGCCACAGTGATTTGTGTCACTTTGGAACTGCCAGAGTCATGACACCTTTTTTTCAAGCATTCTACCAGTTTTTTAGGATTTTGCAGTTGTTCAGGGGTGAATGTCCAAAACACTGGAGGTGCCCACTGCCCTAGAAACCTGCCCATATCCTCCCACACTCCCTGCCACTCGCAACTATCCCGCCTCAAGACAGATCTCCGGATGAGATTCCTAAGTAGTTGTTTAACCTTAAACAAAACCTGAAGCCCATTCAGGAGACATAACAACAAGAACATGCTGGTCTGAGTATCCCAAGGATATTCAACATCTTGGAGAGCTACCGTAACTAGCTCGGGGGATAAGAGGGTGGTGAAGGAAGAAGGGAGAGTGAACAGGTAGGAAAAAATATCTTCCCCTGTCCCCTCCAGAGACTGACTCCCTGATGAAAAAAGGCAATAGGTGTAATTGCTAATAGTTTCTGAGATATGGTTTCCGAAGTATAGAGTCGACGACAGTGCTGAGTACAAATACCAGGTTAGAGTCATGACCAGAAATCTCATCATTTCATAAGCCATCGTTACACCACACAGTACCATAACAATCTTAAACCAGGGCCCGGAAAGGATAAACAGCACGACAGGGAGCACATACAGAAAGTAACTTGCTATAAAACTCAATTTGGGAAACAGGCACAGCAGACTTGAGATTAAGGCAATCAACATTGTGACTAGCAACTATTAAGCAGGTCGAATACTTATACCAATTTTAGTTTAACACACTCTGGTCAAATCTGTCGATATCTCAACCCTTCGAGCCCCACGTTGGGCGCCAAATGGACTGTTGTGGTTTAGCCCGGCTGGCAGTCAAACACCACACAGCCGTTCGCTCACCCTCCCCCCTCCCTCTCCGGGATGGGGGAGAGAAACGGGAAAGTGAAGTCTGTGAGTTGAGATAAAGACAGTTTATTAAGACAGGGAAAAGAATAACAATAATAATAATAATAATAGTATTAATAGTAATAATGTGTATGAAATAAGTGATGCACAATGCAATTGCTCACCACCCATTGACCGATGCCCAGCCTATCCCCGAGCAGCCGGCCTCCCCCTCCACCCCGGCTAGCCACCCCTATATATTGTTCAGCATGACGTCAGATGGTATGGAATACCCCTTTGGCCAGTTTGGGTCAGCTGTCCTGGCTCTGTCCCCTCCCAGCTCCTGCTGCATCCCTAGCCTGCTCGCTAGCAGGACAGAGCGAGAAGCTGAAAAGTCCTAGGCTTGGTGTAAGCACTGCTCTACAACAATTAAAACATCAGCATGTTATCAGCGCTCTTCTCATTCTAATCCAAAACATAGCACCCTGCCAGCTACTAGGAGGAAAATTAACTCTGTCCTAACTGAAACCAGGACAAGGGGTATTCCATACCATCTGACGTCATGCTAAACAATTAATATGGGGTGGCTGGCCGGGGTGGGGAGACCGGCTACTCCGGGATAGGGTGGGCATCGGTCAGCGGGTGGTAAGCAATTGCATTGTGCATCACTTGTTTTGTACACACTATTATTAGTAGTGCTATTATCTTTATTATTATTACTATTATTTTCCTTTCTTTTCTACCCTAATAAATTGTCTCTATCTCAACCTACAAGCTTTCATTTTATTTTTTTCCCATTCTCTCCCCCATCCCAGAGAGGGAGGTGGGGGAGGGTGAGCAAACTGCTGTGTGGTGTTCAGCTGCTGGCTGAGTTAAACCACTACAGTCTTTTTGGTGCCTGACATGGGGCCCGAAGGGTTGAGATAACGACGGATCTGACCAGATCGTGTTAAAACAAAATTGTTATAAGCATTAGACCAGTTTAATAGTTGCTAATCACAACATTGATTTTTTTGATCTCAGGTCTGCCGTGCTCGTTTTCCAAATTGAGTTATACAGCACATTGCTTACTGTATGTGTTCCCTGCTGTTGTGGTTTAACCTGGTCGGCAGATTAACACCACACAGCCGCTTGCTCACCCTCCCCCCTCCCTCTCTGGGATGGGAGAGAGAAACAGGAAAGTGAAGCCTGTCAGTTGAGATAAAGACAGTTTATTAAGACAGGAAAATAATAATAACAATAACAATAATAATGATAATAGTACTACTACTAATAATGTGTATGAAACAAGTGATGCACAATGCAATTGCTTACCACCCGCTGACCGATGCCCAGCCTATCCCCGAGCAGCCGGCCACTTCATCCACTGTGGGTTCTGAAGGGATGCACGACACGGACTCCTGATGGCTCTTGAACAGGAGACGTTTATTGCCCTCTTTCACTACTACATATACTTTCCCCGTAGCCTCACGCGCTGTCCACGCGCCCGAATCTGTCTTACAGTTGGTTAGAGACCCTCAGACACACGCCTTGAGCCAGCCAGCAATTGGCCACTGCCCAAAGCTCATCTTTAACACTGTAGCCAATTTACTTTATCTCGACCTTGCTCAAGTTTTTGGTTCTACCGCTGTTTTCCTCATTATCTCTAATTCAGGGTTGTGTGAAACAGCACAAAGCTCCCTGCGAGTTCCTTTCCCACAATTCCCCCTTTTTTATTTTCAATCAGCCAAATGCTTTCTATAGATTTTTGTATCAAGCACCGCAGACATTGCAATAAGCAAGGTACAATAAGCAACAGGGTGAAAATCACATGCAGAATTACGATTGTAAAGTAGCGTGCCTACTAGAATGTACATCAGTCAACAAGCCACTAAGCGCTAGGGATGTTGCTTCGCAGCGATTCTGCTTCTCACTCGCACAGCACAATCACACAATCACGCAAAGAGGCCTCTTGCACTTCTCATTCATACCACAAGAAAATATCACTTAAAATAATTTGTCCGTGGCTTCAGGAGGTCCTTGTCTACTCCCACGGTGAGCGGCTGAGAGTGGAGACCCCTCTGAGGAAAATGCTCGGGGTGCACCTAGGGGCGTCCGCTCCACAGTCGATCCCACAGCTGAGCAGAGCGGCTTCTGGCGCAAGGAAGGATGCTATTATAGTTTTGTATAATGACAGCAAAGAGATGCATTGCAATAAGGAGCAAGTGTGGCATTGACCATTTGTTTCATGATTTGTTTTTTTGCCTGAGCAATTAAACCTTACACATGCTGTTGCTGTTACACATCCCAGGATATCTAATTCCTGTGGCTCTAGGGGCGCTTGCGGCAAGTAGACAGTCCAGTCTTTGTTATCTGCCGGGTTCCCCACCAGACATGTCGTGAATGGGTCGTTAGCACTAGCCCGGGACAGGCACATCGCTTCTTGTCCTGTCATGTTGGCGAGGGTGACCCAGATGTTGCGGCGTGGTTGGATGGAGACCCAGGGCTGGCAATAACCGATGACAGCGGCGATTGTGAGGAGGAGGCCAACCATGGCCTTACCCCCCTTGATGGTACCCATCTTGGTCTGTGACCTGTGGAGACACAAGCATACCCTCGACCCCAAGTTATTAGAGGCTGGGGTCCCTCCCAAAGACCTGTATTTAAATTTTTTACTATTACTAAGGCCTGCTCTGACTGTGGCACCCGTGAGAGCGCGGAATTCATATTTTTGTAATGTTTTACTATGGGCAGTACCTCTTTGTGAGGAAAGGGTAATGATAGGTGAGTCATTACGTGAAGTGCCTTTCCCAACCTGTTCTGTGGTGTTTCCTGGGTGTCTCCCCCTTTTTGTTTATTTGGCAGTGTTTTCAAGGTGCGATGTGTGCGCTCTACAATGGCTTGGCCCATGGGGGAATGAGGAATGCCTGTGATGTGTCGGATACCCCAAGTTTGAAAAAAGGTTTGAAGGGAGTGACTAGTATAGGCGGGGCCACTGTCGGTTTTTATTTCCTTTGGGATGCCTAGCACCACGAAAGCGACACGGAAGTGAGCCTGGACGTGGCGACTAGTTTCACCCACCGCAACTGTCGCCCAAATAGCATGAGAGAAAGTATCTACCGATACGTGAACATATTTCAAGCAACCAAGTTCTGGAATATGCGTTACGTCGGTCTGCCATAACTGTAAGGACCGTAGACCTCTAGGGTTTACCATTAAAGACGGGGTCGAAACATGTTGTTGACAGTCAGGACACATTTGGACAATCAATTTGGCATCAGTGATCGATATAGTGAATTGTTTCGCCAAGACTTTGGCGGATTGATGGAAAAAGGCATGGGATAACCGTGCTTGCTCCAGTACCTTAGGCACCGGGGCAGTCAGGGTCATATTAGTTAGCTGGTCAGCATGTGTGTTACCCTCTGCAAAAATACCAGGTAACATGGTGTGGCTCTGCATGTGAATAATACAATACAGGTGCACTCGCTGCTCTACCAAAAATAACAGCTCTTTAAATTTTAGAAGCAAGTTTTCCTTTGGGATATGTCTCAAATGTGCCCTCTCAATGCGCTGAGTGACACCTACAGCATATTGCGAGTCCGATACAATATTCAAAGGTAGTTTTTTTCTTTTTTCCTTTTTTTTCTCTTTTTTTTCCTTTTTTTTTTCCTCTCTTTTTTTTTTTTGTTTTCTGGCTGCAATGTCCTCGATCACTGCATTGATTCGTCGCAAATCATGCAGTAATCTCCATTTCCCGCTCTTCTTCTTGATAACAAACACTGGTGAATTCCATAGGCTGTTTGGCGGAACAATATGTCCTTGTTGGAGTTGTTCTTGAACCAAGTCCTGCAGACTACTGCTCGGAAAAGAATCAATTGAGCAATTCTAGTTCCCTTTGGTATTGACAATGGTGGAGACAGTGTCCAAGCCAGAGCTTGGATTTGTCCATTATAATCGGCATCAATTATCCCCAGCAAAACAAACAATCCGGTCAAAGTTGTACTTGATCGTCCTAGCAGCAATACACTACAGTCATTCCCAATCGGTCCAATTGTTATAAATTCCTCTCAGTCGGAAGAATTTGAATTAAGTCAATCAATTTATTGAGTAAGCGATCAGTAAGCAGACATCCCCGGAATTAATGGGGACCACCACATAACCCATTTCAGGTCGCGGACCTCCCATAGATATTTCTCTCAACGGGTAAAGCCCCCCCACACTCTCAGATTTTTGTTTCCTCGTTCGACTCCTAGTTACTGGTCCTTTGATAGTTGGATCAGCCTCACGGTCCGATTCCCCTGAGGACTGTGAGCTAGTGGACCCTGGAGGGGCTGTGGGCACAATATAAGGAGGTGGTGATATCGGGACCTCCAATTCCCGATTCTTTTTCTTACGTTTTTCCTCCCCTCCTTTTTCTTTTAAAGGATACAAGTTAACTCGATTCCCCGAGCCAATCCAAAAGCTCGCATATTTACTCTCCTCCTGACAAACAGGTTCCTTTGTGTTTACATAAATGTTTAAGGCCTGGCAAACACAGTCTTCAAATGATCCAAATATGGGCCAATAAAGGTTGTCACCTCGAATTTGTTTACCTCCCCAGACCTCAACACAATAATGAATCATTTTTACTTTATTCTTTCCCCGCCTAGAAGGGGAATCTCTCCAATTCTTAATCATTAACCCCAGCGGACTTTCCGGGGGAATAGGGGGCAATCTAACCCCACCCATGGGATCAGAAGGCTTACTCTTCTTCTGTCCCATCTTCCGGAGCACCTTCACACACACACACAGCCGCTTCCCCCTGGTCGTGGCCCAGTCCCTCGCGGGATGTGGGAACCGCACTACTGAGGGGTCCGCACTCGCTTCACCCGCAATTGGACGTCTCACACAGGCGCACTCCGGGATCACCAACCCCAACCGAACGGATCACCGGCCTATACTTACCCACTCCGTGGGTCTTCTTTCGGCCTTCGTGCACAAAGATTACCTAGGGGTTTTGCCAGCTTTATTTGCTTGCTGCCCGAATTTAGGGTTCGTCGGTAAAGAATTTGAATGGGAATAATCCCGGCGAAGGCCGCCGAAATCGGCGGGGCGCCCCCTTCAACGAGTCTTCCCAATCAAATTGCCTTTATCCGAGTCACGGCACCAAATTGTTATAAATTCCTCTCAGTCGGAAGAATTTGAATTAAGTCAATCAATTTATTGAGTAAGCGATCAGCAAGCAAAACAGCGCTGGGCGGCCGGGGGAACTCGTGCTCCTCCACGCGGCGCGCAACTCCCCCCCCCCCGCAGTCCCTTTTTATCATTCAGTTTTTCCGGGTTCCGCTGCGTCAGTTGTTGCTAGGGGGTCGTCTTGATTCAGTTCTTCCGGGTTCCGCTGCGTCAGTTGTTGCTAGGGGGTCGTCTTGTCCCAGTCACTTCTGTCCCTCTAGTGGTCGCACAGATGAAGACAGTCATCCTTCCCCCCCTTCTTTATTCGGTTATATTAGTCCTTGAGACAGGGGAGTACGTTACCAATTTAGCAACCTATTATTTACACAATGTTCTCTCCGCCATGGACCTGAGATATCCTGTCCCTTGGGAAACTTCTCTGGGAAACAGCTCTGGGAAAAAGCCACTGTGAAAAAGCCATTGTTTGAATAACTCCCTTCGTTCCTTTAATGTAACAAATTAATGAACAAACATTCTTGCCATCTATCACAATCCCTCCTTTTTCTTTTAGTTACTTATTTTGTTCATTAATTCTATGTATGCCTGGTGACTGGGTATTATAGCCAGGGTTATAGCCGTAATTGGTTCTCTCTTTTGTAAGTGGTAATCCATTATGGTATGTTGTGTATATACATATTCCTCAGAATGGTACAGAATTCTTGGTACAATTATTACCTGTACACAGAAATTTTTAGATATATTAAAAAGCTTAAGTGATAAACAAGGAGTAACACCCAGCGACGAACAGATCCATCTAGTATTATTCGCTGGTATTAACCATCCTCCTTTATTTAATTGTGTAACATTTTCTCTAATACCACGTAGATGGAGCTTCGTACTAGGGACTGTACCTATGCACCTGCCACCCCCGGTTATTTGTGTTAACGTTATTCCTACGTCCCTTCCCCAATTACATTGCGGAGGGTTGGCCTCATTCGAACGGGTGATTTCCCCCAGATCTCCAATAGCATCGTAATATGGAGGCCTTATATTAAGGCATAACCAGCAAGGTTTGGGCACATTTGGATTTGTTTGGTTCAACAATTGATAACTAGCGTTCATAATTCTTCACATGTTATTCTCAGTCATTCCCTCACTTCCCATTTCGTACTCTGAATCCATAGGTTTGCTAGTAGTCTTTTCCTTTTTTATATAGAATATACCTCCCCTGTCAGTCCCGCTTTCATAAATCTGATTCCCCATTGTTGTCCTAAAATCCATCTTTGGTCATCCGGCTGAGTTACATTAATGTACAAAAAGCGGCAATTTCCCAGGACAATCTTTCCTGTCGGCAGAGGAACCCCATACATCCCACCTAATTGCATAGTACGTCGGCGTGTGCATCCCAATGGTCCATATCCTACCCTCAGGTATTGATCTCCACCAGTTTCCCAATTTGTGGCAATAGTCTCACATCCCTAGTAAGCACAATAGTATTGATTCGGATAATTACAATATGTTTTCCCGGGGTTAGAGCGTGGGCATAAATACAAACTTGATTGATTAAAACACCCACGGGTCCAGTCGTGGCCCCACGTCACCAGATCACACAGTGAGACTTTGAAGCTAGGGCCTCCAGTTGTGGTTATTTGCTGAATAATGTAGTGGTCTTCCCATCTACTCAGGCTCCATTTAAAGGGTTCGTGAGGGTGCGCAGACCCAGAGACAGTGGAGACTATCATACCCACTACTATGTATCGCAAAAAGTGGCCAGGGCCCATCTTTCGGGGTCCCGTACCTAACCACATAATTCCCCACCGTTTCACTCTCTGCCTCACTTGTCAGTTCGGTTGCAACGAACTACAAGGTGCAGGTTCTTCTCGGCAGCAGTAGTGTTCTTCAGGGGATTTTCTCTATAACGCAACCTTTCTCCGATTAAGGTCCCTATTCCCTCTTTTTACAATACATAGCAACACATAGGTAGTGAAATTATACTTATCGGGTCCGTTTCAACATGAGCTTTAAGTCGTCAGGGCCTGCAACCGTTTTCCATTCGCTTGTCCGGATCGGTCCTTTCACACGACTGGCATGTGTCCACCCCTTCTCAGCCGTCCGGATAGCCGTGTCTGTAGTGAGTAAGACAACATAGGGGCCTTCCCATTGGGGGGTTAAAGACATTTCCTTCCATGTCTTAATTAGAACTCTGTCCCCAGGCTGTATTCTATGAAGTGCTATATCTAACGGGGGACGCTGTGCCACTAATCCTTTCGCCTGCAACTCCCTTCGTCGATTCATAAGCTGTATTAAATAGGGTTTTAATTGAATATCTTGTACTTGGGGATGATCGGGTGGCATTTCTAAATCGTAAGGCATACCATATAACATTTCGAAAGGTGAGACTCCGACATCGGCTCGGGGCTGCGTTCGTATATTTAACAAGGCGAGTGGTAAACATTTTACCCAAGAGGTTTTTGTCTCCATCACAAGCTTTGTTAGTTTTCTTTTAATTTCCCCGTTCATTCGCTCTACCTTCCCAGAACTTTGAGGGTGCCACGGAGTACGATATTCCCAACTTGTTCCTAGAGCCTTCATAGTCTCGCGGGACACTTTTGACACAAAGTGAGAACCTTGGTCAGAATCAATTGTTTCTATAATTCCATACCTCGAAATAATATTTTCTAATAATATTTTCACCACGGTGTGGGCCGTTGCCCTCGCTGTTGGGAAAGCTTCAACAAAGTGCGTGAAATGGTCTACAATTACCAACAAATATTTGTACCTTCCTACTTTTGGGAGTTCTGTGAAATCTAGTTGGATTTTGGCAAAAGGTCGGTGTGCCAATTCCCGACCTCCTAATACACTTTTTCTCATATGCCGGGCGTTCACCCTTTTACAGAGAAGACAATCATTTACAACTCATTTCGCTACATTATATATCCCAATACACATATATTTAGTAGCAAATTGATCTACTAACGCCTGAGTTCCCCAATGAGTGTTTTCATGAAACCTCCGTAGCACTCTCAAAGCTGCAGACTTAGGGAGCATCTCCCGTCCGTCGGGCAATACCCATTTACCTTCATCTGTCTCTTTTATACCCATTTGAGTCATCTTATCCTTTTCTGGCAGTGTAAAACAGAACAATGTATGTATAGGTCCATGCAAGTAGCAATGCGTGTATTTCCCTTCCTCCTCTTCCCAGAACGGGCAACTGCATTGTATAGCAGTGAAACCAAAATCCTTCCAGCAATCATAACACGGAAATTCTTTTAAGTCTTTTCCACAGTCTGGGCAATCTTTCCTCGTTTTTATAATTCTAACGCTCATTAGCACTGCCCTTTTCGCCGCCTGATCTGCCAAGTTATTTCCCCTAACCTGAGGAGTGAGACCCTTTTGATGCCCTTTTATATGTACTATGGCAATTTCTTTGGGTTCTCTAATAGCTTGCAGAACCTGAGTAACCAGTTCCTGATGTATCAAGCCTTTTCCTTGTGAATTAATGAGCCCTCTTTCTTCCCAGATTTTACCAAAGGTATGTATTACCCCGTAGGCATATTTCGAATCTGTGTATATTGTACCGCTTTTATTCTTCAGTAATTTTAAGGCTCGCAATATAGCATATAGTTCACAAGCTTGAGCCGACCAACTTGGGCTCAAAGGTCCAGATTCCACTACCTCAAATGTTTTCCCATTTACTAACGCATACCCCGATTTTCGTTTCCCTTCAATTATTCGTGAGGAACCATCCACATATATTTGTTCACCATCGGGTAGTTCCACCTCATCTAGGTCAGGTCTCAATTTCATTTGTTCTTCTATATTTCGGAGGCAATCATGCCCTAAGGACTCATTTGGTTCTCCATAAAGAAATTGAGCAGGATTCTGTAAGGAGGTAATTTCTAATGTTAATTTTGGAGAGGAAATCAAAATTCCTTCATACTTTAATAGTCTGGCATCAGTGATCCATTTCTCTGCTTTTTGTTGCAATACCCCACGTATATTGTGTGGAGATATTACCTTGATTTCTCCCCCAAAGGTGATCTGTGCTTCCTCTACTAATAGGGCAGCAGCTACCACTACCTGCAAACAACTTGGCCAGCCCCGACTGACTGGGTCCAGTAATTTAGACAAATAGGCCACAGGTTTTTTGCTCCCTGCCCATTCCTGGGCCAGCACTCCGTATGCTGTGCGGTCTGCACTGTTCACAAATAAAAAAACGGCCTCTTTAGATCTGGCAAGCTTAACACAGGGGGTGTGCCAGTTCTTCTTTTAACCTGTCCAGTCGTTCCTCATCTTCTTTAGTCCACTTTAGCAACCCATCCCTGGTTAATTTTTCATATAGAAATTTTACCTTTCTACTATAATCCTCTATCCATTGTCTACAATAACCCATTAATCCCAGTAACTCTCGTACCTGCCTCTTAGTTCGTGGGGACGTTAAAGCCAATATCCCACTGATTCTGTCTGGGTCTAACTTTTTAGTTCCCTTACTTAATTGGTGACCCAGATACTTTACTTCTTGTTCCACAAATTGTAATTTAGATGTTGAAACTTTTAGGCCCTGCAAACTAAGGAAATTTAACAACCGTATACTCGCTTGTCTAACAACAGTTTCATCCTTACCTGCTAATAGTAAATCATCTACGCATTGTGCTAAAGTTACTCCTGGTACCCTGTCGTAGTCTTGCAAAATGCGTTCTAATGCTTGTCCAAATAAATTGGGGGATTCGGTAAACCCCTGGGGAAGTACTGTCCACCGCAATTGTTGTTTTCGGTGGGTATCCGGATCTTCCCAGTCGAAAGCAAAATAGTCTCTGCTTGTTTCTTCCAGGGGACACGCCCAAAACACATCCTTCAAATCTATCACACTATACCATTGATCATCAGGATGTAAATGACTTAACAGGGTATGGGGATTAGCTACCACCGGAAATCTAGTTACTGTTCTTTTATTAATTTCTCTTAAATCATGAACCAATCGATATTTACCATCTTTTTTCTTCACTGGTAAAATTGGGGTATTAAAGGGGGACATACAGGGTTCTAACAACCCCTGCTGTAGCAATCTTTCGATCTCAGGTTTTAACCCTCGTCTGCCTTCCTCAGACAGAGGGTATTGCTTTATTCGTATCGGTACACCCGGATCGGTTATAGTTACCTTGAAAGGTGTAATATTTAGTCTCCCTACACTTTCTGGGGTATACCAAATTTCGGAGTTTATATCCTGCTCATCCTCTACTCTCAGGGGGCACAATTTAACTGTTAATTCCTTATCTACTACTTCCAAACTTATACCTAACTCTATTATCAAATCCCTACCTAACAAATTATAATCTGCCTCAGGTACTAAAAGTAAAGACCCTATTCCCAGTTTCGAATGTGATTCGATCAGCACCTCTTTTATAACGGGGACACCAAACGGTTCCCCTTTTGCTCCAATTACTTGTACCTTCTCCTTTGATATTTTACAACCCCGAGGCAGAACTTGTACCGTAGATCTTTCGGCGCCTGTATCTATAAGAAATTCCACCTCCTCTCGCTGGGGACCTACTTTCAGTTTTATCAAGGGCTCACTCTTTTTCTGGGTCCCCAGCAAATAGAGCCCCTGACACCCCTAATCTTCCTTAAACATCCTCTCATCCTCCATCCTCTGTCGACATTCCCTTTTCATGTGACCTTTCTTATTACAATAAAACAGGTCATGTCCCTCAGTCTCCGATCGGACAGTGTATCTTTTCCCACCAGCCTCCGATGACTCCCTCCAGACCCCATTTTATACTCATTTCTCTTCTGTCCTTCCCTGACCGCTGCCACCATCATTTGCACCTGCTTTCTCTCCTTCTCATCTTCCCTCCTAACAAACACCTTCTGCGCCTCTCTTAGCAACTCATCCAAGCCCCGATCCTGCCAACCTTCTATCTTCTCTAATTTCCTCCTAATATCCATCCAGGATTTCGCTACAAATTGAGTTTTCAACAGGGCTTCTCCGACGGGAGTCCCCGGGTCCACCCCTGAATATAGCTGCAGGCTTTTACGCAGCCTCTCAAGCCATTCCGTCGGAGTTTCATCCCTTTTCTGTTGTTCCCTAAAAGCTTTGTTAATGTTTTGACCTTTTGGGACTGATTCCCTAATTCCTTGTATAATAATAGTTCTCAAATCTTGCATGTGACCGCGGTGTACGGGGTCCTGATTATTCCAATTAGGCCTCTGCAGTGGCCATTTAAGATCTGCAGCTGGGCCCTGTTGGTGCTGTTGATCCCAGATTCGCATCCCCGCTCTCCTAATCATTCCCCTCTCTTCCGAAGTAAATAAAATCCCCAATATGGATTGCACCTCCTCCCAAGTATACACGTTGGGCCCCAGGAATTGATCTACTCGTTCCGCTACCCCAAGAGGGTCTTCCAATAAATTCCCCATTTCTTTTTTAAAATCGCAGACATCCCCGGAATTAATGGGGACCACCACATAACCCATTTCAGGTCGCGGACCTCCCATAGATATTTCTCTCAACGGGTAAAGCCCCCCCACACTCTCAGATTTTTGTTTCCTCGTTCGACTCCTAGTTACTGGTCCTTTGATAGTTGGATCAGCCTCACGGTCCGATTCCCCTGAGGACTGTGAGCTAGTGGACCCTGGAGGGGCTGTGGGCACAATATAAGGAGGTGGTGATATCGGGACCTCCAATTCCCGATTCTTTTTCTTACGTTTTTCCTCCCCTCCTTTTTCTTTTAAAGGATACAAGTTAACTCGATTCCCCGAGCCAATCCAAAAGCTCGCATATTTACTCTCCTCCTGACAAACAGGTTCCTTTGTGTTTACATAAATGTTTAAGGCCTGGCAAACACAGTCTTCAAATGATCCAAATATGGGCCAATAAAGGTTGTCACCTCGAATTTGTTTACCTCCCCAGACCTCAACACAATAATGAATCATTTTTACTTTATTCTTTCCCCGCCTAGAAGGGGAATCTCTCCAATTCTTAATCATTAACCCCAGCGGACTTTCCGGGGGAATAGGGGGCAATCTAACCCCACCCATGGGATCAGAAGGCTTACTCTTCTTCTGTCCCATCTTCCGGAGCACCTTCACACACACACACAGCCGCTTCCCCCTGGTCGTGGCCCAGTCCCTCGCGGGATGTGGGAACCGCACTACTGAGGGGTCCGCACTCGCTTCACCCGCAATTGGACGTCTCACACAGGCGCACTCCGGGATCACCAACCCCAACCGAACGGATCACCGGCCTATACTTACCCACTCCGTGGGTCTTCTTTCGGCCTTCGTGCACAAAGATTACCTAGGGGTTTTGCCAGCTTTATTTGCTTGCTGCCCGAATTTAGGGTTCGTCGGTAAAGAATTTGAATGGGAATAATCCCGGCGAAGGCCGCCGAAATCGGCGGGGCGCCCCCTTCAACGAGTCTTCCCAATCAAATTGCCTTTATCCGAGTCACGGCACCAAATTGTTATAAATTCCTCTCAGTCGGAAGAATTTGAATTAAGTCAATCAATTTATTGAGTAAGCGATCAGCAAGCAAAACAGCGCTGGGCGGCCGGGGGAACTCGTGCTCCTCCACGCGGCGCGCAACTCCCCCCCCCCCGCAGTCCCTTTTTATCATTCAGTTTTTCCGGGTTCCGCTGCGTCAGTTGTTGCTAGGGGGTCGTCTTGATTCAGTTCTTCCGGGTTCCGCTGCGTCAGTTGTTGCTAGGGGGTCGTCTTGTCCCAGTCACTTCTGTCCCTCTAGTGGTCGCACAGATGAAGACAGTCATCCTTCCCCCCCTTCTTTATTCGGTTATATTAGTCCTTGAGACAGGGGAGTACGTTACCAATTTAGCAACCTATTATTTACACAATGTTCTCTCCGCCATGGACCTGAGATATCCTGTCCCTTGGGAAACTTCTCTGGGAAACAGCTCTGGGAAAAAGCCACTGTGAAAAAGCCATTGTTTGAATAACTCCCTTCGTTCCTTTAATGTAACAAATTAATGAACAAACATTCTTGCCATCTATCACAATCCCTCCTTTTTCTTTTAGTTACTTATTTTGTTCATTAATTCTATGTATGCCTGGTGACTGGGTATTATAGCCAGGGTTATAGCCGTAATTGGTTCTCTCTTTTGTAAGTGGTAATCCATTATGGTATGTTGTGTATATACATATTCCTCAGAATGGTACAGAATTCTTGGTACAATTATTACCTGTACACAGAAATTTTTAGATATATTAAAAAGCTTAAGTGATAAACAAGGAGTAACACCCAGCGACGAACAGATCCATCTAGTATTATTCGCTGGTATTAACCATCCTCCTTTATTTAATTGTGTAACATTTTCTCTAATACCACGTAGATGGAGCTTCGTACTAGGGACTGTACCTATGCACCTGCCACCCCCGGTTATTTGTGTTAACGTTATTCCTACGTCCCTTCCCCAATTACATTGCGGAGGGTTGGCCTCATTCGAACGGGTGATTTCCCCCAGATCTCCAATAGCATCGTAATATGGAGGCCTTATATTAAGGCATAACCAGCAAGGTTTGGGCACATTTGGATTTGTTTGGTTCAACAATTGATAACTAGCGTTCATAATTCTTCACATGTTATTCTCAGTCATTCCCTCACTTCCCATTTCGTACTCTGAATCCATAGGTTTGCTAGTAGTCTTTTCCTTTTTTATATAGAATATACCTCCCCTGTCAGTCCCGCTTTCATAAAATCTGATTCCCCATTGTTGTCCTAAAATCCATCTTTGGTCATCCGGCTGAGTTACATTAATGTACAAAAAGCGGCAATTTCCCAGGACAATCTTTCCTGTCGGCAGAGGAACCCCATACATCCCACCCTAATTGCATAGTACGTCGGCGTGTGCATCCCAATGGTCCATATCCTACCCTCAGGTATTGATCTCCACCAGTTTCCCAATTTGTGGCAATAGTCTCACATCCCTAGTAAGCACAATAGTATTGATTCGGATAATTACAATATGTTTTCCCGGGGTTAGAGCGTGGGCATAAATACAAACTTGATTGATTAAAACACCCACGGGTCCAGTCGTGGCCCCACGTCACCAGATCACACAGTGAGACTTGAAGCTAGGGCCTCCAGTTGTGGTTATTTGCTGAATAATGTAGTGGTCTTCCCATCTACTCAGGCTCCATTTAAAGGGTTCGTGAGGGTGCGCAGACCCAGAGACAGTGGAGACTATCATACCCACTACTATGTATCGCAAAAAGTGGCCAGGGCCCATCTTTCGGGGTCCCGTACCTAACCACATAATTCCCCACCGTTTCACTCTCTGCCTCACTTGTCAGTTCGGTTGCAACGAACTACAAGGTGCAGGTTCTTCTCGGCAGCAGTAGTGTTCTTCAGGGGATTTTCTCTATAACGCAACCTTTCTCCGATTAAGGTCCCTATTCCCTCTTTTTACAATACATAGCAACACATAGGTAGTGAAATTATACTTATCGGGTCCGTTTCAACATGAGCTTTAAGTCGTCAGGGCCTGCAACCGTTTTCCATTCGCTTGTCCGGATCGGTCCTTTCACACGACTGGCATGTGTCCACCCCTTCTCAGCCGTCCGGATAGCCGTGTCTGTAGTGAGTAAGACAACATAGGGGCCTTCCCATTGGGGGGTTAAAGACATTTCCTTCCATGTCTTAATTAGAACTCTGTCCCCAGGCTGTATTCTATGAAGTGCTATATCTAACGGGGGACGCTGTGCCACTAATCCTTTCGCCTGCAACTCCCTTCGTCGATTCATAAGCTGTATTAAATAGGGTTTTAATTGAATATCTTGTACTTGGGGATGATCGGGTGGCATTTCTAAATCGTAAGGCATACCATATAACATTTCGAAAGGTGAGACTCCGACATCGGCTCGGGGCTGCGTTCGTATATTAACAAGGCGAGTGGTAAACATTTTACCCAAGAGGTTTTTGTCTCCATCACAAGCTTTGTTAGTTTTCTTTTAATTTCCCCGTTCATTCGCTCTACCTTCCCAGAACTTTGAGGGTGCCACGGAGTACGATATTCCCAACTTGTTCCTAGAGCCTTCATAGTCTCGCGGGACACTTTTGACACAAAGTGAGAACCTTGGTCAGAATCAATTGTTTCTATAATTCCATACCTCGAAATAATATTTTCTAATAATATTTTCACCACGGTGTGGGCCGTTGCCCTCGCTGTTGGGAAAGCTTCAACAAAGTGCGTGAAATGGTCTACAATTACCAACAAATATTTGTACCTTCCTACTTTTGGGAGTTCTGTGAAATCTAGTTGGATTTTGGCAAAAGGTCGGTGTGCCAATTCCCGACCTCCTAATACACTTTTTCTCATATGCCGGGCGTTCACCCTTTTACAGAGAAGACAATCATTTACAACTCATTTCGCTACATTATATATCCCAATACACATATATTTAGTAGCAAATTGATCTACTAACGCCTGAGTTCCCCAATGAGTGTTTTCATGAAACCTCCGTAGCACTCTCAAAGCTGCAGACTTAGGGAGCATCTCCCGTCCGTCGGGCAATACCCATTTACCTTCATCTGTCTCTTTTATACCCATTTGAGTCATCTTATCCTTTTCTGGCAGTGTAAAACAGAACAATGTATGTATAGGTCCATGCAAGTAGCAATGCGTGTATTTCCCTTCCTCCTCTTCCCAGAACGGGCAACTGCATTGTATAGCAGTGAAACCAAAATCCTTCCAGCAATCATAACACGGAAATTCTTTTAAGTCTTTTCCACAGTCTGGGCAATCTTTCCTCGTTTTTATAATTCTAACGCTCATTAGCACTGCCCTTTTCGCCGCCTGATCTGCCAAGTTATTTCCCCTAACCTGAGGAGTGAGACCCTTTTGATGCCCTTTTATATGTACTATGGCAATTTCTTTGGGTTCTCTAATAGCTTGCAGAACCTGAGTAACCAGTTCCTGATGTATCAAGCCTTTTCCTTGTGAATTAATGAGCCCTCTTTCTTCCCAGATTTTACCAAAGGTATGTATTACCCCGTAGGCATATTTCGAATCTGTGTATATTGTACCGCTTTTATTCTTCAGTAATTTTAAGGCTCGCAATATAGCATATAGTTCACAAGCTTGAGCCGACCAACTTGGGCTCAAAGGTCCAGATTCCACTACCTCAAATGTTTTCCCATTTACTAACGCATACCCCGATTTTCGTTTCCCTTCAATTATTCGTGAGGAACCATCCACATATATTTGTTCACCATCGGGTAGTTCCACCTCATCTAGGTCAGGTCTCAATTTCATTTGTTCTTCTATATTTCGGAGGCAATCATGCCCTAAGGACTCATTTGGTTCTCCATAAAGAAATTGAGCAGGATTCTGTAAGGAGGTAATTTCTAATGTTAATTTTGGAGAGGAAATCAAAATTCCTTCATACTTTAATAGTCTGGCATCAGTGATCCATTTCTCTGCTTTTTGTTGCAATACCCCACGTATATTGTGTGGAGATATTACCTTGATTTCTCCCCCAAAGGTGATCTGTGCTTCCTCTACTAATAGGGCAGCAGCTACCACTACCTGCAAACAACTTGGCCAGCCCCGACTGACTGGGTCCAGTAATTTAGACAAATAGGCCACAGGTTTTTTGCTCCCTGCCCATTCCTGGGCCAGCACTCCGTATGCTGTGCGGTCTGCACTGTTCACAAATAAAAAAACGGCCTCTTTAGATCTGGCAAGCTTAACACAGGGGGTGTGCCAGTTCTTCTTTTAACCTGTCCAGTCGTTCCTCATCTTCTTTAGTCCACTTTAGCAACCCATCCCTGGTTAATTTTTCATATAGAAATTTTACCTTTCTACTATAATCCTCTATCCATTGTCTACAATAACCCATTAATCCCAGTAACTCTCGTACCTGCCTCTTAGTTCGTGGGGACGTTAAAGCCAATATCCCACTGATTCTGTCTGGGTCTAACTTTTTAGTTCCCTTACTTAATTGGTGACCCAGATACTTTACTTCTTGTTCCACAAATTGTAATTTAGATGTTGAAACTTTTAGGCCCTGCAAACTAAGGAAATTTAACAACCGTATACTCGCTTGTCTAACAACAGTTTCATCCTTACCTGCTAATAGTAAATCATCTACGCATTGTGCTAAAGTTACTCCTGGTACCCTGTCGTAGTCTTGCAAAATGCGTTCTAATGCTTGTCCAAATAAATTGGGGGATTCGGTAAACCCCTGGGGAAGTACTGTCCACCGCAATTGTTGTTTTCGGTGGGTATCCGGATCTTCCCAGTCGAAAGCAAAATAGTCTCTGCTTGTTTCTTCCAGGGGACACGCCCAAAACACATCCTTCAAATCTATCACACTATACCATTGATCATCAGGATGTAAATGACTTAACAGGGTATGGGGATTAGCTACCACCGGAAATCTAGTTACTGTTCTTTTATTAATTTCTCTTAAATCATGAACCAATCGATATTTACCATCTTTTTTCTTCACTGGTAAAATTGGGGTATTAAAGGGGGACATACAGGGTTCTAACAACCCCTGCTGTAGCAATCTTTCGATCTCAGGTTTTAACCCTCGTCTGCCTTCCTCAGACAGAGGGTATTGCTTTATTCGTATCGGTACACCCGGATCGGTTATAGTTACCTTGAAAGGTGTAATATTTAGTCTCCCTACACTTTCTGGGGTATACCAAATTTCGGAGTTTATATCCTGCTCATCCTCTACTCTCAGGGGGCACAATTTAACTGTTAATTCCTTATCTACTACTTCCAAACTTATACCTAACTCTATTATCAAATCCCTACCTAACAAATTATAATCTGCCTCAGGTACTAAAAGTAAAGACCCTATTCCCAGTTTCGAATGTGATTCGATCAGCACCTCTTTTATAACGGGGACACCAAACGGTTCCCCTTTTGCTCCAATTACTTGTACCTTCTCCTTTGATATTTTACAACCCCGAGGCAGAACTTGTACCGTAGATCTTTCGGCGCCTGTATCTATAAGAAATTCCACCTCCTCTCGCTGGGGACCTACTTTCAGTTTTATCAAGGGCTCACTCTTTTTCTGGGTCCCCAGCAAATAGAGCCCCTGACACCCCTAATCTTCCTTAAACATCCTCTCATCCTCCATCCTCTGTCGACATTCCCTTTTCATGTGACCTTTCTTATTACAATAAAAACAGGTCATGTCCCTCAGTCTCCGATCGGACAGTGTATCTTTTCCCACCAGCCTCCGATGACTCCCTCCAGACCCCATTTTATACTCATTTCTCTTCTGTCCTTCCCTGACCGCTGCCACCATCATTTGCACCTGCTTTCTCTCCTTCTCATCTTCCCTCCTAACAAACACCTTCTGCGCCTCTCTTAGCAACTCATCCAAGCCCCGATCCTGCCAACCTTCTATCTTCTCTAATTTCCTCCTAATATCCATCCAGGATTTCGCTACAAATTGAGTTTTCAACAGGGCTTCTCCGACGGGAGTCCCCGGGTCCACCCCTGAATATAGCTGCAGGCTTTTACGCAGCCTCTCAAGCCATTCCGTCGGAGTTTCATCCCTTTTCTGTTGTTCCCTAAAAGCTTTGTTAATGTTTTGACCTTTTGGGACTGATTCCCTAATTCCTTGTATAATAATAGTTCTCAAATCTTGCATGTGACCGCGGTGTACGGGGTCCTGATTATTCCAATTAGGCCTCTGCAGTGGCCATTTAAGATCTGCAGCTGGGCCCTGTTGGTGCTGTTGATCCCAGATTCGCATCCCCGCTCTCCTAATCATTCCCCTCTCTTCCGAAGTAAATAAAATCCCCAATATGGATTGCACCTCCTCCCAAGTATACACGTTGGGCCCCAGGAATTGATCTACTCGTTCCGCTACCCCAAGAGGGTCTTCCAATAAATTCCCCATTTCTTTTTTAAAATCGCAGACATCCCCGGAATTAATGGGGACCACCACATAACCCATTTCAGGTCGCGGACCTCCCATAGATATTTCTCTCAACGGGTAAAGCCCCCCCACACTCTCAGATTTTTGTTTCCTCGTTCGACTCCTAGTTACTGGTCCTTTGATAGTTGGATCAGCCTCACGGTCCGATTCCCCTGAGGACTGTGAGCTAGTGGACCCTGGAGGGGCTGTGGGCACAATATAAGGAGGTGGTGATATCGGGACCTCCAATTCCCGATTCTTTTTCTTACGTTTTTCCTCCCCTCCTTTTTCTTTTAAAGGATACAAGTTAACTCGATTCCCCGAGCCAATCCAAAAGCTCGCATATTTACTCTCCTCCTGACAAACAGGTTCCTTTGTGTTTACATAAATGTTTAAGGCCTGGCAAACACAGTCTTCAAATGATCCAAATATGGGCCAATAAAGGTTGTCACCTCGAATTTGTTTACCTCCCCAGACCTCAACACAATAATGAATCATTTTTACTTTATTCTTTCCCCGCCTAGAAGGGGAATCTCTCCAATTCTTAATCATTAACCCCAGCGGACTTTCCGGGGGAATAGGGGGCAATCTAACCCCACCCATGGGATCAGAAGGCTTACTCTTCTTCTGTCCCATCTTCCGGAGCACCTTCACACACACACACAGCCGCTTCCCCCTGGTCGTGGCCCAGTCCCTCGCGGGATGTGGGAACCGCACTACTGAGGGGTCCGCACTCGCTTCACCCGCAATTGGACGTCTCACACAGGCGCACTCCGGGATCACCAACCCCAACCGAACGGATCACCGGCCTATACTTACCCACTCCGTGGGTCTTCTTTCGGCCTTCGTGCACAAAGATTACCTAGGGGTTTTGCCAGCTTTATTTGCTTGCTGCCCGAATTTAGGGTTCGTCGGTAAAGAATTTGAATGGGAATAATCCCGGCGAAGGCCGCCGAAATCGGCGGGGCGCCCCCTTCAACGAGTCTTCCCAATCAAATTGCCTTTATCCGAGTCACGGCACCAAATTGTTATAAATTCCTCTCAGTCGGAAGAATTTGAATTAAGTCAATCAATTTATTGAGTAAGCGATCAGCAAGCAAAACAGCGCTGGGCGGCCGGGGGAACTCGTGCTCCTCCACGCGGCGCGCAACTCCCCCCCCCCCGCAGTCCCTTTTTATCATTCAGTTTTTCCGGGTTCCGCTGCGTCAGTTGTTGCTAGGGGGTCGTCTTGATTCAGTTCTTCCGGGTTCCGCTGCGTCAGTTGTTGCTAGGGGGTCGTCTTGTCCCAGTCACTTCTGTCCCTCTAGTGGTCGCACAGATGAAGACAGTCATCCTTCCCCCCCTTCTTTATTCGGTTATATTAGTCCTTGAGACAGGGGAGTACGTTACCAATTTAGCAACCTATTATTTACACAATGTTCTCTCCGCCATGGACCTGAGATATCCTGTCCCTTGGGAAACTTCTCTGGGAAACAGCTCTGGGAAAAAGCCACTGTGAAAAAGCCATTGTTTGAATAACTCCCTTCGTTCCTTTAATGTAACAAATTAATGAACAAACATTCTTGCCATCTATCACACTTTGACGTTCAATGGAATTTTATGAACATGAGTACACCACAACGTGGCGTCTGTTACTGTGGAGGCATCCACTCCGGCACTCCCTCTGGTTCTTGCTGAAAGGGTGTCCACGGTGGTAACCGTGGCAGCGGGGCTGCAGCGCAGAACCCTGCTCCACCGTGGTACTCCATGGTCTGCAGGGGGACAGCCTGCTTCACCATGGTCCTCACCACAGGCCGCAGGGGACTTCTGCTCCGGTGCCTGGAGCACCTCTCCCCCTCCTTCTTCACTGACCTTGGCGCCTGCAAGGCTGTTCCTCACTCCTCTCACTCTCCCAGCTGCTGTGTAGCAGTGGTTTTTTTTTCCCTGTCTTAAATACGCTCTCACAGAGGCACAAACAACATCACTTACTGGCTCAGCTCTGGTCAGCACCGGGGCCCTTACCTAACATGGAGAAGCCTCTAGATTCTTCTCACAGAAGCCACCCCTATGGCCCCCTGCTACCAAAACCTTCCCACGTAAACCCACTACATTCCAATATACTCTTACTTTACAATTATCACAATCTTCACAAACTTCACTTACATCAAAAAGAAAAAGAATTCCCCACGCCAAAATAAACATAACATCATCACAACACCAACGAGGTGGACAATTTACACACACACCACCCCTCGTCCCTTCACCACACTAATATGAAACATATTCCTCACAATTGCTGCTTTCTTAAATTCTTCACAACTATTACATTCAAAAAAAAAATCCAGTCCATGTTTTGCCCGTTACTTCTCTCGACTATCATCCTTATCTCAAATTCCTTGAGCCCCATGTTGGGCGAGTAAAAAACCATAAGAAGTTATCACGGATTTGGGGTAGGAGGTTTAAAGAAACCAATCTTCCAGCAGTATCGGACAATAAATGGCACAGAAACTATAGTAATGCTGAGTCGTACTGGAGCAAACAATTTGTGAATAGCATATGCCAACACAAATGTGCCTGTACCAGCAGCCCTTTAGATTGCAGCGATGATTCACTGAAACCACGTTTGAGGAGAACTGCAGTCATATCCACACCACTTGACACAGCCGGGTAGAAGGTTCCTAGAGATACTAATGAAATTCCAACATGGAATTGTTATAAATTAGTTTTGGTAGAAATCATTCCCAACACATCGTGGGTAGGGTAGATCGAATTTTAATTTATTCGAGCAATTCAGCAAGCAGCGATAAATAAAACAGCGCTGGGCGGCCGGGGAGTCTCCTGCTCCACCAACGGCACACCCCCTAAGCCCACCAGAGTCTCGATTTATAGTCTTGTGGTTCCGGGTTTTTAGTGGCACATCCTGGTGTCTTCTTACACTGCAAGGCCTGCTAGGGGGTCTTCGTCAGTCCTCTGGTGGTCGTGAGGATGAAGATCGTCGTCTTCCTCTGCGTTGGGGTCGTGACTTTGCTGCTGATATGTGTGTTCCCACGCAGGGGGGGAATGCCATTGTGCCCTTTTTTGGAGCTGGTTTCTACTGCAATTGTTAACTTAACAGGAAATTCCTATACTTGTTTTTTGGTTTTTTTTTTTTTTGTTTGTTTGTTTTTCTTCAACAGGATATTGGGGGTATAAGCAGTTAATCGTTGAAAACCTTCCCATCAGCAATATTTAATGAACAAACAAGGCTTTACCCATTACAGAATGAAACCCCTACAGCACCATATTCTTTGAAAACTTTTTCAGCTGCTGGGATTTACTGAGTTCCTTGTTTTCACTGCTGAGATGTATGGCTGCCTTTTCAGGGGAGCCACCCACATCCTTGGCCGAGCTGCCGGCGGCGGCCCGCAGCGCCAGCAGAGGGGCCGGCGGGCTGAGGGGGGGCCGGCCCGGGGGGGGTGGGCAGCGGCGGCGGCGGCGGCGGGCGGGGGCCCGCGGGGCGGCGGGCCCGGGCGCAGCAGCAGGCGGAACATGGCAGCACCCAATACGGGCAGGTGGGCACTCAAACCTGAGAAACGCAGCAGCTGGCGGCGAGGCGGGCGGGCGGGTGCCCGGAGCTGATAGCGGGGCGGGCGGCGGCGATGGCGGCGCTGATGGCCGCAATGGCATCGAGCGCAGAGTGGCCGCCATGTGTTGTGATATTGTCTCTGCCTCTATTCCCAAGTCTGTCAGGTTTGCTTTCTCTGGCGGTATGCAGTCACCGCTTTTTATTTCACCCGCCTGCGTAGCCTGAGCGGCCGCTGTCAGTACTCTTTTTTCCGCTTGCCATGATCTCAGTGTCTCAGTTGCTAAGCGCCAGGTCGTCATCACCTCAGCAGCTGTTGTATCTCCCCACGAGGCAGCGTCCCATATAGTTGTCCCAGCATTTTCCCAAGTTTTTAAATCAAACACCGCCGAAACTGTCGACGGGGCCCCATTCTTTTGAAAAAATGTCAACAGTAGTTTTATCTTAAACGAATCATATTTCACTCCCCTTTTTGTTAGTAGTTGCATTAATAGTTTTACTATAACCTCTTCTTCTGCTGCGAGGTTAGCTCCCATGATCAATGCCCAGCCGCTCACCTGTCCTTCAGGTGATGTCCCGGGGTTGAAGCTGCAGTCCAGCTGCGAGCTTGACTTGTTCAGCTCGGTTCCCTTCGGACACTCGTGCAGCGCTGCTCCTCCCCTATCACGTCGGGGTCACCACTGAAGGGATGCACGACACGGACTCCTGATGGCTCTTGAACAGGAGACGTTTATTGCCCTTTTTCACTACTACATATACTTTCCCCGTAGCCTCACGCGCTGTCCACGCGCCCGAATCTGTCTTACAATTGGTTAGAGACCCTCACACAAGCGCCTTGAGCCAGCCAGCAATTGGCCACTGCCCAAAGCTCATCTTTAACACTGTAGCCAATTTACTTTATCTCGACCTTGCTCAAGTTTTTGGTTCTACCGCTGTTTTCCTCATTATCTCTAATTCAGGGTTGTGTGAAACAGCACAAAGCTCCCTGCGAATTCCTTTCTGACAGGGTTCCTCATCCTCTTTCCAGGGCATTATTGCCAATGAGCTGGCATATGATGATGGTTCACTCCGTACAAACTTCCGCCACATGGGTCATGTACACTTGACTTCATCTGGATCTGTGGATGTTTGTGCGTCGTCTAGGTCCTTATAAATTACTTCCCGTACGGCTAATTCCCTCAGGTACTGAATTCCCTTCTCCATGGTGGTCCACTTGCCTGGTAGACATACAAGTTCTTCCTTGAAGGGATACCTTTCCTTCACAGCTGACAGGAGATGCCTCCAGAGGCTGTGAGATCGTGATCCATCTCCAATTGCTTTGTCAATGCTTGCATCTCTAGCAAGGGATCCCAGCTGCCTGGCTTCCCTGCCCTCTAATTCCACACAATTGGCTCCAGTGTCCCAGCACCGGAGCAGCCAGGTGACAAGCTGCTCACCTATGCAGCGACCAAAATCTTTTCGCACATCTCGTAGCTCACGCTGGTATAGGGTTCGGGTAGTTACTGTTGATTTTTCGACATCCTCACCTTCATCCTCCTGCACCTCTGATGGCCCAGCCTCGTCTTCTCTATACCTAGACCTAGCAGAAGACTCTCTGTGTTCTAAACAACCTGAATCTTTATACCATTTTTTCACCTTGTCTACAGGGGCAACTTGCACTGCTGCAGCTCGTTTCTCTGACCCAGCCACAGGGTCTGCCACAGGAGCTGGAATACACTCTGCAGGGGCAACTTGCACTGCTACAGCTTGTTTCTCTGACCCAGCCACAGGGTCTGCCACAGGGGTTGGAATACCCTCTGCAGGGGCAACTTGCACTGCTACAGCTTGTTTCTCTGACCCAGCCACAGGGTCTGCCACAGGGGATGGAATACACGCTGGGCCCATCACAGGGCTTGGAGCGGCTGCAGGGGCTGGAGCAGCTGCAGGAGCTGGAGCGGCTGCAGGGTCCATCGTAGGGGTTGGAGTGTCCGTTGGGCCTGCCACAGGACTTGGAGTGGCCGCAGGGTCTGTCACTAGGGTTATAGTAGCATCAATTGCAGCTCGATAGGCACAAGCCAGACCCCAGCACGCTACAGTGATTTGTGTCACTTTGGAACTGCCAGAGTCATGACACCCTTTTTTCAAGCATTCTACCATTTTTTTAGGATTTTGCAGTTGTTCAGGGGTCCAAAACACTGGAGGTGCCCACTGCTCTAGGAACCTGCCCACATCCTCCCACACTCCCTGCCACTCGCAAATATCCCGCCTCAAGACAGATCTCTGGATGAGATTCCCAAATAGTTGTTTAACCTTAAACAAAACCTGAAGCGCATTCAGGAGACATAACAGTAACACCATGCTAGTCTGAACATCCTAGGAATATTCAACATCTTGGAGAACTATTGTAACTAGCTCGGAGGATAAGAGGGTAGTGAAGGAGAAGGGAAGAGCAAATAAGTAGGAAAAAAATATCTTCCCCTGTCCTCTCCACAGATTGGCTCCCTGATGAAAAAAGGCAATAGGTGTAATTGCTAATGGTGTCCGAGATATGGTTTCCGAAGTATAGAGTCGACGACAGTGCTGAGTACAAATACCAGGTTAGAGTCATGACCAGAAATTTCATCATATCATAAGCCATTGTTACACTGACCAGTACCATAATGATCTTAAACCAGGGCCCGGAAAGGATAAACAGCACGACAGGGAGCACATACAGAAAGTAACGTGCTATATAACTCAATTTGGAAAACAAGCACAGCAGACTTGAGACTAAAGCAATCAACATTGTGACTAGCGACTATTAAGCAGGTCTAATACTTATACCAATTTTAGTTTAACACACTCTGGTCAAATCTGTCGATATCTCAACCCTTCGAGCCCCACGTTGGGAGCCAAAAGGACTGTTGTGGTTTAGCCCGGCTGGCAGCTAAACACCACACAGCCGTTCGCTCACCCTCCCCCCTCCCTCTCTGGAATGGGGGAGAGAAACGGGAAAGTGAAGCCTGTGAGTTGAGCTAAAGACAGTTTATTAAGACAGGAAAATAATAATAACAATAATAATAATAATAATGTGTACGAAACAAGTGATGCACAATGCAATTGCTCACCACCCGCTGACCGATGCCCAGCCTATCCCCGAGCAGCCGGACCCCCACCCCGGCTAGCCACCCCTATATATCGTTTAGCATGACGTCAGATGGTATGGAATACCCCTTTGGCCAGTTTGGGTCAGCTCTCCTGGGTCTGTCCCCTCCCAGCTCCTGCTGCACCCCTAGCCTGCCCGCTGGCAGGACAGAGCGAGAAGCTGAAAAGTCCTTGGCTTGGTGTAAGCACTGCTCTGCAACAATTAAAACATCAGCATGTTATCAGCGCTCTTCTCATCCTAATCCAAAACATAGCACCCTACCAGCTACTAGGAGGAAAATTAACCATATCCTAGCTGAAACCAGGACACCTGTCTTTCTGCTTATCGTTTCTGGGGGCTGGTAAAGGGTTATTATTTTGCTGTACTGTGTAACACTGGCTTATGATATTATAAAATTACTGTTCGGGAGACTAATCTGGTATTTGTACTCAGCATTGCCATCAGCTCCATACTTTGAATACCTTGTCTCAGAAACTATTAATAATTACACCTTTTGCCCTTTTTGGGATGTTCAGACCAGTATGTTCTTATTGTTATGTCTCCTGAATGAGTTTCAGGTTTTAAGGTTAAACAACTACTTAGGAATGCCATCCAGAGATCTGCCCTAAGGCAGGATACTTATGAGTGACAGGGAGTGTGGGCAGATATGGGCAGGCATCTAGAGAAGTGGGCACATCCGGTGCACTGGCAGCAATATCACAGCAACAGAGAATCCCTGATTCTCATCCATTAGCTAATTTGTCAACTGGAGAGCCAAGGAGTGATCAACAAGACTCACTCACCCTTTAATAGTCCCATGTGGCCAGTGTGAAAGTCTAATGGTGAGTGGAGGCTAACAGTGGACTATCGTGGCCTGAATGAAGAGAGCTGAGCAATCGCCTATAGTATGAAGTTTAACAAGACCAAGTGCCAGGTCCAGCACCTGGGAAGGGGCAACCTGGCTATACATACAGACTGGGGGATGAGATGCTGGAGACCTGAAGTTTTTGAGAAACGGAAGAAAATAGTCCAAAACCTTCTGAAGGCCGGTTTTGCCATAAAACAAAAAAAAATTAAAGGATCTGCACGAGAGATTCCCTTTTTAGGAATAAAATGGCAAGATGGACATTGTCAAATCCCAATGGATGTGATCAACAAAATAACAGCTATGTCTCCACCAACTAGCAAAAAAGAAACACAAACTTGCCTAGGTGTCGTGGGGTTTTGGAAAACGCACATTCCAAATTACAGTCTGATTGTAAACCCGCTCTACCAAGTAACCCGTAAGAAGAATGCTTTTGAATGGGGCCCTGAGCAACGACAAGCCTTTGAACAAATTAAGCAGGAAATAGTTCATGCAGTAGCCCTTGGGCCAGTCCGAACAGGACCAGATGTAAAGAATGTGCTCTACACCGCAGCCGGGGAGAATGGCCCCACCTGGAGCCTCTGGCAGAAAGAGCCTGGGGAAACTCGAGGTCGACCCCTGGGGTTTTGGAGTCGGGGATACAGAGGATCTGAGGCCCGCTATACTCCAACCGAAAAGGAGATAATGGCAGCATATGAGGGAGTTCGATCTGCTTCGGAAGTGGTCGGTACTGAGGCACAGCTCCTCCTGGCATCCCAACTGCCGGTACTAGGCTGGATGTTCAAAGGAAGGGTCCCCTCTACACATCATGCAACTGATGCTACATGGAGCAAGTGGGTTGCACTGATTACTCAGCGGGCTCGAATAGGAAACCCCAGTCGCCCAGGAATCCTGGAAGTGATTATGGACTGGCCAGAAGGCAAATATTTTGGGATATCATCAGAGGAGGAGGTGGTCCGTGCTGGAGAAGCCCCACTGTACAACAAGCTAGCAGAAACTGAGAAGAAATATACCCTGTTCACTGATGGGTCCTGTCATATTGTGGGAAAGCATCGGAGATGGAAGGCTGCTGTATGGAGTCCTACACGACGAGTTGCAGAAGCTGCTGAGGGAGAAGGTGAATCGAGTCAGTTGGCAGAAGTGAAAGCCGTTCAGCTGGCCTTAGATATTGCTGAACGAGAAAAGTGGCCAGTTCTCTATCTCTATACTGATTCATGGATGGTAGCAAATGCCCTGTGGGGGTGGTTACAGCAATGGAAGCAGAACAACTGGCAGCGCAGGGGCAAACCCATCTGGGCTGCTGCACTGTAGCAAGATATTGCTGCCCGTGTAGAGAACCTGGTTGTAAAGGTACGCCATGTAGATGCTCATGTGCCCAAGAATCGGGCTACTGAAGAACATCAAAACAACCAGCAAGTGGAACAGGCTGCCACGACTGAAGTGGCTCAGCTACAACATCATCGGCATAAGTGAAACCTGGTGGGATGAGTCCCGTGGCTGGTGTGTTGCAATAGATGGTTACAGGCTCTTCAGGAGGGACAGGCAGGGTAGGCGACGTGGGGGGGTGGCGATGTATGTGAAGGAGGGGCTGGACTGTGTGGAACTTCAAGTTGGCGATGGCCAAGTTGAGAGCCTCTGGGTAAGGATTAAGGGACGAACAAATAAAGGGGATGTCGTTGTGGGAGTCTATTACAGACCACCTGGCCAGAATGACCACACTGATGAATTATTCTCTGAGGAACTAAGAAATACCTAGAGATCAACTGCCCGTGTCCTTATGGGGGACTGCAACTTGCCAGACGTCAACTGGGATCACCACACGGCTGACACAAGCAGGTCCAGGAGGTTCCTAAAGCACCTAGATAATAATTTCTTGGTGCAGGTGCTAAGGGAGCCCACTAGGAAAGGTGCCCTCCTAGATCTGTTGCTGGAGAACAGACAGGGTCTTGTGGGAGACGTGGCAATTGGCAGCTGTCTCGGTCATAGTGACCATGAAGTGGTTGAGTTTAGAATTTTTGGTGACAGAAGGAAAACTGCCACCGAAACTTCAGCCCTGGATATGGGGAAAGCAGATTTCAGGCTGCTCAGGGAACTAGTTAGTAAGGTCCCCCGGGAAACTGCTTTTGAAGGTGTCGGCATCCATCAGTGCTGGTCATTCTTTAAGCACTGCCTCCTAAAAGCACAGGATCAGGCAATTCCAAAATATCAGAAGTCAAGCAGGAGGGGCAGAAGGCCGGTCTGGCTGACCAGGGATCTTCTGCTGGAGCTTAGGCAGAAAAAGAAAGTGTAGGGATGCTGGAAGGAGAGTCAGGCGACGAGGAAGGAATACAGGGATGCTGTTCGTGTTTGTAGGGAGAAAATTCGTGTGGCCAAAGCCCAACTAGAGCTGAAGCTGGCCATGTCTGTGGGAGACAATAAAAAAGGTTTTTTAGGTATGTTAACAGGAAAAGGAGAACCAGAGAAAACATAGGTCTGCTACTTGATGGGGAAGGTCTCCTCACAGACAAGGACATAGGCAAAGCAGAGAGCTTAATGCTTTCTTCGCCTCTGTCTTCAACGCTGATGATGGGCTTCGGGACCCAGGGTGCCCTGAGCTGCAGGACCATGACGGTGGGAATGACAAACTCCCAACCGACCCTGAACGTGTGCGGGATTTGCTGCTCCACCTGGATCCATACAAGTCCATGGGTCCGGATGGGATTCATCCCAGGGTACTTAAAGAGCTGGCAGACGTCATCTCGGGACCTCTCTCAATTATTTTTCAATGATCTTGGGAATCTGAAGAGGTCCCAGTAGACTGGAAGCTGGCAAATTTTCTGCCAGTTTTCAAGGAGGGTAAGAAAGAAGACCCTAGCAATTACAGGCCTGTCAGTCTCATGTCAGTGCCTGGTAAAATTATGGAGAGGATGATCCTTGAAGTTATTGAAGCGCACCTGGGGGACAATGCAGTCATTGGTCCCAGCCAACATGGGTTCATGAGGGGTAGGTCCTGCCTAACAAATTTGATTTCCTTTTATGATAAGATCACCCATCTAGTCGACCAAGGGAAACCAGCTGATGTGATCTTTCTGGACTTCAGCAAAGCTTTTGACATGGTTTCCCATAGGATCCTACTGGACAAAATGTCCAGCATACAGCTAAATAAAACCATCATACGATAGGTGAGCAATTGGCTGACAGGCAGGGCTCAAAGGGTAGTGGTAAATGGGGCCACATCAGGCTGGCGGATGGTCACTAGTGGGGTCCCCCAAGGCTCCATTTTAGGGCCAGTCCTCTTCAATGTTTTTATAAACGATTTGGATGTAGGACTAGAAGGTGTTTTGAGCAAATTTGCTGATGACACCAAACTTGGAGGAGTTGTGGACTTGGATGAGGGTGGAAAGGCCTTGCAGAGAGATCTGGACAGATTGGAGAGCTGGGCGATCACCAACCACATGAAGTTTAACAGAAGCAAGTGCCGGGTCCTGCACCTGGGATGGGGCAACCCTGGCTATACATACAGACTGGGCGATGAGACCCTGGAGAGCAGCCCCACAGAGAGGGATCTGGGGGTTGTGGTTGACAGCAAGTTGAATATGAGCCAGCAGTGTGCCCTGGCAGCCAGGAGGGCCAACCGCATCCTGGGATGCATCAAGCACGGCATTGCTAGTCGGTCGAGGGGAGTGATTGTCCCACTCTATTCTGCGCTGGTGCGGCCTCGCCTCGAGTAGTGTGTGCAGTTCTGGGCATCACAGTACAAAAAGGACATGAAACTACTGGAGAGTGTCCAGAGAAGGGCGACAAAGATGGTGAAGGGCTTAGAGGGGAAGACATATGAGGAGCGGCTGAGGTCACTGGGCCTGTTCAGCCTGGAGAAGAGGAGGCTGAGGGGAGATCTCATCGCAGCCTACAACTTCCTCGCGAGGGGGAGTGGAGGGGCAGGCGCCGACCTATTCTCCGTAATCACCAGTGATAGGACCCGCGGGAATGGTGTTAAGCTGAGGCAGGGGAAGTTTAGGCTGGACATCGGGAAGAGGTTCTTCACTGAGAGGGTGGTCGCACACTGGAACAGGCTCCCCAGGGAAGTAGTCACTGCACCGAGCCTGTGTGAATTTAAGAAGCGATTGGACTGTGCACTTAGTCACACGGTCTAAACTTTTGGGTAGACCTGTGCTGTGCCAGGAGTTGGACTTGATGATCCTTATGGGTCCCTTCCAACTCGTGATATTCGATGATTCTATGATTCTATGGTTCTAAGACTGAAGTGGCTCAGGTGGACCTGGACTGGCAACATAAAGGTGAATTATTTATAGCCCGATGGGCCCATGACACCTCGGGCCATCAAGGTAGAGATGCAACATACAGATGGGCTCGTGATCGAGGGGTGGACCTAACCATGGACACTATAGCACAGGTTATTCATGATTGTGAAACGTGCTGCAGTCGAGCAAGCCAAACGGTCAAAGCCTCTTTGGTATGGAGGACGATGGCTGAAATATAAATATGGAGAGGCCTGGCAGATTGATTACATCACACTCCCCCAAACCCGCAACGGCAAGCGCCACGTACTTACAATGGTGGAAGCAACCACCGGATGGATGGAAACATATCCTGTGCCCCATGCCACTGCCCAGAACACTATCCTGGGCCTTGAAAAGCAAGTCCTATGGCGACATGGCACCCCAGAAAGAATTGAGTCAGACAATGGGACTCATTTCCGAAACAACCTTATAGACACTTGGGCCAAAGAACATGGTATTGAGTGAGTGTATCACATCCCCTATCATGCACCAGCCTCCGGGAAAGTTGAATGATACAATGGACTGTTAAAGACTACACTCAAGGCAATGGGTGCTGGGACATTCAAACATTGGGATACACATTTGGCAAAGGCCACCTGGTTAGTCAATACTAGGGGATCTGCCAACCGAGCTGGACCTGCCCAATCAAACCTGTTACGCACTGTAGAAGGGGATAAAGTTCCTGTAGTGCACGGAAGAAACATGCTGGGTAAGACAGTCTGGGCTACTCCTGCCTCAGGAAAAGGCAAACCCATTCGTGGGATTGCTTTTGCTCAGGGACCTGGATGCGCTTGGGTAATGCAAAAGAATGAGGAGGTCCGGTGTGTACCTCAAGGGGATTTAATACTGGGTGAGAGTAGCCCATGAGTTGAATTGTATTATGTTAATTATTATATAATACTGTATGTCTTCACTACCATGACTGCTATATGTCAATGGCCTATTAATAATATTACGGTAACAGCCACGCAGATAATAATGAATGAATTTTGACAGAAATGGACAAGCACAGAGATGTGATGGAACGAGAACAGGCTTCAACGAGTGACGATCCAACATCACACACCATCTCTTCTGCCCTGAAAGAATGCGATGACAGATGGAGCCTGAAGTCAGTCATGGACTACGCAAACTCAGTGGACATTCTATATATTATAAATGAAAATGGTGATCAATTGGAATGTATTGGAAAGGGTGTAACCTGAGCATGGCATAAATGGTATGGAATAAGGGGTGGATATCTGTCCTGGTTTCAGCTAGGATAGAGTTAATTTTCCTCCTAGTAGCTGGTAGGGTGCTATGTTTTGGATTAGGATGAGAAGAGCGCTGATAACATGCTGATGTTTTAATTGTTGCAGAGCAGTGCTTACACCAAGCCAAGGACTTTTCAGCTTCTCGCTCTGTCCTGCTAGCGAGCAGGCTAGGGGTGCAGCAGGAGCTGGGAGGGGACAGACCCAGGACAGCTGACCCAAACTGGCCAAAGGGGTATTCCATACCATCTGACATCATGCTAAGCAACATATAGGGGTGGCTAGCCGGGGTGGGAGGGTGATGAGCAGCGGGTGGTGAGCAATTGCATCGTGCATCACTTGTTTCGTACACATTATTATTAGTAGTACTATTATCATAATTATTATTATTATTTTCCTGTTTTAATTAACTGTCTTTATCTCAACCCACAGGCTTCACTTTCCTGTTTCTCTCCCCCATCCCAGAGAGGGAGGGGGGAGGGTGAGCGAACGGCTGCGTGGTGCTTAGCTGCCGGCTGGGTTAAACCACAACACACGGGTTGAGATAAGGATAATTTAATTAAAGGGAAAAAATAATTATTAAGGAAAAAATATTATTAATTAAACAATTTAACTAAAGGGAAAAAAGGGAAAGGGGAAAAGAGGAAAAAAAAACCAAAAACAAGCAAAGGCTGTGTGGAAGTGCAGAGGAAAGAAATTGCTCTCTACTTCCCACAAATGAGTGATGCTTGACCACGTTCTTGAAGCAGGGCCTCAACTCACGTAGCTGTTGTTCCGGGACAGACGCTTTCATAATGAGAGCCCGCCCTACCCCTCTTCTTCCTTTTTCCACCTTTTATTGCTGAGTGTGACACCGTATGGCATGGAATATCCCTTTGGTTGGTTTAGGTCAGCTGCCCCGGTGATGTTTCTTTTCTCACATCTTTGCCCACCCCCTAGGAGGGTTAGAGAGAGTCCTGATGCTGTGCCAGTATTGCTCAGCAGTAGACACAACACTGGTGTGATACCACTGCTGTTCTGGTTACAAGTGCAGAGCACCACAGTGTATGGGCTGCTGCAGAGAAAGTTAACATCCCAGACAGACCTAGTTCAAGGGGTCAGCCTGCTCAATATGATCCTCTCCACAGGCCGCAGGGGAACTTTGGCTCCGGTGCCTGGAGCACCTCCTCCCCCTCCTTCTTCACTGACCTTGGTGTCTGTAGGGTTGTTTCTCACTCCTCAGTCTTCCAGCTGTTGTTAAATAGGAGTCTTTTTCCCTTTCTTAAATAGTCTCATACATAGGTGCAACCAATGTCGTACATTAGCTTGGCTCTAGCCAGTAGAACGTCCCTATGGAGCCAGCTGAAACTGGCCTTGATCTAACATGGGGCAGCTTCTGGGCTCTTCTCAAAGAGGCCACACCTGCAGCCGTCCTGCTACCAAAGCCTTGCCATGTAAAGCTAATACAGTGTAGCACGTGTTCATATTAAACTAACCATGAACTTAAGCTGTTATTTGTAATCAGTATGACCATAATTTTTGTAATTCAGGAACCTTACTATGGAAACTATTAACAAGTACAAACTTTACTCCAGACAAGTTAAAATATTTTTGAAAATTTTTAATATTCTTGGGTTGTTCTGTTACTGTAAAAGTCAGTCAAAGAAACTCTCTAAGACTCATTTTGGAGTTTTAGAAAGCAGGCATTCTTTCATTGTGACACCAGATGCACAGGGATCACTCCACCTGGTGTGTGTGCCGAATTGTTCAAGCTACAGTGCTTATATACAATGAAAACATACATATGCATTTTATTTCCAAAAAATAATTAACTTTTTGTCCTGATTTTGGCTAGGATAGAGTTAATTTTCCTCCTAGTAGCTGGTATGGTGCTGTGTTTGGGATTTAGGATGAGAAGAATGCTGATAACACACTGATGTTTTAATTGTTGCAGAGCAGTGCTTACACTAAGCCAAGGACTTTTCAGCTTCTCACACTGTCCTGCCACTGAGCAGGCTGGGAGTGCAGCAGGAGCTGGGAGGGGACAGAATCAAGACAGCTGACCCTCCGAACGTCCAGGGCCAGCAAGTGGTACAACAGTGCAATGCTTTAAGGAATCCACTGAACATCTGGGGATAAATGGGAAATCACTGGACTGGTGAGTATGATTTATATCTTCCTACAGGTATTCGGAGAGCGGATTTTCAACCTCAAATGTAGACACTGTTGTTTAGCAAGAATGGGAAATAGCCCTGTATGCTACCAGGCTAAAGCTGAGCGTGAGCAGCTACCAAAGGGAAAATGGGAAGCAGTTAGTCCAGAACACCCTCCTTCCTCCCCCTTGGATGCATCCTCAAAAATTGGCCTAAATTTAGTGGTGAATATATAACAAAGGGTTAAATGAGGCAATATTGTAATCAGGAGTGGCCTCAGTACAAATTGGATGATGGAGAACGATGGCCAGAAAACGGAACCTTTAATATGATACCACATTGCAATTAATGTTATTTTGCCAGCAGGAAGGAAAATGGGACTAAGTGATGTATGTTAGTGCTTTCATGTCATTGTATCGGGACTTGAGAAGTCAGGCAGAATGTGTATTGTGGGAGGATCATGTTATGTTATGCGCCGAAAAGAAAGGGAAGAAAGGCAATAATAAACCCCCTAAAATCTGTCCGGATCTCAAACAAGAACTTCAGGTTTTGGTACCCTTGGCACCACCGCCATATAAACCAGAAGTTTCCTGTATTTCTGAGACTTCTGTGGGGACACCATAGGCCTCCCCTGGGGGTTGGATTCCCAAGGTCTCTACTAGAACATCGGAAATCTCCCCCAAAGCTCGTGCTGCAGGAGTTTCTGTGGGGGAAGAGATCACTGCTGGGGCTCGGAAGATGGGGATGAATTTCCAGTTTCCCCAGCATATCCCCTGGCTCTAGTGAAGCTGGGGGGAAAAATAATTGATTTCCTTTTAGATACCAGAGCAACCCATTCAGTAGTAACAAGATTGCAAAGGACCCTTAAGTAAAGCAGAAGTCCCAATTGTAGGAACAACCGGGAAACAGACTTTAAGACCCTTTTTACAACCTACGGATTGTGAGATTGGAAGGAAGGTTTTGATTCACCAATTCTTATATATGCCTGAATGTCCTCTCCCTTTGCTGGGAAGAGATCTGCTGTGCAAACTACATGCACAGGTAACCTCCACAAATGGAATAACAGTTAAAATTCCATCTGAGAATGCATGGAAGTCTCAGATTGGTTTATTGACAGTCAAAGGCAGAGGAAAGGCAGCAGATCCCCAAAGAGGGATTGAATGCAATGGCTCCTTTTGTATGGGCAGGAAAACAGCCTGGGAGAGTGAAAATAACTTCCAGTTCAGATTGAGCTAAAACCAGGAGCTATACTTGTACAAGTGCCACAATATCCAATTAGCCTTACAGCACGGAAGGGGCTGGAGACTCTAATAGACAATTTCCTATCTTATGGACTAATCCATGAATGCCAATCCAGTTTCAACACCCTAATACTGCCAGTAAAAAAAAAAAAAAAAAAAAAGGTTTGTGCAAGAATTGCGAGCCATAAACAAAATAACTGAGGACATCCACCCCGTAGTGCCAAACCAGTAAAACCCGTATACCCTTATAACACTAAAAGAGATTCTTACTTCACAGTACTGGATCTCAAAGACCTTTTCTTCTTTTGTATACCCCTGGAGCCTGATAGTTTTTTATGAAAAGTATTTTATGAAAACTTTGAATCAAGAAAAGCCCTATATTTGCTTTTGAATGGGAAAATCCCAGGACAGGGAAAAAGACCCAAATGGGTTGGACAGTACTACCAAAAGGATTCAAGAATAGCCCCACATTATTCAGGACTGCCTTAGGGGCAGATTAAAAAAATTGGCAAAGCAAGAATGAATGGACCTTATTGCAATATCTGGATGACTTGCTGCTAGGAGCCCCAACCAAAGAAAAATGTTTACAGTTGACTATTAGCTTGTTAAATTGACTGGTGAGACAGGGAACAAGATAAAGGAGGATGATTCTGTAGGTCTTAGCTAGCACAATGGTATGTTAACGACCCCAAAGATAAGGGACTAAAAGACTGTATGCATAGATAATGGCACCAGCAAGAACTGGCTTGATTGCTAAAGTCTGTCAAAGAAAGGAAAGGTCAGAAGTTTAGCAGCGAGGAATACCTGGGAGAGCAAAGAATGTAGTACCTGAAAAAAATAGATTTAAAGGAAAATGCTCCCAAGGTAGGCCAAAAGCAATACCCACTAAAGGTGGAAGACAGAAGGGGAATGGAAGGAATAATTTATAACTTTCTTAAATATGGACTATTAGTAGAATGTGAGTCAGAATATAATACTCCATATAGGTCCAGTTAGAAAGGCAGATGGAACCTATCATATAGTCCAGGGTTTAAGGGCCATCAATAGGATCACAAAACATTTATACCTGTAGTAGCCAACCCCTATAACCTTTTGACAAAATTAGAAAACAGACAAGTTTGGTTCATGGTACTAGATTTAAAGGATGCCTTTTCCTGCCTGCCCGTGGTGACTGAAAGCCAGAAACTCTTTGCCTTTGAATGGGAAAAATCCTAATAGAGGACGAAAAACTCAGCTTACTTGGACTGTGTTACCACAGGGGTTCAAGAATACCCCACCATATTCGGAAAACAACTAGCCTGTGATCTTGAAGCTTGGAAAACCCCTTCAGGAAAAGGGGGCACTGTTGCAATACATAAATGACCAGTTGATAGTTACCGAAGAAGAAAAGGAATGTGTAGAATGGATTATTAGTTTACTAAATTTTTTTGGCACTAATACTGTGAACCCAGCCTCTTTCCTTAGTAACAGAGTTTCCAGATCGCCCATTCATGACTGCATCAAGACCATGGACACGGAATACTCCAGCCGACCAGACTTAAAGGATACACTCCTAGAAGATGTAGAGGATTGGTATATAGATGGCAGCAGCTTCGTTCGCCAGGGAGTTCGCCTCACAGGATATGTGGTAACAAACATCAACCCAAAAGGCGGAAATCCTCACCTTGATAAGAGTTCTTGAGCTGGCAAAAGGGAAAAGAATTAACATTTGGACAGATGAGAAATATGCCTTTGGTGTGGTGCATGCACACGGGGCAATTTGGAAGGAGAGAGGACTTTTATCTTCCTCAATTAAACATGCAGAAGAGATACTGAAATTACTCCAAGCAGTATACCTGCCTACTAAAGTTGCCATTATGCACTGTAAAGGACATCAAACAGGGGATACTGATATTGAAAGAAGAAATAGATCAGCTGATGCAGAAGCCAAAGGGGCGGCAGAATGGGCATCTGAGAGTCAAATTTTGGCACTAGTACCAGAAACAGAAAACCAGGCATTAACAAAAGCTTTAGAAAATGAAATAGAATATTCTAAGAATCAAGCCCCAAATGGGAACAATAGGGAAGGGAAATGTTCCTGGGAAACAGTGGCAAATAGATTTTTTCGTACTCCCAAGAAAAGGGGGGTTTAGATGCCTATTGGTACTAACAGACACCTTTTCCGGATGGCCAGGAGCATTCCTGTGTAGAACTAACAAAGATAGAGAAGTGTCCAAAGTATTGTTGAATGAAACTATACTGAAATTTGGTGCACCCTCGCTAATGCCATCTGACAGAGGACCACAATTCACTGCAGAACTGACCCAACAAGTCAGGAAAGTGCTGGGATTGACTGGCAAATACACACTCTGTATAGCCCTCAGGTGGGTGGCCAAGTGGAAAAAATGAATAATTTGATAAGACAACAGATTGCTAAAATCTGTCAAGAAACCAATATGTATTGGTATCAGGCACTACCCATGGAACTTTTTAGAATTAGAACTAGGCCTAGGACCAAGGAAAAATTAAGCTCCTTTGGAATGTTGTATGGCAGGCTTTACCAAATGCCATACAAAGGAGAAGATCTAACACAAGTAGGAAACCAATATTTATGGTAACATATTATAGTTTTGGGCAAGCAACTAGAACAAATCAATAAGAATGTTTTAGGCACTGTACCTTTTATTAGCCTCCCTAGGGGGAGTATGCACATTAATAAATATTAGTTGCTGTATGTATATAAATGAGGCAGGACAAATTGAGACTGATCTCAAAAAAAATTTGGGAAAAGACCAAGATCTTACATAAGGTAATTCAAGACGACACCTTGTGTTTTTTTTGAGAATTATGGAACAAAATGACCTCTTGGTAACATGAATGCACAAGTCATTTTGTGGGAATAAAAATGTTGTTTTTGCAGAGTTACATTGTTTAAAGGTAAGCAGTGTGGTATTGAGATATGCTTGCAGTGATAAGAAAACTTAGCAGGCGACCTTGTAAAATGCAGACAACCAGAATCCTTAGAACAGTTAGGTGAAAATCATGGTGTTAAGTCAAGTCAGATAAGTGAAGAAACATTACCACTTCAAACAGTAAAAAAAGTCAAAAGAAATTTGAAATTTAACAGGCCGGCAACTGAAGGCCATGCATTGTCTGTGAAGCATCGGATAGGTTGTGAACCTGGATTACCCAGTCAATGGGGAGACAGGGGAGGGTCCCGGTCATCGAGAAATAAAGTATATAAACCATACTGTGTGACTAGTAGGTGCGCTCCTGCTTGTGGGACACCCGCCATTGCAATCGCGAATAAATTACTACTTCACTGAGATCCTCGCCTGAGCCTAAGTTATTGGCTACGGAGTGTTTCTCACAATATGGGGGCTCGTCCGGGATCCAGTCACCTACCGGGGAGCCCCACCGCCGCAGCAGCAGGAAGGCATGCCCCGCTGATTTCCGCGGTCCTGTGCATCCACGGTGGCGGTTCTGCGGAGAGCTGACAGAGGGCCCGAGGCTGATTAAAGAGGCAGGATCCATGAAGTACTGGGGAAGGGAAGAAGGTAGGCACTCCGGGTTTAAGAATTGATCCGGTAACTCTGTGCACAGACCAAGGTAAGAAATATTAAGTATTGCCTTGGGGGTCGGGTGAGACTCTGTGTGACCTGTGATTGAGACGTACTTTTGTACGAAGCGAGTGTGGAGTCCTGATCCGCGGTTCCGTAGCTCCGCGAGGGGCGCGGCCGGAGACGGACGAAGCGTGAGATAAGGGAGAGAAAGGAAGAGTCTCGGGAAATTTGGTGTATGGTAAGCCCTTGCACAGGGAAGTGCTTGGCAGTACACCCCCATTTTCCAGAATCGGAACGTTAGTGTGTGGTACCCTGCAGGAGGGAAATTTCTGTAGCAGCACACTGACAAGGGATAGGAAAAATGGGAAATATGAGTTCCAGGGGACAGGGAAATATCCCTGGGGGAGTGCCTACCGACAGTTCTTCCTGAAGAATGATAAGAAACTGGAAAAATAATCCCAAAATTAGAGGAGATGATAAAAGAAGAAAATGGTTAAATATTGTGTATCAGCCTGGACAAAAGAACCAATTAAGGAAACAGCAGTATTTTGGCCAAAAAACGGGCCTGATGAAAATTCAGGCTTTAAATTTAGGTGTAAACAATAAGATTCCTTTTTTTTCAGAGGAGGAGCCAAGTTATGCTCCCTATAATCCTAATATTGCACCGGTGGCAGCAGCAGTCGCTCCAGGAAGGGAGACAGGGACTGCAATTAACACTGTCCCTAGAGAAGAGCGTACTCTCAGCTCTGGCAAGAATTAGAACAAGGTAGAAGAGGTACTGAGAATTTTGCCTTCCCTGATACTAACAGTACTAACACTAACTGTGCATCCTCTTAGGTAAACTCCCCTCTCTCCTTACCAGCAGAGAGGTTAGGAGTTTTAAGGAGATGAAGTCTTTAATTGAGGACCCCAACAGGCTAGCTGAACTATTAGACCATTTCCTAGGACCTAACTTATACTCTTGGGGGGGGGGGAATTATAAGTCTGTTGTTTACAGGGAAAGAAATGGGAATGATCAGGAGGAGAGCTGCTACACAAAAATGGGAGAGAGCTCATCCTCCAGGACCAGGGGTAATACCAGCAGGGCAAAAATACCTACTTGCTGATCCTGGCTGGAATAATAATAATGCGCAACACAGAAATCATATGAGAGATTTAGGGTCAGAATGAGAAAGTACTTGGGGATGAATCCCGAGGACCCGGTATCCCAAGGGCTCTTGAAAGTTCATTTTGTGATTAAAGCCTAGCAAAAAACACAGAAAAAGCTCCAGAAGGTGGGGGGATGTAGTGAACAGTCACTGGGGGGAAGGAAAAGCAGAGAGTGAAACTAATGGTATTGACAGTGTAGCAGGTAGTCAGGCAGAGGGTTGGAGAAAGAGGAAGAAAATTTTCAGGAGGAGTCAGGGCCAGGATGGAAAGGAGAGGAAGAGAGATGAAGGAATGGCAGGCAAGGAAAGCTACCCGTGTTGCGGCCTGAATCCTAGCAGGGACAGGTTTTGATAAGATGTTTTAAGTATGGCCAGGCCGGTCACTTCAAATAGGAATATCCGGAGTGGAAGAAGGAGGAGAGAAGGAAAATGGGAAAGTACAGGCTGGAGGAAGACAGAAAGAAGTGTTAAAAAGGGTTATTGAAGGTGTTAAAGGTGTCGTATGTAGTGTTTGACAGAGCTGTTTTTTGAATGAGTTGGGAAAGTTGAATGAGCAGGGAAAGAGGATGTAGGCATTATCTAAGTAACAGTCTAGAAGTTTTGGTATATTTGCTGTGGTGTTTGGTCAGTTTCCCAAGTATCGGGGGGGGGGGGGGGGACGACGCGGGGGGGGGGGGCATCCTGCTCCACCAGGGGCCTCTCCACAGGCCGCAGGGGGGCTTCGGCTCCGGCGCCTGGAGCGCCTCCACCCCCTCCTTCTGTGCTGACTTTGGTGTCTGCGGGGAGGTTTCTCGCTCCTCACTCTCCCAGCTGCTGTTGAGCAGCAGGTTTTTGTTTGTTTGTTTTCGTGGATGTGCTCTCACAGAGGCACGGACTGTGTTGCTCATGGCTTGGCTCTGGGCAGCGGTGGGCCCCTTTGGGGCCAGCTGAAATTGTCCCTTATCTGCCACGGGGCGGTTTCTGGATTCTCCTCGTGGGGGCTGCCACTGCAGCCCCCCCCCGAACCTTGCCATGTGAACCCAATACACTGGGGCAGCTAGGTCATTACTGGCCTGTAAAGTATCAGGGATTAAATTAACTAATGAAACCCTAAAAAGTGATGGGGCTAGAAGGGGCTGGGATAGCAGTGCCACCTTTGGGGGATACCAAGCTGAGACTAGGGGATAGAATGATCTCTGGGCAATTATTGTATGTACCCAAGGCAGGGACTAACTTGTTGGGAAGGGATTTGATGATGAAATTGGGCATTCAAATAGTAAATTGTTAGACTGGAATAACAGTGTTATTAATGGAGTGCTCTCAGGCCCTGAGAGCAAAGATATATTCACCTCTGACTGGAAAGACCCTGAAGTGGGGGCGGAAGCAACAATACAGATGGACAGTTTTACCTCAGGGGTTTACAGGGCCACTGATTTATTTGGGCAAGTTCTAGAACAGATTTTGGAGCAATTCCAACCTCCCAAGGAGGAATTACTGTTACAAAATGTGGATGATTGTTTATTGTCAGGACAGGAGAAAACAGTTGTGAAGGAAGCTACTAACAAGCTATTCAACTTTCTGGGAAAGCAAGGCTTGGGAGTATTGAAAAATAAATTGCAATATGTAGAAAGAGAAGTCAGGTATTTAAGGCATCTAATGTCTGAGGGAAAACGGAGAATAAATCCAGAGAGGATTCAGGGAATTGCTGAAAACTAAGAAAGAACTAAAAAGTTTTAAGAGAAAGATTTTTTTAAGGAATCAGGAGCCACGAAGTCTGAGGGAAAATGGATACTCCCTGATGGGAGAGAAATGCTGAATAAAGCACCAATGAGGCAAATATTAATCGTTTTACATCAAGAGAGTCATTGGGAGGTGCAAGCAATGTGTGATGTTGTGCTAAAAAAAGTATGTCTGTGTAGGAATATACACTTTAGTGAAGTAAATATGCAGAGGATGTACCATATGTCAAAAGGTAAATAAAAAGGTCATCCGTAACCCACCTAGAGGGGGATGGGAGCCAGGGATTCGACCTTTCCAAAGTATACAAGTAGACTTTACTGAGTTACCTAAAGTAGGGAGACTTAAGTACTTGTTTGTCCTAGTTGACCATCTGACTGGATGGGTGTAAGCTTTCCCCTCGGTATCTGCCACTGCGAACACGGTGGCTAAGGTATCCCTGGAGCAAATAGTTCCTAGATATGGGATAGCTGAAAACATTGATTCAGATCAAGGAAGTCATTTCACTTCACAAGTACTGCAAGGGTTAATGCAGTCCTTAGAGACTGAGTGGGATTTTCACATCCCCTGGCACCCCTCCTCTTCTGGGAAGGTGGAGGGAATGAACCAGACATTAAAGAAGCAATTAACTAAATTAGTATTAGAAACCCAACTTCCTTGGGTAAAATGCTTACCTTGAGGACTCCTACAGGTTCAAACAGCACCAAGAAAGGATATAGGAATTTCACCATATGAGATGCTGTTCGGATTGCCCTATCTGGGCAGAAGGGATGAGATACCACAATTCGAAACGAGAGAGTTTTCTTAAGAACTGTATTCTGGGGTTGTCCTCTTCTTTGTCATCTCTCAGGACCCGTGGGAAATTGGGTTTTCCAAAAGATTGTATGGGACAGTGGGGGTTTATTAACAACTTAAAGCGAGGCATATTGTTTCCACGACTAGCCTTAGAACTCTCCGGTGTTTGTAATCAAGAAAAGGAATGGAAAATGGAGACTGTTACATGATCTGAGAAAAATTAATGAAGTCATGGAAGATATAGGAGCACTTCAGGATTGCCCTCTCCAGCTATGCTCCCCCAGTCATGGACATTAATAGTAATAGACTTAAAGGACTGTTTTTTATGTTACACATTTGCCAGAATTCGGAAAACTTCACTATGTTTATGTCTCAGTTGATACCTTTTCTGCCTGTATTTTTGTGTCTGTCCATGCAGGAGAAAAGGCAAAGGATGTGTGTAAACATTTTCTGTCAGCTTTTGCGACATTATGAATCCCCAAAACGATTAAAACACAATTAAAAATAGTTAGTGGAAAAGTACTTCTGGAGAGAGAATGGTATAAGAAGGGAGCCTGTCCTCAATAAGAAAAAAGTTGAAGTTACGTCATCAATAAAGTGGTAGCAGTTGCTGATCCTGAAAGAACCTTGGTGTCCTTGTGGTCTTTACGCCACAGATGAGGAGAAGGCAGAGGCATTTAATGCCTTTTTTTGCCTCATTATTTAACATTAATATTAATGATAGATCTTGGGCTGCCTGGTTTTCTGAGTTGAGTTGGAGGACCATGTCTGGGGGAGCAGTGGCTTTCCATCTGTGGTCACCAGAATTTTAAGGGACCAGTTGTATCAGTTGAATGTCCATGGGGCCTGATAGGATTCACCACAGAATGCTCAAGGAATTAGTGGATGTTATAGCTGGAACCCTCTCAATAATTTACCCAGAGGCTTGGGTGTCTGGGGAGGTCCCTACTGACTGGACGCTAGCTAACGTTATACCCTTCTACAAGAAGAGCATGAGGGAAGACCCAGGAATCTACAGACCTGTTAGCCTAACCTCAGTCCCTGGAAAAGTTATTGAGAAGTTATTATCCTGGGGCATACTGAAAGGCACTTAAAGAACAAAGCTATTATCAGGCATAATCAGCATCAAGGGAAAGTCTTGCCTTAATAATTTGATCTCCTTCTATGATAAGGTCACCTGCTTGGCAGATCAAGGGAAAGCACTGGATGCAATCTTTCTGGATTTTAGTAAGGCATTTGACAATGTCCCTTACAGCATCCTTCTGGATAAATTGTCCAACTGTGAGATGAGCAACAGCATGTTGGGTGAAGAATTAGCTGAACGGCAGAGCTTGAGTTGTAGTGAATGGGGCTACATCTGGCTGGCGACCGGTCACAAGCAGTGTTCCCCAGGGCTCAATTCTAGGGCCAGTTGTGTTCAACATTTTTGTCAGTGATCTGGATGTAGAAGTGAAATGCATCCTCAGCAAGTTTGCTTATGAGACTGAACTGTTTACTCTCTGGAGGGACAAGAGGCCTTGCAGAGGGATCTAGATAGATTGGAGCACTGGACAATAAGCAACAGCATGAAATCCAGCAAAGGAAAATGCCAGGTTCTGCACCTGCAGAAAGGGGAATTAAGAACCACAGACATAAGCTTGGGTGTTCAAAGAACGAAAAAAATCAGCTTGCATTGATTTATTAACTCACCTTTAGGTTTCCATGTATTCTGGAATGATATCTGACTTTAAAATTGCTCAATGTATATGATGTCATAATTCTGAGAAGTCTGTATTCAGGCATCACTCATTTAATACAACATGTCACAGTGTATGTTAGTGCTTTAACATATATAGATTAAACTATTCTACTTGGAATTCTTCAAGTTTAGTTGTTCAAGTTCAGTATTTTCTATCTCAAGGTGGTGGTGAGGAGGTTTTGCTGATCAAAAACAGTCACTGAGACTACCTCCTCTTTACCTTCTTAAAATCTCTTTTTAAATAATAATAATAATAAAAAATAAATCAAATGAATGCTCTCAACAGAAGCTCAGAAAAAAAATATTTGAAAGGAATAACCTGCTGCACATCTTCTGTCCTTCAAAGAGCAGTGAAACTTCAGAGTTAGCATGTGAAAATACCAGATAGCATAATTTGAATTTATTTTATTCACTCATGTTCCAAGTCCTTAGACCTTGGTCAATCACTTCAGAAGCCTAGCAATACCTAGAGAAATAATGGATGTAAAATCTAAGAAAGGTACAGAGCCAAAAACATTAAAACAATATTTATGATTAGTACTGGTGACCGGAATGGTACAACTCCATTTCTAAGTAAGTGATTATATGCACGAGTAACATTTCGCTATCATGACATTTCTGCTTTGCTAGAAAGACAGCATTCTGGATATCACTCCAACCCACCAAGGAGCTAAGAAAAATAAGCACGTGTGAAGAAGTAATACACAAGTCACTAAGCATGCTCAAAATTGCATCTCTTTCTCTTCTTCTATTTTACTAATAATGTATAACAAGATTTGAAAATACATTTAAAATTATTTGTATATTCCATTCCAATTTATAACAATAATTTAAAATTAGGTGTGACTTAGGAAAAACTACAAAAGTTCCTAAAACACTGGACTAAAAACCTACATAGTATATTCAACCCCACAAGCTCATGAAACACACCTCCAAATCCCTTCTACCACCCTCCACATATCTTTCATGGAATTCAGCAAGGACAAATGTAAATTCCTATACCTATGATATACTGGGGAGCAGCTCTGCTGAAATGGAACTGGGGTCTGGGTAGGCAGTGGGCTAAATGTGAGCCAGGAGTTAGACCTGGCAGCACGGAAGGCCAAGAATATCCTGGGGTATATCTACAGGCTAAGCTCCTGTTAACAAGTGATTATTACTCTTTACCCAAGACTCCTAAAATACGTCTGGAATATCACAACCAGTTTTGGATCCCCAGTACCAAAAAAATGAAAAAGGTAATAAAATAATGTGATAAATGTAAGGTAAGGTTGATTCAGTGATGCTGAACTACAGGATTTCCTACAATAACAACAAATTTTGCATTTTTATATGTACATCTGGAGAAGATATATGAAAAATCTCCCCTTCTACAAGAATAAAGTGAGTGGGGAAGTCAGTAGACTCTACTGAAGAAAGATAATTTGTCTTTTGAGAAGAGGGTTTCACAAGGGAAAAATCTGTGCAGAACTCTTAAAGCATACTGCCAAGGACAGAAGAAAACATTGGGAGCACTGGAAAGTAAAGCAAAGATTAAAATCGCCTCTGAATTCCTAGCACACAGAATATTCCAGCAGAAAAACAAACAAACAAAAAACAAATAAACAAACAAACAACAACAAAAAAACAACAAGGGGACTGGACTAAGTAGCTGTGATTATTCCAACTTTTCCCTTCTGTTTCAAAGGCAGTTAACATCAGTGAAAATATAGCAGTGTTAGTAGTGACAAAGAAACTACATTTAATAATTAAAAAAGTCCAAATTGTTTTATTTCAGACTCAAGCACCTAAATGCATGATCAATTTTAAGTATGTGAAATCAATGGATTGCTCAGAGAATTAGAATTAAGTGGTGCTTTTAAGGAAATTTCCACCCGTGGGAGTCCTGGTTCCCTAAGAAAGGGAAGTGATACAGACAGGGTAAGATAGGATCAGCCCATAGAGATGGCTGTAGAGGAGACTTCTCTCATGGATCCATCCACCTGCCAAACACACAGCAATGATTTTCCTCATCACAAAACAACAACTAACAACAACAAAGGAGAGCAAGTACTATATTAAAAAGGGAAGACTCTTTTTGCCAACGCATTTGTGAGAAAACAAGAAAAAAACTTGTCTTCCAAATGTCTTCCAAGCCCACACAGGCAGTGTGCACTTTCCTATATACCACAGTGTGGTGGTTTTACTCGGGTGGGCAGCTGAGGTCTGCCACAACTGCTCACTCCCCCTCCCCAAAGAGGAACGGGGAGAAAATACGATGAAAAGGGCTCAAGGGTTGAGATAAAGGATGGGGAAATCGCTCAACAATTACTGTGATGGGCAAAACAGACTCAGAGTAGGGAGACAGTAAGATTTATTGCCTATTACTAACAAGCTAGAGATGTGAGAAACAAAGGAAAGAAACCAAAAACGTCTTCCCCCCCATCTACCCTCTTCCACCTCCTCCCGCCGAGCGGCGCAGGGGAACGGAGAATGGGGGTTATGGTCAGTCTATAGCACTTCGTCTCTGCCGCTCCTTCTTGGTCACTCTCTTCCCCTGCTCCAGTGTGGGGTCCCTCCCATGGGATGCAGTCCTTGCCAAACTGATCCGGCGTGGGCTGCCCACAGGCAGCAGCTCTTCAAGAACTGCTCCAGATATGGGTCCATACCACGGGGTCCATCCCTCAGGAGCAAACTGCTCCAACCTGGGTCCCCCACGGGCAGCAGCTCCTGCCAGGTCACCTGCTCCTGCATGGTCTCCTCTCCACGGGCTACAGGTCCGGCCCGGAACCTGCTCCGGCGGGAATCTTCCACAGGCCACAGCCTCCGTCGGTGCAGATCCACCTGTTCCACCATGGTCTCCTCCACAGGCTACAGTGTGGAAACCTGCTCCACCATGGTACTCCATGGGGTGCAGAGGGACAGCCTGGTTCACCATGGTCCTCACCACAGGCCGCAGGGAAACTTCAGCTCCGGCGCCTGGAGCACCTCTCCCCCTCCTTCTTCACTGACCTTGGTGCCTGCAAGGCAGTTTCTCACTCCTCTCTCTCTCCCAGCTGCTGTGTGGCGCCGCATTTTTTTTTTCCATTTCTTAAATATGCTCTCACAGAGGTGCAAACAACATCGCTTATTGGCTTGGCTCTGGCCAGCAGAAACTGGCCCTTATCTAACATGGGGCAGCTTCTGGATTCTTCTCACAGAAGCTACCCCTATGGCCCCCCTGCTACCAAAACCTTGCCACATAAACCCACTACACTATTCTCTTTTTTCACGCAAACACACAGAAGAAAAATAAAATTTGCAGTTTATCATTTTGCATTTTCTGTATTATTATCTAATTTGTTAAATCTCAAAGATCATACTACATTCTATATATACAGAATTCAAAGCAAATTCAAAGCAGCATACCATATAGAGTAACACAATTTGCAAGCTATTTTAATGAGAACAGAAAAAAACTCACTTTTACATTACAAAAAATATTTTATGCAAATATACCTGCCTTGAAGTTCACACCTGATAAAAGCCAAATTTACTCTCAAACACTGATAATCCATGCTCTTAATATCTGTTTTCACCCCACACCACCTTAACCAAGAAAGTGGTACAGTCTAGTTTTACACATCATTAAAATGTTTAAAACAAATATTACATTTTTACAATCCTAGCAATTCCCAAAAACAGAATAAATAATTAAACAGAATAAATACAGAAGCATTAACAGACCTGCACCGTGAATGAAAGAACCCTCTTACCCTGTTACCTAATAGTGAGTGTTATCTAATAGTGAGTACCTAATAGCACCCGAGTGATCAGTGAATCAAATCACTACATTTCTTTAAGTCAGTCATTACTAATTGAAGCGAAAGATAGGTAGGTTTATTTTAGTGAAGTTGTGCTCTAAAATGTTTTTTTTTTCTAATAGTGTTTATTTTACTTTAGCTTAAAACATTATTTGAAATTAGCTATATGAAACATAATCCAATCCCACATTCACAAAAATCAGTGGGAGCTCTTATCTTTAATATTAACTGAGGATAAAAGGACATAAATTGTTTACTTTCAAGACTGCGTAAAAGCACTTAACAAGTCCACTTTTAGAACATGCTTATTAAGTCACATCTCCGTGTCACAGAGAGGGACGGTAAAGCAAAAAGGCAAGTCACCCTCCCACGGGAGCACCATGAGTTATACCACAGTCAGTGCTTTAGTCTTGTTCCATAAAACCCATCAACTCTGAGAGCCCAAGAGGCATCAATATCTTGTCACAATGCAGCAGCGCATATGGGTTTACCTCTGCACTGCCAGTTGCTCTGCTTCCATTACTGTAACTACCCCCACAGGGCATTTGCTACCATCCATGAATCAGAATAGAGATCTGGCCACTTTTCTCGTTCAGCAATATCTAAAGCCAGCTGGATGGCTTTCACTTCTGCAAACTGACTCGATTCACCTTCTCCCTCAGCAGCTTCTGCAACTCGTCATGTAGGACTCCATACAGCAGCCTTCCATCTCCACAGTTTTCCCAAAATACGACAGGACCCATCAGTGACCAAGACATATTGATTTTCATTTTCTGGTAGTTTATTATACACTGGGGTCTCTTCAGTACATGTCACCTCCTCCTTTGGTGATACTCTGAAATCCCTGCCTTCTGGCCAGTCCATGATCACTTCCAAGATTCCTGGGCGACTCATGTTTCCTACTCAAGTCCACTGTGTGATCAGTGTGATCTACTTATTCCACGTAGCATAGAACCATAGAATCAAAGAATGGTTTGGGTTGGAAGGGACCTTAAAGATTATCTAGTTCCAACCCCCTTGCCATAGGCAGGGATGCCTCCCACTAGACCAGGATGCTCAACGCCCCATCCAACCTGGCCTTGAACACCTCCAGGGATGGGGCATACAAAACTTACCTGGGCAACCTGTTCCAGTGCCTCACCACCATCACAGTGAAGAATTTCTTCCTAATATCTAAACTAAATGTCCCCTCTTTTACTTTAAAGCCATTACTCCTTGTCCTATCACTAAAATCCCTGATAAAGAGTTCCCTCCCCAGCTTTCCTGTAGTCCCCCTTTAGGTATTGGAAGGCTGCTATAATGTCCCCCTGGAGCCTTCTCTTCTCCAGGCTGAACAACCCCAGCTCCCTCAGCCTGTCTTCATAGGACAGGTGCTCCAGCCCTCTAATCATCCTCGTGGCCCTCCTCTGGACTCGTTCTAATAGGTCCATGTACTTTTTGTTCTGGGGACCCAAGAGCTGAATGTGCTACTCTAGGTGGGGTCTCACAAGAGCAGAGTAGAGAGAAAATCACCTCCCTTAACCTGCATCAGTTGCATGATGTGTAGAGGTGACACTTCCTTTGAACATCCAGCTCAGCACTGGCAGTCGGGGTGCCAGGAGGAGCTCTGCTTCAGTACCAACCACTTCCGAAGCAGCTCAAACCCCTTCATATGCTGCCAATTTCTTTTAGTAGATTAGTATAGCGAGCCTCGGATCCTCTGTATTCCCAACTCCCAAACCCTAGGGCTTTTTCTGCCAGAGGTTGCAAATGGGGCCTTTCTCCCTAGCTCTAGCATAGAGTACATTCTTTACATCTGGTCCTGTTCGGACTGGTCCAAGGGCTACTGCATGAACTATCTCCCATTTTATTTGTTCAAATGCTTGTTGTTGCTTGGGGCCCTGTTTGAAACCATGATTCTTCTGGGTCACTTGATAGAGAGGGCTTACAATCAGTTTGTAATTTGTAACATGCATTCTCCAAAAACCCAAGACACCTAAGAAACCTTATGCTTGATTTTTGCTAGTTGGTGGAGACATAGCTGTTATTTTGTTGGTCACATCCATTGGGATCTGACAACTTGCATCTTCCATTTTATTCCTAAAAATGGATATCCTGGGCAGGCCCTTTGACCTTATTTTGTTTTACGGCAAAAGCAGCTTTCAGAAGGATTTGGATTATTCTCTTCATTTTATCAAATACTTCCTCTGTTTTGTTGCCTCACACGATGTTGTCATCAGTGTACTGCAGGTGTTCAGGAGCTCCCCCTTGTTCCAGTGCAGACTGGATCCGTCCATGGCAAATGGTGGGGCTCTGTTTCCACCCCTGGGGCAACCAATTCTAGGTGTATTGGACACCCCTCCAAGTAAAAGCAAACTGTGGCCTGCACTCTGCTGCTAGAGGGATGGAGAAAAATGCATTAGCGATATCAATTGTGGTATACCACTTAGCTGCCTTTGATTCCAGTTCATATTGGGGTTCTAGCATGTCTGGCACCGCAGCACTCAGCGGTGGCGTGACTTCTTTCAGGCCACGATAGTCCACTGTTAGCCTGCACTCACCATTAGACTTCCACACTGGCCATATGGGACTATTAAAGGGTGAGTCTAGCTGATCACTCCTTGGCTCTATAGTCAATGAACCAGCTTATGGATGGGGATCAGGGAGTCTCGGCTGGTGCGATATTGCCACCAGTGCTCCATTGTGGTAGCAATCATCTCCTGTTGCTTTTCGACCCTCAGCAACTCCAAAACAGAAGTGTCCTCTGAGAGACTTGGCAAGGTAGACAGCTGTTTGACCGTCTCCATCTCCAAAGCAACTCTACCAAAAGCCCACCAGCACCCTTTCGGTTCCTTAAATACCCTCTCTTGAGGGTATTTCAAGTACCCATGCATCCCCTTGTCAAGGATGCATGGAGCCTCTGGGCTAGTGACAATGGGGAGATTTTGCCACTCATTCCCAGTTAGGCTCACTTCAGCCTCCAATACAGTTAACTGCTGGGATCCCCCTGTCGCTCCAGAAATACAGATGTGTTTTGCTCCTTTATAGCTTGATGGCATCATGGTACACTGTGCACTGGTGTCCACTAGAGCCTTATACTCCTGTGGGTCTGATGTGCCAGGCCATTGGATCCACACAGTCCAATAAACCCTATTATCCCTTTCCTCCCCCTGGCTAGAGGCAGGGCCCCTCTAGTCCTGATTATAGTATTCATTACTCACTTCTTGTAAATACAAATCAGAGGCCCCTTTGTTAAGATCAGAATATCAGCCCTTCTGTATCAGCCTTTCTCAGTCTGTAGAACTTCCCACTGGAAACTGGAGCAGACATTTTCCTGGTTGAACCCCCTTTTGTGACTGTTTTTCTTTGCAACTCAGATCCCGCTTTCTCATGCCCCCTCCATGGTTACGTGGGTAAAAGCACAGGGTGGCACGTGGTGTGTGCTTACTATATCCTCTCTCTTCAGCAGAGGAACACTTACTCCTAATAGCTGAGATACTGGTTTGTACGGGTGGAGAGAAAGATATATTCTCTTTAAGTTGCTGGATCTTTGTTTATCCACAGCCAAGACGCAGGCCTGTAGGGAGGAAGAGAGTCTTCCTTCATATTGCCAGAGCTGGCCAGCCAATTCATCCACCTTGTGTTCCTCTCCGTCTTTCCAGGTCATTACTGCCAGTGAGTTGCTGTACGATGATGGTGCACTCCATACAAACTTCCGCCACATGGGTCTTGTGCACTTGACTTCATCTGGATCTTTGGATAGCTGTTCGTTGTCTAGGTCCCTATAAATCACCTCCCGTACGGCTAATTCCCTCAGGTACCGGATTCCTCTCTCCATGGTGATCCACTTGCTTGGTTGACATACAAGATCTTCCTTGAAGGGATACCTTTCCTTCACACCTGACAGGAGATGCCTCCAGAGGGTGAAGATTTGTGCAACTTTTCCAATTGTTTTGTCAATAGCCTTTTCCCTAGCAAGGGATCCCATCTGCTTGGCTTCCCTGCCCTCTAATTCCAGGCTAGTAGCACCATCATCCCAGCATCTGAGCAGCCAGGTGACAATGTGCTCGCATGGACGATGGCTGAAATCTTTTTGCATATCTCACAGCTCACTCAGGGATAGGGATTGGGTGGTTACTGCCGTATTTATGAGCTTTCCTCTTCTTCCTTCTGTTCTCGTGATGGCCCTGCTTTGGAGTAACCTGCCTCATCTTCTTCCTTCTTCCCCTTCTTAGTAGGAGTTTCTTTCCTTACTAAATGAGATGACTTTTGCATCCATTGTTTCCTCTCGTGTATAGGGGTGGTTGATACCAGCACAGGTTGGTTCTTTCATCCAGCTGCAGTGCCTGTTACAGGGATTGGAGTAGCTACAGTACCTGTTAATGGAGTTGTTGTAGCCACAGGACCCGTCACAGTGGTTTGAGTGTCCACATTGTTTGTTGCAGGGGTTGGAGTAGCCACAGGGCCTGTCACAAGGTTTGGAGTAGCGTTTAGTGTGGTTTGGTAGGCATAGGCCAAGCCCTGGCACATTGCAGTGATTCGTGTCTCTTTCCAATTGCCAGCATGAAAGCATACCTTTTTCAAACATTTTACCAGCTTTTCAAGAATCTGAAAATTAACTCTATCCCAACTGAATCCAGGATAATATCCACCCTTTATTCCGTACCATTTACATCATGCTCAGGTCCCACACTTTCCAACACAGCTGAAACCAGGACAACAGGTGAGCTGCAACAGGCACAACAGGTGAGCTGCAACAGGCACAACAGTGAATGCAGACCTACTAGGAGATATGACACACATGAATGAAAACAAGCTGCACTCAGACCTAGAACAACATAGTCATGTTTTACACTGCCACAAAACATATTAAAAATTATTACTTTGCACTTATAGTACTAATTCCAATTCCCCCTGTTAAAAGTGATATATAAAGCAGAGAATATCAAATAGGGAAAGTGGAAATTCCACCCAGCCTTTGTGACTCCTTCCTGAAACACATCTCTTTCTAGCAGTCATTCAGAAGACATTCAGGCAGGAACAGAATATAGATGAGTGGAGTGAAACACAGGAATTCAGGCTGCCTTTCTCTCTGCACTCACGATAACAACTGGTTGAACTGGGGATGCCTTGTCATAATAAACTGAACTGAGCTGCATTTCTTCCAAGCAGCCCAGTCTTACTAGCCAGGACAATACTGTGGCTTTGGGACTGGGCTATAATGAGCTGGGCTACATGAGGAAGAGGCACTTCTTCCCAAAGAGGACATCTGCATAAGCAAAGTACTGAAAACAAGGTCATAAAAACAAATAGGATGCCTAGCTAGGACTCTGCAGAGTTGCCAGGCAGTGTGGTGGATACTGGGAGCCCAATGAAAATCAGATGTCAGGACTTTAGTAGCATGGTAGAATCATATAATCATCTAGGTTGGAAATGACCTTCAAGATCATCAAGTCCAACCATCAACCTGACCTACCAAGTCTCATCACTAAACCATGTCCTTTGGTGCCATGTCCACACATCTCTTAAATATCTCCAGGGATGGGGACTTCACCACCTCCCTGGGCAGCCCATTCCAATGCTTGACCACCCTCTCCGTGAAGAAATTCTTCATGAAGGTCCAATCTAAACCTCCCTTGGTACAACTTGAAACTGTTTCCTCACGTCCTATCACTTGTCAACTCAGAAAAGGGACTGACACCTTCCTCACAGCAACCTCCTTTCAGGTAGTTGTAAAGAGTGATAAGGTCTTCCCTCAGCCTTCTCTTCTCCAGAAGAAATAGCCCTAGTTCCCTCAGCTGCTCCTCATAACTTGTTTTCTAGTCCCTTCACCAGCTTTGTTGCTTGTTCAGCAGCCACTATCATAAGCCCAGGGCTAGCCTTGACCTTGGGTGTTGGAGCACCCCTTCAGTGCAGCACAGACACCACCTCGTTCCAGCCAATCTATGGAGCAAAGCAGGCCTAGCTCCCAGCCTGTGCACATCTACACCCAGTGCATGTTTAAGCCATGTGCCAGATCGATATGGAGGCGATCTTTGAGTAGCTGTTCAAAAACTAAGATCAACTTCTGCTGATATTAAAAGGGGATTGTTTTAATTTAATCCTCTTATTGCATTTGCCTGATTCTTCAACCCACTTCCACTGTATTCTAGATTTTAAAACAGGTAATTCACTTTTCTTTTAAATATTTAATTTGAAAAAAAAAGTTATGGTCTGGAATCATTTATGCCAACTATCTGCACAAAGCAAGATTTAGTTTAACAAATCAAAACGACTAGGACAAATAGTATCGGAGGCCGAAAATCAGTCAGCATGTCCTGTCCACGCCTGTATTTTTCTTTTTTCCTAGACACACAAACATACCCGCTGAAGGGCATGCATGTTGCTTGTATTTTAAATCCAGCACAGCTGCAAGGTGATACAAAACATCCCTCTGGTGTTCCTCCTGAGCCCTCTACTGGACTGCATATAACAGAGGCTGGGGCACTACCTCAGCTGTGCTTCTGCGGACTGTGTAATTGGACAAGAGGGGCTAGTGAGAATAAGAGTAGCATGCAACTTGGCTAAAAATTAACTACAAGCTACATTTACAGTTTTAGCTTTTCTTAGGCAGGTAGCAATCCAATGCCAATGCTGGCTACAGCCAACAAGTCTTGACATGATATTAGTGTGGCAAATGCTTTGGCTTGAAATACTTGATTAGTCATACGGTCGGTCTGTTTTTCATTTTTCTTTTTTTTTTTTTTCTTGGAAGTAAAAAATGAACAACTTTAATATATATTATTAGCCCACCTCTGCTATGATCTACAGAACACTTAAAATTTTTAAATATTGGGTTTTTAAATACAAAGTGTTTTCATTTACATGTTTTGCTATTGTTTGCGTTTGTAACCAAGAGGTGCAAGTTTTTCTGCTTGTTACTGGTATGTTATCAACTTGCTCCGCCACAACACAATCAAATAGGCAAAAACACCAGGAGGCCTGCATGGATGAACAAGGAGATCCTGGACAAAATCAAGCAGAAAAAGGAGGCCTACAGATGGTGGAAGCAAGGACAGATAGCCTGGGAGGAATATAGTGAAATAGTCTGAGCAGCCAGGGATCAAGTGTACTGGGTCTGGCTGGGATGTTAACTTTCCCTGCAGCAGCCCACACAGTGCTGTGCTCTGCACTCGTAGCTAAAACAGCAATGGTGTCACACCAGTGTTGTGTCTGCTGCTGAGCAGTGCTGGCACAGCATCAGGACTCTCTCTAACCCCCTCTCTCCTAGGGGGTGGGCAAAACGTGAGAAAGGAACATCACCAGGGCAGCTAACCTAAACCAACCAAAGGGATATTCCATACCATATGATGTCACACTCAGCAATAAAAGGTGGAAAAAGGAGGAAGAGGGGAGGGGTGGGGCTCTCATTGTGAAAACGTCTGTCCTCCTCCCGAACACCGGCTACGTGCGTCGAGGCCCTGCTTCCCAGGATGTGGTCAAGCATCGCTCATTTGTGGGAAGTAGAGAGTAATTTCTTTCCTCTGCACTTCCACACAGCCTTTACTTGTTTTGTTTTGTTTTGTTCTGTTTTTTCCCTTTCCCCCTCCCTTTTCCCCTTTCCCTTTTTTCCCCTTTAGTTAAATTGTTAATTGTTTAGTTAAATTGTTTAGTTAAATTGTTTAATTAATAATAATCTTTTCTTAATAATTATTTTTCCCTTTAATTAAATTATCCTTATCTCAACCCGTGAGTTGTTCTTTCCTTTACTTCTTCCCCTCCTCTTCTAAGGAGGGGGAGTGAGAGAGCGGTTGTGGTGTTCAGCTGCCTAGCACGGTAAAACCACCACATCAGGTTAAGAAAGCTAAAGCCCTGTTAGAATTAAATTTGGCCAGGGACATCAAGGGGAACAAGAAAGGCTTCTATAGGTATGTATATACCTATAGGTCAGTGATAAAAGGAAGACTAGGAAAAATGTGGGCCCTCTCTGGAAGGAAACAGGAAACCTGGTTACCTGGAATATGAAGAAGGCTGAGGTACTAAATGACATTTTTTCCTCAGTCTTCACCAGCAAGAGCTCTAGCCACATAGAACATGCCCTAGAAGGCAAAGGCAAAGACTGGGAGAATGAAGAACTACCCATTGTAGGAGATCATGTTTGACACCATCTAAGGAACATGAAGGTGCACAAGTCCACGGCACCTGATGAGACGCATCCCAGGGTCCTGAGGTAACTGGCAGATGAAGTTGCTAAGCCACTAACCATCACATTTGAGAAGTCAGTGCAGTCCAGTGAAGTTCCCGCTGACTGGAAAAGGGGAAACATAACACCCATTTTTAAAAAGGGAAAAAGGAAAGACCCTGGGAACTACTGGACAGTCAGTCTCACCTCTGTGCCTGGCAAGATCATGGAACAGATCCTCCTGGAAACTATGCTAAGGCACATGGAAAATAAGGACGTGAGTGGTGACAGCCAACATGGCTTCACGAAGGACAGATCATGCCTGACAAATCTGGTGGCCTTCTGTGATGGGGTTACAGCATTGGTGGATAGGGGAAGAGCAATTTACATCATCTACCTGGATTTGTGCAAGGAGTTTGACAGTGTCCTGCATGACATCCTTGTCTCCAAATTGAAGAGACATGGATTTGATGGATGGACGACTTAGTGGGTAAGGAATTGGCTGGATGGTCACACTCAAAGAGTTGCGGTCAACAGCTCAGTGTCCAAGTGGAGATCAGCAATGAATGGTGTTCCTGAGTGGTCAGTATTGGGACTGGCACTGTTTAACATCTTTGTCGGTGACATGGACAGTGGGGTCGAGTGCACCCTCAGCATGTTTGTAGATGACACTAAGCTGAGTGGTGCAATTGACACAACAGAAGGAAGGGATACAATCCAAAGGGACCTACACAAGCTTGAGGTGGGCCTGCGCAAAACTCATGAGGTTCAACAAGGCCAAGTGCAAGGTCCTGCTTTTGGGTCAGGGCAATCCCAAGCACAAATACAGGCTGGGTGGAGAATGGCTTGAGACTAGCTCTGAGGAGAAGGACCTGGAGGTGTTGATTGATGAGAAGCTCAACATGAGCAGACAATGTGTGCTTGCAGCCCAGAAAGCCAACCGTATCCTGGGCTGCATCAAAAAGTGTGGCCAGCAACTCCAGGAAGGTGATTCTCTCTCTCTGCTCTCATGAGACCCCACTTGGAATACTGCATTCAGCTCTGGGGCCCCCAGCACAAGAAGGACATAGACCTATTAGAACGAGTCCAGAGGAGGGCCACGAGGATGATTAGAGGGCTGGAGCACCTGTCCTATGAAGACAGGCTGAGGGAGCTGGGGTTGTTCAGCCTGGAGAAGAGAAGGCTCCAGGGGGACATTATAGCAGCCTTCCAATACCTAAAGGGGGACTACAGGAAAGCTGGGGAGGGAACTCTTTATCAGGGATTTTAGTGATAGGACAAGGAGTAATGGCTTTAAAGTAAAAGAGGGGACATTTAGTTTAGATATTAGGAAGAAATTCTTCACTGTGATGGTGGTGAGGCACTGGAACAGGTTGCCCAGGTAAGTTTTGTATGCCCCATCCCTGGAGGTGTTCAAGGCCAGGTTGGATGGGGCGTTGAGCATCCTGGTCTAGTGGGAGGTATCCCTGCCCATGGCAAGAGGGTTGGAACTAGATAATCTTTAAGGTCACTTCCAACTCAAAGCATTCTGTGATTCTATGAACTAATTTGCAATATCCGTGTTCATCACACAACACAGATATAAGAGGCTGGGAAGAAATACAGGAAAAAAAAAGTTTTTTTTTGTTTTCTTTTGTTTTATGTTTTGTTTTTTTTTTCCTCAGGGTTCTGTTTTTCTAGCAAGTGATAAGATGGCATCTATTATAATTGTATTGTTTGTTTGTTTTTCCTGGATAAGGTTTACCGATGTAGGGTGCACTCATGAAAATTGATAGCTGTTTTAAGTTATTCCTGACATTCACCTCATTGTTAGTTTTCAAAGATATTTTCAAAAAACAAAAAAATCAGCTTAAAGATAATTTATTTTATGAGGGGGGGCTGCAGTGCCTAACTGCTTCTTAATGTAAACTCACTGCATAGCATCTAGAAGATTTTGATGTGGAGTCTTAGTTCACTTTAACTGTTGTTTTTTGTTTGTTTGCTTGTTTGTTTTTTGTGGTATTGAAGAATTCTTCAAACATCTGTGGTTTGATTGCATTTGTAAACTTATAGTCTGTAAAGTGCTATAGACCTTTAAATAAAAGTAGCATATTTATATATATATATATATATATAAAAAAACACACACATGCAAAGTTGTGTGATATGTGCAATAACATGATGTGAAGCTGTATATATCTCTAGCAATACACAGTCTAAAAGTTGAAAAGTCTCAGCAAGGTTTCTTAATGTGCTTTATTTCTAATATGGCACTGTAAAAAACATTGCTACTGAGTTATTTCTTGTTTACCTATATCACATTTCTATCTACTTCAATAAATTTCAGTCAAATCATTTCATTTTTGCATTGTTATCCCACATCAGAGTATCTCACTTCCTAGTGGTAAACAGAGAAGAGTTCATGACTACCTTGAAAGCAGTGGGCACTGGTGCCTACCACAAGAAAAGGACAGAGCCCAAGAAAAGCAGAGCATGGCAGCAATGTATACACCACAGCCACTTTGTACAGAAAAAGAGGCTGTGGCATTCCAGCTAGGCTAGATTTTGAAACATGGTGGTACTGTTTTTCTGTTCTTGAGTCACCACTATGTACATTTGTTAGCATGAATGATGTACCTAATGTGCTATTTTTTAATTTAAATTTCAATTAAAATGTGAGTTTCCAAATTGTAATGGGAGTGTGACTACATTAATTCAAACATATTAAGTATGTTGAGCCAGAGCAAGTTGGCTTTAATAGCATTTAAGAGCCCAGTCCTGTGATTTTGTTAATGTTTTAGATACCAACTGACTTAAACAATTACTACTTACTGATCAAAAAGTATGTGATCTGAAATTCTAGCTATGCATTATACAATACAGTTGCATTAAAGAGACTTTCTAATTAAATACGTTTGACATTTTTCATTTTGCAACTAAAGCACTGCAGTTCCTTTTTGAGGAGGGGCTAGAGAAGGTTATAAAACAAAAAACTGCTTAATCACACAGACTTCTTGGATGGTATTTGCCACAATGTATACTACTTTTCATATGCAACTTAAAGAACACTAAAAAGAGATTATATGTTGTTCTCTAAGCAAATTTATGGCAGAACCAGGAGTAAGGATTTAGGTAGTTGTATTGCATTTACATTGCAAGGACTTGGTAGTGGGAGGCCTGCAGGGGTAGCCACTGTGAGAAGAGTCAAGAAGCTGTTCTATGTTATATGAGAGCCAGCTCCAGCTGGCTCTAAAAGGGACCCATCACTGGCCAGAGCCAAGCCAATAAATGATGTTATTCGTGCCTCTGTGAGAGCATATTTAAGAAAGTGAAAAAAGTGGTGGGCAACAGCACCTGGGAGAGATAGGAGTGAGAAACAGCCCTGCAGACACCAAGGTCACTGAAGAAGGAGGGCAGGAGGTGTTCCAGGTGCCAGAGCAGAAGTTCCCCTGTGGCCCATAGAGAGGACCATGGTGGAGCAGGCTGTCCCCCTGCAGCCCATGGTGTAGCAGATTTCCATGCTACAGCCTGTGGAGGAGACCACGCAGGAGCAGATTCCATGCCAAACCTGTAGGCTGTGGAGAGGAGCGCACACAGGAGCAGGTGATCTGGTGGGAGTTGCCATCCATGAGGGACCCATGTTGGAGCAGTTTCCTCCTGAAGGATGGACCCCGTGGTACGGACCTGTATTGGAATAGTTCTTGAAGAGCTGCTGTCTGTGGGAAGTCCACGCAGGATCAGTTTGGGAAGGGCTGCATCCTGTGGGAGGGACCCCACGTTGGAGCAGGGGAAGAGAGTGACCCTGAAGGAGCAGCAGAGATCAAACGTTATGGACTGACTGCAACCCCCCTTCCCCTGTGCAGCTTGGGGGGAGGATGTAGAAGAGGGTGGATGAGGGGGAAGGTGTTTTTATTTTGCTTTTAGTTTCTCACTGTTCTAGTCTGCTAGTGATAGGCAATAAATCATATTAATCTCCCTATAATGAGTCTATTTTGCTTGATGATAACTGTTGAGTGATTTCCCTGTCCTTATCTCAACCTTTAAGCTCTTTCCATTGTATTTTCTCCCCCTTTTCTTTGAGTAGGGGGAGTGAAAGAGCAGTTGTAGTGGAGTTTAGCTGCCCAGTGGGGTAAAGCCACCACAGTAGTTTAAAGAAAAATCAGGACATCCGTTTTGTTTGATTGTTGATAAGGTCCATTAGTTAAATTTACATGTAATTAATTGCATTAATTTAATTAAGCTTTTGCAAGTGTTTAAACCTCCAAGAAGTATCTCTTGGTGAAAACTTGGAACAGTTTCCTTGTTACTTAGAAATCTACAGACCAAATTATGGGATAGGTACTACTGAATGCATCACCACATTAGTCACCTTTATGGATTTCAAAGCAGGTGTGTATATGTGCACATATATATATATATATATATCAGTTATTCTATGAATACAAAATACTACTGAAAATTTTCCAAGTACTTATTTGTATAGCTAAAAACATTGTCTCCTTTTTTCAAAGAGGTTAATGGAAATAGGAAATGTAGAGTTTCATTCTTAAAATGTGTGAATTACTATAGATTTCTGTGTTCTAGTAACTTCTTCCCCCAGCTCTAGCTAGGTTTAGAATAGTGATGCAATGAGAAAGTGAATACATATTATTAATGTCAGGGGGACAGGAATATAAAGTAGTCTTGCTCCTGTGATTCATTGAAAGCTTGTTTGCAAATGTATGCCCTTTCTTTGAATATACAGTATCTTCAAATAGATGACATTCTGAGCTGCTCTTTTCTGCGTGTGTTTGGTTTCCCAACTTAGCGCTTTCAAATTCCTGAGGTAAACTAGCCTGAGCAAACTAGAGGAATTATCATCTCCCCACAACAGCACTTAAATTATGTAGTAATTCTAATCATAAAACATGATTATTCTTGTAAATGGTAAGCACAGTTGTGCAGTACGATAAAGTTCAAAAACTGCTCCTTCAGTCTGTTGCCACTACCACACTAGATATGCAAATTACAAAGAAGTAGATCAAGTTGATGAAGAATTTCACTACTAAATGATGCATGTATGTATGTGCCAGTGTCTTCAAAAACACACATCTGCTATCTCCCAAACTAATCCCAACTATATCTCAGAATAGTATTCTCTGTATTGTGTGCGTTTGCAAACGTTAACTACACCACAGTGGTCTAGTTGAACTCATTTTTCTGTTCAAAGAAAACCTGGTAATAAATTCAGCACTAGAGAGCAGGCATTACAGTTGATATTACATGAAAAAAAAATCAACAGATTGATAGTGGCTAAAAAAAAGAAAAAGCAAGACAGCAGTGATACAACAGGATACAAAGTGACACAATTGACACAGCAGTGTCAAGTCAATAGGCAGAAATTAGGAAAATAAACAGTACCAAACCAATGCTGTTTTCAATAACTTCATTTTACTTTCAATAATATTTTAAGATTCACTTAATACCTGAAGAATTTCATTCAGTAATGACAGAACTTATTTAGATTTTAGCCCTCTAACTTTATAGCACAATCAAGTGGGCTGCAAGCGTTTAAGAATTTTCTTCTTAATATTTGAGTAATTCTTATGACCCTAATGCATTATTTTGATAGTGGACATTTTACTTTCCCATTTCAGCAGAACTGCAGCATTTTTATACAGAATTATAAAAACCAAGTGAGACTTTTCCATAGATCAGCCACCCTGCGTGTTATCCTGACCTTTAAAAGAAAAATCCTTATATTGTTTAAAACTATACAGAGCAAGCATCCAGGAAAAAAAAGTATTTTTTTTAATTCTCTGACACTGTGTTAATACAATAAATATACATAACTTTTGAACTACTCAGACATGCAACGGAGGGACAGAAGTGAATTTGTACAGAACCATGACATTCACCATGATTGTAGAGCATTGTTAGTAATTTATAAAAAATGCAAACATCCCTCAGATAAATAAAACCAACTCCTAAATTACAGATCAATGACATTCCAGTGTTTAAACTTCATACTTTGTACTCAGTTTGCCACAATACTACAAAATGACAACTTAAGTGGGCACCATACTCTGACTAATTAATAAGAGACTATAAAACCTAGTTTTAGTCAGGTATAAAATATTTTAACAAACATCAGCTTTTTGTTGTCAAAACTAAATTTCTCACTCACTTTTGGGCTGCAAATTGTCAGAGATTTCTGGTTTAAACAAAAATCTTGAATATCACTTATAAGGTTTAAATCTGTGTATTCAACACATGACACTACAAATCAGTGCTACCTATACATTGAATATTAGCTGTGTTTTCTCAAAGAACATTTAAACATTTGGAAAAAAAACAACTACCTGCCAAATTCAGTTTTTTTTTCTCTAATATTTTTTCTATAATATAATCTGGTAATGTTATGCAATCTTCATCTTAAATTTAATTGCAAGGATGATGTCCTGGGATTCATATCCAAGAGATATCAAAGAGAATTGCTTAAATTTAGATTCAAAAGTACAGTTCCTAGATACAACCCCAAAGTTAATTTAAAGAAACTCTGAAAGGAAAAATCTTGATATACAGCTGCTAGAAATGTGATGCCTGATCTAAACAGAAATTTGTGACTTTTGTCTGAAAAGCTTTTAGTAACATTCCACACAAATTTAAGTTTAATGCTACCACGTCCACTAGTGTAAAATTTTAGAGCTCCTATTACATAGAATATTTAAATTGCTTTTAACTTCATGATGCAGAGGGTTCTCAGAAGTTTATGACTCAGTCTTACTAAACATGATTCACCTTAAGAACTGAATTCATTTCAGCTATAGTGTATATTTCTACAGGTTGTGGGATGTGGTCCTTCCTGTTTTCATTTTCTAAAATAGAGTTTAAAAAAACAGCCCAAGTATTATGCATAAGACTCACAAGTCAATCCAAGAATATCAAATAGCCTTGAAAGGAGAGAAACATCACTTTATATAGTAAAACCAGATTAAATTCTAGAATATTATGATGGTATGTACCATTATGGATTGTTCAGTTCCACATCACCAATTTAACCTCTTAGGCCTCCAGATCAATAAATTAAAATTTAAATGTGTGAAAGATGAAGATTTCTTACTTCTTCAATTCAAAATACTTTAAAAGCTTTTTTTCCAGCTTAAACTAAATCACAGAGCTGGCTGAGTTACATTAAAATGAATTCAAGTATCTGTTAAATGTCACTGCTTAAAAAGCTTGATTTTAGACAATATTCCTGTTAAAAATTAAATACTGTATATTTAGATTTTTGGACAAGCAGTAAACAGAGTGACTGACAAAGCTAGAGATTTAGTACCATCGTTAAACACAAATCTGCACTTAAAAAAACAAAAATCCCAAACACAATAAAAATACCACTTCATGTAAGAGAGGGTAGGGGGGCAAGAAACCAGTGTTCTCAAGGTCAATATTGGTTTCTTTTTCAGAAAAATTATGACCCCAAGACATGAATACTGAAATTAAAAATAGCAAATCTATACTCATTTAGCTCTGTGATTGAAACCATCAGTTTCAACTTCCTTAAACTGTACACTGCATTATACACTCTATTTCAGAGACCTGGTCATTTCTCCCATGTAGAAAATGCTCCATGAAAAGAGATGCAAACAAACGTTATAATTATAAAATGGCACAGGGAAATTCTGGACCAAAACACTATTTAAACATGATCAGATAACAGTATTCATGCAAACTTACAGGTATATATCAAAAGCATTAGCCAAACCTAACTTGCTACATCTCTCAGTCTACCCCACTTCTTATAGTAGAAATAGGGAAATCAGTTCTTAGAAACAAAAATAATTGATCCGAAGTGCTTTCCTGAAGTTTAAAATAATACTGTAGTGAACCACTAAAAAAATTCCAAATTCCTACTATATTTACTTGATTATTAAATACCACAATTCATTCTCAGGCCAACTGTTTAAATTATTTATCCTCCATAAAATATGGAAAGTTTTATATTCTAGAATGCAACAGGGCAAAGAGTGGCTATCTTTTAAGAAGAGACAGATATGCTGTGTGTATTTTGATCTAAGTTTTTAGGGAATATAATTGACTGGAAAATTAAGTACAACAAAAGAGAAACATAATCACTTGTTATATTTCTCTACATTTGGTTACCCTTGAATGCATTTTGAGCTGCACTGGTTGCTGCTGCTGAGGCGGCGTTGGCTGCAGCAGTTTGTACAGTTTTATTGGACATCATTCCTGTTGCAAACTCTTGCTGTGCTTTCTCGAAACTAGCACCAGTTGTGCGGTAGAGACCATGTACCTAGGGAGGTGGGAAAGCAGTGAAAAAAGTGTGCTTAGCCTTCCATATCTTGGTAGAGTAATAGCAAAGTCTCAAACACAAAGCAGAACTGCATGGTGGGGAAATCTGGCTTGCTTATATGTTTGGGAGGATCCAGAAATGAGTAAACAGACTTCTTTTCCACAAATCCTACAACTTTTGATTGCCCTGATGCAAACACAGTTTGACTGTAGCAATACCTGTAACTTTGCAATTTCACAGGGATCTCATAGGTCTTTACTAAAATGTGTGCTGGACCTACTGCCTGAAACAACATATTTAAACACACAAACAGGCTGCATCCTTAGCATAACACAGCTTGCAAAAGTGTCTTCTGTCTCAATTTGTATACAACCTGGTGTACATATTGTCCTGGTTTCGACTAGGATGGAGTTAATTTTCCTCCTAATAGGTGGTATGGTGCTGTGTTTGGGATTTAGGATGAGAATAATGTTGATAACACACTGATGTTTTAATTGGTGCAGAGCAGTGCTTACACTAAGCCAAGGACTTTTCAGCTTCTCACTCTGTCCTGCAAGCGGGCAGGCTAGGGGTGCAGCAGGAGCTGGGAGGGGACAGAACCAGGACAGCTGACCCAAACTGGCCAAAAAGGCATTCCATATCATCTGATGTCATGTGGAACAATTAATATGGGGGGGCTGGTTGGGGTGGGAGGACCTCTTTTCGGGAATAGGCTGGGCATTGGTCAGCGGGTGGTGAGCAACTGCATTGTGCATCACTTGTTTTGTACACATTGTTATTAGTAGTACTATTATCATTATTTTTATTATTTTCCTTTCTTTTCTGTCCTAATAAACTGTCTTTATCTCAACCCACAGGCTTTGATATTTTTCTGATTCTCTCCCCCATCCCAGAGAAGGAGGGGGTAGGGTGGGCTGTGTGGTGCTTAGCTGCTGGCTGGGTTAAACCACAACAGATATACAAATCACTGCAACGTGCTGGGGCTTGTCCTATGCTTACGGAGCTGCAATTGACGCCACTATAACCCCAGTGACAGATCCTGTGGCCACCCTAAGTCCTGCGGCCACTCCAAACCCACTGGCCACTCCAAGCCCTACGACGGACCCTGCGGCTACTCCAGCCCCAGTGACCACTCCAAGCCCTATGACAGACCCTGCAGCTGCTCCAACCCTGGCAGCTACCCCAACCCTTGTGATGGGTCAAGCGGTCATTCCAACCCCTGCGACAGGCCCTGCGGCTGTTCCAACTCCTGCAATGGGTCCTGCGGCTGTTCCAACCACTGTGATGGGCTCTGCAGCTGCTCCAACTTGTGTGACAGGCCCCAAGGCTAGGCCAGGGAAACAGACTACCAGAGTCAGTTGCCCCTGTATCCAAGATGAAGCAATGGATGAGTCAGGTTGTTTAGAAAGCAGAGGAACTCCTACTCAGACTGGGGAGGAAGAAGAAGATGAGATAGGCTACTCTGAAATCGCTGGACCATCAGACGAATGGGAAGATGAAGAGGAAGATATCATAAGAGCTTCAATAACTACCTGAGGTCTATACCAGCGTGAGCTATGAAATATGTGAAAAGATTTCAGTCATCGTCCAGGTGAGCACCTTGTCACCTGGCTACTCTGGTGCTGGAACAGCGGAGCAAATAGTCTGGAATTAGAGGGCAGGGAAGCCAGGAGGCTGGTATCCCTTTCTAGGGACGCAGGCATTGACAAAACAATTGGAAATGGAGCACTCTTCAGCACACTTCAGCCTCTGGAGGCGTCTCCTGTCAGCTGTGAAGGAAAGGTATTCCTTCAAGGAAGAACTTGTATGTCTACCAGGCAAGTGGACCACCATGGAGAAGGGAATCCAGTACCTGAGGGAATTAGCCGTACGGGAGGTGATTTATAGGGACCTAGACAATGAACAGATATCCACAGATCCAAATGAAGTCAAGTGTACATGACCCATGTAGGAGACATTTGTATGGAGTGCACCATCATCATATGCCAGCCCATTGGCAGTAATGACCTGGAAAGACTGTGAGGAACCCACGGTGGATGAATTGACTAAACAACTCTGGCAGTATGAAGTCTCTCCTCTTTCCTACAGGCCTGTGTCTTGGCTGTGGAAAAACTTTCTCAGTAGTTCCACCAACTAAAAGAGAATACTTTGGAGAAACTTTCTGAAGAGGTCCACCAACTTAGAGAGAATTTATCTTCCTCCCCACCTTTACGAACCAGTCTCTCAGCTATCAGGATTAACTGTCCTTCTGTTCAAGGAAGAAGATACAGTGGGTTGCTTTCCCATGCCACCCTGTGGTTTTACCTACGTGTCCATGGAGAGGACATGAGAAAATGGGATGGAAAATATACCTCAACCCTAGAGGCACTGGTACGTGAGTTGCAAGGAAAAACAGTCACAAAACACGGGGGGGGGGGGGTCTGAAAAACTTGCTGCTCCAATCTCCAGTGGGCAGTCCCCAAGACACAGTAATAAATATTATGACCAGGATTAGACGGGCTCTGCCTCCAGCCAGGGGGAGGAAAGGGACAATCGGGTTTATTGGACTGAGTGGATTAGATGGCCTGGCACGTCAGACACACAGAAGTATAACTTTAGTAGACACAGGTGCACAGTGTACTGTAATGCCATCAAGCTATAAAGGGGCAGAATTTATTCTGCCCCTTTAAATTTTTTAAATTTTTAAATATTTTTTTTTTTTTTAATTTTTTAATTTAAAAAAAAAAATATATAGAATTTATAGGGGCAGTATTTATGGGGTGACGGGGGGATCCCAACAGTAAACTGTTTTGCTCTTCAACATGTTTATCAATGACAGACGACGGAATTGAGTGCACCCTCAGCAAGCTTGCAGATGACACCAAGTTGAGCGGTGCAGTTGATAGAATAGAGGGAAGGGATGCCATCCAGAGGGACCTGGACAGGCTGGAGAAGTGGGCCCATGAGAACCTAATGAGGTTCAACAAGGCCAAGCGCAAGGTTTTGCACTTGGACTGGGGCAATCTCAGGTATTTATGTAGACTGTGAGAAGAAGAATTTAAGAGCAGCCCTGCAGAGAAGGACTTGGGGGTCCTTGTGGGAGTGTGGCCATGGGGGTCGACAAGCCCCATGGTTAGTGATAACATCAGACTTTTAACGATGAGGCCAGGAGGAATGTAAAGTGTTTAGAAGGAACAAAGAAGGGTGATTCAGGAGAGCCTTGTTGCCTGGGACTGCTTGTTCTCCAGTCGTTAAGACATGGAAGTTGCTGGGTGTTTGTGGCAAATATTGTGGCTGGCCCGGATGCTCCGTGCATCCTTGGCATGGACTATCTCAGGAGAGGATATTTCAAGGACAGAAAAGGGTACTGGTGGGCTTTTAGCATAGCTGCTTTATAGACAGAGGACATTAAAAAGCTGTCTACCTTGCCCGGTCTCTCGAAGGAGCCTCTGGCAGAAAGAGCCTGGGGAAACTCGAGGTCGACCCCTAGGGTTTTGGAATCAGGGATACAGAGGATCCGAGGCCTGCTACACGCCAACCGAAAAAGAGATCTTGGCAGTGTATGAAGGAGTTCAATCTGCTTTGGAAGTGGCTGGTACTGAAGCACAGCTCCTCCTGGCACCCCGACTGCTGGTATTGGGCTGGATGTTCAAAGGAAGGGTCCCCTCTACACATCATGCAACTGATGCTACATGGAGCAAGTGGGTTGCACTGATTACTCAGCGGGCTCGAATAGGAAACGCCAGTAGCCCAGGAATCCTGGAAGTGATTGTGGACTGGCCAGAAGGCAAATATTTTGGGATATCACCAGAGGAGGAGGTGGCCCGTGCTGAAGAAGCCCCACTGTATACCAAGCTACCAGAAGATGAGAAGCAATATGCCCTGTTCACTTATGGGTCCTCTGTACTGGGTCTGGCTGGGATGTTAACTTTCCCTGCAGCAGCCCATAGAGTGCTGTGCTCTGCACTTGTAACTAGAACAGCAGTGGTATCACACCAGTGTTGTGTCTGCTGCTGAGCAGTGCTGGCACAGCATCAGGACTCTCTCTAACTCCCCTAGGGGTGGGCAAAAATGTGAGAAAGGAACATCACCAGGGCAGCTGACCTAAACCAACCAAAGGGATATTCCATACCATATGATGTCACACTCAGCAATAAAAGGTGGAAAAAGGAAGAAAGGGGGAGGGGTGGGCTCTTGTTGCAAAAACGTCTGTCCTCCCAAACACCGGCTACGTGCATCGAGGCCCTGCTTCAAGGATGTGGTCAAGCATCGCTCATTTGTGGGAAGTAGAGAGTAATTTCTTTCCTCTGCACTTCCACATAGCCTTTACTTGTTTTGTTTTTTTTCTTCCTTTCCCCCTCCCTTTTCCCCTTTCCCTTTTTTTTTCCCTTCAGTTAAATTGTTTAATTAATAATAATCTTTCCTTAATAATCATTTCTTTTTTTCCCTTTAATTAAAACATCCTTATCTCAACCCATGAACTGTTCTTTCCTTTACTTCTTCCCCTCCTCATCTAAGGAGGGGGAGTGAGAGAGCGGTTGTGGTGTTCAGCTGCCTAGCACGGTAAAACCACCACATCCTCTCGTATTGTGAGAAAGCATCGGAGGTTCTCTGTCTCTGTACTGATTCATGGATTGTAGCAAATACCCTGTGGGGGTGGTTGCAGCAATGGAAGCAGAACAACTGGCAGCACAGGGGTAAACCCATCTGGGCTGCTGCACTGTGGCAAGACATTGCTGCCCGGGTAGAGAACCTTGTTCTAAAAGTATGCTATGTAGATGCTCATGTGCCCAAGAATCAGGCCACTGAAGATTATTGAAACAACCAGCAGGTGGATCATGCTGCTAAGACTTAAGTGGCTCAGGTGGACCTGGAATGGCAACATAAAGGTGAATTATTTATAGCCCGATGGGCCCATGACACCTCGGGCCATCAAGGCAGAGATGCAACATACAGATCGAGGGGTGGACCTGACCATGGACAGTATAGCACAGGTTATTCATGATTGGGAAACATGCGCTGCAATCAAGCAAGCCAAATGGTCAAAGCCTCTTTGGTATGGAGGACGATGGCTGAATAAATATGGATGATGGCTGATAAATATGGAGAGGCCTGGCAGATTGATTACATCACACTCCCTCAAACCCGCAACGGCAAGCGCCACGTACTTACAATGGTGGAAGCAACCACCGGATGGCTGGAAACATATCCTGTGCCCCATGCCACTGCCCAGAACACTATCCTGGGCCTTGAAAAGCAAGTCCTATGGCGACATGGCACCCCAGAAAGAATTGAGTGAAACAGTGGGACTCATTTCCGAAACAACCTTATAGACACTTGGGCCAAAGAACATGTTATTGAGTGGGTGTATCACATCCCCTATCATGCACCAGCCTCCAGGAATGTTGAGCGATACAATGGACTGTTAAAGACTACACTCAAGGCAATGGGTGCTGGGACATTCAAACATTGGGATACACATTTAGCAAAAGCTACCTGGTTAGTCAATACTAGGGGATCTGCCAACCGAGCCGGACCTGCCCAATCAAACCTGTTATGTACTGTAGAAGGGGATAAAGTCCCTGTAGAACATCACCAAAGGCCACCGAAGAACATCACAATACTGAAGAAGTGGATCGGGCTTCAAAAATTGAATTGGCTCACATGGACCTGGATTGGGGATATAAGGGTGAGCTGTTCGCAGCTCGATGGGCCCATGAAACATCAGGACATCTCGGGAGGGATGCCACTGTGCTGGGTCTGGCTGGGATGGAGTTAACTTTCCCTGCAGCAGCCCACACTGTGCTGTACTCTGCACTCGTAGCTGGAACAGCACTGGTATCACACCAGTGTTGTGTCTATTGTTGCATAATACTGGCACCGCATCAGGACTCCCTCCAGGCCCCCAAGAGCAAGCAGGCTGGGGGTGGGCAAGTGATGGGGAGGGGACATCACCAGGGCAGCTGACCTAAACCGACCAAAGGGATATTCCATACCACATGATGTCACACTCAGCAATAAAAATGGGGGACTCTCATGGGGGAGGGGGCTGTCCTCCCAAACAACCGTTACGCATTTTGAGGCCCTGCTTCCCAGGACGTGGCCGAACATCGTTTGTTGATGGGAAGTAGAGAATAATTTCTTTTTTCTTCCTTCTGTGCTTCCACGCAACCTTTGCTTTTTTTTTTTCCCCTCTTTCTTTCCCCTTTAATTAAATTATCCTTATCTCAACTCATGAGGTTGTGGGTTTTTTTTGCTAGCATACTTTCTTCTCCCCCTCTTCTGAGGAGGAGGAGGGGGAGTGAGAGAGCAGTTGTAGTGGAGTTTGGCTGCCCAGCAGGGTAAAACCACCACATAAGGTCACCTGCTTAGTTGATGAAGGGAAGGTGTTGTATGTAATCTTTCTGGATTTTAGCAAGGTCTTTGATATTGTCCCTCACAGAATCCTTCTGGACGAATTGTCCAGCTGTGAGAAAAACAGGTACATGCAATACTGGGTGATGAACTTGCTGAATGGTAGGGCTCAAAGGGTTGTAGTGAATGGGGCTACATCTGGCTGGCGGCCAGTCACTAGCGGTGTTCCCCAGGGCTCAATTCTAGGGCCAGTCCTGTTCAATATTTTTATCAACTGTCTGGATGCACTGGAATGTATCCTCAGCAAGTTTGCTGATGATACTAAACGGGGAGGTGATGTTGACTCCCTGGAGGGACAAGAGACATTGCAGAGGGATCTAGATAGATTGGAGCATTGGACAATCAGCAACAGCATGAAATTCAACGAAGAAAAATGACTGGTTCAGCACCTGGGGTGGACTAATGCTGGACACAGGTACAGACTGGGAGACAAGCGGCTAGAGAGCAGCCATGTGGAAATGGACCTTGGGGTGCTGGTCAACAGTAGGCTTAACATGAGTCAGCAGTGTGCCCTGGCAGCCAAGAGCGCAAACCCCATTTTTGGATGCATTAAACACAGCACAGACAGCTGGTCAAGAGGTCATTCTCCCACTATATTTAGCGTTTGTACAGCCTCACCTTGAATATTGCATGCAGTTCTGATCTCCACAATATAAAAAGGATGTTAAGGTCGTTGAAAGTGTCCAGAGGAGGGCGACAAAGCTGGTAAAAAGGCTGGAAGGCATGTCTTGTGATGAGAAGCTGAGGACATTTGCTTTGTCTAGTCTGGAGAAAAGGAGGCTAAGAGGCAACCTCATTACTCTATACAACTTCCTGAAGAGGGGGAACGGAGAGGGAGGTGTCATTCTCTTCTCCTTGGTAAACAATGATATAATTCGTGGGAATGGCACAAAGCTGCGCTAGGGGAGGTTCAGACTGGACATTAGGAAAAAAATCTTTACTGTGAAGGTGGTCAAACACTGGAACAGGCTTCTTAGAGAGATGGTTGATACCCCATTTCTGTCAGTGTTAAAGAGGCATTTGGATAATGACCTTAATAATACACTTTAGCTTTTGGTTAGCTCTGAAGAGGTCAGGCAGTTGGACTTGATGGTCTTTGTAGGTACCCTTCCAACTGAACTATACTATTCTATTCTAGTTTGCAGAAAATAAGTATATTGTAAAAACAGTTTTTCATAATTCCATGACAGTATAAGCAAGAAAGTACTATAGAAGCACAATTGTTAATATATAAGGCAGACTCCCAAGAATATAAATAATCCCCATTACTTTGTGAGAGACTTCCTCTCTCAAGTAGGAAAGCAAAATCCATATCAAACATAGGAAATAGAAGAGCGTAACAAGTAACTTACCTTTTTAAACATAACTAATGAGATCACAGCAGATGCTGTGAAAAGTGCAGCTATAATTATCATCATAATGCCAACGGGGATACTCTTATTAAGACCAGTAAGAGATGAAATCCACCCACTGAAGGAAAAAGAAAAGATAAATTTTATTGGCACAGCACAGGAACCATTAAAACACAGGTATCTACATCAAGGGAAGATTTATAACCTCCTGGTTTTGCTCAACTTTGAATATTTTTGAAGAAAAATTCATGAAAATTACAAATGAGCATATTCCTGTTCTATAATATTTTTTAAAAGCTTAGTTTCTATTTTCCCAGTGCATGCAGTGAAACTATAAGGAAAACTAGCAAATATAAGATGATTTTTCTTGAGCAGAGTTGAGAAGAAATTAAGAGAGAAATTAGAGTTGCTCAACAACTTTTTTTTTGGTCATGTCATTTCAGACTAATTAAAGAGTACATGTTTTTGTGGAAGATAAAATGTCCCTAAAAAGTTAGCTTCTAACTTCTTTAAAAATAAAACATGCCATACACATGCAGCTTCTGTGCGGGAAGACTCATTTAATTGTATCCACACATACTTTCTCACATATACTTTCTCAATTGGGTTTAATATAATACATTTTTTTAAAGTAGAAAGGATAGTCTGAGATTAACTAATAGAAAAGATGGCTTTATCAGTTTCTATTTTAAACATTTCCCCATTCTTCAAAATTGAAACACCAACAAAACGTACATCATACTTGAAATCACAAAAAACAGGTTGCCTTAAGAAAACTAAAACATTAAGACGGAAATGATTCTCCCAATGAAAAGGGCAAAAAGTTTCTAAAAATAACCTTATGATTTTCCTGCATCTGTTTTAAATTGCTTTGATATTTTCTACGTCCAACTGTACTCTACCACAAATCTCCAAAATCCAAATTGCAATTAGCATCTTCTGATTATCTGGCTACTTTTCATACCCCTTTCCCAAGTATCCTTAAAAGCACATTCCACATACTTGGAGAGTCGGCCCTCTAAAATTACTTTATTTTTTTCATGTCAATCAAAGTATCTACAAAAAATGAAAAAATTGAATTAGAGAGAAGAAATAATAAAATGTGCTTTTTCCTTACACTCCAATTCCATTTTGTCTGCCCTATGTACATTTGGAGGTTAGCAACAAAATGTCAGTACCCAGATATAGTACTGCCAGTCATAGGTCTCCATGGTATCAGCTGACTACTACAGCCATGATTTTAATTACTTTTATTTTGTTGATTTTGTTTTTGTCTTACAGACAGTACAATGCTACAGAAAAGAGAATACTCACCAGTTTCCCCATCTTTGAAATCCTGCAGCTTGAAGTACATGTACAGCAAACTGACAGATATATACAAAGAAGAACACAAAGAACCTGAATGAACTGTCACTCCTGAAAGAAGGGAAAAAAAAGATTAAAGCAGCCAGGAAATAAATGTATTTTGACAAAGACTATAGTACCAATCTATTTTTTTTTTCTTGCATTAACTAGAGGAAAAATGTTTTTATTTCTTGATGGTGACTTGAAATTTCAGGCAGTAATTCTGTGGTTTTGGAGAATGTTTATTTACAAGAGATTCTTCTTTAATACAGTATTTTTGTCTCCTGCATCTCTAACAGAGGTGGGAATAGCAGCAAGATACTATTCCTTAATGTTCTGTTCAGGGCCTCTTAGACTAAACGTAGAGGTTTTGCTACAGTGCATAAAGAATGCTCCTCTTTCAGGCTGAAGTTTACAGCACTGGCAGTATGGAAAGAAAAGCTTTTACTTGTCAAAGTGATTGCTGTGGTTTAAACCCAGTAAGCAGCAAAGCACCACACAGCTGGTCACTCACTTCTCCCCCACCCCCCCCAGCTGTATGTGGGGAAGAGAAACAGAAGAGCAAAAGTTACAAAACTCATGTGTTGAGATAAAGACAGTTTAATAAGAAAGAGAAAAAAAATTTAAAAAAAAGAAGAAAAAAAAACCACAACCAAAGGAAAACAAACAAGTGATGCACAACGGAATTGCTCACCACCAGCCAAACAGCATCCAGGCCAGTCTCCAAGCAATGACCCCCCCTCCCGCCCCAGTTTTATTGTTCAACATGTTGTCATATGGTATGGAATATCCCTTTGGTCAGTTTGAGTCAGCTGTCCCGATTCTGTCCCCTCCCAGCTTCTCGTGCACTCCCAAGCCTACTTGCTAGCAGGCAGCTTGAGAAATAGAAAAGAACTTGACTCAGCGTAAGCACTACTCAGCACCAACTAAAACATCTGTGTGTTATCCACATTATTTTCATTATAAATCCATAACATAGCACCATACAAGCTACTATGAAGAAAATTAACTCTATCTCAGCCAAAACAGCACAAAAAGGAAATAAAATCTAATATGGATTTACTGAAACATAACACAGATCACAATACTGAAGAAGCTGTTGTTTAAAAGCAAAATATACAAAATATGTTTGTTGTTCAAAATACTAAAATGCCAGACTGACAAAGACTGAAAGTGTTAAAAGCCTGTCAAGAAAACAAATATAAATATATAGGCAAAATCTCAACAAAGACCTCAACTTACTACTATCAAAACTAATGATCACATGATATGCTTGCTACCAAAGTTCTAAAGAAAGTAAAGATCAATTAAGTCACAGATTAAGAACATGGAACCAGATTTTGCCAGTAATTGCAATTTTTTGCAGAAGGCAGTTTGTTCATTTCTATTTATTTAACTAGTTCAATTCAATAACTGTTTCATCTTCAGCTGAGCAACTGAAGGAAAGTTGAAAATGTAAGTAGCAGTTTTCCTTTTCCAAACAATCACTATTTGCTAAGAAAGGCTATATACTAGACATTACTGATGCAGGATTTCCTGGATCTAAAACTGTGAAAGATAATGTTACACTACACTCTTCAGCTGAAGGAAACAAGGAAACCTTGAAGAAAACAGGAAGACTGATAACCTTGAACTAGCAGAAGCAAGGGAGATAAGGGATGAAAGCTAAAAAAACAAGGAGAAAAACAGCTGAAGGAAGATTCCAGACTGACCCATGTTAAACTTTTGCTCATTAAGGGTCATTAGCATATTTAAACCACACCCATCATAATGCTAATGTATGGAAATGTTGGATTTGGTGGGGGTGTCTGTCCGTCCTGCTGGTCCTCTGTAATACACAGACTCAATAGAGATAAGTTAGGCAAGCTAAAACAACCAATCGAAAGTAGCCAGAGAGATAATTGCACAAGTTAGCTGTACATAAATAACAGTGATTCAAATCAGGGGTGTGCTTCCTTTGTGAAAGATTGCAAAGCACCTGATTCTGCAGAATTATATAATTAATAATTTAATTAAAAGACCTTTGTGTGAATTCTGACTCTGTGCTTATTGGCGAGTTGCACTGGCCACAAACCTATGGGTAATGACACTATGAACTCCTCCACTAAATCAGGAATAAAAACAACACTACTAAGAAAGAGTATGTAAGATGTAATCAGTTAATGTAAGCTACCATTTTAAAATGCTGACAATTCTCTGTATTTTCAGTTGATCTCAATTTGCACCCACATTGTAACGCAAGTCATGAACAGAAGTTAAAGTTGTAAACGAAAAATATTTTTTAGCCTTAAGGGTATAAGAATTTACTGTATGAGCAAATGCAAGTTAAAATATATGATTCCTCAAAGATGTGTAGGTATGGCAATATCCCCTTAGTTAGCAAAAAGAAACATCTAATTCAGTCTAAAATTATGCACAAATGCAATTTATGGCTATCAATCTTTCTCTACAAAAATTAATGTATTTAAACTAAGAATATCATGATTCATTTCAATGTAAAAATCAAGAAATACTGTAAGAGTACAGAAATTAAAAATCTCTAAATGCTGATTTTCACAAAAATATTCAACTTTACGTGCAAACCAACCATTCTATTTTTAAACACGAAGATACTACACCTTAAGCTTGCAAAGTCTGCAAAATCCAGATTGCTAAAAGCTAGGAAAAATACTGAAGTTTGATTACTGTATACCTGCTCTACTCATTCTTAACAATGGCAGTCTTCTACAATTGCAGACACTGCAAGGTGTACAGTTTCATGAAGTTCATTCAGGAAGCCAAAAATTTAAGACACCCTTAACTATTAACCTGCTCAGATTCTTCTTGTAAAGGGATAGAGATTTAATGAGAATTTTTCTTAAAGTTATCAGCCCTATACAAAAGTTAAATACTTTCTACAAATATTGTGTCAATGGTAGAATCTATAAATATTTTAAAGGATATTCCATGATATTCCTAACTATCGCTATGATTCAGATATACAGTTGAATTAATGGCAAACATACTACTTGTTTCTAATGAAAGTATATTAAAGGTTTATCATAATGATAATTAAGTAAATTCTGGACTGTTAATGCATTTCAACAAGTGTAATGTGGTTTTGGTTATTTTAAATATCCTAAGTCAAGCTGAAATTGTTACCTGAAAGCTCCATAAAGTGGTCTGTACCAGCAGACAAAAGAACACGGCGTAAAAAGCAAGAACCAGAGGATACTCAATCCAAAATCGACCCCTCGCGTAGCATCAATGTAAAACCAGGCCAAACATCCAAAGATATTAAGAAACAGTGTCACTGTATGGACTGTAGAAGCAAAATCAAAAAAGTCTTAATTTAATTAATTTATACAAGAAATTATTAAAACTGTTAAAGTAATAGCCAAAATGAGCATTTTTAAACAAAACATAAGAATACTGACAATAAATCAATATTCTCTCTCTGCAATAAGCTGATTTTTATACAGTTTTCTAACTTTCAGGTAAAGCCAGTATTCCCAAGTAAAAGTACTGAACAAGAAAATTCAAGTAGCATCAGGTATGTGGTGAAGAAAAAAAAAGTCATAAAAATAAAACATTTTCAAAGAAAAACAAATAATGAAAAAAGAGGTTTCTACGGCTGCAGTAATTGATATTTCTTCTACAGTAATTACTGAATAGCTATTTACATTTTTTTTAATATGCTGGTTGTTTATTTTCTCTTACAGTCAGGCAACTAAATATATGCAGGACTGTCAGCCTTAATATTGCAATATGTAACTATTGGATATTTTTTAGAGAAAAGCTTATAAATGATATAAAATACATGATAAATTTAGCATTGTACATTGTTCCGATTTGAAACAAGAATATTCAAAAAAAAGACCCTTTTAACCAAAATCTGTCTTACACGTAATAAAGCAAAAAAGCCTACATAGTAAAATGCTTCTCAGTAAAACAAAATTTGTCAGTTGTTGTTCTAGATCCTTGAATATATATTGTATATTGAAATATTTCTCATAACATTTTTGGTGCTCAGTTCTTAGCTTAATACTGGCCTTTCCTCTTTGGCAAACCACGTTACAGGTTAACTATTTAATTTCTACTAAAGGAAATGTATTGGCAACATGACTTGACAGTTTATTTCAAATATATTTAGCTCTTGTAATATAAAAAAAAAAATACAGTGGTAGTAAGAAATATTACAACTACTACTTTCATGCTACCTGGGCACAACAGTTCTGCCAGACACTTTCTGTCTCTGTTTAGCAATACCCAGTGTCTCAAAGGACGTTTTCTGTCTTTGTGGACCATAATAAAGTATAGTATTTATAAATGAGTGCAAAAGCAGTTCCATGCAGCAATGTTTATTTAAGTCCAGAGAAACATTTTAGTCATTCTACTGGAAGGTAAGATTAACAGAAGAAATGGCAAGTATATAAAGATACTGAAAAAAAAAAAAAGACTGTTCATAGCTCTTTGTTTGCCTCTTAACTAGGACTTAAATAAGCCCTAAATCAACTTAGTGGAAAAAAATCTTATATCAAAATGCTGACATCATTGCATGAAGGGCTGAAGGAACTCAAAACACATTTTCCTCAGACAAATTCTATTTACCTGTAAGAGTCAATAGAAATAGAAAATGTCATACTTTTAAATAAAGAACATTTAATGCATTTGTATATCTTAACACTGTTCCAAGAGGTTAGCAAAGCAACTCACTTGAGAATTTTTGTATATATGTATAATGAAGTACAACAAAGGATAGAAATCCAAATTCCTATCTTCTTTTGATTAATATGAGAAAGTTTACTAAGTGGTATTCTTTCTTTTTCTAGTCAATGCTGGAAAACAGGGAGACACCCTTGATTACTAGAAATGTCTACCTTCTGGTGGATTTTGAACTTTCAGATAAATTTTATTTTTTGTACTTGTAATTAAAATAACAGGACAAGTTTTAAAAGAATATGATCTGTGCAGAATCATATAATCATCTAGGTTGGAAAAGACCTTCAAGATCAAGTCCAACTATCAACCTGACCTACCAAGTCCCATCACTAAACCATGTCCCTTAGTGCCACGTCCACATCTCTTAAATACCTCCAGGGATGGGGCCTGGACAGCATGTTCTGATGCTTAATCACCTTCTCCATGAAGAAATACTTCTTAATGTACAATCTAAACCTCCCCTGGCACAACTTGAGTCTGTTTCCTCATGTCCTATCACTTGTCAACTGAGAAAAGAGACCAACACCCTCCTCTCTGCAACCTCCTTTCATGTAGTTGTAGAGAGTGATGAGGACACCCCTCAGCTTCCTCTTCTCCAGACTAAACAAACCCCAGTTCCCTCAGCCACTCCTCATAACTCTTGTTTTCTAGTCCCTTCACCAGCTTTGTTGCTCTTCTCTGCACAAGATTGAACAACTCAATATCATTCAGGTATGCTTCTTGAGGGGGCCCAAAACCGAACACAGTATTCTAGGTGCGGTCTCACCAGTGCCTCGTACAAGGGGACAATCACTTCCCTAGTCCTGCTGGCCACACTATTTCTGATGCAGGCCAGGATGCCATTGGCATTCTTGACTACCTGGGCACAGTGATGGCTCGCATTCAGCCAGCTGTCAACCAGCACCCCCAGATCCTACTCTGTTGGGCAAAAACCAAAGAGGGTTAAAACAATGTGTTGTGGTTTAAACCCATCAGGCAGCCAAGTACCACACAGCCATTCACTCACTCTCCCCCCTCAGTGGGATAAGGGAGAGAATCGAAAAAAAGGTAAAAGTGAGAGAACTCGTAAGCTGAGAGAAAGACAGTTTAATAAGAACAGTAAGAAAACAATTATAAAAATAAAATAAAATAAAATAAAATAAAATAAAATAAATGCACAACACGATTGCTTACGACCCACTGACCGAAGCCCAGCCAGTCCCTGAGCAACGGTAGCCATTCCCCCAGCCAACTACCCGAGTTTTATTGTTCAGCATGACATCATAAGGATGGAGAATATTTCATCGGTCAGTTTGGGTCAGCTGTCCTGGTTCTGTCCCCTCCCAGCTTCTTGTGCATCCCCAGCCTCCTCACTAGCAGGGCAGTATTAGAAGCTGAAAAGTCCTTGGCTTAGTGCAAGCACTGCTCAGCAGCAACTAAAACATCAGTGTGTTATCAACATTATTTTCCTCCTAAACCCAAAACACAGCATCATCCCAGCCACTATGAATAAAATTACCTCTATCCCAGCTTAAACCAGGACAATATTCACCCTTATTCCATACCATTTATGTCATGCTCAGGTCCCACACTTTCCAATACATCCTAATTAATCACCACCACCCTTCCTGTCTTTTGATATATACAGACAGATATCATTCTTAGTCTATGGGCCATCCCTTTAAAGTGTACATTGAGTTTCTTCAGTCCATGACTTTGGGCTCCATCTGTCATAACAGTCCTTCGGGGCAGGAGAGATGGTGAGTGGTGTTGGATTGTTGCATGCTGAAGCCAGCTCTGCTTCCATCACCACTGTACTTTGCTCAGAGCCATCAAAATTTATTCTTCATACCAAAGAGGCTTTAACTCCCTGGCTTGCTTGACTGTGGCGCATGTTTCACAGTCATGCATAATTTGTGCAATGGCGTCCCTTCATATGCTGCCAATATCTCTTTTTCCAGTTGGAGTATAGCGAGCCTCAGATCCTCTGTATCCTCAACTCCAAAACACTAAGGGTTGACCTTGAGTCTCCCTTGGTGCTTTCTGCCAGAGGGTCCAGGTGGGGCCTTTCTCCCTGGCTGTAGCATAGAGCACATTTTTTACCTCTTGTCCTGCCCAGACTGGCCCAAGGGATACTGCATGAACTATCTCCCATTTTATTTCTTCAAAGGCTTGTTCTTGCTTAGAGCCCCATTTGAAATTGTGCTTCTTCCGGGTCACTTGATAGAGTGGGGTTACAATCAGACTGTTATTTGGAACGTGCAATCTCCAAAAACCCATGACACATAAAAAAGCTTGTGTTTCTGTTTTGCTAGTTGGTGGAGACATAGCTGTTCCATCCATATGGATGTGATCCATAGTTGATCACATCCATTGGGATCTGACAACATTCATCTTGCTATTTTATTCCTAAAAACTGGATCTCCTGTGAAGGTCCTTTGACCATATCTTATTTTATGGCAAAACCAGCCTTCAGAAGAATTTGGATTATTCTCTTCACTTTATCAACTGCTTCCTCTGCTTTGTTGCTCCACACGATGATGTACTGCGATGTGTTCATGATAACTTCCTGATGCAAATGGTGGATGTGCCAACTAGAAGAGGAGCGCTGCTGGATCTTGTCCTCACTAACAAGGAGGGGCTGGTTGAAGTGGTGAAGGTTGAGGGCAGCCTTGGTTGCAACGACCATGAGATGGTGGAGTTTAGGATCTCGTGTGGCAGGAACAGAGTACCGAGCAGAATTGCAACCCTGGACTTCAGTAGGGGCGACTTTGGCCTTTTCAGGCATTTGCTAGGGGAAATCCCATGGGACAAGGTACTTGAAGGAAAAGGAGCCCAAGATAGCTGGTTAGCGTTCAAGGACTGCTTCTTCCAAGCTCAAGAACAGAGCATCCCAACAGGTAGGAAGTCAGGAAAGGGAGCCAGGAGACCTGCATGGTTAAACAGGGAATTGCTGGGCAAACTCAAGTGGAAGAGGAGAGTCTACAGATCATGGAAGGAGGGGCTGGTCACTTAGGAGGAATATAAAGCTGTTGTCAGAGAATGTAGGGAGGCAACTAGGAAAGCTAAGGCCTCCCTAGAATTAAACCTTGCAAGAGGGATCAAGGACAACAGAAAGGGCTTCTTCAAATACATTGCAGATAAAACTAACACTAGAGGCAATGTAGGCCCACTAATGAATGAGGTGGGTGCCCTGGTGACAGAAGATAAAGAGAAGGCAGAGTTACTGAATGCCTTCTTTGTCTCTGTCTATAATGCTGGAGGCTCTCCTGAGGAGCCCCATACCCCTGAGGCCGCAGAGGAAGTCGGAATAAAGGAGGAGTTTGCCTTGGTTGATGAGGGCTGGGTTAAGGACCAATTAAGCAAGCTGGACATCCATAAGTCCATGGGTCCTGATGGGATGCATCCGCGCGTGCTGAGGGAGCTGGCGGAAGTCATTGCTAGGCCACTCTCCATCATCTTTGGTAAGTCATGGGCATCAGGAGAGGTGCCTGAGGACTGGAGGAAAGCAAATGTCAATCCGGTCCTCAAAAAGGGCAAGAAAGAGGACCCGGGTAACTATAGACCGGTCAGCCTCACCTCCATCCCTGGTAAGGTGATGAAACAATTTATCCTTGGCGTTGTCTCCAGTCATATCAAAGATAAAAGGGTCATTAGGGGCAGTCAACATGGCTTCACCAAGGGGAAGTCGTACTTGACCAACCTGATAGCCTTTTATGAGGATATAACCAGGTGGATAGATGATGGAAAGGCAGTGGATGTGGTCTATCTTGATTTCAGTAAAGCCCTTGACACCGTCTCCCACAGCATCCTCGCAGCTAAACTGGGAAAGTGGTCTGGATGATCGGGTAGTGAGGTGGACTGTAAACTGGCTGAAGGAAAGAAGCCAGAGAGTTGTGGTTAATGGGATGGAGTCGAGTTGGAGTCCTGTATCTAGTGGAGTCCCTCAAGGGTTGGTACTGGGATCAGTGTTGTTTAATATATTCATCAATGACTTGGATGAGGGAATGGAGTGCGTCGTCAGCAAGTTTGCTGATGACAATAAACTGGGAGGAGTGGCTGACATGCCGAAAGGCTGTGCTGCCATCCAGTGCGACCTCGACAAGTTGGAGAATTGGGCGGGGAGAAACTTAATGAAATATAATAAGGGCAAGTGTAGAGTCCTGCATCTGGGCAAGAACAACTCCAGGCACCAGTATAAGTTGGGGACTGCCCTGCTGGAAAGCAGTGAAGGGGAGAGGGACCTGGGGGTCCTGGCGGACAGCCGGATGACCATGAGCCAGCACTGTGCCCTTGTGGCCAAGAAGGCCAATGGCATCCTGGGGTATATCAGAAGGGGTGTGGTTAGTAGGTCGAGAGAGGTTCTCCTCCCCCTCTACTCTGCCCTAGTGAGACCGCATCTAGAATATTGCGTCCAGTTCTGGGCCCCTCAGTTCAAGAAGGACAGGGAACTCCTTGAGAGAGTCCAGCACAGAGCAACAAGGATGATTAAGGGAGTGGAGCATCTCCCTTACAAGGAAAGGCTGAGGGAGCTTGGTCTCTAGCTTGGAGAAGAGGAGACTGAGGGGTGACCTTATTAATGTTTATAAATATGTAAAGGGTGAGTGTCAGGAGGATGGAGCCAGGCTCTTCTTGGTGACATCCAATGATAGGACAAGGGGCAATGGGTGCAAGCTGGAACATAGGAGGTTCCACTTAAATATGAGAAAAAACTTTTTTACGGTGAGGGTGACAGAACACTGGAACAGGCTGCCCAGGGGGGTTGTGGCGTCTCCTTCTCTGGAGACTTTCAAAACCCGCCTGGACGTGTTCCTGTGTGACGTGATTTAGGTGTTCCTGCACCAGCAGGGGGATTGGACTAGATGATCTTTCAAGATCCCTTCCAATACCTAACATTCTGTGATTGTGTTATTCTGTGATCCAGGTCTGGGGCCCCCAGCACAAGAAGGACATAGACATATTACAATGAGTCCAGAGGAGGGCCATGAAGGTGATCAAAGGGCTGGAGCACCTCTACTATGAAGAAAGGCTGAGAGCTGGGGATGTTCAGCCTGAAGAAGAGAAGGCTCCAAGGAGACCTCATTGCAGCTTTTCAATACCTAAAGGGGGCTTAAAAAAGGTGGAGAGCGATTCTTTGCTCAGTAGGATAATGACAGGACAAGGAGGAACGGTTTTAAACTAAAAGAGGGGAGATTTAGCTTAGAGGTTAGGAGGAAACTCTTCACTCAGAGGGTGGTGAGGCACTGGAACAGGTTGCCCAGAGAGGTTGTGGGTGCCCCATCCCTGGAAGTGTTTCAGGCCAGTTTGGATGGGGCTTTGAGCTGATCTAGTGGGAGGTGTCCCTGCCCATGGCAGGGGGGTTGGAACTAAATAATCTTTAAGGTCCCTTCCGTCCCAAGCCATTCTATGATTCTATGACTACGTGATTCTTTGACAACCATGATGGATACCTGCCCATATCCTCCCACATACCTTGCCACCCATAACCATCCTGCCTTTGGGCAGACCTCTGGGTGGTATTCTTAAATAGCTGTTTAACCTTAGACAAAATTCTTCACATTCAACTGTGATACAAATTATTAGAAGATAGTGACCACCTGAGGGCTGAAATGACCTAAGGCTTCGGTAGAATTCTGTGTCATGCGATGTCTATATGAGAATAACTTCAATGAACTTGCACAGCTATACCAATACAGTACTCAGCATGAAGTGATCTAAGAAAGCCATTTCCTAGTTTAGCTGTGGAAGCAGGTGAGGAGAGGAGAGGAGAGGAGAGGAGAGGAGAGGAGAGGAGAGGAGAGGAGAGGAGAGGAGAGGAGAGGGGAGGAGAGGAGAGGAGAGGAGATTCGAGGAGAGGAGAAAGGAGAGGAGAGGAGAGGAGAGGAGAGGAGAGGAGAGGAGAGGAGAGGAGAGGAGAAGAGAAGAGAAGAGAAGAGAAGAGAAGAGAAGAGAAGAGAAGAGAAGAGAAGAGAAGAGGAAGAGAAGAGAAAGAGAAGAGAAGAGAAGAGAAGAGAAGAGAAGAGAAGAGAAGAGAAGAGAAGAGAAGAGAAGAGAAGAGAAGAGAAGAGAAGAGAAAAAAGAAAAGAAAAATGGCATTCATCCTACAATAAGTGTAAAAAATGGTAAATTATATCAGGTTAATGAATATTCAGGCTCATTTTTATTACTGTAAACTTCCTTGTATAGAAGAATCCTACTTAGATATACATTCCCTGTCTTAATTAAATATGCTTTATCATCAATTAATGTTTATAAATGAATTCTAAATAAAGATCACAAGTAGCACTGTTGCTGTCTATTTGGCATCTTTATTACTGAGATGATTATTTTGCAGTCCCATTTGGGACTGAAGTGAAAATAGGTATTTGTAATAAATTTCATTTCAGTAGTATTTTATTGATGGTATTCTTGAAAAACCAAAGTCCTCTTTAGAATACATGAGAAAAGGAATGCACTTTTTCCCAGGAATCATTGTAAACATTCACAAACTACACAAAGTAAGAAACCCAAATGACACACAATCTTTCCATCAGATTAAGCATCTCTTCAGTTTGTAACTTCAAATAAGAAATATTCTTTGAAAATCAGTACTACTCATTTTGCATGTGCTATCAGCCTGTGGGGAAACCAACTTGGAAACAGAGGCTATTGAGCGAAAAAAATGTTTGCTCTCAGATAAAGGTAAAGAGACATGAGACATTTCACTAGTAACAGCATATGAAGTCCTAAAAATTGGTGCCCACTTTCACAGAGCTAGGAAAACTGCCATTCTATCTGCAAGCCACTAAATCATCAAAGATAATACAGAAAAGCTCCACTGGCAACTGACAGAAGCCATTGCTTCTGGAATCAGACAACTCTGAACTCTGATAGAAAGAGAAAATATGGATGAATTACAGGAATAGAGATAAAAGCAGACTTCTGTTCTCATGAGATAAAGTGCATATAGATGTGAAAAAGATTTTTAAAAGTTTCTTCAGAAACAATAAAGGCCAAGAATAAAGATACTGAAATTGCTACTAACCAAGGCAACACAAAAAATGAAGTTCTCAGGGCTGCTAAAAAGGGCCAGGAAAACTAACCTACTTTACAAAGTCCTGAGCAGCTGATACTAGATTTATCCAAACGTGATTATGTTCACAGACCCCTAAGCCTTACAAGACCTAGGAGGATTTGGAAGAGGAAATAAAATAGAAGTACAACAGCAAGCAGAAGCAGGTTAGTTTGCTGTGTTAATGAGTGCCTCCACTGAGGAAGCATAACCACTCTAATGAAGTATGAGCCATATCACGTAGATACATTCCTGGGAAAGAAGAATCACAAGGACTGATTCAACAGCCAGCCTGAAGGCACAGAGTTCTGTACTCAACCATTTTTTTTAGCCTGAAATAGATTTTGTCTTTCTTTTCCTTTATTATGCCTGCTTCCTTCCTTCCTGAGTAATCCTAAATCAGAGAGTATGAAAGCTAAAGAAAAAGCAAGAGGACTTAGTTAAAATCTCAGTCTACCTAGAAGAAAATCTGTCAGTTTATTATGAGAGCAAAATTTGTATTTATTTTGAAATGCTATGTCACTGCTTCCTTGTTTCAATCAATAATAAAATTACCAGATTAACAGGTAAAATTATACACATTTGCTAAATCTGTAACCTAGAGAAAAATACAGAAAAGTTCTGAAATTCACATCCCCTTAGTATGCTAAAAATATATTAATGGCATCAAAGCACCTAAATCTTTGGAATTTCCTCAGTCTGAAGGTACTTCTTAGGCACTCATCACACAAGACAAGACAGAAGAAACAAACCTCATGGCATTTGTACAATTGATTCATCCAGCATTTCTCCAATCAAAACACAGCACCTGAATGAAGGCAAAACTAACCTCCCAAAGACTGTTTAGAGCATGCTCGGTGTACAAGGGATAGTTCCAACATGGACTGATTGTTCAGCTAATTTCCTTTATGCTATTTTTTTAACAAACTAAAATGATATTAAGTAAGTCTATATTATACTCTACACTAAACTAAAGCTATGCATATTAAGACATGGATATTACACTTTTAAAATTCGTAAGTCTATTAACACTGATAGTGAATTATATTTCTTAATATATAAGCTGATTTTAAAAATGGTAAAATTATTCCTAAGGTAATAAAGTGTCAAAGCTCATTTTACAACAACAGGGATATTTAAAATAGAAAACTGCAATATACTATAACCAAACTGCTTTAGGGTAATCCTTCCCCTTTTTTTCCATGGAAGTTTCTATGAAATAATAAAGTACTTTGAAAATTGAAGCTAACGAAAAGATTTCACTTTAACATTTAACTTCCGGATTTTAAAATATTTCATTGCAGATGTTGCAAAAGCCAAATTATCAGGCATGTTTCAAGTTTGAATAGGCACTTTGCTTTTTCTTTAAAAAAGTACTTACACATCCACAAATAGTACATAATCTTTACTGTCTTCTGGAATTCTACAGGAATGTCTACAGAAAAGTCCTGGTAGAAACATGGACCCACTGGAAAATTCTCAGGAAGAGGCGGCCAGTTATTTTTTCTACCTGCAAATCATAAAAACAACAACAACAACAACAAACAAAACCCCACCAGCTTTATAATACAGTTTTAACATCTGTATACTAGAAAGAGATACGCATCTGGGCTTGTTCAAATTGTTTTATGTACATAAGTTTCACAAGCATATGGATAACTTGGGCTACCAAGACCCAAGAGTTTTATCAGCAATACTCACACAAACTTCAGAAATAAAATATGATGAAATGCAGACAGATCAAGGAAAGTACAATAGCTATGCAAAAGACTAAGCAGGCATCTGATGGTTCCTATAAAGTAATAAGAAAAGAGTTTTGACAAAACAGTCAGATTTGCGCAGAAAATCAGTTTCTCAGAGTTCCTTGACTTTTAAATGCACATTTCCCACCATACTCATATGCTCACTTTGTGGAACACAAAGACTGGGGGTTGAAAGGCATTCTCCATCCTCGGAATCCTGATATTTGTAACACCTGGATATCTCTAACTCTTTGAACTAGTTCCCAATATAGTTTACAGTCAAAGCTTTGCTTAAAAGACTGTAAGCCTAAAGAAAGGCAATTATTAAAATGGTCTCAACTACAATCTTCTTCTCTACAAACTACTTCTCTTCACAAACAGAGAAGGACTGGTGGGAGATGTGGTGGTCGGAAGCTGTCTTGGGCAGAGTGACCACGAAATGGTAGAGTTCTCTATTCTTGGCGAGGCCAGGAAGGGGACCAGTAAAACTGCTGTATTGGACTTCTGGAGGGCTGACTTTGAGCTGCTCAGGACGCTGGTTGGCCGAGTCCCTTGGGAGGCGGTTCTGAAGGGCAGAGGAGTCCAGGAAGGCTGGGCGCTCCTCAAGAAGGAAATCTTAACGGCACAGGAGCGGTCTGTCCCCACGTGCCCAAAGACGAGCTGGTGTGGAAGAAGACCGGCCTGGCTCAACAGAGAGTTGCGGCTTGTGCTTAGCAGAAAAAAGAGGGTTTATAATCTTTGGAAAAAAGGGCAGGCCACTGAGGAGGACTACAAGGATGTAGCGAGGCTGTGCAGGGAGAAAATTAGAAAGGCCAAAGCTCATCTGGAGCTCAACCTGGCTACTGCCATTAAAGACAACAAAAAATCCTTTTACAAATATATCAACGCGAAACGGAGGACTAAGGAGAATCTCCATCCTTTACTGGATGCGAGGGGAAACCTAGTTACTAAGGATGAGGAAAAGGCTGAGGTGCTTAATGCCGCCTTTGCCTCAGTCTTTAGCGGCAATACCGGTTGTTCTCTGGATACCCAGTGCCCTGAGCTGGTGGAAGGGGATGGGGAGCAGGATGTGGCCTTCGCTATTCATGAGGAAATGGTTGGCGACCTGCTACGGAGCTTGGATGTGCGCAAGTCGATGGGGCCGGATGGGATGCACCCGAGGGTACTGAAAGAACTGGCGGAGGAGCTGGCCGAGCCGCTTTCCATCATTTATCGGCAGTCCTGGCTATCGGGGGAGGTCCCAGTTGACTGGCGGCTAGCCAATGTGACGCCCATCTATAAGAAGGGCCGGAGGGCAGACCCGGGGAACTATAGGCCTGTCAGTTTGACCTCAGTGCCAGGAAAGCTCATGGAGCAGATTATCTTGAGGGTCATCACGCGGCACTTGCAGGGCAAGCAGGCGATCAGGCCCAGTCAGCATGGGTTTATGAAAGGCAGGTCCTGCTTGACGAACCTGATCTCCTTCTATGACAAAGTGACGCGCTTGGTGGATGAGGGGAAGGCTGTGGATGTGGTTTACCTTGACCTCAGTAAGGCTTTTGACACCGTTTCCCACAACATTCTCCTCAAGAAACTGGCTGCTCGGGGCTTGGACTGGCGTACACTTCGCTGGGTTAGAAACTGGCTGGATAGCCGGGCCCAGAGAGTTGTGGTGAATGGAGTCAAATCTGGTTGGAGGCTGGTCACTAGTGGTGTCCCCCAGGGCTCGGTACTGGGGCCGGTCCTCTTTAATATCTTTATCGATGATCTGGATGAGGGAGTCCAGTGCACCCTCAGTAAGTTTGCAGATGACACCAAGCTAAGTGCGTGTGTCGATCTGCTCGAGGGCAGGAAGGCTCTGCAGGAGGATCTGGATAGGCTGGAGCGATGGGCTGAGGTCAACTGTATGAAGTTCAACAAGGCCAAGTGCCGGGTCCTGCACCTGGGGCGCAACAACCCCAAGCAGAGCTACAGGCTGGGAGATGAGTGGCTGGAAAGCTGCCTGGCAGAGAAGGACCTGGGAGTATTGGTTGATAGTCGGCTGAATATGAGCCAGCAGTGTGCTCAGGCGGCCAAGAAGGCCAACAGCATCCTGGCCTGTATAAGAAGCAGTGTGGCCAGCAGGTCTAGGGAAGTGATTGTCCCCCTGTACTCGGCTCTGGTGAGGCCGCACCTTGAGTACTGTGTTCACTTTTGGGCCCCTCGCTACAGGAAGGACATGGAGGTGCTCGAGCGAGTCCAGAGAAGGGCAACCAAGCTGGTGAGGGGTCTGGAGAACAAGTCTTACGAGGAGCGGCTGAGGAAGCTGGGGTTGTTCAGCCTGGAGAAGAGGAGGCTCAGGGGCGACCTTATCGCTCTCTACAGTTACCTTAAAGGAGGCTGTAGAGAGGTGGGGGTTGGTCTGTTCTCCCACGTGCCTGGTGACAGGACGAGGGGGAATGGGCTAAAGTTGCGACAGGGGAGTTTTAGGTTGGATGTTAGGAAGTACTTCTTTACCGAAAGGGTTATTAAGCATTGGAACGGGCTGCCCAGGGAGGTGGTGGAGTCACCATCCCTGGAGGTCTTTAAAAGACGTTTAGATGTAGAGCTTAGCGATATTGTTTATTGGAGTACTTAGTGTTAGGTCGGAGGTTGGACTAGATGATCTTGAGGTCTCTTCCAACCTAGAAATCTGTGTCTGTGTCTGTGTGTCTGTGCCTACAATACCAGAAGATGCTCTACAGTATCAATATATTTTGATATAAATTGTGGGACAGAGTGAGAATACAACAAAAGACAGCAGAGTATCAGACACCAAAGATTTCCTGTATGCTGATCTACTCACAGGCTAGAGTATACATTCTGACGAATGTAAGCCATATCAAGTACAGATTCAGAGATTCAGATGAGATAACTACAACAAACCTATATCATAGCATTTAAAATGCTGGATGCAATAGATATGTTTACCACCATATTGCAAAAGTGGAGCTGACTAGAGACTAACATAAAGGCAAAATTATTTGAAATTCTGATAAGTGTTTGCTTGCAATTTCTATCTTCAAACATAGCTTTACTAGCAGGTCACCTGTTAAGAAAACTTGCAAACCTTACATACTTGCATTAGTTAATTATTTCTTTACCCAGACAAAATGAAGCTGACAGTTCTGACCAAACAGGTCCAAAACACTGAGTATTTGTTGAGTTTTATGCCTCTTCAACTGAACATTTTTACCAGTTCTTTCAGAGCTGGGGGTTTAGAGGGAGCATACAAAAGGCAATCAAGTGATATGCCCATCCATATTAAAAAGTACTTTTCATTTTACTATATGAAAAATATCTGATAACAACTCAGATCTTTATTCTACAGTATACAGTTATTTTTCTCAGGGTTGCAAGCTTCAAGATAGTCACAGAAAAATTCAGATATAGTAATTCAGGTTATTACTTGAGAGTAGTATTTGATGTGCTTTTCTACCTTGGTGGAACAGGTTTCAAAATTTTCAACTAAAACTGAAAGACAGTCTTAGTATTTTTCAGACATGCCCAAATGAACTAGATGAAATAGGAAGCAGCACACTAATCAGCTCAAGTGCAATACTGCACGGGACCTGAACAGAGAGAACTAAAGGCACTGAGCTGAGCAGACCCACAAGCTTTGAGATCTTTGCACTGTGGTCAGTTGCATACGATGACAGTGTCCTAGGTGTGCAGCCAGTATCATAACATGAATGCAAATAACTAGAGTACTATTGCAAAAGACCTTGCCCTGTGATCAATATGCTTCTACAGTGTTTTGAAAGGAGTTTAAATGACTGTGCAAAAGAAAAAAAAAATCAAAAGGAAAAGAATATTGTTCTCCTCAGTCACAACATACAATTCCCGATTTGCAGCATCTTTTACACGGTCATTTGGTAAAAACCTAACATCCTCTTTAAAGCTTTAAGAGCTCTCTCTTCTCTGTTCAGCCTTCCTAAAGAATCCTTTAGATTCTTCATACACTCTTCAAGCCCTTTGATGTGAACAACTGGAACTTAATAACAGAGCAAATACCATTTAAAAATATTCTGAAACATGTATTGGGTATCAGAGTTATAGTCCCTAAGATATAGATGAAAGTAATTAAACTGTCAGTAAAGCCTGGAAGAGACAAGTAATCAATCCAGACCATCAATATAAATTAGTGAAATTAGGTGAAGGGTGATATATGGAAAAGGAAATGAAAAAAATCACCAAAAAATCATAATCTTGGAGAATAGGTACAAAGATTTAATAAAGAGACTGGAAAAAATAATACAAAGAAAATAAAAATGGTTTAATGAAGGGACCATGATTCTTTTCCTTAGAAGAATACCAATTCCTCACTCCCAAATCCCCTACTATATGACTGATAGAAAATTCCATGAGGTTTTTGAATCACTAAACAGTTATGCAATCTGGAATTGTACCTCTGTATGTTCCAATATTTCAGAACAGGAAAGTTCTTCTACAGCAATACTGACAGCAGATAAATCGGAGATGTTATTTATGAAGTTACATTTAATTCTTCCCAAAATGTTCCATTTCTATTCAATAGTATTACTTGGATATTAACCCGGAATAAAAATAGCTGATAGTAGAGTACAATATGTAATAATGCCGCATTTAAATATTTTTGCTGTGAAAATTTGCACAGGACAGTTTTTATTCACTGTATGCACTGTTCTAAAGGAGATACATTTTTCTCTTCGAAGAGATTATAAAAAACCCTCTTTGATCTGCTTTACAATGTCACTGTAAAACTAAAACAGTTTCTGAGAAAATGTGAAACTTCTGCAATTTTAAAAAGTACTTTTTTCATGCATACCCCTCTGCTGATTGAGACTCTGCATTTCCCTTTCTCTGCGATCTAGTTCAGCTGCTTTTCTTTCCAGTTCTTCTTGACGCTTTAACAGTTCTGCCTGGGCCAAAGCATGCTCCTGAACAAAACAAGCATTGTTAGAGATTGATAAAAAATACAAACAAAAAATAAATATTCCAAGTCTATTTTCTATAATTAAGCATCTCCAGTTATGGATGAAGACCGACCTACTATTGCATGAATTCATGAAATAAGTGATTACTAAAAGGCAGTATTAATTTTCATAAATCATTAGGAAAGCAACACTTATTTATAAAAGACTATTCAAGAAGTGTGTAATTATAATTAAAAGCATTCTAGTGCCTGAAAGTTATACACAAACCTTTGCAATTTGTGCATAAGCAGTTGGTTCTTCCGTTGGTTTCATTATTGCTGTCTGAATACTGGGTACATCAGGTATTTTCACATTTCCTGAAGGAGGCTAAGAAAACGAGACAGTTATTGGGAAACAGTCTCCTATTCTAATAAACATCTTTTCATTAAGTATATAAGAACTAATCCAGTTGTTTTAAAAAAAAAAAGTGTTACTGATAAACTGAAAATCTAATATGCTGCCTGCAATATTTACAACCTTTAGGAAAAATAAGATAACTATATCCTATGATGCAGTGTTCTCCTTGGTTGTTTTTATAATGCACTACTTGCCATAAACACACAAGGAATTTTGTGGATCAATAGAAAGTAAATAGAATCTTAATTTTGTTCAGAAATGAATACGGATAAGAACAGTTACTGTTTAAGTTACTGCAGGATTTAACTGACCTACTCATATTCTCAAATATTATGTGTTTTATTAGTAATGTTTTCCAGAGCTTTCTACTTAAAGGCTTATATCACCTGGTTAACTAGAGAAACAATATACTGGATTAAATTCTCAATTTCAGGATACATAATCTATTTCTTAACTGTTCCACCAGTATTTATTTACTGCAGTTGTGAGAAACAAAGTTGTGTTTTTGATGTAGAATGTGTTTTTGCAGTGGAAAATTCCACTAACCTTGCATATTCAAAAGTGATTGTGCAGCACAGCAGTGGGGAGTATGTTAAGCAGATAAGGGGAAGGTCCCACTGTCCCAAAATAAGGAGGATAGCTAAGAAAAACAGGATGAGCAGTACGAAATCAGTAAAAAAAAAAAAATCACGGGCCCTCTAGTCATGAGAGAAGAAGGAAAAAAAAGGAAAAGGAGAAATTAATGGTTGGTCAAATAAAATTGTACATATATGGTATAGAGGAGCGTTGAATAGCTTGTGAACCTGTAGTACTCAGCCAATGAGGAAACAGGGGAGGTGATCAGGTGTCGGGTAATAGGGAATATATAAAGTTATGATAAACTTTTACTGTGTGCTCCTGCTTGCAGGACACCCGCCATTGCAATCGCGAATAAAATAGCTTCACAAAAGGTCCTGTCTGAAGAAAATTATTTGAGATTTTTCTCACAATTTGGCGGCTTGTCCGGGATCTTGTCGCCTACCAGAGAGTTCTTGCCACCACAGACAGGAAGGTGCACCCTGCTGATTTCAGTGGTCCCGTCGGGGGTGGTGGGTTGTCTCGGTATGGCCGACAAAGGACCAAGACTGTTAATCTGAAGACAGGTTCTGCAAAGGACTGGGGAGAAGGGAGGCCAGCACTGACACATCACAGACACACCACAGACACAGCACAGACACAGCACAGGTACAGGGATAATTGCTGATAACACGGACCGGGAAGTCCATGCACAGACCGAGGTAAGGGAAACTTTACCGTATATTGCGTCAGGGTGGGTTTGAGGAGACTCTTGTGTGGAGTGTGAATGAGACGTACTTTTAGTGCAAAGCAAGTGTGAAGTCCCGATCCATGGTTCTGTATTCCAGCAAGGGGCGCAGCCAGAGACGGATGAAGTGAAAGAGAGACGAGTGAAAGAGAGTCTCAGGGGTTTGGGCCCTTAGGTGTACGGTACCCCGAGCACGGTGAAGTGAGGTGTTCAGCAGTACACCCCACCTCTGTCCTAATCCTAGGTGAAGGTGTGTGGTACCCTGTGGGTGGTAAAGTCCACAGCAGCACCTCAGGAAGAGATGGGGATTAAGGGTTCCAAGAGTCAGGAGGGTGGGGGTGGAGACCCAGGGACTGTGCCTAAAGATAGTCCTTTGGGGAGAATAATAAGAATTTGGTAAAACAACCCAAAAACTAGGGATAAAAAAATAAATAAAAATGGTTAGATATTGTGTAATTGTCTGGCCTAAAAAGCCAATAAAAGGAACTTCAGTATTTTGGCCAAAATATGGGTCTGATGAAAATTCAGGCTTGAAATTTATATGTAAACAATAAGACTCCTTTTTCGGAGGAGGAATCAAGTTATGCTCCCTATAATCCTAATATTGCACCGGAAGCAGTGGCAGCTGCTCCAGGAAGGGAGACAGGGACTGCAATTGACACTGTCCCTGGAGAAGGAGCGCACTCTAGGCTCTGGCAAGAATTAGAACAATGTAGAAGAGATATTGGGAATTTCACCTTCCCTGATACTAACAGTACTAACACTAACTATGTATCCTCTTAGGGATGTTCCAGTGGGACAAGGACAAATACATTATGTGAACTCCCCCCTGTACCAGCAGAGAGGTTAGGAGTTTTAAGAAGCTGTGTTTTTTTTTGGTGTTTTTTTTTTTTTTTAAGAAACAAAGTCTTTAATTGAGGGCCCTATAGGACTGGCAGAACAGTCAAATCCGTTTCTAAGGTCTAATTTGTATTCTGGAGGGGGAATGTCAGTCTTGAGTATGTTATTCTCTGGAGAAGAAGGTTTAGGAGGGGAATGGCAGGCAAGGAAACTACCTGTGTTGCAGCCTAAATCCTAGCAGGGACAGGCCTTGAGAAGATGTTTTAAGTGTGGCCAGGCCAGTCACTTCAAATAGGAGTATCAGGAGTGGAAGAAGGAGGAGAGAATGCTGTTATAAATTCAGAATAGGGGAATCGGGGCTTGTCAGAAAGTTAGTTCCCTGATAAATGAAAAGTGTACCTCAGTCAGGATCACTCTACAATTATCATTATGGGCAAAACAGACTTAGCATAGGAAGATTAATAAAATTTAATACCTATTGCTGACAGGCTGGAGCAGTGAGAAACAAAGAAACAAGCTGGGAGCACATTTCCCCATCCACTCTCTTTCACCTCTTCCCTGCCCTGGATGGCGCGAGTGGGCCGGGAGTGGGGGCTGCAGTCAGTCCGTGGTACTTTGTTTCCACTGCTCCTTCAGTCGCTCTCTTTTCTGCTCTGGTGTGGGGTCCCTCCCGCGGAGTGCCGACTTTCCTGGGCTGGTCCTGTGTGGGTTTTTCCATGGGCAGCGGCTCTTTGGGAGCTGCTCCAGCTGTGGGTGTGTGCTACGGGGTCTATTCGTCAGGAGCAGATTGGTCCAGCTTGGGACCCCCTGGGGACCCCGCCCTGATCACATGCTCCTGCATGGGCTCCTCTCCACGGGCTGCAGCGTGGAGACCTGCTCCACCATGGGCCTCTCTGTGGGCCACGGGGGGGGCTTTGACTCAGGCACCTGGAGTGCCTCCTCCCCCTCCTTCTGCACTGACCTTGGTGTCTGCAGGAAGGTTTCTCACTCCTCGCTTTCCCAGCTGCTGTTGTGCAGCAAGTTTGTTTTTTGTTTGTTTGTTTTCCTTTTCTTGGATGTGCACTCATAGAGATTTAAACTGCATTGCTCATGGCTTGGCTCTGGGCAGCGGTGGGCCCCTTTGGAGCCAGCTGAAACTGGCCCTTATCTAACATGGGGCAGCTGCTGGATTCTTCTCAGAGAAGCCACCCCTGCAGCCCTCTCCCCTCCCCCTCCCTGCTACCAGAACCTTGCCAGGTAAACCCAGTACACTGGGGCAGCTAGGTCATTGCTGGCCTGTAAAGTATCAGGGCTTAAATTAACTAATGAAACCCTAAATGTGATGGGGGTAGAAGGGACTGGGATAACAGTGCCACTTCTTGGGGACACCAAGCTGAGACTAGGGATAGAATGATCACTGGGCAATTATTGTATGCACCCGAGGCAGGGATTAACTTGGTGGGAAAGGATTTGATAATGAAATTGGGCATTCAAATATTAAATTGTTAGACTGGAATAACGGTGTTATTAATGAAGTGCTCTCAGACCCTGGGAGCAAAGATATATTTGCCTTTGAGTGGAAAGACTCTGAATGGGGCGGAAGCAGCAATACAGATGGACAGTTTTACCTCAGGGGTTTACAGGGCCACCGATTTATTTGGGCAAGTTCTAGAACAGATTTTGGAGCAATTCCAACCTCCTGTGGAGGTGTTACTGTTACAATATGTGGATGATCTTTTATTGTCAGGACAGAAGAAAACAGTTGTGAAGGAAGCCACTAACAAGCTATTCGACTTTCTGGGAAAACAGGGCTTGAAAGGATTGGAAAATAAATTAAAATCCGTAGAAAGAGAAGTCAAGTATTTAGGGCATCTAGTGTCTGAGGGAAAATGAAGAATAAATCCAGAGAGGATTCAGGGAACTGTTGAGCTACCCCTACCCAAAACTAAAAAGAACTAAAAAGTTTTAAGAGGAAGAGGTTTTTAAGGAATCAGGAGCCACGAAGTCTGAAGGAAAATGGATACTCCCTGATGGGAGATAATTGCTGAATAAAGCACTAATGAGGCAAATATTAACTGTTTTACATCAAGAGGGTCATTGGGGAATTCAAGTAATATGTGACGCTGTGCTATGGAAATATGTATGTGTAGGAACATATATACTCCGGCTGAACAAGTATGCAGGAGTTGTGTAGTATGTCAAAAGGTAAATAGGAAAATTATCTGCAGTCAGCCCAAAGAGGGGCGAAAACCAGGAATTCAAAGCTTCCAAAATGTACAGGTAGATTTTAGAGAACTCCATACAGTAGGTAGATTTAAATACTTCTTAGTCTTGGTCGATCGTTTGTCAGGGTGGGTGGAAGCTTTCCCTTCAGTATCTGCTACTGCGAACATAGTAACTAAAGTAATTCTAGAACAAATAACTCCCAGGTATGGAATTGGTGAAAATACTGACTCTGATCAAGGAACTCACTTCATGTCAGAAATATTGCAAGGGCTAATGTGGCCTCCAGGAATTAAGTGGAAATTTCACACTCCTTGGCATCCTTCCCCTTCTGGAAGGGTGAAGCGGATCAGACAGTAAAGAAGCAATTGACTAAGTTCTGGAAACTCGGCTTCCCCAAACAAAGTGCTGACCTTTGGCACTTCTCCGAATTCAAACTGCACCAAGAAAAGATGTGGGAGTTTCACCATATGAAATATTATTTGGATTGCTGTACATGGACAAAGGGAATGAATTACCTCAATTTGAGACAAAAGATGCTTTTCTTAAGAACTATATACTCGGGTTGTCGTCCTCTGTCATCTCTCAGGATCCGTGGACTGTTAGCTCAAACCCCACCCTTGGAAGTCCTGATCCATCCATTCCAAGCAGGAGATTGGGATCTGATGGGAACATGGAGAGAACTGAAACTTCAACCTGAGTGGGACGGACTGTTCCAAGTGCTCCTGACTACTGAGACGACAGGAAGAACGGCTGAGAAAGGGTGGACTCATACCTGGGTAAAAGCATCAGTTAACCCTGATACCTGAGAGACTGCATTAACAAAGACTTCTAAGGTTAAAACTGTTAAAACTATCTATTGTAAACCTTTAACTTCTCCTTAGAAGAATTCTTAACGAATTAACGAGTAAAAGAGATTGAATTACACAGAATTGGAGCGTTTCCAGGGAACACTCCCTGGAAGTGGGAGATGGGGGGGTATTTAATCCCCACCAGAAGAATCCTTATTAGTTTGTGATTTTTATTGTCTTTCAAAATTATTATTTCTTAATTATTATAGGGGTATATATATAGAGAGAGAAATGATGTATTTTAAGATTATCTTAGTAATACCTATTCTCAATGGATTAGTGATAGGATGGAGGGAAAAATCAGCATTTCCAATTAATCCAGAACATCTCTCGAGTTCTGTCTCGAAATAACTGTTGGATTTGCACCCAGATGCCTAGAAAGACTGAAGAGGCCTTGTCCCTGATTGCTATTTCCAGCAGCAACTGTGTCTGGATTCTCTAGATTTCTAAAAATGACAGATCATACTCAGTCCCGGGAAGGAATAGATTTTGAAGTTGAGCTCCCTACACACAATCCTGGCTACAATATACTGTGTTATCAAAGGTGCCTTTTAAACAACATTGATAGAAAACTCAGGGGGCAATAGTACTGACCCTGGGTGTGGAAATATTATCCATGAAGTAGGGAATAATCCATACTGTACCGAATATGGTAGCCACGGGAATGCTAATATACATAATGCACACCAGATACAAACGAGAATCCTGTAACCGGATGGCCTGTCCCGAATGGCAAGGAGTGGTACTGGCTATGTGGCCAGGAAGGTGTTGCCCCTAGGATGGAAGGGAGCTTGCACCCTGGAGGCAATAATTCCAAATGTAACTATTATTGAAGACCCACAAAGCCAAAACCCCTTGAGACCACACGCAGAATTAAGCAGACTCCAGATAATCCTCTAGTAAAATTCTCTAGCATTTCACAGTTTTGCAAGGTGGTTTTTACCTTGGTTAGGTGTGTGAGAAAAATCTCAAATAATTTTCTTCAGACAGGATCTTCTGTGAAACTATTTTATTTGCGATTGCAGTGGCGGGTGTGTACTGGGTCGGGCTGGGATGTTAACTTTCCCTGCAGCAGCCCACACAGTGCTGTGCTCTGCACTCGTAGCTAAAACAGCAATGGTGTCACACCAGTGTTGTGTCTGCTGCTGAGCAGTGCTGGCACAGCATCAGGACTCTCTCTAACTCCCCTAGGGGTGGGCAAAGATGTGAGAAAAGAAACATCACCAGGGCAGCTGACCTAAACCAACCAAAGGGATATTCCATACCATATGATGTCACACTCAGCAATAAAAGGTGGAAAAAGGAAGAAAGGGGGAGTGGTGGGCTCTCGTTGTGAAAACGTCTGTCCCCCTCCCGAACACCGGCTACGTGCGTCGAGGCCCTGCTTCCCAGGATGTGGTCAAGCATCGCTCATTTGTGGGAAGTAGAGAGTAATTTCTTTCCTCTGCACTTCCACATAGCCTTTATTTGTTCTGTTTTGTTTCTTCCTTTCCCCCTCCCTTTTCCCCTTTCCTTTTTCCCCTTTAGTTAAATTGTTAATTGTTTAATTAAATTGTTTAGTTAAATTGTTTGATTAATAATACTCTTTCCTTAATAATTATTTTTTCCCTTTAATTAAATTATCCTTATCTCAACCCGTGAGTTGTTCTTTCCTTTACTTCTTCCCCTCCTCATCTAAGGAGGGGGAGTGAGAGAGTGGTTGTGGTGTTCAGCTGCCTAGCATGGTAAAACCACCACAGGGTGTCCTGCCAATTAGGAGCACATTTTAGTAAACAAATCATAACCTTTTATTCCCTATTACCTGACGCCTGATCACCTCCCCTGTTTCCTCATTGGCTGAGTACTACAGGTTCACAAGCTACTCGACGCTCCTCTATACCACGTATGTACAATTTTTCTTTTTTTCCAACCCTTTAATTTCTCCTTTCTTATGTTTTGAGAACTTGTGATCTTTGTTTTACTGTTCCCACAGTGCTCATCCTGTTTTTCTCAAGCTTCTACCTTGTTTTGGAACGGTGAGGCCTTCTACTGTCCACTTATCTACTTAGCATTTCTCCTTGTTATGACTACACAGCTATCTTTGAACACAGAAAATTAGTTCTCTACTGCAAAAACACAACTTTGTTTCTCACAAGGGTGAGTGAATTAGTAAAAGCTATTGTAAATATCTCAGCTATAATTGAAGAACTAGAAAATAAGTTAGATAAGTTTGCACAAACAGCATTCTAGGATCGAATAGTATTAGATGTATTAATAACCTCATAAGGAGGAGCATGCACTGCAATTATTATTAGTTGCTGCATATATGTAGATCAAATGGGATGAATTTGACTGATCTCAAAAATATTTGGGGAAAAAAAAAACACAAGATCCTACGTAGAGTAGCTCAAGATGAAAATTCCTGGGGATTTAGAAACATTTGGGAGAAACTAATTTCATGATTACCTGAATAGAATTGGCTCAAACAACTATTTGTTGGTATTGTAATAATAATGGCATTGTATATCTGTCATCCCCCGTGACATCCGAAGAAGAATATTGTGCCTTAATGTTGGAAAAACTCAAGAGTGCAGTATGTGAAGAGGTGCAAAAACAACAACAGGAGTAAGAAAAGAAGAGGGGGGAATTCTGAGAAACTAAGTTGTGTTTTTGCAGTAGAGAACTAATTTTCTGTGTTCAAAGATAGCTGTGTAGTCATAACAAGGAGAAATGCTAAGTAGATAAGTGGACAGTAGAAGGCCTCACCGTTCCAAAATAAGGTAGAAGCTTGAGAAAAACAGGATGAGCACTGTGGGAACAGTAAAACAAAGATCACAAGTTCTCAAAACATAAGAAAGGAGAAATTAAAGGGTTGAAAAAAAGAAAAATTGTACATACATGGTATAGAGGAGTGTCGAGTAGCTTGTGAACCTGTAGTACTCAGCCAATGAGGAAACAGGGGAGGTGATCAGGCATCGGGTAATAGGGAATAAAAGGTTATGATATGTTTACTAAAATGCACTCCTAATTGGCAGGACGCCCGCCATTGCAATCGCAAATAAAATAGCTTCCCAGAAGATCCTGTCTGAAGAAAATTATTTGAGATTTTTCTCACAATGGTCAGGTAGTGAGTGATTAAAAACTGTGGTCCTCAAATATCAGGAGCTCTGTTCTGGAACAAATAAGACAAGGAAAAAAAGAGACTGAAAACAAAAGGTGGGGGGAATTCTGTTTTCTTTGTTTCAATTCAACTATACACAGTTTTGCAGAACAACGAATGTGAGTTTTCATATAAAATAGCTTACAGGGCATCCCCCACAGTTTGACTTTCCTGATTCTCATGCACAGGTACAAGTAGTTGCTAACCGTCACACAAATCCCAATAATATATTGATAATTTCTATGCTTGGAGTAGCCTGGTCTGCTGTAATTCCATCTGCATATACCTATTCGTCCTGTATGTGACTATTAATGAAGAAGGTGGCTCAGACAGTCTTGATACAGCTGCATCAGGTCACATGTAGCTGTCACCAGGCAAGGATCCATGCTTCTGCTACTGCAGTCACTGCTCAAGCGAAAGCAAAAATGATGTATGTATTGCTTTTGCAGTGCTGAATGGTGTCCTGGCAGTGAAGTAGTGCTTTGATGGCAGCTGTTTCTGGCTGGCAATATCAGTAAAGTCTGATATTATAAACAGAAGGCCAGCTCTTCCAAAGAGATCAATCCATAGGCATCCCCACAGGCAAACAGGATGGAGAAGTGAACTGCTGCATACGCAGCAGTCAGAGCATCAAGCTTCTTGCCATCCAAACCCCTCTACTGTTAGCTCTTACTAAGAGAACAGAGCTGTTGGAAAAGTACCCTTGTGTTTGAGCTGACTCAAATCTATACTCCACAGTAATATTACAATGCTTAAATGCAAACACAGAAACTCAGCTGTAGACAGTGAGGGAAATTTAAGGCAGTCTGAAGCTGAATCTCAAATATATTTTAAAAAAAAAGATAAATCCAAGTTAACATTGTAGGATCAGCTGGTGAATATATTCTTGTGGACTACCACGCTACTGAGGAGATATGGTGTAGCAGACATGTTCTGAAGGCTGCAATAGCAGACATGAAGTGAAGGTGACAGAAGGACTCATATCTGTATGATTTAAAAATTAAATAGGAAACACACAGTATTGAAGGAAAACAGGGCAGGTTTTGGTTTAATTTGGATAGGCATAATTCTTATGTGTTGATGTCTGTTTTTTATATAAAGAAGAAAAAGGAATAATTCCCAGAAATGTCAGAGACTGGAAGAAGCAGAGGTGACAGTAAACCATAAGTAATGTAACCAGATATATCCAGCTTGGGTAGGACTACCTTTTTTCAGTGGCATGTAGGTTTCTTCCTGTTTTTCTTCCCTTAAAATTTATTTCAGAGATTTTTTTAGGGCAATGACAGAACAAGAAACAATGGCCTATCACATGTAGTAGGCACATGAGCTAAAACAGAGGGTATGTGTTTTATTGTATAGCATCCCTTTATAAAATAATCCATAACAGCAGCTTTCTGGAATCTCTGTAAACCATCCTTTTTGTAAACAAAACCAACAGCAACAAAAAATCAGATGCTAGTCTATCTGTGATTGGCATATATAACATGGAGTTTGTGTTCTCCTTTTTGGAGAAAGAGTTTATGTTCTCATGAGAGTAGTATGTAGGCTTTAAGATTTAGGAAAGTACATACATTTAAGGACTGACTTTTTAAAAATCCTGTGCATCTTATTTGTGTATTTAAATAAAAAGGCATTCATGAAAAGGGAGGGGACAGAGCAAGCAGTGGGGATTGACACAGAAAAGAGCTTCTGATAGCTACTCACACACATAGTTGTAGAGACAGCATGGTATGAAATGAGAGACATTTATTGCACAAGGGTTCATATAAAATAAAAAAATAAAAATAACTTTCCTTTGAATTTAGTCTTTGACATTCATAACATATCCTTAAAAGGAAAAACATCTTGGCAGAACTAAAAAATGACAGATTTCAGCATGGCAATTAGGCTTCCTCTGAAGAAAAAGAAACAAACAAAATGTTTGTTAAACTTGCACCTCTTCAGATTTAAAGTCAAATAGAAAAGAAGGATATTTTATTGTAAAAATGCAGTAATTGCTCTCTGTTTTCTAATAACAGTTGCTCAGTGCATGCTTTTAAAACAAATTTTTTTTTTCTTTAAAACACTACAGATAAGGAAGAAAGGATTTCAACATCAATTCCATTTTGTACTGATTCCTTCTTAGGACAGGTTCATTTCAAAAAGGGGGAAGGAAAGGGCGAAGCAAAGGGGAGGAGGGCAAGGGCGAAACAAAGGGTCCAAGCAAGTATATTACTACATCTAACTTCTGGAAATAAATACAACAGGGGAAGATGAGCTGTCATTTTATTCTGCCCCTGGTCCCCGACCTGTTGTGGAACAAAGTGGTATAATTATAATCTTTAAAATGTTAACAGAGTCACCAAAAGTTAGTTCAGTGACTGAACCAAGCCAATGGAAACATATCAAAAGTGGTGGAAAAACTACATATCTTCTGTGTCTTTGAAAAAACATCTGGATGTCTGAAGCATTTCATAGAAGGGAAGTAAAATTGCATTATTAGCTCAAAAATTTCAAGTTGTTCAGGAGCATCTCTTGGTTTTTAATTGGTAATATAGTTAACCAAAAAAAATGTGATATTCCCTAACGAAATGCATTACTTATAATAAAAGCCTAATTACTTTAGATGTTTCAACACTGGAATGTTAAAACAATCTTGACATGCTAGGTTTTCCAAAGAAACATGAAATTCATAGGGAAATGTGAGTGAACTCTGAGTGAATTTCACAATAGTTTTATCTGTCGTTATCTACACCTATACCTACATATGTATAAGATAGCGTTAGTGACTAAAAGCCAAAAGTCAGATAAAATGTATTTTGTAATATTTGTACTCCCTAGTGCCAAATTAAAAGTTTTTCATATACACAGAAATTCTTGAATTCATAGATAAGAAAGTTCTTATAAGGATCACATCCCCTTGGCCCCATTTAAGTAACTGCTTTTTCTAAAGTTTCAAAAGTAGCCTTTGAATTAAACTGCAGAATTAGACGAGTGTCCATTAATCACCATTCCTATCCGTTGCCTTTCTTGACCATGTAGCCTTTTCTGTAGATGATAATTAAAAATTGCATCAGCTTTGTATACTGATAAACATTAACATTATGTAAAAATGAATAGCTAAGGAAATTAAGGACTTGAGAAAAATGCTTGGCTTTAAAGACAATGACACAAAATCTGAACTACTAACTGTAATTGTGCTAAAGTCAAGGACATATCTCTGACTTTGAAATACTTGAGCACAAGCATGCAGCAAGCTCTACAAAGTACTAGAAAATTCAAAGCTCAGAATAACCTAGAGGTTGCAAACGTCAAATCATCATTTCAGTAAACAGAGATCTGAGGTGTTGGGGAAAGAGATTGGCCAAAAATTAATCTTGTGGCAAGGATATTGTTCTTGTTTCAGAGTCTTTCTATAAGCATTGCAGATGAAGCAGAGACATTTATGTTCCATTGTTATGTGTTCCATTGTTGACATTTATGTGGAATAAAGTGATGAAGGGTACATACTTAGTGCAGATCTATTAAATTGGGTTGCCAAAACATTTCAAATATTGTGTGGTATAATTATTACTGTGTGGTAAAGCTGTAGTGCATGCAGAGCGCTCTGCTTCAGCCAAATATCGTATGCTCAAAAGAGAAGATTGTAGGGGCATGCATGTATGTATTCTTAAGATGGTGTGAATCAATGCAAATGAAGTCCTTTAGTAAAGACTAATTTATGGATCTGGAATAAAACCCTGAAATAAATATAAACCTCTCTGACCAGTAGAAGTACTGGAGTACAGCTCATAACCACATACTACAAAGCAGTAAATGTTACCTTTTGAAAAATCTCATGGCCATTTATAAATGGAAAATTAATTCTTCATTTCTGCTACTCGTATACTATCAATATCCTAAACTATAAATTTCTACAGACTAGCAGCATGGTTTAAGTACTGTAATCAACCAGCAAAAGATATAAGTAAACTATTATTTTAGTTCTCAAAACACATTTGCCTTGAAAACCCTGACCTCTTTCCCGCCTTCCCCCTTTTTTTTTTTTTTTTTGATTAGCATTCAATAGGTATGTCTGGGTCAATATAGGAGATGTCATTTTCACTAAGCTCAATTAAAAAAGTCACCAGAAGGTGTATGATCTGAATAGTGTAAAGAAGTTCTCTTTGAAACATGGTACCACCCTGTTAAAATAACTCAATGATTATATTACTGCATTATGATTGCTAAGCATTGATGAACATGTTACTTTAACAATGAATACTCTGGTTTTGATACTGAAGTGACAGTGAGGGTACATCTTTTTGGTCATCCTTTTTCCATCTGTGGAGGTTTTACTCGTGTGGGCTGCCGAGCTCCACCTCAGCTGCTCTCTCACTCCCCCTCCTCAAAGGGAAAGGGGGAAAAAATATGATGCAAAGGGCTCAGGGGTTGAGATAAGGATGGGGAGATCACTCAACAATTATCGTAACGGGCAAAATAGACTCAGATTAGAGAGATAGTAAGATTTATTACCTATTACTAACAAGCTAGAGATATGAGAAACAATGGAAAGAAACCAAAAACCTTACCCATCTGCCCTCTTCCACCTCCTCCCCCCGAGCGGTGCAGGGGAACAGGGGAATGGGGGTTGTGGTCAGTCTATAGCGCTTCGTCTCCGCTGCTCCTTCACGGTCACTCTCTTCCCCTGCTCCAGTGTGGGGTCCCTCCCATGGGATGCAGTCCTTCCTGAACTGATCCTGCGTGGGCTTCCCACAGGCAGCAGCTCTTCAAGAACTGTTCCAGATATGGGTCCGTACCACGGGGTCCATCCCTCAGGAGCAAACTGCTCCAACCTGGGTCCCCCATGGGCTAGCAGCTCCTGCCAGGTCACCTGCTCCTGCATGGTCCCCTCTCCACAGGCTACAGGTCCAGCCCAGAATCCTCCTCTCTCTCTCCCAGCTGCTGTTCCCATCATTTTTTTTTTTTCCTTACTTAAATATGCTCTCACAGAGGCACAAACAACACTGCTTATTGGCCTGGCTCTGGCCAGCAGCAGGGCCCTTATCTATCATGGGGCAGCTTCTGGATTTTTCTCACAGAATCTACCCCATGACCCCCCTGCTACCAAAACCTTGCCTCGTAAACCCACTACACCATCCCAGGGTCATACATGCTACCTGAGCACCAGGATTCCCTCTGGAGTGGAACACTTAGCTGTCCCTGTCCTCAGCCCCCCCTGCAAAAATCAGGGGCAGGTGAGCGGTTGATCAGCCCAGACACTCCTTTGTCCAGCCCAGGCTTCCAGCACTATCCCCCCTTGCCTGGCATCTTTGCTTCCAGTGTCATGTTGTCAGCACAGCTGGAACTTGCTGGGTCACTTGAGAGAAGTTCTTAAATTCTTAATTAAGGAAGAACTAGTTAACAAGCAGTTTCACATATGGAGCAGTTCTGTGAGGGTTTTTTATAAGTGAGAAAATGCTCTTTCAATTTTTGTCCAAGTAGTTATTCCAACATGCCTGTCAAATACTACTTATCCTTAGAAATCTGTCTTCAACACTTTTCTTAGTGAGTACATTTCTCTGCCCCTGCCCCTTCTTTCCAATTCCCTCCAGAGAAATAAATAGCAAAGGAAAGAATTAAGATTCCCAACAACGTTAGTGGGTGTGCAACTCCATTCCTTTAGAAACAGATATCCGCCACACCATACAAATGTAACATTCTACAGGATGTTTAAAACATTTGATAGTGGCACTGTGAAGTCTGGATGTGCTGCAAAATATGACTTTGTGAAAATAGTAATAAAAGGTTTCCATATTTATTGGTCTTCTGCCTTCCAAACTTAGCTAGCCCAGCTTCCAAAGAATGGAAAACTCTGCTATGTTTTTAGATTTTAAAAAATGTATAGGTAAGTATGTTCTTGGATTCATAGAAATTTATTACAGAATAGAGTAGTTCAGCTGGAAGGGACCTACAAAGATCGTCATGTCCAGCTGCCTGACCACTTCAGGGCTAACCGAAACATAAATATAAATCTTACAAATAGCAAGTTATAAAGAGCAAGATGTTCATATGCACATACCTCACCAAAACCAGAAGAGACTGGACCATGAAATACCATTTCACAGAATCATAGAATATCTCGAGTTGGAAGGGACCCATAAGAATCATCAAGTCCATTTCTATTTTTAATACACATTACCACTATAACTGAAATTTTCTTAGTGTTTTCATGCTGTATAAATCAGAAGAAAATCCAGATTTGCAATCAGTGAAAACTTGAAGAACCCAGATGTGATACAGATGTGATACAGTAGAACCCAGATGTGATACAGAACAGAGCGAAATTTTAAGTATACAAAATTTTGATTCAAAAGTGTAATTGCATTGTAAAATATATCTTCTTTAATTTTCACTATTTATAGTAAGAGAATAAAGAAGCTGTATACTTTCTGCAAGGTTATAGCTATGAGATGCACTTAACATTTGAGAAATATTTGGCAACTAACAGTACTGTTCCCATTTTTGTGGAAAGGCATCTCTTGGAGCACTGTAGAAATGCTATGAAAAGGCAGTCGGTAAAATAACATATTTGGTATTAAATTCACGTGAACATTTATGTGAAAAGTGCAACATGAGATTAAGTATTCCATCTGTTTACTAATAAACTGAGAAATGTTTAAAAAGCAATGCAGGCTCACCTATATGTTTTATCCAAAATATATGCTTGGTCCATGATTCTGCCAAGCATTTGCAAAGAAACAAACGAAAATGAAGTTAAAATGTTAGCAAGACACAATCATAGTGCCCCCTTTCTTATCCACCCCTTCAGCTAAAAGCCTCAGTAAGGCTTTCATTATCTCGCCAATGCGATCAGCTCCAGTACAGGCACGTTCTGCAGAAGGGCAAGGGATCACAGAGTACGGGATTACAGAGTACGGGAGGTCTCCTGATCCAGGGAAACCCCAGGGGAGCGCAGAGACCAGTCAGGAGCCGGCAGCTCTCCGAGCAGCTGGCGAGGCATGGATGGGGCCAGGAGTAGCGGCAGCTACTACACACACATACAAAAGACAGCCCAGCCTTACCAGGATTGGTAAACAGGGTGTGGTATTCCAGTTCTTGTGGGAGGGTGTGCAGGATGGGCACCTCTTCCAAGGAGGGTGTAGTGGGTTTACGTGGGAAGGTTTTGGTAGCAGGGGGCCATAGGGGGGGGCTTCTGTGAGAAGAATCCAAAAGCTGCCCCATGTTAGATAAGGGCCCCACTGCTGGCCAGAGCTGAGCCAGTAAGTGATGTTGTTTGTGCCTCTGTGAGAGCATATTTAAGACAGGGAAAAAAAAAAACCACTGCTACACAGCAGCTGGGAGAGTGGGAGGAGTGAGAAATAGCCTTGCAGGCACCAAGGTCAGTGAAGAAGGAGGGGGAGAGGTGCTCCAGGCACCAGAGCAGAAGTCCCCTACGGCCTGTGGAGAGGCCCATGGCGAAGCAGGCTGTCCCCCTGCAGCCCATGGAGTACCATGGTGGAGCAGGGTTCCACACTGTAGCCCGTGGAGGAGGCCACGGTGGAACAGGTGGACCTGCACCAATGGAGACTGCAGCCTGTGGAAGACCCCTGCCAGAGCAGATTCTGGGCCAGACCTGTAGACCGTGGAGAGGAGACCACGCAGGAGGAGGTGACCTGGCAGGAGCTGCTGCCCATCGGGGGATCCAGGTTGGAGCAGTTTGCTCCTGAGGGATGGACCCTGTGGTACGGACCCATATCTGGAACAGTTCTTGAAGAGCTGCTGCCTGTGGGAAGCCCATGCCTGATCAGTTCACCAAGGACTGCATCCCGTGGAAGGGACCCCACAGCACAGGGGACGAGAGCAACCGAGAAGGAGCGGCGGCGAAGAAGCACTATAGACTGACCATAACCCCCATTCCCCCGCGCCGCTCGGGGGGAGGAGGTGGAAGAGGGTGCATGGGGGGGGGGGGGGGGGGGGGGGGGGGAAGGTGCTTTTGGTTTCTTTCCTTTGTTTCTCACTTCTCTAGCTTGTTAGTAATAAGCAATAAATCTTACTATCTCCCTACTCTGAGTCTGTTTTGCCCGTCACGATAATTACTGTGCGATCTCCCTGTCCTTATCTCAACCCTTGAGCCCTTTTCATCGTATTTTCTCCCTGTTCCTCTTTGGGGAGGGGGAGTGAGAGAGCGGTTGTGGTAGAGCTCGGCCATCCACCCGAGTAAAACCACCACAGAGGGCCATTCCACTGGCTGAGTGGGAGATTTGGAGTACACAACCCAACAACCGGGCACTGTTCTGCAACTATCTACACAGGTCGAAGACACTCATCCTACCTGACCCTTAAGGTAGGATGGCAGGCACCTTTCTGAGAGCAGAGACTGCAAGTTGAGGCTGAGGGGTCTGCACCATCTCCCCCAGCGATGACCAATGCCTCCACACCAACAAAGCTGATGAAGGGAGGGGCTGCAGTACAGACCTCAGACTGCAGGAAGCATCTAGATCTTCCTCCTGGGGCAGGTGGCAGACCTGCCTGTAAAAGGTGTGCCCAGGTGGAGGACCTCCTGCACCAGGTGGCTGTGCTACAGGAGGCAGCAAGAAGGCTGTGTAACATCAGGGAGACTGAGAAGGAGTTAGCTGATTCCAAGCACTGTCTGCAGTGGACCCACAGCCAAGAACTCCCTCACTGGCACATACAGATGGGAGGGAGGCCAATAACACAGAAGAATGAAAACAACAGCAAGGACCAGCAGGAGGAAGAGTCTTCCCCTGAAGCTCCCTTCCAGAACCACTTCACAGCTCTGCAGACTGGAAAAGAAGGGCCTTTCGCACCAGGAGAGACACTGAAGATGAATAAGGCAGGCCAATCTGCTCCCTGTATAACAATCATCTAGTGAATCAACAGATGATTACAGATCAACCAAAAGGAAAACAGATGATTTTCCTTTGAGTAGGGGAAGTGAGAGAACAGCTATGGTGGAATTGAGCTACCCAGCAGGGTAAAACCACCACAGCATATTAAGGCTCTGCTTCTCAAGATGTGGCCAAACATTACTTGCTGATAGGAAGTAGAGAATAATTGTTTTCTCTCTCTTTGCTTCTGCATGGACTCTGCTTGTTTTTTTCTTTAATTATCTTTATCTCAAGCTGTAACACACACCCCCCCACACACAAATCATATTTTTCTTCTCCTCCATCCCCCTCCACAAAGGAGGATGGGAAGTGAAAGAGTAGTGTTGTGGAGCTTAATTAGTTAACAATATGAAACCACATGGACAGACAGAGAGGCCATGCCAAGTATTTGAAGGATCCACAAACGTGTGCACTTGTGAAAGTAGAAAATGCTGCACGTGTCTTCACTAGTTAACTTCTACCTGTGTCTATTTTAGGCGAGCCATGTGCTTAAGTGCTGTTAAAGGCAGCCCTTAGCTGGGGCAGCCTGGGTGACCAGTCATGCCAGTATCCTGTCTCTGGGATACATGCTCACCTTTGCTGTTGGTTGGACCTGAAAAGGAGAAACTGGCAGCAGCGTTCCCTAACCTGGGCAGAGACCCCAGGTTCCTGGAAACCAGGCTGGGCCTCAATGGCTGGACAGGATTGAGAGGAGATGAGAAAGAAAAAAGGGTGGGGTAAATTCACTGAACTATTTGGGTCAGCCAAACAGAAGAAAAAAATACTGCAATATTATATACATGTATATATACGCTAAGTTACCACTATTTTTTTTTTATAATAAGAATGCCCTTGAAACACAGATTTGTATTATTTTAGTAGCAGAAGAGAAAACAAAACACAGAAGCCTGAACTTGTGAAATAATTACGTCCATTTCTACAGCTCCTAAGAAGGCTGCCCGTCCTATAAGGTCCCCTATAACCATCATGTCCCAAACACTACAAAACGTAGGCCCCTCTGGAGCTGCCGCTCAGCATCTTACAGCCTGTCCCTCAGCGAGACAGCCTCCCTAAGGCCATCCCTAACCCACAGCGCTGGCCCTTTCCCACCTTTTACAGCAGGGAAAAGCCCCCCCTGAAGCGACGCCACTAGGACCAAGCCCCCTCCTCCAGGACGCACAGAGCCACGGCACCGAAAAAGGCTTACATCCCATCCCTCCGCTGGCTACACCCTCTAGCCACCACCCCCTCCCCACTCCCAACCTCACCTTGAAGGGGTTGTTGAGGTCCGGGTCAGCAAAGGGATTGTTATCGAAATCTGACATGGCGAGGGCTGCGATCATCGAGTGGGGATGGTTCTTCACCTACAGCACCGCACCCCCTTCCACTCACCAACTCGCAGGCTACCTCTTACTACTATTACCAGCTGCTACAGCTCGAGCCCAAGCCCCCCCCCCCCCCCCCCCCCCCCCAAAACCGCCAGTAAGTAAGCGTCAGCCTCCCAAAATGGCTGCCCCGGAAGTGACAGTGAGGATAAGACATCCCCGGAAGGGAAAGGGAGCACCTGTTCCTGGGGCGGGTAGGTGGTGGTAGGGTTAGAAGAGCCCATTCCCGTGGTAGAGAGCGAGGAGAGTGGGCTCAGCGAGCGAGCGGGAGGTGGAGGAGGGGGCTAACTGTTAGGAACCAGTAGGCTCAGTGCGGCAGGTGGGGAAGGGCGTGCGTACGTTATTGACGGTCACGGCGGGCGCAGGCTGTCTCATCTCAAAGAACAGGTCTCATCTCAAAGAACAGCACTCGCTCGGCAGCTCTGAGCCGCCCGCTCTTGTCCGAGCCTTGGGCTGGGACCGTCGAGCGCTGCAGACACTTGCCTTCCCGCAAAGCTCCTCCAGTCCCGGGCTTCGCGTCCACTCCCCTGGCCAGACACGGTCGCTGCCGGCTCGGCCAGGAGAGCTCCTATTTGGTAACCATCTTTTAGGGTTACTCAGTACCGTGTGGATGGTACCCCAAGGGAGGAGGTGTCTTACATAGGGGTTCAACAAGGGCTGTACATAGGGTACAGCTTTGAAACACAGTCACAAAATCCTCCTTCCTTTGGTCGATGCATTAAAAGAGCTGCTTGGAAACGTTCAACCAAACTCATCAAGTAGCTTATAAATTTTTCTGTGCAATGATAAGCTGTGATGCTGATGTGGTTTAAGAAATTGTGAAGATTAGCAGAGGGGGGGGTTCAAAATGATAACGGTAGAACTGGAGGAAGAGTCAATCTGGCTTTGTACTCGGGACATACTGGATGAGAGTTTCAGGGAACTGTTGAAAGACTTTTCAAATACTTCATCAGAAATACTGACGCTGCAGTTTGAAGACCAAGGAACCCAGTCAGAATGATGCAAGTAAACGGGAACAACTGTTTGAAGCACTGAATTTTTGGTTCAGAGCTATTATTAAAACCTGAAATCCTGTATACTTGATATCAAACAATAACAGTCTACATTGATGCAGCACTTAAAAACAGTGAATCAATCTTTACATGCTTTCTAAAGAAGTTATTTAAATCCAAAAAGAGAAGTTTGAGACAGGTTAGTCTGTAGTTTAACTAAAAGGCCAATTTAACAGAAATTTCTTTCAACTTTTTGGTATTCAAATATGATTTTTTTCCTGTGTAATAATAATAAGCTAACTATGGGACACAATATCTAGGGTTTATTAAAGACTGTCTCAGAGCGTTAACATGTATTTTAATGGCTCTACATATAGCATTACTGATCCTGATGTTGGCAGTTATTATGATAGTAGTGTTCTATCAACAAGTCAAGCAAAATCGTACACATGTAAGAGAATTGATTTTGCACGGATCGGTAAAGAAAGCAATAAATGCCATAAGGCAGTTAATGCAATTTATATGGAAGTTTCTCAATTATTTGTGAAAGACTGTCACATATAAGATGAAATGCAAATGCAAATGGAACAAATTATAGAAGCATAGTTTCTAAAGAACAAAGCACTTTTGACTTTTTTGTTGCTATGAAGTATAAAATACTTCATAAAATACTATGAAGTATAAAATACTTCATACTTCAAAAACACAAAGGCAGCTGTTGTACAATCAACAAAAGTACATTACAGTATTAGTCATTCATATAGCTCGCCTATGGTGACAGAAAATTAAATTATGTTGCTTTCTAATATTCACCCGTGGCTCAATATATTATAGCTCAATGATACATGTTGATAGTTCAAAAGCTGTGGGCATCGACAACTGTATATTTCCTCTTCTTTCAACCGAACGTGAATGAATGCATGCATGCATGAAGAATGAGTGAATGTTTGACTGAAAGGAGCATCTTTTCCTGCGTGTCTACTAGCGCTTCAAATCATGGACATAGCAACCTTTCTCTGATCATAATTTGTGCACAGTTAAAGGAGAATAATATATCATCTCATATGACTTTCAAGGCAATAATGAAACTGCATTAGCACATTTTTGGAAATGATAATAAGCATTTTACAATCAAATGATAGAACTTTGACAGTGCATCATTTGCTACTGAAAGTGTTAACTTTGGGAGATACCAACTGACTGTCAGCTAATAGGACTGCCAGCTAATAGAAAATGAGAATATTTGCTTCTAGCTAATTGCTTAGTTTATACTCTACATAAACAACATGGATGGTGTAAATGGTCATCATTTGATGCTAAGGGTTATATAATAGACATTTCAATGATTTTCCTCATCTTCCAAAAGAGTTTCAGAATTAGAAAAGATAACTGATTAGCCAAGGATGCCCCCCTCAAGTCCTCTCTACACCTTTCTTTCCAAAACCTAGAATTTAATTTTTTAGTGTTAAATAAGAATTACTTAAAATAATAAGAAGAAAAACTTTGAAAAAAAATGTAAGAAGAACTTACAATAAAATATTTCTAATTCTGGTACAAGATACAGCTCAGAATAGAATAGTTCAGTTGGAAGGGACCTACAAAGAGCATCAAGTCCAACTGCCTGACCTCTTCAGGGCTAACCATAAGTTAAAGTGTATTATTGAGGGTGTTATTCCAATGCCTCTATTCCAGTGTTTGACTGCCCTCACAGTTGTTGTGGTCTAACCCGGCCCGCAGCTAAGCACCACACAGCCGTTCGCTCACCCTCCCCCCTCCCTCTCTGGGATGGGGGAGAGAAACGAGAAAATGAAGCCTGTGGGTTGAGATAGAGACAGTTTATTAGGACAGAAAAGAAAAGAAAATAATAATAATAATGATAATAGTACTACTACTAATAATGTGTACGAAACAAGTGATGCGCAATGCAATTGCTCACCACCCGTTGACCGATGCCCAGCCTATCCCCGAGCAGCCGGCCCCCCCCACCCCGGCTAGCCACCCCTATATATTGTTCAGCATGACCTCAGATGGTATGGAATACCCCTTTGGCCACTTTGGGTCAGCTGTCCTGGCTCTGTCCCCTCCCAGCTCCTGCTGCATCCCTAGCCTGCTCGCTAGCAGGACAGAGCGAGAAGCTGAAAAGTCCTTGGCTTGGTGTAAGCACTGCTCTACAACAATTAAAACATCAGCATGTTATCAGCGATCTTCTCATCCTAATCCAAAACATAGCACCCTGCCAGCTACTAGGAGGAAAATTAACTCTGTCCTAGCTGAAACCAGGACAACAGTAAAGAAATTTTTCCTTATATCTAGTCTGAATCTCCCTGGTGCAGCTTTGTGCCATTCCTGCATGTCCTATCATTGGTTACCAGGGAGAGGAGATTAGCACCTCCCTCTCCACTTCCCCTCCTCAGGAAGTTGTAGAGAGTAATGAAGTTGCCTCAGCCTTCTCTTCTCCAGACTAGACAACCCAAGTGTCCTTAGACTCTCCTCATAGGACGTGCCTTCCAGCCCTTTTATCAGCTTTGTTGTCCTCCTCTGGACACTTTCAATGACCTTAACATCCTTTTATATTGTGGAGACCAGAGCTGTACACAATATTCAAGGTGAGGCTGCACCAGCACTAAATATAGTGGGAGAATCACCTCTTTTGATTGGCTGGCTGGCTATGCTGTATTTAATGCATCCCAAAATGGGGTTTGCTCTCTTGGCTGCCAGGGCACACTACTGACTCATGTTAAGCTTACTGTCGACCCCAAGATCCATTTCCGCATGGCTGCTCGTCTCCCAGTCTGTATCTGTGTCCAGCATTGCTCTGTCCCAAGTGCAGAACCCATCGTTTTCCTTTGTTGAATTTCATGCTATTGCTGATTGTCCAATGCTCCAGTCTATCTAGATCCCTCTGCAAAGTCTCTTGTCCCTCCAGGGAGTCAACATCACCTCCCAGTTTAGTATCATCAGCAAACTTGTGGAGGATGCATTCAACTCCCGCATCCCTGTCATGTTTTTGGCTGGGATAGAGTTAATTTCCTTCATAGAGGCTCACATAATGCTGTGCTCTGGATTTTTGATGAAAATAGTGGTGATAACACACTGATGTTTTTAGTTGTTGCACAGCAGTGCTTACACAGACTCAAGGACTTCTCTGCTTTTTGTGCTGCCCTGCTAGCAAGGAGGATTGGGGTGCACAAGGAGGTTACAGGGCTGGTGCCACAGCCAGGGGTTTGGCTACTTAGACCATGGGACTTGCTTTGAGAGACCTGGTCTTCTGGGGGCTGATGGTGTCCATCTATCAGAGGAGGGGGAAGAGCACCTTCAGTCGCAGGCTAGCCAAGCTGGTAAAAAGGGCTTTAAACTAGGAAAGGTGTGGGAAGGAGAGAGTTACAGAGACCACCCAGGCAGCAAAACAAGGCTCAAGTGGCGATACCTCTAGCAAGTGCATGCAGTCAAGGAAGTATCTACAAGACGTGACTATGGGGGGGAGTCTTCTTGCACCCCTCCTGGGATATTGGTATGCTTGAATACCTCTCTGAAGTGCCTGTACACCAGTGCACATAGCATGGGGAATAACCAAGAAGAATTAGAGATCTGTGTGCGTTTGCAAGGCTTTGATCTCATTGCAATTACAGAACCATGGTGGGATAGCTCGTATGACTGGAATGCTGTCATGGATGACTACGTGCTTTTTAGGAAAGATGGGCTAGGAAGGTGAGGTGGTGGAGTTGCTCTTTATGTGAGAAAGCAACTGGAATGTATGGAGCTCTGCCTCGGGGTGGATGACAAGCGAGTCAAGGGCTTATGGGTAAGGATAAAGGGGCAGGCTAACTGTTGTGGGTGTTTACTACAGGTCACCTGATCAGGAAGAGGAAGTCGCCGAGACCTATAGACAGCTGGAAGTAGCCTCACTATCACAGGCCCTGGTTCTCATTGGGAGCTTCAACCACCCTGACATCTGCTGGAAAGACAACACAGCTAGGCACAAACAGTCCAGGAGGTTCCTGCAAAGCATTGATGACAACTTTTTGACACAGGTGATGGATGAGCCAACGAGGAGAGGTGTGCTGCTGGACCTTGTAACTAACAAACAAAAAAGGACTGGTTGGAGACATAAAGGTTGGCGGCAGCCTTGGCTGCAGTGACTGTGAAGTAGATGGTGAAGTTCAAGATCCTGCATGGAGGAAGCAGGGCAATAAAGTAGGATCGCAACCCTGGATTTCAGAAGAGCAAACTTTGGCCTCTTCAGGGACCTACTTGGAGGAATCCCATGGGTTAGTGCCCTAGAAGGAAGGGGGGTTCAAGAGAGATGGTTGCTATTCAAGCATCAGTTCCTCCAAGCTCAAGATCGATGTATCCCTATGTGTAAAACATCAAGTAAAGGTGGGCAGGAGACCTGCATGGATGAGCAAGGAGCTTTTGGCAAAACTCAAACAGAAGAAGGAGGTATATGGAATGTGGAAAAAGGGATAGGACATTTGAGAGGAATATAAGAACACTGTCAGAGTATGCAGGGATGCAACAAGGAAGGCTAAGAACCATTTGGAATTAAATCTGGCAAGGGATGCCCTTCTTTAAAAGATCAGAAGTTTATAGTCGGTTTACTTCCAGTTATACAGCTGTTTTAAGAGAAAAAGATAGTTCTCAAAGATGAAAAGAAGCGATAGAAGAGGGAAAAAAAAACACACAAGGAAAGAAGATGGAATACAGGTATTTCTCTTACTTCTATAGTGCTTTTTTAGCCACCAGAAAGCAGACAGAACTGAGATTCTTTATATATAGACTTAAATAAGACCCAGTCTTAAATAAAATCCAGTCTTACATATTCCTAAATATCCTCTTAATTCCCATGTCATCTACTATTAAGATCCTAAAATTTGTCTTAATCTTCCAAATTCAGAATCAATGTCAACAAAGTATCTCAGAGATTCGAGATTTATCAATCTCAGACTTAGATTCATCAAAAATATTTGAAGTCAACAAGAAACAAGTTATAAAGAGTAATCCAGAAGCACAGCAGAAAATAAATTCATCATATGACAAAACCCTTGGTTTACACATAATCATGCATTAAAAAATGGACTACAGAAACATGACTCGCACATAGCAGGAAGGCATTTCCCACAATCATTAATAACAGGTGTGCATCTTCATAAGTCATAGGCAGGATTATTTCACAATCACTGAATGCCCATCAAGGATACCAATACTCTAGAATAAACACTAAAGTTTCTGCATTTTTTTCCAGTTTTCTGGAAGCAAAGTTCAGCCAGCAAAGCATGTTCAGGACTGTGTATGTAGGTACAGCAGTCCAGTTTCCATGTATGGCAAGTCATCAATAGGAAATGCTACTTTAAGGAAAAAATCATTCAATTGTGTTTCAAGTAACAGTACCTATCTTTTGTTTGTCTTCTGAATACTGTACATTCTGGTTAGAAATACTTCACATGCTAGCAGCATTTGTAGGGAGAGCATACTCATAAGTACACTAATGAAAGATTTCTAACGATTAATTTAAAACCTAAAGTGCCCCCCCCCCCAAAAAAAAAAAAAAAGCCACAGAAACTACTTAAGTACTGTTAATTTGGGGGTGTATATTCCAGGCAGTTGAAACATTCCTCTCAGATATTAAAGCTATTTAATATCTTTAATAACTAAATAGCTTTTAATTTTAATAATAAATAGCTTTTAACTTCAAGCTATTTAAACACCTAGTAGATGAGATCCCCTGGAGCACTGTCCTTAGGGACAAAGGAGCTGAGCAGAGCTGGAAACACTTAAAGGATATTTTCCTTAGAGCACAAGAACTCTCCATCCCCCTGCATAAAAAAGCAGGCAGGGAGGGCAGACAACCGGGATGAACGAACAAGGAAATGCTGGTCAAACTGAGGTGCAAGACGGAAATGCACAGGCAGTGGAAGCAGGGACATGTGGCCTGGGAAGATGTCCTGGTTTCAGCTAGGATAGAGTTAATTTTCCTCCTAGTAGCTGGTATGGTGCTGTGTTTGGGATTTAGGATGAGAATAATGTTGATAACACACTGATGTTTTAATTGTTGCAGAGCAGTGCTTACACCAAGCCAAGGACTTTTCAGCTTCTCACACTGTCCTGCCAGCAGGCAGGCTGGGGGTTCAGCAGGAGCTGGGAGGGGACAGACCCAGGACAGCTGACCCAAACTGGCCAAAGGGGTATTCCGTACCATCTGACATCATGTTGACATCATGTTGACCAATTCCTTTGTCTCTCTTCCTCTCCCTTCCATCCTGGGCCCGACTTCCCCTGAAAGTTTTCTTCCTCTGTTTCCATCCCTCTGCCTCACTACCTGGTCCACTGTGAAGACCATTAATTTCGCTCTCTGCTTTTCCTTCTCATCTCCCCATGATTGAGGGGATTGTGAAGAGGGCCCATGATTTTTTGTTTTGACTGATTTCGTACTGCTCATCTTGTTTTTCTTAGCTATCCTCCTTATTTTGGGACAGCGGGACCTTCCCCTTATCTGCTTAACATACTCCCCACTATTATGCCACTGTTATGCCTGCACAATCACTTTTGAATATACAAGGTTAGTGGAATTTTCCACTGCAAAAACACATTCTACTCTTAGGTTTGGGTAGGGGTAGCTCAACAATTCCCTGAATCCTCTCTGGATTCATTCTTCATTTTCCCTCAGACACTAGACGCCCTAAATACTTGATTTCTCTTTCCACATTTTGTAATTTAGTTTTCAATACTCTCAAGCCTTGTTTCCCAGAAAGTTGAATAGCTTGTTAGTGCCTTCCTTCACAACTGTTTTCTCCTGCCCTGACAATAAAAGATCATCCACATATTATAACAGTAACACCCCCTCTGGAGTTTGGAATTGCCCCAAAATCTGCTCTAGAACTTGCCCAAATAAATTCAGTGACTGTAAACCCCTGAGGTAAAACTGTCCATGTGTATTGCTGCTTCCACCCTGTTTCAGGGTCTTTCCACTCGAAGGCAAACATGTCTGCTTGCAGGGTCCAATGGACAGGCCCAAAAGGCATCTTTTAAATCTATCACACTAAACCAATTATGCTCATGTGGGTTCTTGCTCATCAGAGTGTATGGATTTGGAACCACAGGATGCCGCTTCCACACTATCTCATTAACCTTTCTTAGATCCTTTATGGTCAGTAAGAACCATCAGCCTTCCTTACTGGTGGGATAGGAGTATTAAAGGGAGACATGCATGGCTCCAATAATCCATCTTTAATCAGCCCTTTTATCACTGATTTAAGACCAATTTGTCCCTCAGGTGACATGGGGTATTGCTTCTGCCTTATTGGCTCATATCCTTCCTGCATATCTATCTTCAGGGTAGTGATATTAATCCTTCCTCCATTTCCTTCCTTGACCCACACTACGAAGTTTCTCTCTTTTTCATCATCTTCTGTCAATAACTTCACTGACACTGTTATTCCAGTCTGAAAACTTAGTATTTGAATACCCAATTTCATCATCAAATCCCTCCCCAACATGTTAGTCCCTGCCTCGGGTTCACACAACAATTGTCCAGGGATCATTTTATCCCCTAGTCTCAGATTGGTGTCCCCAAAAAAGTGGCACTGTTACCCCATTCCCTTCTACCCCTGTCACCTTTAGGGTTTCATTAGTTAATTTAAGCCCTGTTACTCTACGGGCCAGTGAAGAAGCCAGCCCGAAGCGAAGGCCAGCCCCAGCGAAGGCCAGCTGCCCCAGTATCTACTAAAAATTCAACTTATTCTTCATTAGGTCTCACCACTATATTTATCAAGGGCTTCAGTGGGGCTAGCTTTCTGAGAACCACTGACTCCCCTATTCTGAATTTATAATAGCCAACAATCTCTCCTCCTTCTTCCATTCCGGCCTGTGGCCAAAAAGGACCGTGGTGGTTTTACTGAGGTGGGCAACTGACCTCCACCATGACCGCTCTCTCACTCCCCCTCCTCAAAGGGAAAGGGGGAAAAAATATGATGCAAAGGGCTCAGGGGTTGAGATAAGGATGGGGAGATCACTCAACAATTATATTCACGGGCAAAACAGGCTCAGAGTAGGGAGATAGTAAGATTTATTGCCTATTACTAACAAGCTAGAGATGTGAGAAACAAAGGAAAGAAACTAAAAACACCTTCCCCCCATGCACCCTCTTCCACCTCCTCCCCCCGAGCGGCGCAGGGGAACGGGGGAATGGGGGTTGCGGTCAGTCTATAGCGCTTCATCTCCGCTGCTCCTTCACGGTCACTCTCTTCCCCTGCTCCAGTGTGGGGTCCCTCCCACGGGATGCAGTCCTTCCTGAACTGATCCTGCGTGGGCTTCCCACAGGCAGCAGCTTTTCAAGAACTGCTCCAGATATGGGTCCGTACCACGGGGTCCATCCCTCAGGAGCAAACTGCTCCAACCTGGGTCCCCCATGGGCTAGCAGCTCCTGCCAGGTCACCTGCTCCTGCATGGTCCCCTCTCCACAGGCTACAGGTCTGGCCCAGAATCTGCTCGGGCAGGGGTCCTCCACAGGCCGCAGCCTCCTTCAGGGCAGATCCACCTGCTCCTGTGTGGGCTCCTCCACGGGCTGCAGCATGGAAATCTGCTCCACCGTGTTACACCATGGGCTGCAGGGGGACAACCTGCTCCACCATGGGCCTCTCCACAGGCCACAGAGGAACTTCAGCTCCAGTGCCTGGAGCACCTCTCCCCCTCCTTCTTCACTGACCTTAGTGTCTGCAAGGCTGTTTCTCACACCTTGCTCTTCCAGATGCTGTTGCCCAGCAGTTTTTCCCCCTTTCTTACATCTGCTCTCACAGAGGTGCAAACAACATCACTTATCGGCTCAGCTCTGGCCAGCAGCGGGTCCCTTTGGAGCCAGCTGAAACCGGCCCTTATCTAACATGGGGCAGCTTCTGGATTCTTCTCAGAGAAGCCACCCCTGCAGCCCCTCTCTACCAAAACCTTGCCACATAAACCCACTACAACACTCCCATTTGAAGTTCCTGGCCCAGCCACATTAACGCATCTTCTCAAAGCCTGTCACTGCTAGGATTTAGTCTGCAACACAGGTGGCTTTCCTCACTTGTCATTCCTTCATCTCTCTTCTTCTCCCTTCCACCCTGGGCCTGACTTGCCCTGAAAGTTTCTTCCTCTGTCTCCAACCCTCTATTTCACCACCTGATTCATTGTGAAGACCATTAGTTTCACTCTCTGCTTTTCCTTCTCATCTCCTCGCCTGACATACACCTTCTGGGACTCCCGCAGGAGGGTCTCCAGTGACTGTTCACTCCATCCTCCCACCTTCTGTAGCTTTTTCTGTATATCCGGCCAGGCTTTAGTCACAAAATGAACTTTCAAAAGCTCTTGGGCTCCCAAGTCCTCAGAATTCATCCCCGAATACTTTGTTATTCTGTTCCTAAGTCTTTTGAGAAAGTCATTAGGGGATTCATCCTTTTGTTGTTGTGTTGTGGTTTTATCTTGCTAGGCAGCTGAACTCCACCACAACCACTCTCTCACTCCCCCTCCTCAGAAGAGGAGGGGAAGAAGAAAAGGAATGAAACAACTCACAGGTTGAGATAAGGATAATTTAATTAAAGGAAAAAATAATTATTAAGGGAAAGTTATTATTAGTTAATTTATGTTTAAATGTAAGTTTAAATAATTTCACGTAGCCGTTGTTCGGGAGGACAGACGTTTTCACAACGAGAGCCCACCCCTCCCCTCTCCTTCCTTTTGCCACCTTTTGTTGCTGAGTGTGACATCATATGGTATGGAATATCCCTTTGGTTGGTTTAGGTCAGCTGCTCTAGTGATGTTCCTTCCTCACCTCTTGCCCACCCCCAGCCTGCTGGCTCTGGGGGGGTTAGAGGAAGTCTTGATGCTGTGCCAGTATTGCTCAGCAGTAGACACAACACTGGTGTGATACCATTGCTGTTCTAGCTCCAAGTACAGAGCACAGCACTGTATGGGCTGCTGCAGGGAAAGTTAACTCCATCCCAGCCAGACACAGTACAACCTCCACCCCTTACTCCATAACATTTGTGTCACTTTCAGGTCCCACATACTTTAGTATATAAGTATTCTCTTCACCATTGTTCCTTGTCCTTTAACAGATTTACAGATAGGTACTTCTTTTCATTCTATAGGCCTTTCTCAAAAAATGTTCATAAGAACTAGCCACCAGGGCTCGGCAGCCCTTGCGAGGGAGGCTGATGAGGCATGGGCGGAGCCAGCAGCGCCCCCTCCCCTGCCATACAAAGGCAGCCCCTAGGGAGTGCGAGTGACCAGGAGCTCGGTGAACAGGATGGGCAAACAGGGCGTGGTGCATCAGTCAGGGCGTGGCGTGGCAGTTTGTGCAGCAGTTTGCACAGACAGGGCGAGCAGGGAGCGCACCCTCACCACTCTTTTCCAACAGTCTTTCCCAACGGTGGTTGTAACCTGCTCATGAAGAGTCGGGCCATGGTATCCACCAGGCAGAAAACCATGGCCTCCGCATCTCTTGTGGCCTCTCCAGCCACAGTCACCGATGTGGCTATCCAGACAGAGGTCTTGGGGAAAAACGCAGCTGTCCAGGTCTTGGGCTGCAGGGTGTGCCCAAGTCTTCTGTCGGTGTCCAACAGAAGCAGCGAGGGGTATGCCTGTGGGAGGTGTGCCCAGGTTGAAGAACTGCTCAGCCTGCTGACGGAGTTTTGGGAGGAGGTGAGTAGGCTGAGGAGCATCAGGGAGTCAGAGAGGGAAATTGACTGGTGGAAGCAGACTCTACCCCCCCGAAGCAGACTCACGAGCCTGCCACAACACTAGTAACAAAGGTTCCTCTATCCCACCAGGCAGCTGCTACACAGAAGCCAAAAGTTCCCCCATCCTGCCAGGCAGTAGAAGGGGACCTAGGCCAAGGGGAGGAATGAAAGCAGGTTTCTGCTTGGGGTGGTAGGCGAGCCCTGTCCCTGCCCACCTCACCTTCCCATCTACCCTTACATAACAGATATGAGGTTCTAGCACATGACAGTCAAAACAACAATGGAGATGAAAGCCCATCCTGGTTGGAAGGGGTGCCTAAGGCAAGGCAATCCACCTCCCGCACTGCTACATCTTCTGTCAAGAAAGAAAGAAGGGTTATCGTCATGGGGGAATCCCTGCTGAAAGGGAAAGAGGGCCCAATATGCCATCCGGACCCAACCCACAGGGAAGTCTGCTACCTCCCTGGGGTTCGTGTAAGAGACATTGCCAGGAAACTCACTCACCTGGTACGGCCCACCGACTACTATCCGCTACTGTTTTTTCAGGCTGGTAATGACGAAGTAGCAAGGAGAAGTCTGAGAGCGATCAAAAGGGACTTTAGGGCTTTGGGGCGACTACTTAAAGGATCAGGGGCACAGGTTGTGTTTGCCTCTGTCCTTCTGATAGGGGGGATCAATGCTGACAAGCAGACTTGTCTTATCAATACGTGGCTTCGAGACTGGTGCAACTGGCAGAACTTTGGGTTTTTCAATCACGGGAAGGTCAACACGACACCGGGCCTGCTGGCACCAGATGGGATGCGCCTCTCTCAGAGGGGGAAAAGGATTTTTGCCCAGGAGTTAGCAGGGCTGATAGACAGGGCTTTAAACTAGAGTCGAAGGGGGAAAGGGATAAAACCAGGTCTGCCGGTGATAAGCTAAGGGATGACGCACTAGAATCAGAGGGACTGTGTGCTAGTGAGGTCCTTCGGTCAGCTCCACAAGGTGCTGTGTGTAGGGAGGTGCATTTGAAGTGCTTCTACACAAACGCACGCAGTATGAGGAATAAAATGGACGAGCTAGAAGTCTTGGCCCAGTCCCGCAGCTACGACATCATCGGCATAAGCGAAACCTGGTGGGATGAGTCCTGTGGCTGGTGTGTTGCAATAGATGGTTACAGGCTCTTCAGGAGGGACAGGCAGGGTAGGCGAGGTGGCGGGGTGGCGATGTATGTGAAGCATGGGCTGGACTGTGTGGAACTTCAAGTTGGCGATTGAGAAGTTGAGAGCCTCTGGGTAAGGATTAAGGGACGAACAAATAAAGGGGATGTCGTTGTGGGAGTCTATTACAGACCACCCGGCCAGGATGACGACACCGATGAATTATTCTTTGAGGAACTAAGAGATACCTCGAGATCAACTCCCCTTGTCCTTATGGGGGACTTCAGCTTGCCAGACATCAACTAGAGACCTGTCAGTCTCACATCAGTGCCTGGTAAAAATATGGAGAAGATGATCCTTGAAGTTATTGAAGTGCATCTGGGGGACAATGCAGTCATTGGTCCCAGCCAACATAGGTTCACGAGGGGTAGGTCCTGTTTGACTAACTTGATTTCCTTTTATGATAACATCACCCATCTAGTCGACCAAGGGAAACCAGCTGATGTAATCTTTTTGGATTTCATTAAAGCTTTTGACACAGTCTCCCATAGGATCCTACTGGACAAAATGTCTAGCATACAGTTAAACAAAAACATCTTACGATGGGTGAGCAGTTGGCTGACGGGCAGGGCTCAAAGTGTTGTGGTAAATGGGGCCACATCAGGCTGGCGGACAGTCCCTAGTGGGGTCCCCCAAGGCTCCATTTTAGGGGCAGTCCTCTTCAATGTTTTTATAAACGATTTGGATATAGGACTAGAAGGTGTTTTGAGCAAATTTGCTGATGACACTAAACTTGGAGGAGTTGTAGACTCTGCTGAGGTTGGAAAGGCCTTGCAGAGAGATCTAGACAGATTGGAGAGCTGGGCAATCACCAACCGCATGAAGTTTAACAAAAGCAAGTGCCGGGTCCTTCACCTGGGACGGGGCAACCCTGGCTATACATACAGACTGGGGGATGAGACATGGGAGAGCAGCCCCGCAGAGAGGGATCTGGGGGTTTTGGTTGACAGCAAGCTGAATATGAGCCAGCAGTGTGCCCTGGCAGCCAGGAGGGCCAACTGTATCCTGGGGTGCATCAAGCACGGCATTGCTAGTCGGTCGAGGGAAGTGATTGTCCCACTCTACTCTGCGCTGGTGCGGCCTCACCTCGAGTACTGTGTGCAGTTCTGGGCACCATGGTACAAAAAGGACGTGAAACTATTGGAGAGTGTCCGGAGAAGGGTGACGAAGATGGTGAAGGGCCTAGAGGGGATCTATCTATAAAGGGCCTCATCTGATTGGTCTCCTTGATCAGGTGCCTTCCCTGTAATCCTGACCCATAAGCTCTCTGTCAGCTCCTCATCCATTCCCAGGCAGAGCTCCATGCACTCCAGCTGCTCATTGACATAGAGGGTGATGCTCCCTCCTCGCCTCACCTGCCTGTCCTTCCTAAAGAGCTTGTATCTTTCCATTCCAACACTCCAACTTAACTGAATCATTTAACCAAAACAGTACAAATAATAATAATAAAAATATTTCTTCTCCCATTGCCCATTATGTTCATCCAAAAAATCACGCAGGGCAACAGCAACTAGACGCTTGATAACATAATGATCAGAGAAAATATTCTAACACTCACCTTTTTAATAGCTACAATCTGATTGGTGTTCTTATCCCTTGGTTTATGGACAGTAGCAAACTACAGAGAAAGTGATAGTCTCTCATGACGACAGCAGCAGGATTACTCACAAGTAGCATACCATGCACTGCTGTGTCAGAAGCTTGGGAATTGCTATGGTAGATATGGCCCCTGAGCCATCCAGTCCCAGGCTGGAGAGTAGCCCATGTCAGCACTTCCTCTGAGGAGGCCATGAGATCCTGCTGCCACCGTGGTGATAAGGGACAACCTACCGCCCCCAGCCATCTCCTCAGCGTGAGGCCAGCCCTCTCACTCTATAACTGCAGCACCTCCCACCTCACTGCAGCCCCTCCATTGACAAGAAGGCAAACACCAAGGTCATTTGATTGCCTCAGTAAGCTGCAACTGCATTAGATAACTGTGGTGGTTTAACCCGGTCAGCAGCTGAACACCACACAGCCGTTCGCTCACCCTCCCCCCTCCCTCTCTGGGATGGGGGAGAGAAACGGGAAAGTGAAGCCTGTGGGTTGAGATAAAGACAGTTTATTAAGACAGGATAATAATAATAACAATAATAATGATAATAGTACTACTAATAATAATGTGTACGAAACAAGTGATACACAATGCAATTGCTCATCACCTGCTGACTGATGCCCAGCCTATCCCCAAGCAGCCAGCTCCCCCACCCCAGCTATCCACCCTTATATATTGTTCAGCATGACGTCAGATGGTATGGAATACCCCTTTGGCCAGTTTGGGTCAGCTGTCCTGGGTCTGTCCCCTCCCAGCTCCTGCTGCATCCCTAGCCTGCCCGCTGGCAGGACAGAGCGAGAAGCTGAAAAGTCCTTGGCTTGGTGTAAGCACTGCTCTACAACAATTAAAACATCAGCATGTTATCAGCACTCTTCTCATCCTAATCCAAAACATAGCACCCTACCAGCTACTAGGAGGAAACTTAACTCTGTCCTAGCTGAAACCAGGACAGATATCCACCCCTTATTCCATACCATTTATGTCATGCTCAGGTTACACTCTTTCCAATACATTCTAATTAATCACCATTTTCGTCTATGGTATATAGCAATCATGGCAGTGATGACATACAGTATTATATAATAATTAACATAATACAATTCAACTCATGGGCTATTCTCACCCAGTATTAAATCCCCTTGAGGTACACACCGGACCTCCCCATCCTTTTGCATTACCCACCAAGTGCATCCAGGTCCCTGGGCAAAAGCAATCCCACGAATGGGTTTGCCTTTTCTTGAGGCAGGAGTAGCCCAGACTGTCTTACCCAGCATGTTTCTTACGTGCACTACAGGAACTTTATCCCCTTCTACAGTGCGTAACATGTTTGATTGGGCAGGTCCAGCTCGGTTGGCAGATCCCCTAGTATTGACTAACCAGGTGGCCTTTGCCAAATGTGTTTCCCAATTTTTGAATGTCCCAGCACCCATTGCTTTCAGTGTAGTCTTTAACAGTCCATTGTATCGCTCAACTTTCCCGGAGGCTGGTGCATGATAGGGGATGTGATACACTCACTCAATACCATGTTCTTTGGCCCAAGTGTCTATAAGGTTGTTTCGGAAATGAGTCCCATTGTCTGACTCAATTCTTTCTGGGGTGCCATGTCGCCATAGGACTTGCTTTTCAAGGCCCAGGATAGTGTTCCGGGCGGTGGCATGGGGCACAGGATATGTTTCCAGCCATCCGGTGGTTGCTTCCACCATTGTAAGTACGTGTCGCTTTCCGTTGCGGGTTTGAGGGAGTGTGATGTAATCAATCTGCCAGGCCTCTCCATATTTATATTTCAGCCATCGTCCTCCATACCAGAGAGGCTTTGACCGTTTGGCTTGTTTAATTGCAGCACATGTTTCACAATCATGAATAACCTGTGCTATAGTGTCCATGGTCAGGTCCACCCCTCGGTCACGAGCCCATCTGTATGTTGCATCTCTACCTTGATGGCCTGAGGTGTCATGGGCCCATCGGGCTATAAATAATTCACCTTTATGTTGCCAGTCCAGGTCCACCTGAGCCACTTCAATCTTAGCAGCCTGATCCACCTGCTGGTTGTTTTGATGTTCTTCAGTAGCCCGATTCTTGGGCACATGAGCATCTACATGGCGTACCTTTACAACCAGGTTCTCTACCCGGGCAGCAATATCTTGCCACAATGCAGCAGCCCAGATGGGTTTGCCTCTGCGCTCCCAGTTGTTCTGCTTCCATTGCTGTAACTACCCCCACAGGGCATTTGCTACCATCCATGAATCAGTATAGAGATAGAGAACTGGCCACTTTTCTCATTCAGCAATATCTAAAGCCAGCTGAATGGCTTTCACTTCTGCAAACTGACTCGATTCACCTTCTCCCTCAGCAGCTTCTGCAACTCGTCGTGTAGGACTCCATACAGCAGCTTTCCATCTCCGATGCTTTCCCACAATACGACAGGACCCATCAGTGAACAGGGCATATTTCTTCTCATTTTCTGGTAGCTTGTTGTACAGTGGGGCTTCTCCAGCACGGGCCACCTCCTCCTCTGATGATATCCCAAAGTATTTGCCTTCTGGCCAGTCCATAATCACTTCCAGGATTCCTGGGCGACTGGGGTTTCCTATCCAAGCCCGCTGAGTAATCAGTGCAACCCACTTGCTCCATGTAGCATCAGTTGCATGATGTGTAGAGGGGACCCTTCCTTTGAGCATCCAGCCTAGTACCGGCAGTTGGGGTGCCAGGAGGAGCTGCGCTTCAGTACCGACCACTTCCGAAGCAGATCGAACTCCTTCATATGCTGCCATTATCTCCTTTTCGGTGGGAGTGTAGCGGGCCTCAGATCCTCTGTATCCCCAACTCCAAAACCCCAGGGGTCGACCTTGAGTTTCCCCAGGTTCTTTCTGCCAGAGGCTCCAGGTGGGGCCATTCTCCCCGGCTGCGGTGTAGAGCACATTCTTTACATCTGGTCCTGTTCGGACTGGCCCAAGGGCTACTGCATGAACTATTTCCTGCTTAATTTGTTCAAAGGCTTGTCGTTGCTCAGGGCCCCATTCAAAAGCATTCTTCTTACGGGTTACTTGGTAGAGCAGGTTTACAATCAGACTGTAATTTGGAATGTGCATTCTCCAAAAACCCACAACACCTAGGAAAGTTTGTGTTTCTTTTTTGCTAGTTGGTGGAGACATAGCTGTTATTTTGTTGATCACATCCATTGGGATTTGACGACGTCCATCTTGCCATTTTATTCCTAAAAACTGGATCTCTCGTGCGGGTCCTTTAACTTTATTTTGTTTTATGGCAAAACCGGCCTTCAGAAGGATTTGGACTATTTTCTTCCCTTTCTCGAAAACTTCCTCTGCAGTGTCACCCCACACAATGATGTCATCGATGTACTGCAGGTGTTCAGGAGCTTCCCCCTGCTCCAGCGCAGACTGGATCAGTCCATGGCAAATGGTAGGGCTGTGTTTCCACCCCTGGGGCAGTTGATTCCAGGTGTATGGGACTCCCCTCCAAGTGAAAGCAAACTGTGACCTGTACTCCGCTGCTAGAGGGATGGAGAAAAATGCATTAGCGATATCAATTGTGGCGTACCACTTGGCTGCCTTTGATTGCAGTTCGTACTGGAGTTTTAGCATGTGCAGCAGTGCTAATAATAATAATAATGATAATAGTACTACTAATAATAATGTGTACGAAACAAGTGATGCACAGTGCAATTACTCACCACCCGCTGACCGATGCCCAGCCTATCCCCGAGCAGCTGGCCCCCCCAACCCCAGCTAGCCACCCCTATATATTGTTTAGCATGACGTCAGATGGTATGGAATGATAGATGGTATGGATGATAGCTTCCTGACGCAGCTGGTTAGAGAGCCTACCAGGGGAGGTGCCCCGCTAGACCTTCTGTTCACAAACAGTGACGGACTGGTGGGAGATGTGGTGGTCGAGAGCTGTCTTGGGCAGAGTGACCACGAAATGGTTCAGTTCTCTATTCTTGGCGAAGTCAGGAAGGGGACCAGTAAAACCACTGTCTTGGACTTCCGGAGGGCTGACTTTGAGCTGTTCAGGACACTGGTTGGCAGAGTCCCTTGGGAGGAGGTTCTGAAGGGCAGAGGAGTCCAGGAAGGCCGGGCACTCTTCAAGAAGGAAATCTTAATGGCTCAGGAGCGGTCTGTCCCCACGTGCCCAAAGACGAGCCGGCGCGGAACTAGACCGGCCTGGCTGAACAGAGAGTTGTGGCTCGAGCTTAGGAGAAAAAGGAGGGTTTATAATCTTTGGAAAAGAGGGCGGGCTACTCAAGAGGACTATAAGGATGTTGCGAGGCTGTGCGGGGACAAAATTAGAAAGGCCAAAGCTCATCTGGAGCTCAATCTGGCTACTGCCGTTAAAGATAACAAAAAAAGTTTTTACAAATACATCAACACAAAAAGGAGGACTAAGGAGAATCTCCATCCTTTACTGGATGTGGGGGGAAACTTAGTTACAAAAGATGAGAAAAAGGCTGAGGTGCTTAATGCCTTCTTTGCCTCAGTCTTTAGCGGCAAGACCAGTGTTTCTCTGGATACCCGGTACCCTGAGCTGGTGGAAGGGGATGGGGAGCAGGATGTGGCCCTCACTATCCACGAGGAAATGGTTGGCGACCTGCTACAGCACTTGGATGTACGCAAGTCGATGGGGCCGGATGGGATCCACCCGAGGGTACTGAGCGAACTGGCGGAGGAGCTGGCCAAGCCGCTTTCCATCATTTATTGGCAGTCCTGGCTATCAGGAGAGGTCCCAGTTGACTGGCGGCTAGCAAACATGACGCCCATCTACAAGAAGGGCCGGAGGGTAGACCCGGGGAACTATAGGCCTGTTAGTTTGACCTCAGTGCCAGGGAAGCTCATGGAGCAGATTATCTTGAATGTCGTCACGCGGCACTTGAAGGGCAACTAGGCAATCAGGCCCAGTCAGCATGGGTTTATGAAAGGTAGGTCCTGCTTGACGAACCTGATCTCCTTCTATGACCAAGTGACGCGCTTGGTGGATGAGGGGAAGGCTGTGGATGTGATCTACCTTGACTTCAGTAAGGCTTTTGACACCGTTCCCCACAACATTCTCCTCAAGAAACTGGCTGCTCGTGGCTTGGACTGGCGTACGCTTTGTTGGGTTAAAAACTGGCTGGATGGCCGGGCCCAAAGAGTTGTGGTGAATGGAGTTAAATCCAGTTGGAGGCCGGTTACTAGTGGAGTCCCCCAGGGCTCAGTGCTGGGGCCAGTCCTCTTTAATATCTTTATCGATGACCTGGACGAGGGGATCGAGTGCACCCTCAGTAAGTTTGCAGATGACACCAAGTTAGGTGCGTGTGTCGATCTGCTCGAGGGAAGGAAGGCTCTGCAGGAGGATCTGGATAGGCTGGACCGATGGGCTGAGGTCAACTGCATGAAGTTCAACAAGGCCAAGTGCTGGGTCCTGCACCTGGGGCGCAACAACCCCAAGCAGCGCTACAGGCTGGGAGATGAGTGGCTGGAAAGCTGCCTGGCCGAGAAGGACCTGGGAATACTGGTTGATAGGCAGCTGAATATGAGCCAGCAGTGTGCCCAGGTGGCCAAGAAGGCCAACAGCATCCTGGCCTGTATAAGAAGCAGTGTGGCCAGTAGGTCTAGGGGAGTGATTGTCCCCCTGTACTCGGCTCTGGTGAGGCCGCACCTCGAGTAGTGTGTTCAGTTTTGGGCCCCTCGCTACAAGAAGGACATGGAGGTGCTCGAGCGAGTAAAGAGAAGGGCAACGAAGCTGGTGTGGGGTCTGGAGAACAAGTCTTACGAGGAGCGGCTGAGGGAGCTGGGGTTGTTTAGCCTGGAGAAGAGGAGGCTCAGGGGTGACCTTATCGCTCTCTATAGGTACCTTAAAGGAGGCTGTAGAGAGGTGGGGGTTGGTCTATTCTCCCACGTGCCTGGTGGCAGGACGAGGGGGAATGGGCTAAAGTTGCGCCAGGGGAGGTTTAGGTTGGATATTAGGAAGAACTTCTTTACCGAAAGGGTTGTTAGGCATTGGAATGGGCTGCCCAGGGAAGTGGTTGAGTCGCCATCCCTGGAGGTCTTTAAAAGACGTTTAGATGTAGTCCTTAGTGATATGGTTTAGTGGAGGTCTTGTTAGTGTTAGGACAGAGGTTGGACTAGATGATCTTGGAGGTCTCTTCCAACCTAGATGATTCTGTGATTCTGTGAATACCCCTTTGGCCAGTTTGGGTCAGCTGTCCTGGGTCTGTCCCCTCCCAGCTCCTGCTGCACCCCTAGCCTGCCCGCTGGCAGGACAGAGGGAGAAGCTGAAAAGTCCTTGGCTTGGTGTAAGCACTGCTCTGCAACAATTAAAACATCAGCATGTTATCAGCGCTCTTCTCATTCTAATCCAAAACACAGCACCCTACCAGCTACTAGGAGGAAAATTAACTCTGTCCTAACTGAAACCAGGACAATAACACTGCCTACTCAACCTCACTCTGTCTCAGCTGCTGCAACGAAATTCATAGTTATAGACTACAAACTATCGTTTTCTTAACGTTTTCTTAAAATTCAAACCTAGAGGTATCCTTTTTTCATGAGAGGTGCTCCAGCCCCTTGATCATCTTCGTGGTCCTCCTCTGGACCCGTTCTAACAGATCAACATCCTTCTTGTTCTGGGAGCCCCAGACCTGGATGCAGTATTCCAAGTGGGCCCTCACAAGGGCAGAGTAGAGGGGGACAGTCACCTCCCTTGACCTGCTGGCCACTCCTCTTTAGATGCAGCCCAGGATGCAGTTGGCCTTCTGGGCTGCAAGTGTGCACTGCTGGCTCATGTTGAGCTTTTCATCCACCACAACGTAGCTCCCTTCTGAAACAGTTAATAATTTAAATAATCCAACAACAACCTGTTTTGTTGCCAGCATCAGATCAGATATTCAGGGAAGACAGCTGCTACACAGCTGCCAACTGGATATCACTGCCAGACAGAAGTTTTGTAGCTACTAAGAACAACCACAAAGTTTTAATCTTTGAGAATACTTCAGTGTCCCTTTCCTGCCAGCAAAATCATTTCTCAAAAACAGTTATATTGCCAACTTTGTATAATGACCAATTAGACATTTTAATGATGTAGACATCAAATATATTTAATTATTAGTTAGCCATCAACAGAAAATCTCTCAATCACAAATTAATATAGTGTCAACCTTTTTACCCTTCATATTAGGGTTTTTATTAAAGCTATCAGTATACAATTACTTATTATATTGAAGAATTGCCTTTATTATGAATACAATACTTCATTTCTCAACAGTAGCAAACAAACTGTCTTCAGTAATTATTCTGGACCTCCACGCTGTAAAAGAAAAATAGACAGTTAAATATATTCCACTGAAAGAAGGGGAAAGGGAGATCTGATCTTCTTTTGCACTGTTAGAGATTAATAGTGTTCTAATTTTAAATTCTTATAAATTAAAATCAATATCTAAATAAGAACATGCACTGAGTATGAAAGTGTCAGCACCCATCAGTAACAAGTCAGTTTTGGGGGGGATATATAAAAAAAAACAAAAAAAACAAAACACCTGTAGCCTATAAATACAGCTGCTTTCTCCCACTCTGAAGAAACCTGACTGTTACTCACTTTAGAAAGGTGTGATAAACACAGCAGTAGTGAACAGAAGGTTTAGAATTATTTTCACTGCCCTAATTCCAAAGTGCAAAGTAAAAACAAAGCCCAGGCCAGCCATTATGATCCTTATGAGAAATCAGAAATCTATTATTTTGCCAACAAAATTATTTCAGAACTTACCTTACAGTTTAAAAAATATATATATGCTAGCAGTCAAGGAGTGTATTGCTATGGAAAACAATTCATTTTCTCTTATCATAGTACCCTACTAGTGCATGCAGGAAAACTCATGTCCTCTACTAACATGATTAGACTTTATGTAAACTTGTTTAAGAAAAGCTACATTAGTGTCTTTTTTGTTTCAAACTAACACCACTCCAGCTCTTCAAATTTTGTGCATTCTCCCTTTTTAAGTAACAATGTTTACAAGTGAAAATTGTTACAGAAGAAAAGTAGCTATTTTTTGTCTTTCATGTAAAATGCCATAATTGCAAATATATTGCAGGAAATATTTATATCAAGTTTAATAAAATGTTTCCACTAATAGAAATCTGAGAGTTAATTTACTAATAACTAACTAACTTATAAAAACTTATAGTTTGAAAAATATTTTGAACTTCAGGTACCTGTTAATAGCCTCTGCTGGTCTATGTACAGACTCATGCTCCTGTCAAACATTCAAATTACACATTAATAGCTGTTATAAAACAGGTAGTGACAAAAATTAATGTAGGTGTCCTGGTTTCAGCTAGGACAGAGTTAATTTTCCTCCTAGTAGCTGGTAGGGTGCTATGTTTTGGATTAGGATGAGAAGAGCGCTGATAACATGCTGATGTTTTAATTGTTGCAGAGCAGTGCTTACACCAAGCCAAGGACTTTTCAGCTTCTCGCTCTGTCCTGCTAGCGAGCAGGCTAGGGATGCAGCAGGAGCTGGGAGGGGACAGACCCAGGACAGCTGACCCAAACTGGCCAAAGGGGTATTCCATACCATCTGACGTCATGCTGAACAATATATAGGGGTGGCTAGCCGGGGTGGGGGGGGCCGGCTGCTCAGGGATAGGCTGGGCATCGGTCAACGGGTGGTGAGCAATTGCATTGCGCATCACTTGTTTCGTACACATTATTATTAGTAGTACTATTATCATTATTATTGTTATTGTTATTATTATTTTCCTGTCTTAATAAACTGTCTTTATCTCAACTCACAGGCTTCACTTTCCCGTTTCTCTCCCCCATCCCAGAGAGGGAGGGGGGAGGGTGAGCGAACGGCTGTGTGGTGTTTAGCTGCCAGCCGGGCTAAACCACAGCAGTAGGCTATGGCTATTGCTAGCTTTCTGTATCTGTTTAAAGTCTGTACCTCTCTATTCAGTGATACCACAAGCTACTAAAGAGTAAGAGTTAGGTACCTTGTGTACTAAGAATTTGTAGTTTGGGTATTGTGCATCAAAGATAGCTGCTAGTGGGATTCTGCAGGGCTCCATTTTAGGGACAGGTCTTTTCAATGCTTTTCTAAATGATCTGGATACAGGACAGTATGCCTATGCATACTAGGCAAGATTGTAGATGATACTAAATTAGGAGCTGTTGACTCCCACAAGGGTAGAGAGGCATTGCAAAGAGACCTTGATAGATTAAAGGGCTAAGCAATCACCAACCACATTAAAATTAAAAGAGCCAAGTGCTGGATTCTGCACCTAGGAGAGGGTAATCCTGGATATACATACAGAATGGGGGATGAGAGGCTAGAGAGCAGCTCTGCAGAAAGGGATCTGGGGGTTCCGGTTAAACGCAAGTTGAATATGAGTCAACAGTGTGCCCTGGCAGCCAAGAAGGGTGTACTGAGTCTGGCTGGGATGGAGTTAACTATCCCTGCAATGGTCCATATAATGCTCCGCTCTGCACTTGTAGCTAGAACAGCATTGGTATCAAACCAATGTTTTGTCTATTGCTGAACAATGCTGGCACAGCATCAAGACTCTCTCCAACCCCTCCCCCTCCCCCAGCCAGTAGGCAGGAAGTGGTCAAGTGTGGAGGGGACATCACCAGGGCAGCTGACCTAAACTGACCAAAGGGATATTTCCATACCATATGATGTCACACTCAGCAATAAAAGGATCTCGTTATGAAGACGTCTATCCTCCCGAACAACCGCTATGCGTACTGAGGCCCTGCTTCCCAGGACATGGATGAACATCGCTCACTGATGGGAAGTAGAGAATAATATTTTTCTTCACTCTATACTTCCATGCGGATTTTGCAGGAAGTCAGCTCATTTAGTGAGGGAAGAAGCTCCACCTAAGAAGTTCTGGGAGGGAGAAGTCAAAGAGGCAGGTAGCTCTAAAGCTGAGCCATCACAAAAACAAGAGGAAGAGACAGAAATCATAAACGAGTCAGAAACTACCCGATCCCTATCCCTGAGTGAGTTGCGAGATATATGAAGGGATTTCCGTCGTCACCCAGGTGAGCACATTCTCACCTGGCTGTTCCGATGCTTGGACACTGGAGCCAGTAGTCAAGAACTAGAAGGCAGGGAAGCCAAGCAGCTGGGATCCCTCTCTAGAGAAAGGGTCATCGACAGAGAAAATGGGAGAGAGGCACAGGTTCTCAGCCTCTGGAGGCAACTCCTGTCAGGTGTGAAGGAAAGATATCCCTGCAAGGAAGATACTGTATATCAACTAGGTAAGTGGACCACCATGGAGAAAGGTCTCCAGCACCTGAGGGAATTAGCCGTGCTGGAGATGGTTTATAGTGATTTGGACAATGACCAGACACCCAGAGATCCTGATGAAGTCCAGTGCACGCCATCCACATGGCGGATGTTTGCACGGAGCACACCATCATCACATGCTAGCACGCTGGCAGCAATAAACTGGAGAGACGGGATAGGACCAACAGTGGATGTTGCGTCCAGCCAGCTTCAGCAATATGAACAAAATCTCTCTGCCCCACTAAGGGCCGTCATCTCAGCGGTGGAGAAACTGTCCCAACAGGTCCATCACCTTGAAGAACATAGATCTTCCTCCTCATCCAGATGGAGCGGTATCTCAGTCATTAAGAGTCAGCATTTTCCTGCTCAAGGGAGAGAGTACCATGGATGCACAGCACATGGCACACTGTGGTTTTATCTGTGAGACCACGGGGAAGACATGAGGAAGTGGGATGGTGAACCTACCTTGATCCTAGCAGCTCAGGTACGTGAAGTACAAGGAAATACAGCAGCAAAAAGCGGGTGTCCTACGAAAATTACTGCTCTGGTTTCTGTTGGGCAGTTCCCCCGACTGAGTAGAAGGGCTGATGTTATTCTTGACCCTGATAGATTCACATTTACAAGAATTAAATGATAGATACTCCAACCAGGACGAGAGGGGCCCTGCCTCTGGCCAGGAAGAGGAAAGGGACAACTAGATTTACTGGACTGTGGGGATCCTATGGCCTGGCACATCAGACCCACAGCAGTACGAGGCTCTAGTGGACACCGGTGTGCAGTGTACCCTAATGCCATCAGGCTACCAAGGGACAGAACCCAGCTGTATTTCTGGAGTGACAGGGGGATCCCAACAGTTAACTGTACTGGAGGCTGAAGTGAGCCTAACTGGGAATGAGTGGCAAAAGCACCCCTTTGTCACTGGCCCAGAAGCTCAGTGCATTCCTGGCATAAAGGAGATATCCTCAGGAGAGGATATTTCAAGGACCCAAAAGGGTACCAGTGGGCTTTTGGCATAGCAGCCTTAAATACAGAGAACAATAAAGAGCTGTCTACCTTGCCCGGTCTCTCAGAGGACCCTTCTGTTGTGGGGTTGCTGAGGGCTGAAGAACACCAAGTGCCAATCGCTGCCAGAACTATGCACCAGCAGTAATATTGTACCAACAGAGACTCCCTGATTCCCATCCATAAGCTAATTGGTCAACTGGAGAGACAAGGAGTGATCAACAAGACTCTCTCAACCTTTAATAGTCCTTTATGGCCAGTACAAAAGTCTAATGGAGAGTGGAGGCTAACAGTGGACTATGAATGAAGTCACGCCACTGCTGAGTGCTGCACATGCTAAAACTCCAGTACGAACTGCAATCAAAGGCAGCCAAGTAGTATGCCACAATTGATATCGCTAATGCATTTTTCTCCATCCCTTTAGCAGCAGAGTGCAGGCCACAGTTTGCTTTTACTTGGAGGGGTGTCCAGTACACCTGGAATCGACTGCCCCAGGAGTGGAAACACAGCCCTACCATTTGCCATGGACTGATCCAGACCACACTGGAACAGGGGGGGAGCTCCTGAACACCTGCAGTACAGCGATGACATCCTCGTGTGGGGTGACACAGCAGAAGTTTTTGAGAAAGGGAAGAAAATAATTACATTCTCCTGAAAGCTGGTTTTGCCATTAAACAGGGTAAGGTCAAGGGACCTGCACAGGAAATCCAGTTCTTGGGGGTAAAATGGCAGGATGGATGTCGCCACATCCCAATGGATGTGATCAACAAAATAATGGCTATGTCTCCGCCAACTAGCAAAAAAGAAACACAAGCTTTCCTAGGCCTTGTGGGATTCTGGAGAATGCATGTTCCATGTCAGCTTGTGAGTCCTCTATATCGAGTGACTCGAAAGAGGAACTATTTCAAGCGGGGCCCTGAGCAACAACAGGCCTTTGAACAAATCAAACAAGAAATAGCTCATGCAGTAGCCCTTGGGCCTCTCCATACAGGACCAGCTGTGCAAAACCTACTTTACACTGCGGCCGCGGAGCATGGCCTCACCTGGAGCCTCTGGCAGAAGACCCCAGGAGAAACTCGAGGTCGACCTCTGGGTTTCTGGAGCCGGGGCTATCGAGGATCAGAAGCCAACTACACCCCAACTGAAAAGGAGATAGTAACAGCATCTGAGGGGGTTCGAGCCGCTTTAGAAGTTGTGGGTACAGAAGCACAGCTTGTCTTGGCACCACGGCTACCTGTGTTACATTGGATGTTCAAAGGGTAAATCCCCACTACACACCATGCAACCGACGCTACATGGAGTAAGTGGGTAGCGTTAATTACGCAGGGGGCTCAAATTGGAGAATCCAACTGCCCAGGAATCCTGGAAGAGATCATGGACTGGACAGAAGGCAGGGATTTCGGAGTACCAGCGGAAGAGCTAACTCGTGCCAAAGAGGTACCACCATATAATGAATTGCCAGAAGATGGAAAGCATTGTTTGGTTCACTGACAGATCATGTTGCATGGTAGGGAGCCATCGGAAGTGGAAAGGTGCTGCGTGGAGTCCCACACTATTTGTGGAAGCCATGGAAGAGGAAGGCAAGTCGAGTCAGAATACAGAAGTGAAAGCCATCCAACTGGCCCTAAAAATTGCTGAAAGAGAACAGTGGCCAGTTCTCTGTACTTTTCTCTTGCCACCATCTATGAGTCAGTGTAAATATATTCAGTATCTTTATACTGACTCATGGTTGGTGGCAAACGCTCTGTGGAGGTGGCTACAGCAATGGAAACAGAGGAACTGGCAGCACAGAGGTAAACCTATCTGGGCTGTGGCATTGTGGCAAGATATTGCTACCCGGGTAGAGAACCTGGCTGTAAAAGTATGGCATGTAGATGCTCTCATGCCCAAGAGTCGTGCCACCAAAGAATAAGAAAGAGGTGGACCAGGCTTCAAAAACTGAAATTGAAACCCACCAAGGCAAGCATTACGTACTTACCAGAGTAGAAGCAACTACCGGGTGGCTGGAAACATACCCAATAAACATGCCACTGCCCAAAACACCATCTTGGGCCTGGAAAGGCAAATTCTATGGTGCCATGGTACACCAGAGATCTGAGTCAGACAATGGGAGTCACTGCTGAAATAATCTTGTCACCTCCTGGGCCAAGAGGTATGGCATTGAATGGGTTCAAGAAGCATTTAGACAATGCTCTCAGAAATATGATTTGGGTTTTGGTGGTTCTGTGTGGATCCAGGAGTTGGAAGGGACCCACAAGTATCATCGAGTCCAGCTCAGGATATTCTATGATTCTGCTGAAGCTCTGAGTACATGCTTACCAAGAATTACAATGTAATACCATATTTGAAACTTTGAAGAACCTGTAGGAATCATATAAAAGCTAGGTAAATACAGAGATTACGCACAAACAAGTGAAACTTACTTTAATATATTCAATCTCTTCATCTGACATAAGTTTTCTTCTGAATTTCTGAGTTAAGGTTCTTGCCAATTCAGAAGTGTCTGGTGCCCCTTGTACCCTACTGACAGGTGAAATATTTTGGAAGGCCAGTGGTCTGCCTCCTACAGACTCTTGTGCTTTTGAAGCTTGGGGCAATGGCGTACTTGCTTGTAGAGATTCCTGTACTGAAACCCAGAATGTAAAACCATTTACGGAAATATAACAAGAGTGTAAAATGAATTAGATGAATAGTAGATAAAAGTTACCAGTTACTGATGATTAATTTTCCTCATTATAACAAATATTTATAAGAATTAAAATACTCTCCTTTTCACAACCTGTTTTTGTTGTTGTTAAATATATCAGGAGCACAGTGAAAACATTCTGAAATTAAAAGAAAGCATATTTGAGTGGCAGAAATACTGATGTGGAAACAGAAGATAAATCACCATATATCTTAACAGGCTTTTTTTCCACTGGGAAGCTGCACTTGCAGAAAAAGCATAAAGTATCATAAATGTGTGTGTAGAAAGGGTTATGTAGAAAGATAACAAAGATAAATAACTAAGATCCACTGAGATGATGCTTCTTGTTTACTGTATATGTAAAGACATGAAAAAAAGATAAAGACTTACAGAAAGATAAACCTTACAACAGTGACATACCACAACATGCAGTGCAATGTTGTACCCATTTTTAATATTATATAATGGTAGCATATCAAATTATGTTAATGATGTGCAGAATGAACACCACATATTGGACATCACCAATCAAACTGTTAATGAAATGCGGAAACCAAGGAGAGCATGAAATACTTCACAGAAGATGGCCAGGAGCCAGGCTTAATGAATTCACATTAGAGAAGTTGTCTTCAGTTTGAGGATAGGAAAGCAGATGACAAAAGGGCAGCATTTATCAAAGGCAGCATTTTGGACCTTAGTTCTGTCCCACCATGGCTGATCTTACAGTGAAACTATTAATTTACCAAACCAGGCAGGACTGAGTCTCATAGTACTTACTTCAGAAGCACTCAGGCCTCTATATAAGGTTAAAACACCTGATAAAGCAGAATGCTTCCACAGGATGTCCTTCTCCGTGCACCTGAAAAATGAGCAAGACAAATGCAACATCTAAACAACTGGGACAGAATGACTATATAATTATAAAATAAGCAGCATCGAGATTGAACAGACCTGGATGAGTCAAAGAATGCAAAGAGTTAAAATGACAGCATTGTCTGCTTCTCTCCTGCTGCCTCCAATAAGATCAGTAAGGACAAAGGAGAGGAGGAGGAGTCTGTTTTAGCCATAGTGAGTATGAGTCAATATCAGGATAGGGATGTCAAAAAGCTGCAGCAAAATGATCAAACTACTACTGGGTGTTAAAAAAAAAAAAAGACATTCAGAATGTCTCAGTCAGAAGATTGTATCTGAAAGTTGCAAGTTGATCAGGTGGTTCAGGAACAAAGGAAGATCCCAAACAGAGCGAGGAGGAAGAGAGCCCATCTAACGTATCACAATCTGAACAGGGTACATGCCATTAAGCTGAAATTTTTAAATTTAAGAGTAGGAGGCAAAGGGTGCAGAAGATAAAAACAGAAGAAAGCTGCTTATCAGCTTTCTAACAACACACAACTAATAAATTGTTTTGGCTATTAATGACTAGAATGTATTTTTGTTTCAAGAAATAACACACCTTATATATGAAAAACAAGAAACAGTTTCTCCAAGCTTGTTTTATATGCCACAAAAATATTTAGAGATTTGTCTAAGATTTCCTCTTTTGTAGATTTTCAAGTCTGATGTGTAGATGGAATAGAAACATTAGCCAATTAAAAACACAATAAGTCAAGATTCAAAAGTACCAGACCTAATACTGCTGTTGCTTTAGCTCAGATAGTCTCTACTACAGTTTTCCCTTTCCTATTTGAGACCATCCTATTGCAGTAGTAATGTGACAAAAGAATTTGGCTGGGCTTTCAAGCATCCATGTCCCTAAAAGTATAGTCTTGATCTGCAGAGCTCTGTTTGGCTATGTAGAAGCAGCAATCTAGTACAGTGAAATGCAGTTATTGCTACAGTGTTTGAGCAACATGAGACAGATTGCAATTTACTACCGAGGTGACAGAACCCAATTAAGGTAGAAAGGTCTCACATACTTAAAAGATATAGTCACAAAAATCTTCTGATGAAGAGAGAAACATTAGGTAAATAACATGTTTTTTTTAAGACTTTGAGAAAGCAATTCACTGGCATGAGAGGTGGTGCAATTGGCTAAACTGTGTACAATATACAGAATTCTGACAGAAAGTTATTGCAAAAATATTTCCTGAAGAATTCAAAGGTAAGTCAGAAGTGGCATTGATGTGCACTGTAGATACTTTGTAATGTTAATGTGTTAATGGATAAACTAAACTTATAGCTAAATCACAAGAGTGATAATGCTGTGGCAAATATATGGTACAGTTACTCATATATTAAGATTCTTCCAATTGTTCTTTACTGAATATTTACTCTTCATATTGTTTTATAAAGTTAAGTGTTTAAAGTCTGAAGATAAGTTTCTGAAATTTAAAATCCAGATGTTTTAGCCATCATTAATGTTTGAATATCAGCAGAAAAGGTGAATCTTCAGATGACTAAACAAACTTCTTGCTTCTAAGAGATCCTTTTAGTGATGAAAAAAAATGACTCGAGTATCAGGAAAAAAAAGATATAGGTAATGAACTAAAAAGAATAAGTCAAAACAGCCATCATTTCTAAACAAATGAGAATAATATAATAGAGCTTCATAAGACATCTGCTTTTTTTAGTTTCAAATGCTTTATTGATTCAAAAGGATTATTAAAACAACATACAGCTCATATAACTGATGTCTAAATGTAATGGTATAAGGGATCCTATAAATATCAACATAGCTATAGGTATAAAAATTGAGGTGTCAAAGATGGCCATGAATATATATTTTTTTCTTAACATTAATTAATAGCACTAGGAAACACTTCTTAAAATGTACAGTGGGATGGCTCTTCCAGCTATAATCAGGGTTTTAAATATCACATACATTGCACACTCCAATTAGGAAAAGAAGGAATAAGGAAAATGCAACATTATTTCTGCAAATTTCATTGAATGCCTAAGGCTGCTTCAAACTGACTTTGGCACAATTACTTCAGGTAAATATTAGTACTTGCAGAAATGTGTAAGTAGGAAAACAACACTGGAAATCTTGGGAATCTTAACCAAGAAATAAAGACATGCATGTATTATATGTATTCCCACAGTTGTAGAGAGTCTGAAGAGTCAAAAAGTTACCTACAAACTAAAACAGTTCCAGAAACCCTACTCAAAATCAGTTGAGTCATTTAGTCGAAGCAGAAAAAGCGTGTGCTGGTTCTTGTATAAAACAGGTAATGCAAAGAAATGTGGTGCAAGTTTTATTTATAGATGAAATACTTTTAGGTCTGGGACTACTTTTTCTGCCCGGGTACTTAACAGAGTATGTGGCTTGATTACCTAGAACAAGACAAAGTAGTAGGAGAACCAGGGAGAGTAATATGTATTTCTAGACAAATGTTAATTTTACAATAATAAAATGTAACATACAATGTATTAAACAAACTCTTCTATACTGTTGCTTTGTTCACCAAAACTTTTATAAACTTATTACTTATTTTTTATTTTACCCAAGGAGTAACTTCATCTTTAAAGGTATTCCTCCACCCTAGTGTCCAGAACAGGAATAAGTGTTATCTTTGTTTTTTTCACAGCAATCAGTACGTATGCAGAAATAGCTATCACAGTGGCATAAATGGAATTATAAAGTTTTAGCACATGGAATTGCAAGCTGTATTTTTTCAGCTGGCTGGACAGGATCGACTAGTTTCATTAAGAAAAACAATAAGATATGAACCCTGGTATTCAAAGCCACTCTGCTTATTTTTGAAACGTGTTTTCAAGAAGACTCCATGTCTCACCTTCACCTTAAAGAGAAGAGGGATGACTTAGAAAGGAGATACTGGCTAGTGCCCTCCCCTCGAACAATGTACAAAAGGGGCAACTCGGGGCTTCCCTGTAGCATCCTTTTCTACCAGAGGTGAAACATGCAACGGGGTCGAATGACTAGACAGCACAAGTAGGGTAAAAACATGTTTACCGCCTAGGACGTACCGCACACGCTGGAATTACTCCAAGACAAAAGCGACCCCGCACAATAGAGGAGGCGCAGAACAAGCTTGCCTTGGAATTTAGTACTGAAAGGCACAGCGGCGCGCAGCCAGCGCTCCCCGGGGTAGCTCCGCAGCGCCGCCGAGCCGGGCCGGCCGTGCCCCGCGCCAAGGACAGCGCCAAGGACAGCGGCCTCCCCGCCGGCGCCTCAGACCCCAGCCACCTCAGGCCCCGTCGGCTGTGCGCGAGGTCCGCCGCCCGCGCTGGGCTCCCAGTCCCGTCTCCCTCAGCCGTGTCCCGACCGTAGAGCGAGCGCCACAACCTGAACGATCCTAGTAGCAGCCGTCATCTTACTGCCCATAGTGACCCCCGGCCGCCGCAGCACCCCACCCGCTGTGAGCCGGACCACGCCAGGGGGAGGGCTGGGCGGGAGTGAGGGCGGGGGCGGAGCTTTTCCGTGGCCACTGCAGTTACAGGGGGCGCGTGGAAGAAGGGCTTTATGATGACGAACTGTGTTAGTCTCGTCGGTTTTCACCCGAACCCTGGGAAACGAAACGAAAGGGCAGGTGTTCCCTCAGGTGTCGGCCTGTACTTCCCCCGTACACCCACGGTCGCTGCTGTGAGAAACACTCCATAGCCAATAACTTAGGCTCAGGCGAGGATCTCAGTGAAGTAGTAATTTATTCACGATTGCAATGGCGGGTGCCCTACAAGCAGGAGCGCACCTACTGGTTCCAAAACACAGTTTATATACTTTTTGATGACAGGATCCTCCCCTGTTTCCCCACTGAGTGGGTAATCCAGGTTCACAATCTATCCGATGCTTCACAGACAATGCATGGCCTTCAGTTGCCGGCCTGTTAAATTTCAAATTTCTTTTGACTTTTTTACTGTTTGAAGTGGTAATGTTTCTTCACTTATCTGACTTGACTTAACACCATGATTTTCACCTAATTGTTCTAAGGAGTCTGGTTGTCTGCATTTTACAAGGTCGCCTGCTAAGTTTTCTTATCGCTGCAAGCATATCTCAATACCCCATTCCTTACCTTTAAACAATGTAACTCTGCAAAAACAACATTTTTATTCCCACAATTCCCCCCTTTTCTTTTTTTATAAATTGTTGATTTTTGCAAAACTTTTCTCTAAGCTGTAATTTGGTAGATTTCTTCTTCTTCTTCACCTTCTTTGCTTTCCATCTCCTCTAATATCATCACCTTATCTGAGTAAGGTGGTGGCTCCATGGTCATTTGTTTCAATAGTGCAATTTCAGTTAACCACTGTACTAGTCCTTTTACACAGGGGATAATGCAACAACCAACGGCTGTCAAAACTCCTGCTACTGCGATCAAGGATGTAAATATGCCTAATTTTTCTGCCAATTCACTGGCAAGGGTGGTAAACCCTTGCAATGCTCTAGTTACTGTGCCATCCGGGGCAGTATTGTTGGGTATAAAAGTGCAACAATGGTTGCTCAGTATCACACACACACACACCTCCTTTCTCCGCAAGCATCATATCTAATGCTATTCTGTTTTCCCAAGCCATTTTGCTGGTGGCATCTAGTTGTTGAGCAATTCCTCTTATCGCATCCCTTGTATAATTTATGAATCTCTGCTGATTCTAATAAATATAATTAATCCAATCCACAGTCTTATTGATTGTTACCCACCAGAACAGTGACTCAAACCCTGCAGCAATTTGATTCCTGGCTTTGTGTTCATCGGGAACTCCTCTAGGCACCCCTATAGAATCTATGTACACTCTATCATCAAATTATCCTCCTAAGCTTCTTTTACTTCTTCCGGGTATTTGTGATGTTTCTCTTTCAAATGCCAGGGTGAAGGGTATAGCTAATTGAACAAGTGCACAAGTGCCTCCCCAATTAGATGGTAGGATAGACCGTAAGATCTTCCCTCCACAGTACCACCAGAGATCTGCCCCGGGGATCTCAAGTCTTGAGCAGTTTCCCATCAAGTCCTCGGTAGCATTCAAGGTCCTCGTGCACAAGGCAAATTCTCCCAGATGCCGGGTAGCACTCACACCCTGCCGTGAGAGGCAAGCTGTATGGTTACCTATAGCTGTAGAGAATGCAGGGGGAACCCTGATATTGCTATCACGCAAGGAAGGGAACAGCAGAGAGAGACTTACAGGCCTCATTTCCCCAGGCAGCCTTTTCTTGGTACAATGCAATCATACATCGCATCCCCTGGGAATCCTTGGTCCACCCCAATGGGCAGGGCACTATCTGGGCAATCGGTCATCCCGAGGCACAAGCATAGCAATTGCTATGGTTGAGACTCTGGACAGTATATTTGACCCATTCTATCCAGGCATTCACATCCCCATACCCTGTTTCAATCTCCAATGTTTGAACTGCCGCATTTCAAAGAGGGCCTCCTGTTTTCTCTCCTGTTTTCTCCTTGAGTTTCTCCCTTTCTCTGATGGCAATAGAGGATCGTTTCCATTTAGCTATTCTCAATTTGGCTGTTGGGTCTCTCCCAGTTATTTGTTCTCTCTGCTCAAGTGTCGTTGGGCATTTAAATCTCCACAAGCTAACACCTCACAAGCATCAAACGTGACGGATTGTGGTACATAACCCTCTGTCACATTCACCCATATTTTTACAGGGTATCCCGTCTTACTATTATCTGGTCATGCCTTTTCCAAGTTGCCAATTGACCAAGGCTTTCTCTGAGGCCTACAATCACTAGAAACAAAATTAATAGTTGATTTTTCCCGTCACTATTTTTAAACCTTAGGTTTCCAAATAATTATCAATACAAAGAATAAGATGTACACTACTAGTATAACAAAAACCACTTGGGAGCACTTCAATTCGCTATAGGTCTGTCCTTTCTCTCAATCACAAGTCACAGTCATTAGTTACCTGTGAAAATAAAAGGTTAGTTTACAATTGCAAGCTTTTATCCCACTCAGAGTCCACTATGAGATTTTTCTCTTCGATTTCAGCTTCCAACCAGTCTTCTGTAGGAACAGCTTCCCAGGTACTAGGGTCGACGGATGCCTTCACTCGAGTATAGTGAGTCCAACCTTTTTCCGCAGTTCCTACGGCTGTTTCAGTGGTTAGTAGTACTTGGAAGTGTCCTTCCCATTCAGGCCGGAGTTGATCCTTTCCAGGTCCGAATCAGGACCCAATTTCCTGGGTGATGGTGGTGAATGGGGAATTCCAAAGGTGGGGTTTGAGCCAACGGCCCACGGGTCCTGAGAGATGACAAAGAAGAGGACAACCCCAGAATACAGTACGGTTTATATACTTTATTTCTTGATGACCGGGACCCTCCCCTGTTTCCCCATTGACTGGGTAATCCAGGTTCACAACCTATCCGATGCTTCACAGACAATACATGGCCTTCAGTTACCGGCCTGCTGAATTTCAAATTTCTTTTGACTTTTTTACTCTTTGAAGTGGTAATGTTTCTTCACTTATCTGACTGGACACCATGATTTTCACCTAATTGTTCTAAGGAGTCTGGTTGTCTGCATTTTACAAGGTCGCCTGCTAAATTTTCTTATCACTGCAAGCATATCTCAATACCACGTTCCTTACCTTTTAACAATGTAACTCTGCAAAAACAACATTTTTATTCCCACAATAGTAAGGTTCACTAGATTACAGTCTCTTGAACTACATTCTTTCTTTATTTCTCCCTTTTTAAGATAGGCCTTTAATCCAGTGCACAAAGTAGGTTCCTTCTGCCATGTACCCCAACATACACAGCTCTAGTCCCCGGGCACACATCCACAGAAATAATGACTTTTGTCGACCTCTCTGCCACTACTGATACCTGGAAAACACCATGTCAACCTCGTTCTATTTTTTGGACATATATATTTTTCTTGTTCACTGTAATATTTCACCCAACTCATTGTTCCACAGGGTGTATAATAATCGTCACTAGCAGCATCACACACATCAAATTCGATTGATAATGGCTTACTAAGATTTGTGGTGATGTGACTTTTCCCAATTAACCTTCCTCCTTCATTATTAGTTCTTACCTCTATCCACCATTGATAGGGGACCTCTTTGGGATCATAACAGGTTATCTTATTACTTTCATTACATTGAGCATACTCTGTTTGGTTTACACAGCATGGGTTTAATTCTTCCCCTTTAAAGGCATAGATAGTATGATATACTAGTGTTCGTTCCTGAATTCTTCCTCTCCGGGTGTTAACAATACATTCACTACAATTCTGAGAATGCCCCTGGACCAATAGAATTATGCATGTAATTAGGAGAGGTCCGATAAAGGCCATGTTACCCGGCGGTTACTACCCTAAGGGGTTGCAGCCCTTGGTAAACCTTCTTGAGCCGCGGTACTGGTCCCTTCTCCGGTCTTGCCCTCTCCCTGATGCCTCTTAGAAAATGGTCCAGGCTTACATACCCGATGGCTCTCCTACCTGCGTTCAACTTTTCCACGAGTTAGCGGGGGCTCGATTCAAAGTAGATAACCAATCCTCTAGGTATGTTTCCCACCTATTATTTTAAATTTTCGGGACCAGGGTAATTCAAGATGTTTCAGGTATAACATATACTATCTTATCTCTACCGGAGGTGGCACTCCCCCTGTGGGGTTTTGGGGTCCCCAAATCCTTCTATTAGGGCCTCTATATGAGTTTCCAATGATCGCTAATATTTTAATCAATACAAGTTTTAATATACATGCAATTAGCATCCAAAGGGTAGCTATGCCCCGATATACTTCAAGTTCTTTTAAGCTTAACTTTCAGATCTCCAGGAGTAGACTCAACCTTCCAGGTTCCTGTTACGGGTCCCTTTACTCACGATGCATGCGTCCACCCCTTTTCCGCCGTTCTTATAGCCGTTTCTACAGTAAGCAAGACAAGATAAGGACCTTCCCAATGTGGAGACAACGATTCTTCTTTCCAAGTTTTTATCAACACTTTATCTCCAGGCTGTATTTTATGAATTGTGAACCCCAAGGGCACATTTTGAGCCAACACCCCCTTCTCCCAAAGTTTGTTCAATTGTTTTCCCAGAGTTATCACATATTTCCGGGTCTCGCAGTCTTCTATCAAAGAATTATCTAAGGCCATTCCTTGGGAATACGGCATACCGTAAAGCATCTCATAAGGTGATACTCCAGTCTCCCAATGTGGCATGGTTCTTATGTTTAGCAGTGCCAATGGTAAACATTTTACCCATGATAATTGAGTCTCAATCATCAATTTGGCCAATTGGTGTTTAATTGTCTGATTCATTCTCTCGACTCGTCCAGAACTTTGAGGATGCCATGGCGTATGATATTCCCATTTAATGCCCAGGGCCACAGTCAAAGCCTTTAAAACCTTCGAAGTAAAGTGTGTCTCCTGATCGGAATCAATGCTCCCGATTAAACCAAAGCGAGGAATAACATTCTCCAACAGGTTTTTAGCTACCACTGCAGTGGTGGCTCGCGCCGCAGGATAAGCCTCTACCCAATGTGTTAGTTGATCCACGATTACCAACAGATATTTATATCGTCCTACCTTTGGTAATTCAGTAAAGTCCACCTGTATTCTCTCAAATGGTCGATATGCAATCCTTCTTCCTCCAGCAGGTGCTTGCCTAATCGCCTTCTTATTTACCTTTTGACACGTTAAGCATCCCTGCACAGTTTGTTTGGCTATCTCATATGTTCCTACACACCCATAAAATTTTAGAAATTGATCACTCAATGCTTTTGTTCCCCAATGGGTTTGTAGGTGTAACTGTAAAAGTACATGTCTAGCTTGTTCCTTTGGCAGTATTTCTCTTCCATCAGGTAGAATCCATTTTCCTTTCAGTTCTGCCCCTGTGGTCTATAATTTTTATTTCTGCTTCTGTATACTTTTTTCTCTTGTGTCCCTTTTTCATTATCCGATTCTTGTAGGGTTAGCACTACGTCATGCTTCCTAAGAGCTGCTTCCCTAGCTTTTCTATCCACTAGGTTATTCCCTCTTATGTGGAAGTCAGTTCCCTTTTGATGTCCTCTGATATGTACCACAGCAATCTCCCTAGGTCCTCTCAATGCCTGCAATATTTGAGTAACTAAAGTTTGGTGAATCAGCCCTTTTCCTTGGGTGCCTATGAGTCCCCTTTCTTCCCAAATTTCCCCAAATGTGTGGAATATCCCATAAGCATATTTAGAATCCGTATAAATAGTGCCACTTTTCCCTTTCAATAGTTCTAGGGCTCGTAATAATGCATAAAGTTCACACACTTGAGCGGACCAGGCAGCGCTGAGTGGTCCTGATTCTATTAAGACCATATCCCCATTTACGATGGCATACCCTGATCTTCTTTTTCCATCTACTACTCTGGATGATCCATCAATAAATAATTTTTCCCGTCTCTAATTCTGTCTCCTTGAGATCGGGTCGGATTTTGGTTTGCAATTCAATCACTTCTACGCAGTTATGTTGTAGTTCTGTTAGGGGTTCCCCATATAGAAATTGTGCAGGGCTCTGTGCAGCAGTTACTTCTAGTTCTAAATCAGGGGAGTCGATCAGGATGGCCTCATACTTCAGCATCCTACTATCAGTTAACCATTTTTCAGCCTTTTGCTGGAGTACTCCCCTAACATTATGTGGAGTATATACCTTCAGAGGTGCCCTAAAAGTGACTTTTCTAGCTTCCTCAATCAGTAAGGCAGTAGCCACAATTGCCTGTAAGCACACCGGCCACCCCCTACTCACAGGGTCTAACAGTTTAGAACAATATCCCACAGGTTTCTTGAGTCCTGCCCATTCTTGAGTTAGTACTCCATATGCGGTTTGGTTAGAAACATTTACAAATAAATAAAAGGGTCTTTCTAAATCTGGGAGGCTCAGCACTGGAGCTTCTATTAACGTTTTCTTGATCAACCTCAACTTTTCCTCATCTTCCTCGTTCCACTTAACCTTTTCTCCAGTCAATTTTTAAAAACTTTGCCTTTTCACTAAACCCTTCAATCCAGGGTCTACAATATCCCAAGAGCCGGAGCAGTTGCCTCACTTCCTTCTTCGTTTTGGGTGATGATAGGGCTAAAATCCCAGATACCCTGTCAGGATCCAATTTTTTCTTTCCTTGGCTAAGCCAATGTCCTAAGTACCTTACTTCCTTTCCCACGAATTGTAATTTAGATTTTGAGACCTTCAACCCTTTTTTCCCTAAGAAATTAAGTAACTCAGTAGTGGTTCTCCGGGTCTCTTTTTCAGTTTCCCCAGCTATTAATAGGTCATCCACATATTGCAACAATTTCACTTCCCCCTTTACCTCAAAAAGTTGTAATAATTTTTCTAAGGTTTGGCCAAATAAATTTGGGGATTCAGTAAATCCCTGAGGAAGTACGGTCCATCTCAGCTGTTGTCACCTTCCTGTTTTGGGGTCTTCCCATTCAAAGGCGAAGTAATTCCGAGACCCTTCACTTAATGGGCAGGCCCAGAAAGCATCCTTCAAATCTATTACACTATACCATTTATGCTGAGGTGTTAGGTGGTTTAATAAAGTATATGGGTTTGCCACCACTGGGAATTTGGTTATGGTTTGTTGATTCACAGCCCTAAGATCCTGAACCAACCTATATGATCCATCAGCCTTTTTTACCGGCAAAATGGGGGTATTACATGGGGACATACACGGTTCCAGCATCCCCTTTTGGAGCAATCTATCTATAACTGGTTTGAGTCCTCTTCTCCCCTCCAATGGGATAGGATATTGCCTAATCCTTATTGGCTGTTGCGGATCCACTATTTCTACTACCAAGGGTTACATATCTAATTTTCCTGAATCTCCCTCGATACCATACCTGAGGGTCTATTTCTCCCTCATCTTCTTGGATTAGGGTATATAGCTGAATTTTTAATTCTCCCCCCAGCTCTTCATTTCCAACCCTAATCTTATTATTAAGTCCCTTCCTAATAGACTGTGCTCAGCCTCAGGCACCAGCAATAGGTCGTTGAGACATAGTTTCTTTTCTGATTCTATTTTTATATTTTCCAATATAGGAACCTTAAAGGGCTCCCCTTTCGCTCCTACTACCGTGGTATTCCTCTTCCCTTCCTTAACCCCTTTTGGCAATTTTCTAATAGTTGATTTCTCCGCCCCAGTATCTACCAAAAAATACACCTCTTCCCTCTGGGGACCTACTAATAATTTTATCAAGGACTCATTTGATGTTTGGGTCCCCAAAAGATATAGCCCCTGACACCCCTAGTCTTCCTTAAGCATTTTTTCATCCTGTTTCTTTTTTCTACAGTTCCTCTGAAGATGCCCCTTTTTGCCACAATAGTAACAGACAGGGATTCCATCTTGTTGTCCTTTCCGTTTGTTCTTCGGTTCTCTTTCACCCTGCTTTTTCCCTGACCCTTCCCTGCTTTCCCGTCCACTTGGTTTTTGACTTTACCTTATCGCTGCCACAAAAATCTTTGCTTTTGCCTTCTGTTTTTCCCCATCTCTCCTCACATAGACCTTCTGTGCTTCCCTCAGTAATTCTTCTAATCCTTTTTCCTGCCAATCATCAAGTTTCTCCAATGTCTTTCGGATGTCTTCCCAGGATTTTGCTACAAACTGGGTTCTCAACAGTGCCCCTCCTACAGGGGAATCAGGATCTATCCCCGAGTACATCTGAAGGCTTTTTCTCAGCCTTTCTAACCATTCAGTTGGAGATTCATCTCTAGGCTGATACTCGTTAAAAGCTTTATTTATATTTCGTCCCCTTGGAACTGATTCCTTTATCCCTTGTGTCATTATGGTCCTAAGATCCGTCATATTTTGCCTCCCCTGAGTAGCCTGATGATCCCAGTTAGGGTTGGTATTTGGCCATTTCACATCCCCCGGAGGACCTTCCTGATTTTGTCTTTCCCACAGTCTCATTCCTGCTTGCCTGATCATTCCTTTTTCCTCCGTAGTGAAGAGGATCCCTAATATGGACTGCATTTCTTCCCAGGTATACGTGTTTGGACCTAAGAACTGGTCTAATCTTTTGGCAACTCCTAAAGGGTCATATAAAAGGCTTCCCATTTCCTTCTTAAAATTTCTTACATCTGACGTGTTCAAAGGAACCGCTACAAACCCTATTCCCCCCTGGTTCCCCCCAAGGGATACCTCCCTCAAAGGGTAAAGACCTCCTAAATCATCAGTCTGACCTCGTGTTTCACTTTCCTCCCTTTCTGTGGCTCTTATCTTATTTCTAGTCCTTCGTGCAGGAGGAGAGGGAGAGGGAACAGGGGCCGTGGGCAATCGACTTTCAACAGGTGGTGGTTCTGGTTGCTGTGAATAGGGAGGGGGTATATTATCCAGAGGCTCCCATTCTTCTTTTTTCTTTTCCTTTCCCCTGTCAGTTCTAGTATTTAAAGCGAATATTTGGGTTGGGGGAAATGAGTTTGAGGCTCCTATCCATAGAGCCGTGTAATCGCTTTTTTCTTGGTTAAAAGGCTCCTTAGAGTTAACATAGAGGTTCAATGCCTGACATACCCAATCCTCAAAGGATCCGAAAACTGGCCAAAAAAACATGTGGCCTTAAAGGTTCCTTTGGCCATTTTATCATACAAAATTGAGCCATTTTCTCTTTATCTTTTCCTTTCCTCGATTCCCAATCATCCCAGTATTTTAACATTATCCCTAATGGGCTTTCTGGTGGAATGTCCGGGCTCTTTGAGCCTCTCAGGTCTGAGAGTCTACTTTCCTCCTGACCCAACCTGGAACCTTCAAAGAAGTTCCGAATCCCTGGAACCCTTAAAAAGGTTCCGAATCTCTGGCTGTGCCTGTGTCTGGAGGTGTCTTGCAAGTGGGTTAACCCACACACGAATTCCTAGAGCAATCGCTTCGGTCCTTCACCGGCTGAGTCCCTCGCGGGAGATCGGAACCGCGGTTAGAAGACCTCCACACTCGCTTCGGAACTAAGTTCCGTCTCAGTCACACCCTTACACACAGTCACACAACCGAATCCCACCCCAACCGAACAGTATACTCACAAATCCTCTTCGTTCGGGTCTTCGCGTGCAGAATTACGGGTCACGGAGGGAGAGCTCTTGGTTCTTTACTTGCCTCTTATGTTCGAAATCTTATTGGACTCTGGCGCCGCTATCGGCAAGGGCCACTAGTGGGGCGCCTCCCTTTACCAGTCGCAGATCCAAAGTCCAAGAAGATCACGTCGGGGTAATTTAGTAATATTTATAAAAGGCAAGTAAACTGCGCTGGGTGCGCGGGGAGTCTACGCTCTACCAACACGCACACACAACCATCGAACTTTCTAAATATATAGAACATTGCTTTTACATACTCATAAGAAACCCGAGTACGCCTATACATATGTATGACCTATCCCCGCTTCGTATTATAATTATCTCGTCCAGACTGCAGGGGCGGCTTCGACCGGCTCCCTCTTCTTCTGCGCATGCTCTGCCCTCCACAAGGTTCCCGAAAGTAACAAAATGTGATTGACACTAACTTATGCGAGGCTGTCTTTTCCCGCGCTTCATTAACCCTTGAAACCACACTAATAATATATCATATAACAATAAAAAACAAATTTTAACAGTTTACTCAGTGTTTTTCATTGTTCTATATCAGTAACTGCTACTTCTTTATTGATGACATAACTTCATTATATGTGTTACATCCCATATTGAGGACAGGCTCTCTTCTTATACTATTCGCCCCACAGCAGTCTTTTTCCACTAACTCTTCATTGGTCAAACAACTTTGCCCGGCAACCAGCAAACCCCCAGCAACTTCCATGCCTTAACGGCGGGAGAACAAGCAACCCGAGACGGCCAGGCGTCTCCTGAATCACCCTTCTTTGTTCCCTCTAAACTCTTTACATTCCCGATGGCCTCATCGTTAAGAGTCCGATGTTATCACCAACCATGGGGCTTGTCCACCCCCATGGCCACACTCCCACATCTCCCCCTTCTTTATTCATCAACCATCTTCTTGACATGAATTATTACTCCATATGTCACATAAAAAATGTAACATCTCTTTGCAAAAACACAAAAACACTCTTTCTTACACATTTTACCAGTACACATGAAACATCCAGAATTTTTAAGTGTTATGGACTAAAATTACTCAGAGTTTTGAGCAAAATTAGCAAATAAAAACCCACATATCTGATCTGTGGTAAAAAGCCTTGTTTTTTGTTCTTGCCCACACCTGTACTTTTCTAATATGATAAAAACAGACAGATCTGTGATATATGGAGTAATAATTCGTGTCAAGACAATATTAAATTGGACCTCCTGGGGAAGTCCTCAAGAAATGCCGGGAAACCTGAAAAACTGGACAGACGGTAACCAAATACCGAATGGGTGGCCAGCGCCTGATGGGTATTATTGGATCTGTGGTAAACTAGCATATACTAAATCACCTAAAAATTGGACGGGATCATACGTATTGGGAACAATTAGGCCCAGTTTCTTCCTATTACCCATTGCTCGAGGAGAAAGACTGGGAATTATAATCGGAGGGATGTTCCTGGGACTACTAACAATCCCGTGCTTAATTCCTTGTATTACACTCCTTGTACGGAGAATAATCCAAGGAATGCAGTTTACCACAATCCCAGTGGAAAGTCCTCAAGAAGACAGAGTCTCTCTTATGGTTCTAAAGGCTCATAATCAGACCCCAAAACCAACGGAGATTCAATTGGCCTAGGCCAAATTCGAAGCCAAGGCACGAATTAATGACGTTCAAAAGAAGAGGGATTGTGATATATGGAGTAATAATTCATGTCAAGAAGATGGTTGATGTTAATAAAGAAGGGTGAGATGTGGGAGTGTGGCCATGGGGGTGGACAAGCCCCATGGTTGGTGATAACATCGGACTCTTAACGATGAGGCCATCGGGAATGTAAAGAGTTTAGAGGGAACAAAGAAGGGTGATTCAGGAGACGCCTGGCCGTCTCGGGTTGCTTGTTCTCCCGCCGTTAAGGCATGGAAGTTGCTGGGGGTTTGCTGGTTGCCGGGCAAAGTGCGTGTGTTAGGCGGAGTGATCTCCCACACACCTGGTGCCATAATAAAGAATACCTGCTTAATAACTTCGGTTATTGAGTTTTCACTGCATCAATACAAAGCAGTTTTACTTGCTTTTTATTTATGCCATGTCAGATCCATGCTTTTGTGACACTGTGTGTTGTGGTTTAGCCCGGCTGGCAGCCAAACACCACACAGCCGTTCGCTCACCCTCCCCCCTCCCTCTCCGGGATGGGGGAGAGAAACGGGAAAGTGAAGTCTGTGAGTTGAGATAAAGACAGTTTATTAAGACAGGGAAAATAATAACAATAATAACAATAATAATAATAATAATAGTATTAATAGTAATAATGTGTACTAAATAAGTGATGCACAATGCAATTGCTCACCACCCGTTGACCGATGCCCAGCCTATCCCCGAGCAGCCGGCCCCCCCTCCACCCCGGCTAGCCACCCCTATATATTGTTCAGCATGACGTCAGATGGTATGGAATACCCCTTTGGCCAGTTTGGGTCAGCTGTCCTGGGTCTGTCCCCTCCCAGCTCCTGCTGCATCCCTAGCCTGCTCGCTAGCAGGACAGAGCGAGAAGCTGAAAAGTCCTTGGCTTGGTGTAAGCACTGCTCTACAACAATTAAAACATCAGCATGTTATCAGCGCTCTTCTCATTCTAATCCAAAACATAGCACCCTGCCAGCTACTAGGAGGAAAATTAACTCTGTCCTAACTGAAACCAGGACACTGTGCCACGTGACATGCTGAGCCCTGACTCTGTGTGTCTGAAAGAGAAAGGTGGAAGTAGAGTCACTTCCTATATCATTGGTATTTGGGACCTCCTTCAGGAGAACCAGGAGCACCCCTTCTCAAAGATTACTCCTTAGGAAGAAGTCCATCTGGCTCCTAATATCACCACAGGCTCTGCAGGCCTGAGACTAAGGTGTTTTTCCTTGGGAGGGAAGGAGTATTAGTCACTCCCACTTAGCCCCCATAGGTACAATAATGACCGTTTCTCTACACGCTCACTACCCCCACCCCCAAGTCCTTGATGCAACTACCGAACAGGAGGAAAAAAACTGCAGGCCACAGAATGCTCAAAGGGTGGGGCTAAGTGTGACTGTGTAAAGCCGAATGTGGAAGAAGAGGTGATGACGCTACCTATCCTCCCCCCACTTCCCAGGCTGAGGGCTCTCGCGAGATTAGTGTTGGCGCCGTGACCTCTGTGTGAGAGCAGCAGCAACAAGTAAACATTCTCAGAGGTTTGGTGATGGCTCCTGGTAGTGTTTGTTAGGCTTGGCTGTGGTAGTTCCTGCAAGACTTTGTCTCGCCCTGTGCTGAGTTAGAGAGGTTGCAGTCCTGTTTACATAATTACAGGGTATTCTTGGAGAGTGGATGAGGATTGGGTCAGGTTGTCTTTAGCTCTCCATGCCTCTCTGAGTAAAGCCTGTGGGCGGGGAGGCTTGTGCCTGTTTGGCGGGATTCGAAATAACTGCTGCTATTGAGCTGAACAAAGACGTGGGGGAAAAAGCTCTGTCTTCCATTCTGTCACACTCGGAGAGCAAGACCTCCTCTTCCCCGTGGGTGGTTGAGCTAGCAGAAGGCACGCACCATGTGCATCCAAGTCCGTACCATAGACGGCACTGAGACACATACTGTTGATGATCTGAGCTGTCTCACCAAGATTGAATGTTTGTGAGAGAAAATCCAGGAGACCTTCTGTGTGAGCCCTGACCGCCAGCACCTCTTCTACCGGGGCAAGCAGGTGAGGTGGAGACCTGGTGGGTAGGGGTGGAGGGGAGCTTCTCTTTTATCTCCTCTTCCCCTTCTTATGTTTTGCTCTCTATTGCTGGTTATAAAGCTCCTCATTCCCTCCTATACTAGGATGTTTGGCTTTTGTTCTCACTCCGCTAACTGAGCCTAGGAGATGGTGAGGGGCAAGCAGGGAAGACCAGCTGCCCAGCATGATAAAAGGCTCTGGGACAACACTGGCTTCTTTCTTTACTTCTTCCTCCCACACCCCAATAGTGAGTGGGTATTAGTGAGGCCTCTTTGTGTTTTTTTTTTTCTTTCCACTCAAAATGAGGGAGGATCCTCTAACTTATCACACCTAAGTGACAGAGCACACAGTGGGTGTAAGGTGCAAGTGGGGTGTAATCTTTTCTTTTACAACTGGTCAAGAGAACACAGTTGTCTTCCCTGGGTTTCTGCCCTCCTGGTGTCCCATCTATGTATAAAAGGAAAACATTTTCTGTGTGTACTGCAAACATTTTCCAAGGCCTAGGTGCCGTGCCACAGGCTGACAGTTGTTGGGGACTGCAGACTCTGAACCCTTTCCATGCACCAGAAGAGGACAAGACAGAGTGACCTGCTCCTTAGAATCCTTGGATGTGGGTATGTGATTATTTAGGGTGTGTGTGTGTGTGCTTACAGCTCCTTGCACTCCCTGACTCCCTTGTATTGAAGCTGTGCATGAGTTTAGCTTTTGCTGACATGACTTCAGTATCCTAGGCCTTTTATATGCTTAGTCCTTTTAGTCCTTAAAAGCCGCAAACAACTTTTTACAGAGAAGAATGTCTCAGCTGATACCTCAAGTGCTTCATCTAGACCTGATTCCAATGGTATTGGAGACCACTGGTTAAAAGTCTTTCTGGGAGTTGATACATTCCCTCCTGACCAGTGTGGGGTGGATCTTTAATCCAGAGAGATTGCCTAGGGCTGTATTTTTTCTTATGAAAGGTGTATTTATTTTTTTAAGCTGCATTACATAAATGAGGTATGAATGATGCTTCAGTATTAGAGCAAAGCATATATGCTACATGAGGAAAAAATAAGTAGTAGATGCGTTGTATTTGGAGTGAGCTTGACTCTTAAGATGGAACTTGTTACTGCAAACGAGCATGGCAATGTTAGCTTAAGCTGACCTATAACAGATGAAGCACATACCTGTACAAATAAGAACAGTCGTGAGAAATAAGTTTACTGTCACCAATTTTGCAATCTGAAATGTACTTAAAACCCAAAGGAAACAAATAGGTTTTGTGTCATGCTGGCTGTGTTCTGAGCAATCTTGTCACTGCTCCACAAGACAGACGGGAGCCAGGTTTTGTGAGGGCATGTCAAAGCAGATAGCTGTAGACCAGCCCACCCTGCTCTGACACAGCCAGATACAAACAGCATTAGTCTTGAAGCTGAATAACTTGCTTACTTTTGTGTTATGTCTGAGTCAGCATATATCTTCTTTCAGTACAGATCATGGTGAGTGTCACAATTTAATATACGTGTGTATGTTTATTGTTCAAGACGTCATCATGGATCATAGATGGGAGAGTTCAGGAGACTGATAAGTCAGTTTAAAACAAAAATTGACTAGGCTGACAGACATTAACAACACACCTTATGGTAATGGTTAGCTTTTTACTTATTAATAACTAGCATTGCATACTCAAAGCAGGCAGTTCTTAACAGTCATATCATATTGTTGTGGTTTAACCCGGTCGGTAGCTAAACACCACACAGCCGTTCACTCACCCTCCCCCCCTCCCTCTCTGGGATGGGGGAGAAAAACGGGAAAGTGAAGCCTGTGAGTTGAGATAAAGACAGTTTATTAAGACAGGAAAATAATAATAACAATAATAATGATAAAAGTATTACTAATAATAATGTGTACGAAACAAGTGATGCACAATGCAATTGCTCACCACCCGCTGACCGATGCCCAGCCTATCCCCGAGCAGCCGGCTCCCCCACCCCAGCTAGCCACCCCTATATATTGTTCAGCATGATGTCAGATGGGATGGAATACCCCTTTGGCCACTTTGGGTCAGCTGTCCTGGGTCTGTCCCCTCCCAGCTCCTGCTGCACCCCTAGCCTGCCTGCTGGAAGGACAGAGCGAGAAGCTGAAAAGTCCTTGGCTTGGTGTAAGCACTGCTCTGCAAAAATTAAAACATCAGCATGTTATCAGCACTCTTCTCATCCTAATCCAAAACATAGCACCCTACCAACTCCTAGGAGGAAAATTAACTCTGTCCTAACTGAAACCAGGACATATATCCACCCCTTATTCCATACCATTTATGTCATGCTCAGGTTACACTCTTTCCAATACTTAATATTTCCAATAATTAATTTCCAATACTTAATATTTCCAATAATTAATCACCATTTTCGTCTATGGTATATAGCAATCATGGCAGTGATGACATACAGTATTATATAATAATTAACATAATACAATTCAACTCATGGGCTATTCTCACCCAGTATTAAATCCCCTTGAGGTACACACCGGATCTCCCCATTCTTTTGCATTACCCACCAAGTGCATCCAGGTCCCTGAGCAAAAGCAATCCCACGAGTGGGTTTGTCTTTTCCTGAGGCAGGAGTAGCCCAGACTGTCTTACCCAGCATGTTTCTTACGTGCACTACAGGAACTTTATCCCCTTCTACAGTGCGTAACAGGTTTGATTGGGCAGGTCCAGCTCGGTTGGCAGATCCCCTAGTATTGACTAACCAGGTGGCCTTTGCCAAATGCGTGTCCCAATTTTTGAATGTCCCAGCACCCGTTACTTTCAGTGTAGTCTTTAACAGTCCTTTGTATCGTTCAACTTTCCCGGAGGCTGGTGCATGATAGGGGATGTGATACACCCACTCAATACCATGTTCTTTGGCCCAAGTGTCTATAAGGTTGTTTCGGAAATGAGTCCCATTGTCTGACTCAATTCTTTCTGGGGTGCCATGTCGCCATAGGACTTGCTTTTCAAGGCCCAGGATAGTGTTCCGGGCGGTGGCATGGGGCACAGGATATGTTTCCAGCCATCCGGTGGTTGCTTCCACCATTGTAAGTACGTGGCGCTTGCCGTTGCGGGTTTGGGGGAGTGTGATGTAATCAATCTGCCAGGCCTCTCCATATTTGTATTTCAGCCATCGTCCTCCATACCAAAGAGGCTTTGACCACTTGGCTTGCTTGATTGCAGCATGTTTCACAATCATGAATACCCTGTGTAATAATGCACATGGTCAGGTCCACCCCTTGATCATGAGCCCATCTGTATGTTGCATCTCTACCTTGATGGCCTGAGGTGTCATGGGCCCATCGGGCTATAAATAATTCACCTTTATGTTGCCAGTCCAGGTCCACCTGGGCCACTTCAATCAAACGGCTCAGAGGATAAGAGGGTGGTGAAGGAGAAAGGGAGAGCGAACAAGTAGGAAAAAAATATCTTCCCCCTCCCCTCCACAGATCATAGAATCATAGAATCATAGAATATCCCGAGTTGGAAGGGACCCATAGGGATCATCAAGTCCAACTCCTGGCACCGCACAGGTCTGCCCAAAAGTTTAGAACATGTGACTAAGTGCACAGTCCAATCACTTCTTAAATTCAGACAGGCTTGGTGCAGTGACTACTTCCCTGGGGAGCCTGTTCCAGTATGCAACCACCCTTTCGGTGAAGAACCTCTTCCTGACGTCCAGCCTAAACTTCCCCTGCCTCAGGCTAACACCATTCCTGCGGGTCCTATCACTGGTGATTACGGAGAATAGGTCACCTGCCTCTCCACTCCCCCTCGCGAGGAAGTTGTAGACTGCGATGAGGTCCCCCCTCAGCCTCCTCTTCTCCAGGCTGAACAGGCCTAGTGACCTCAGCTGCTCCTCATATGTCTTCCCCTCTAGGCCCTTCACCATCTTCGTCGCCCTCCTCTGGACACTCTCCAACAGTTTAATGTCCTTTTTGTACTGTGGTGCCCAGAACTGCACACAGTACTCGAGGTGAGGCCGCACCAGCGCAGAGTAGAGCGGGACAATCACTTCCCTCGACCGACTAGCGATGCCATGCTTGATGCACCCCAGGATACAGTTGGGCCACCTGGCTGCCAGGGCACACTGCTGGCTCATATTCAACTTGCTGTCAACCACAACCCCCAGATTCCTCTCTGCGGGGCTGCTCTCCAGTGTCTCGTCGCCCAGTCTGTACGTATAGCCAGGGTTGCCCCGTCCCAGGTGCAGGACCCGGCACTTGCTTGTCCTGGTTTCAGTTAGGACAGAGTTAATTTTCCTCCTAGTAGCTGGCAGGGTGCTATGTTTTGGATTAGAATGAGAAGAGCGCTGATAACATGCTGATGTTTTAATTGTTGTAGAGCAGTGCTTACACCAAGCCAAGGACTTTTCAGCCTCTCTCTGTCCTGCTAGCGAGCAGGCTAGGGATGCAGCAGAAGCTGGGAGGGGACAGACCCAGGACAGCTGACCCAAACTGGCCAAAGGGGTATTCCATACCATCTGACGTCATGCTGAACAATATATAGGGGTGGCTAGCCGGGGTGGAGGGGGGGCCGACTGCTCGGGGATAGGCTGGGCATCGGTCAACGGGTGGTGAGCAATTGCATTGTGCATCACTTATTTCGTACACATTATTACTATTAATACTATTATTATTATTATTGTTGTTATTATTCTTTTCCCTGTCTTAATAAACTGTCTTTATCTCAACTCACAGGCTTCACTTTCCCGTTTCTCTCCCCCATCCCGGAGAGGGAGGGGGGAGGGTGAGCGAACGGCTGTGTGGTGTTTGACTGCCAGCCGGGCTAAACCACGACAGTCCATTTGGCGCCCAACGTGGGGCTCGAAGGGTTGAGATATCAACAGATTTGACCAGAGTGTGTTAAACTAAAATTGGTATAAGTATTCGACCTGCTTAATAGTTGCTAGTCACAATGTTGATTGCCTTAATCTCAAGTCTGCTGTGCCTGTTTCCCAAATTGAGTTTTATAGCAAGTTCCTTTCTGTATGTGCTCCCTGTCGTGCTGTTTATCCTTTCCGGGCCCTGGTTTAAGATTGTTATGGTACTGTGTGGTGTAACGATGGCTTATGAAATGATGAGGTATCTGGTCATGACTCTAACCTGGTATTTGTACTCAGCACTGTCGTCGACTCTATACTTCGGAAACCATATCTCAGAAACTATTAGCAATTACACCTATTGCCTTTTTTCATCAGGGAGTCAGTCTCTGGAGGGGACAGGGGAAGATATTTTTTCCTACCTGTTCACTCTCCCTTCCTCCTTCACCACCCTCTTATCCCCCGAGCTAGTTACGGTAGCTCTCCAAGATGTTGAATATCCTTGGGATACTCAGACCAGCATGTTCTTGTTGTTATGTCTCCTGAATGCGCTTCAGGTTTTGTTTAAGGTTAAACAACTACTTAGGAATCTCATCCGGAGATCTGTCTTGAGGCGGGATAGTTGCGAGTGGCAGGGAGTGTGGGAGGATATGGGCAGGTTTCTAGGGCAGTGGGCACCTCCAGTGTTTTGGACATTCACCCCTGAACAACTGCAAAATCCTAAAAAACTGGTAGAATGCTTGAAAAAAAGGTGTCATGACTCTGGCAGTTCCAAAGTGACACAAATCACTGTGGCGTGCTGGGGTCTGGCTTGTGCCTATCGAGCTGCAATTGATGCTACTATCAACCTAGTGACGGACCCTGCGGCCGTTCCAGTCCCGGCTCCTGCAGCCACTCCAGCTCCAGCTCCCGCTGCCGTTCCGGCTCCAGCTCCCGCAGCCGTTCCAGCTCCCGCAGCCGTCCCGGCTCCAGCTCCCGCAGCCGTTCCAGCTCCAGCTCCCGCAGCCGTTCCAGCTCCAGCTCCCGCAGCCGTTCCGGCTCCCGCAGCCGTTCCGGCTCCAGCTCCCGCAGCCGTTCCAGCTCCAGCTCCTGCAGCCGTTCCAGCTCCAGCTCCCGCAGCTGTCCCGGCTCCAGCTCCCGCAGCCGTCCCGGCTCCAGCTCCCGCAGCCATTCCGGCTCCAGCTCCCGCAGCCGTCCCGGCTCCAGCTCCCGCAGCCGTTCCCACTCCTGTGGCTGGGTCAGAGAAACGAACTGTAGCAGTGCAAGTTGCCCCTGCAGAGGGTACTCCAACCCCTGTGGCAGACCCTGTGGCTGGGTCGGAGAAACGAACTGTAGCAGTGCAAGTTGCCCCTGCAGAGGGTATTCCAACCCCTGTGGCAGACCCTGTGGCTGGGTCGGAGAGGCGAGCTGTAGCAGTGCAAGTTGCCCCTGTAGAAAAGGTGAAAAAATGGTATAGAAACTCAGGTCGTTTAGAACGCAGAAAGTCTTCTGCTAAGTCTGGGTCTGGAGAAGACGAGGCTGGGCCATCAAGTGTGCAGGAGGATGAAGATGAGGATGAGGATGTCAGTAAGTCAACAGTAACTACCCGAACCCTATACCAGCGTGAGCTACGAGATGTGCGAAAAGATTTTGGTCGCTGTATAGGTGAACAGCTTGTCACCTGGCTGCTCCGGTGCTGGGACACTGGAGCCAATGGTGTGAAATTGGAGGGCAGGGAAGCCAAGCGGTTGGGATCCCTTGCTAGAGATGCAAGCATTGACAAAGCAATTGGAGATGGAGCACGATCTCACAGCCTCTGGTGGCGTCTCCTGTTAGCTGTGAAGGAAAGGTATCCCTACAAGGAAGAACTTGTATGTCTACCAGTCAAGTGGACCACCATGGAGAAGGGAATTCAGTACCTGAGGGAATTAGCCGTACGGGAAGTAATTTATGAGGACCTAGACGATGCACAAACATCCACAGATCCAGATGAAGTCCAGTGTACTCGACCCATGTGGCGGAAGTTTGTACGGAATGCACCATCAACATGGGCCAGCACATTGGCAATAATAACCTGGAAAAACGGTGAAGATCCCACAGTGGGTGACATGGCTAAACAACTCCGGGAGTACGAAGGAAATCTCTCCTCTTCCCTACAGGCCTGCGTCTCGGCTGTGGAGAAACTCTCTGAAGAGTTCCACCAACTTAAAGAGGATTTATCTTCCCCCCCACCTGAACAAACCAGTGGCCACCAACTAAAAGAGAATACTTTGGAGAAACTTTTTGAAGAGGTCCACCAACTTAAAGAGAATTTATCTTCCCCCCCACCTGAACGAACCAGTGGCCACCAACTAAAAGAGAATACTTTGGAGAAACTTTTTGAAGAGGTCCACCAACTTAAAGAGAGTTTTTTTTCTTCCCCACCTGTACAAACCAGCGTCTCGGCTATTAGGGGTAAACGTGCATCCGTGCAAAGAAGAAAATATGGTTGGTACACACCCCGCACCACCCTGTGGTTTTACCTACGTGACCATGGAGAGGACATGAGAAAATGGGATGGAAAATCTACTGAGACCCTAGAGGCACGGGTACGTGAGTTGCAAAAGAAAACAATTGGGAGAAAGGGGTTCTCTGAAAAGTTTGCTGCTCCAACTTCTAGCAGGCAGTCTTTTAAACACAGAAATGAAGATTCTGACCAGGACTAGAGGGGCCCTGCCTCCATCCAGGGGGAGGAAAGGGACAACCGAGTTTATTGGACTGTGTGGATTCGATGGCCTGGCACGTCTGACGCACAGAAGTATAAGGCTCTAGTAGACACCAGTGCACAATGTACTCTAATGCCATACATCTGTAAAGGGCCAGAGCCCATCTGTATTTATGGCATGACAGGGGGATCCCAGCAGTTAACTGTATTGGAAGCTGAAGTGAGTCTAACCGGAAATGAGTGGCAAAAGCACTGTATTGTGACTGGCCCGGATGCTCCGTGCATCCTTGGCATAGACTATCTTAGAAGAGGATATTTCAAGGACCCAAAAGGGTTCCGCTGGGCTTTTGGCATAGCTGCCTTAGAGACAGAGGACATTAAACAGTTGTCTACCTTGCCCGGTCTCTCAGAGGACCCTTCTGTTGTGGGGTTGCTGAGGGTTGAAGAACAGCAAGTGCCAATCGCTACCACAACTGTGCACCGGCGGCAATATCGCACCAACCGAGACTCCCTGATTCCCATCCACGAGCTAATTCGTCAACTGGAGAGCCAAGGAGTGATCAGCAAGACCCATTCACCTTTTAATAGTCCCATATGGCCAGTGCGAAAGTCTAGTGGTGAGTGGAGACTAACAGTGGACTATCGTGGCCTGAACGAAGTCACGCCACCACTGAGTGCTGCAGTGCCTGACATGCTAGAACTCCAGTACGAACTGGAATCAAAGGCAGCCAAGTGGTATGCCACAATTGATATTGCTAATGCATTTTTCTCCATCCCTCTAGCAGCACAGTGCAGGCCACAGTTTGCTTTCACTTGGAGGGGAGTCCAATATACTTGGAATCGGCTGCCCCAGGGGTGGAAACATAGCCCTACCATTTGCCATGGTCTGATCCAGTCTGCGCTGGAGCAGGGGGAGGCTCCTGAACACCTGCAGTACATCGATGACATCATTGTGTGGGGTGACACTGCAGAGGAAGTTTTCGAGAAAGGGAAGAAAATAGTCCAAATCCTTCTGAAGGCCGGTTTTGCCATAAAACAAAATAAAGTTAAAGGACCTGCACGAGAGATCCAGTTTTTAGGAATAAAATGGCAAGATGGACGTCGTCAAATGCCAATGGATGTGATCAAAAAAATAACAGCTATGTCTCCACCAACTAGCAAGAAGGAAACACAAACTTTCCTAGGTGTCGTGGGGTTTTGGAGAATGCATATTCCAAATTACAGTCTGATTGTAAACCCGCTCTACCAAGTAACTCGTAAGAAGAATGCTTTTGAATGGGGCCCTGAGCAACGACAAGCCTTTGAACAAATTAAACAGGAAATAGTTCATGCAGTAGCCCTTGGGCCAGTCCGAACAGGACCAGATGTAAAGAATGTGCTCTACACCGCAGCCGGGGAGAATGGTCCCACCTGGAGCCTCTGGCAGAAAGATCCTGGGGAAACTCGAGGTCGACCCCTGGGGTTTTGGAGTCGGGGATACAGAGGATCTGAGGCCCGCTATACTCCAACCGAAAAGGAGATGATGGCAGCATATGAGGGAGTTCGATCTGCTTCGGAAGTGGTCGGTACTGAAGCGCAGCTCCTCCTGGCACCCCGACTGCCGGTACTGGGTTGGATGTTCAGAGGAAGGGTCCCCTCTACACATCATGCAACTGATGCTACATGGAGCAAGTGGGTTGCACTGATTACTCAGCGGGCTCGAATAGGAAACCCCAGTCGCCCAGGAATCCTGGAAGTGATTATGGACTGGCCAGAAGGCAAGTACTTTGGGATATCGTCAGAGGAGGAGGTGGTCCGTGCTGAAGAAGCCCCACTGTACAACAAGCTACCAGAAAATGAGAAGAAATATGCCCTGTTCACTGATGGGTCCTGTCGTATTGTGGGAAAGCATCGGAGATGGAAAGCTGCTGTATGGAGTCCTACACGACGAGTTGCAGAAGCTGCTGAGGGAGAAGGTGAATCGAGTCAGTTTGCAGAAGTGAAAGCCGTTCAGCTGGCCTTAGATATTGCTGAACGAGAAAAGTGGCCAGTTCTCTATCTCTATACTGATTCATGGATGGTAGCAAATGCCCTGTGGGGGTGGCTACAGCAATGGAAGCAGAACAACTGGGAACGCCGGGGCAAACCCATCTGGGCTGCTGCATTGTGGCAAGATATTGCTGCCCGGGTAGAGAACCTGGTTGTAAAGGTACGCCATGTAGATGCTCATGTGCCCAAGAATCGGGCTACTGAAGAACATCAAAACAACCAGCAGGTGGATCAGGCTGCTAAGATTGAAGTGGCTCAGGTGGACCTGGACTGGCAACATAAAGGTGAATTATTTATAGCCCGATGGGCCCATGACACCTCAGGCCATCAAGGTAGAGATGCAACATACAGATGGGCTCGTGACCGAGGGGTGGACCTGACCATGGACACTATAGCACAGGTTATTCATGATTGTGAAACATGTGCTGCAATTAAACAAGCCAAAAGGTCAAAGCCTCTCTGGTATGGAGGACGATGGCTGAAATACAAATATGGAGAGGCCTGGCAGATTGATTACATCACACTCCCCCAAACCCGCAACGGCAAGCGCCACGTACTTACAATGGTGGAAGCAACCACCGGATGGCTGGAAACATATCCTGTGCCCCATGCCACCGCCCGGAACACTATCCTGGGCCTTGAAAAGCAAGTCCTATGGCGACACGGCACCCCAGAAAGAATTGAGTCAGACAATGGGACTCATTTCCGAAACAACCTTATAGACACTTGGGCCAAAGAACATGGTATTGAGTGGGTGTATCACATCCCTTATCATGCACCAGCCTCCGGGAAAGTTGAACGATACAATGGACTGTTAAAGACTACACTGAAAGCAATGGGTGCTGGGACATTCAAAAATTGGGAAACACATTTGGCAAAGGCCACCTGGTTAGTCAATACTAGAGGATCTGCCAACCGAGCTGGACCTGCCCAATCAAACCTGTTACGCACTGTAGAAGGGGATAAAGTTCCTGTAGTGCACGTAAGAAACATGCTGGGTAAGACAGTCTGGGCTACTCCTGCCTCAGGAAAAGGCAAGCCCATTCGTGGGATTGCTTTTGCTCAGGGACCTGGATGCACTTGGTGGGTAATGCAAGAGAATGGGGAGGTCCGGTGTGTACCTCAAGGGGACCTAATACTGGGTGAGAATAGCCCATGAGTTGAATTATAGTATGTTAATTATCATATAACACTGTATGTCATCGCTACCATGGTTGCTATATATCATAGATGAAAATGGTGATTAATTAGAAGGTATTGGAAAGAGTGTAACCTGAGCATGACATAAATGGTATGGAATAAGGGGTGGATATCTGTCCTGGTTTCAGTTAGGACAGAGTTAATTTTCCTCCTAGTAGCTGGCAGGGTGCTATGTTTTGGATTAGAATGAGAAGAGCGCTGATAACATGCTGATGTTTTAATTGTTGTAGAGCAGTGCTTACACCAAGCCAAGGACTTTTCAGCCTCTCTCTGTCCTGCTAGCGAGCAGGCTAGGGATGCAGCAGAAGCTGGGAGGGGACAGACCCAGGACAGCTGACCCAAACTGGCCAAAGGGGTATTCCATACCATCTGACGTCATGCTGAACAATATATAGGGGTGGCTAGCCGGGGTGGAGGGGGGGGCCGGCTGCTCGGGGATAGGCTGGGCATCGGTCAACGGGTGGTGAGCAATTGCATTGTGCATCACTTATTTCGTACACATTATTACTATTAATACTATTATTATTATTATTGTTGTTGTTATTCTTTTCCCTGTCTTAATAAACTGTCTTTATCTCAACTCACAGGCTTCACTTTCCCGTTTCTCTCCCCCATCCCGGAGAGGGAGGGGGGAGGGTGAGCGAACGGCTGTGTGGTGTTTGACTGCCAGCCGGGCTAAACCGCAACATTGCTCTTGTTAAACTTCATGTGGTTGGTGATCGCCCAGCTCTCCAATCTGTCCAGATCTCTCTGCAAGGCCTTTCCACCCTCATCCGAGTCCACAACTCCTCCAAGTTTGGTGTCATCATCAAATTTGCTCAAAACACCTTCTATAGTCCCACATCCAAATCGTTTATAAAAACATTGAAGAGGACTGGCTCTAAAATGGAGCCTTGAGGGACCCCACTAGTGACCATCCGCCAGCCTGATGTGGCCCCATTTACCACAACCCTTTGAGCCCTGCCTGTCAGCCAGTTGCTCACCCATCGTATGATGTTTTTGTTTAGCTGTATGCTGGACATTTTGTCCAGTAGGATCCTATGGGAAACCATGTCAAAAGCTTTGCTGAAGTCCAGAAAGATCACATCAGTTGGTTTCCCTTGGTCGACTAGATGGGTGATCTTATCATAAAAGGAAATCAAATTTGTTAAACAGGGGACCTACCCCTTGTGAACCCATGTTGGCTGGGACCAATGACTGCATTGTCCCCCAGGTGCGCTTCAATAACTTCAAGGATCATCTTTTCCATAATTTTACCAGGCACTGATGTGAGATTGACAGGCCTGTAATTGCTGGGGTCTTCTTTCTTGCCCTTCTTGAAAATTGGCACATTTGCCAGCTTCCAGTCCACTGGGACCTCTCCAGATTTCCAAGATCGTTGAAAAATAATTGAGAGAGGTCCCGAGATGACGTCAGCCAGCTCTTTAAGCACCCTGGGATGAATCCCATCCGGACCCATGGACTTGTATGGATCCAGGTGGAGCAGCAAATCCCGCACATGTTCAGGGTCGGTTGGGAGTTTGTCGTTCCCACCATCATGGTCCTCCAGCTCAGGGCACCCTGGGTCCCGAAACCCATCATCAGCGTTGAAGACAGAGGCGAAGAAAGCATTAAACTCTCTGCTTTGCCTATGTCCTTGTCTGTGAGGAGACCTTCCCCATCAAGTAGCAGACCTATGTTTTCTTTAGTCCTCCTATTTCTGTTCACATATCTAAAAAAACCCTTTTTATTGTCTCCCACAGACCTGGCCAGCTTCAACTCTAGTTGGGCTTTGGCCACACGAATTTTCTCCCTACAAACACAAACAGCATCCCTGTATTCCTTCCTCGTCGCCTGACCCTCCTTCCAGCAGCCGTACACTTTCTTTTTTCGCCTAAGCTCCAGTAGAAGATCCCTGGTCAGCCAGGCCGGCCTTCTGCCCTGCTTGCCTGACTTCCGATATTTTGGAATCGCCTGATCCTGTGCTTTTAGGAGGCAGTGCTTAAAGACTGACCAGCACTGATGGACGCCGACACCTTCAAAAGCAGTTTCCCAGGGGACCTTGCTGACTAGTTCCCTGAGCAGCCTGAAATCTGCTTTCCCCATATCCAGGGCTGAAGTTTCGGTGGCAGTTTTCCTTCTGTCACCATAAATTGTAAACTCAACCACTTCATGGTCACTATGACCGAGACGGCCGCCAATTGCCACGTCTCCCACAAGACCCTCTCTGTTCTCCAGCAACAGATCTAGGAGGGCACCTTTCCTAGTGGGCTCCCTTAGCACCTGCACCAAGAAGTTATCATCTAGGTGCTTTAGGAACCTCCTGGACCTGCTTGTGTCAGCCGTGTGGTAATCCCAGTTGACGTCTGGCAAGTTGCAGTCCCCCATAAGGACACGGGCAGTTGATCTCTAGGTATTTCTTAGTTCCTCAGAGAATAATTCATCGGTGTCTTCATCCTGGCCGGGTGGTCTGTAATAGACTCCCACAACGACATCCCCTTCCTTTATTTGTTTGTCCCTTAATCCTTACCCAGAGGCTCTCAACTTTGCCACTGCTGACTGCAAGCTCCACACAGTCCAGCCCCTCCTTTACATACAGCGCCTCCCCACCGCCTCGCCTGTCCTGCCTGTCTCTCCTGAGGAGCCTGTAACCATCTATTGCAACACACCAGTCACAGGACTCATCCCACCAGGTTTCACTTATGCCGATGATGTCATAGCTCTGGGACTGGGCCAAGACTTCCAGCTCACCCAGTTTATTCCTCATACTGCGTGCGTTTGTGTAGAAGCACTTCAAATGCGCCTCATTGTATGTAGCACCTTGTGGAGCAGACTGAAAGACCTCACTAGCACACGGTCTCTCTGATTCTGGCATACCGTCCCTTAGCTTATCACCGGCAGGCCTTGTTTTATCTCTTTCCCCCTTCAGCTCTAGTTTAAAGCCCTATCTATCAGTCCTGCCAACTCCTGAGCAAAAATCCTTATCCCTCTCTGAGAGAGGCGCATCCCATCTGGTGCCAGCAGGCCCGGTGTCGCGTAGACCTTCCCGTGATCAACAAACCCAAAGTTCTGCCAGTTGCACCAGTCCCGAAGCCATGTATTAATGTGATGAGTCTGCTTGTCAGCATGGATTCCGCCTATCGGAAGGACAGAGTGTTGTGGTTTAGCCCGGCTGGCAGTCAAACACCACACAGCCGTTCGCTCACCCTCCCCCCTCCCTCTCCGGGATGGGGGAGAGAAACGGGAAAGTGAAGTCTGTGAGTTGAGATAAAGACAGTTTATTAAGACAGGAAAAATAATAACAATAATAATAATAATAATAGTATTAATAGTAATAATGTGTACGAAATAAGTGATGCACAATGCAATTGCTCACCACCCGTTGACCGATACCCAGCCTATCCCCGAGCAGCCGGCCCCCCCCCCACCCCGGCTAGCCACCCCTATATATTGTTCAGCATGACGTCAGATGGTATGGAATACCCCTTTGGCCAGTTTGGGTCAGCTGTCCTGGGTCTGTCCCCTCCCAGCTCCTGCTGCATCCCTAGCCTGCTCGCTAGCAGGACAGAGCGAGAGGCTGAAAAGTCCTTGGCTTGGTGTAAGCACTGCTCTGCAACAATTAAAACATCAGCATGTTATCAGCGCTCTTCTCATTCTAATCCAAAACATAGCACCCTGCCAGCTACTAGGAGGAAAATTAACTCTGTCCTAACTGAAACCAGGACACAGAGGCAAACACAACCTGTGCCCCTGATCCTTTAAGTAGTTGCCCCAAAGCCCTAAAGTCCCTTTTGATTTCTCTCGGACTTCTCATTGCTACCTCGTCATTACCAGCCTGAAAGACTAGTAGCGGGTAGTAGTCGGTGGGCCGTACCAGGCGCTTGACTTTCTTAGCGAAGTCTCTTACCCGATCCTCAGGGAGGCAGCAGACTTCCCTGTGGGTTGGGTCTGGACAGCAAATCGGGCCCTCTGCCCCTTTCAAAAGGGAGTCCCCCATGACAATAACCATTCTTTCTTTCTTGACAGAAGATGTAGTGATGCGGGGGGTAGGTTGCCTTGCCTTAGGCACCCTCTCCAACTGGGACGGGCTTTCGTCTACATCGTTGTTCTGACTGTCGTGTTCTAGACCCTCATACCTGCTATATAAGGGTAGATGGGAAGGTGAGGTGGGCAGGGACGGGGCTCGCCTACCACCCCAAACAGGAACCTGCCTCCATTCCCCCCCTTGTCCTAGGTCTCCTCCTACTGCCTGGCGGGATGAGGGAACTTTTGTCTTCTGCGTAGCAGGAGACATTTGTGCTGTGGCAGGCTCATGAGTCTGTCTCAGAGAGGGTAGAGCACACCTCCACCAGTCAATTTCCCTCTCTTACTCCCTGATGCTCCTGAGCCTGCTCACCTCCTCCCGAAGCTCCGCTACCTGGCTGAACAGCTCTTCAATCTGGGCACACTTGCCACAGGCATACCCCTCGCTGCTGCTGTCGGATACCGACAGAAGACTCGGGCACACCCTGCAGCCCAAGACCTGGACGGCTGCATGTTTCCCCGAGCCCTCAGTCTGAGTAGCCACATGGGTGACTGTGGCTGGAGAGGCCGCAAGAGATGCGGAGGCCATGGTTTTCTGCCTGGTTGATACCATGACCAGGTTCCTCGCAGGCAGGTTACAAGTACCGAGGGGAAAGACCGCTGCAAAAGAGCGGCGAGGGGCCCTCCCTGCTCACGCTGCCTGCGGGAACTGCCGTGCAAACTGCCGCGTCCCGCCCTTCTGACGCGCCACGCCCTGTTTGCCCATTGTTGTGGTTTAGCCCGGCTGGCAGTCAAACACCACACAGCCGTTCGCTCACCCTCCCCCCTCCCTCTCCGGGATGGGGGAGAGAAACGGGAAAGTGAAGTCTGTGAGTTGAGATAAAGACAGTTTATTAAGACAGGGAAAAGAATAACAACAATAATAATAATAATAATAGTATTAATAGTAATAATGTGTACGAAATAAGCGATGCACAATGCAATTGCTCACCACCCGTTGACCGATGCCCAGCCTATCCCCGAGCAGCCGGCCTCCCCCTCCACCCCGGCTAGCCACCCCTATATATTGTTCAGCATGACGTCAGATGGAATGGAATACCCCTTTGGCCAGTTTGGGTCAGCTGTCCTGGGTCTGTCCCCTCCCAGCTCCTGCTGCATCCCTAGCCTGCTCGCTAGCAGGACAGAGAGAGGCTGAAAAGTCCTTGGCTTGGTGTAAGCACTGCTCTACAACAATTAAAACATCAGCATGTTATCAGCGCTCTTCTCATTCTAATCCAAAACATAGCACCCTACCAGCTACTAGGAGGAAAATTAACTCTGTCCTAACTGAAACCAGGACACATATACATGTAAGTCATCTGTGAGTATGTGAAGTTGATAGCATATGGTTATCACTGTAGTTGGTCCTCAGTGGTCGTAGTCATGGAGGTGATTAGACTTCAGGTCTTCTGACAAGGGAAGCTGGAACAGAAGTTGGTGACTTTTTCCACCCGCCCCCCCCCCCCATCCCCTGATTTCAGATCTTGTACTTCTATGTGATGTTTGAGTTGGCCTTTGGCCTCCACCCCTGGGCTACACACTGCACGGTGTAGGTCTCTGCTTGCTGCTTTTAGTATGGCTTCTTTCAAGTAAAAAAATGGAATAAGATCTTAAAGCTGAAATTGTCTATGTGGGTGGTATATTAAACAATTTAGGGGATAGTTGGGATGATCAGTGAAGCTAGGGCTGTAGAATCTTCATATTCATTTACAAGTTTCACTCATAATGTAACTACTTAAGTAGTAATGTAATAGTAAATAATGTTGTCTGTGCCTCTGTGACAGCAGATTTAAGAAAGGGAAAAAACCTGCTGCATCACAATGTGTTTTTTTTTTTGTTTGTTTGTTTCTCACTTCTCTAGTTAGTTAGTAATAGGCAATAAATTATACTGAACTCCTTATGTTATCTGTTTTGCCTGTGATGGTAACTGTTGAATGATCTCCCTGTCCTTATCTCAACCCTCGAGCCCTTTTCATCATATTTTCTCCCCCTTTCCCTTTGAGGAAGGGGAGTGAGAGAGCAGTTGTGGTGGAGCTCAGCTGCCCAGCTGAGTAAAACCGCCACAGAAATTTGTGAGTTAAGAGGTCTCTAGTACCCACTGCTATTTTTCCTGCACAGTTATTTGCTGTGACCACCAGTAATTAAAGAGGAAAAAGAAGGAACAATCAGGAATTCAGTGTTTCGGAGGAGGCATAATCTTTCTTGTCAACCTGCTTAGTCAGAGGATTAAAGTAGATTTTGACAAACCTAACTGCAAGATGATGCATTCATTTCATGTATGCAAAACAGATCAAGCAGTACCATGGCTGAGACCAACCTTCTCACTTAAAGAAGGAGCAAGTATTCCAGTTCTGCATCATCCTCTAAGAGCAGATGTTTTTGGGAGGTTACAGAAGAATTTAAAACTTACCTTGGTGAGAAAGTAGGGATTGATAGGATGACTTCCTCCCTTGAGGACAGTGTTGAACGTTGCTGGGTAGGAAAAACAAATAAGAAAGATGGAGGGGACCCAAAATCTCTTAATGTTGTGGCTGCTTTCAAGGGTGCAGCCTGAAGCATGGAGTTAGTCCTGTAGGTGTGCATCAAGAGAAGTGGGATCCAAATTGGCTAACTAGGATCTGATGGCTAGGGTCAAAATGTCTACGTTGGCTAGGGCAGTGTTATCTATTACTGATACTGCAGGGGGGTAGCTCATGCTAAATTTTTCTGCAGATCTTTTGGCAAAAAATTCCTTGTTTGGTAGGACCTCTTAGCATGATCTTCTTCCCTCCCTCCCCAACTCAATAAAAGCAGAATCATGCTTCAGTATAAATAAAGCTCATTGAGGTTCTCAGCTACAGAGGTGCGAGATATGTGAGGTCAGACAACATTCAATTTGCTCTTGAATTGACCAGCGTCAATACTAATGGGATTTAAAAAAAAAAAAAAAGAAAAAGAAAAAAAGGAAACAGCTCTAGACACTGTAGACTTCCATTTAAGTGGAGCCCTGTGGGATCTTTGCATTTTGAAGACAGCTAGGAGAAATAGACCTGTACTAAAGCTTGGTCCAAAGCACTAGACAGACCTATGATAGTGGAGGGCTTGGTGCTGAGATCAAGGTTGAATAGCTTTCCAGTATTTCCTGAATAAACATCACAGAGTAGTCAGTTCCAGATGTTAACAGAAAGAAAATAAATGATTGATATTTTTTTCTTTTGTGTGTGTATGCATTGTCAGACTGGATCTGCCACAACATCTGGGTATCAAGCTATCCTTGCAGTAAGATGAAGTCTCAGAAACAAAGCATAGGTCTACTCTGCTTTCCCAACCTCATCTCAAAGCATTGCAACAGACGTGTCTTTCAGCTGTAGCCTTCTTGGTGGATGTTTTCTCTAGAATGGGCAAGGGGGGGGGGCGGGTAGGGGTAGCACTGTATGTAAAGGAGGGGCTGGATTATATGGAGCTTGCAGTTGGTGATGACATGGTTGAGAGCCCCTGGGTAAAGATTAAAGGAAAAGCAAATAAAGTGGATGTTGCTATGGGAACCTACTGTAGGCCACCCAGCCAGGATGATGTCACTGACATAGTATTCAATAAAGAATTAAGGGAAATCTCTAGATCAGTTGCCCTTGTCCTTATGGGCGACTTCAACTTCCCAGATGTTAAGTGGGGCTATCATGCAGCAGACACAAACAGCTCCAGGAAATTCCTGAAGCACACTGAAGATTTCTTCTTTGTACAGGTACTAAAGGATGCAACTAGGAAAGGTGCCCTCCTAGATCTGTTGCTTGTAAATAGAAATTTTCTCATGGGTGAAGTGATGATTGTTGGTTGTCTTGGCCACAGCAGTCATGCAGTGGTTGATTTTAACATCTTTGGTGATATGAGAAAAACTGTCAGCAGAGCCACTACCCTGGATTTTTGGGAGAGCAGACTTCAGGCTGCTCGAGGAGCTAGTGTGGTGGTTTTACTCAGGTGGGCAGCTGAGCTACACCACACCCACTCTCTCACTTCCCCTCCTCAAAGGAAAAGGGGGAGAAAATACAACGAAAAGGGCTCCAGGGTTGAGAGAAGGGCAGGGAGATCACTCAACAATTATCGTGATGGGCAAAACAGACTCAGTGTAGGGAGATGAGAGAAATGTATTGCCTATTACTAGCAAGCTAGAGAAGTGAGAAAGAAAGGAAAGAAACCAAAAACACCTTCCCCCTATCCACCCCTCCTACACCTCCTCCCCCCAAGCAGCGCAGGGGAACAGGGAAATGGTGTTTACGGTCAGTCTATAGCGCTTCACCTCTGCCACTCTTTCACGGTCACTCTCTTCCCTTGCTCCAATGTGGGGTCACTCCCACAGGATGCTGTCCTTCCTGAACTGATCCTATGTGAGCTTCCCACAGACAACAGCTCTTCAAGAACTGCTCCAAATATGGGTCTGTACCACGGAGTCCATCCGTCAGGAGCAAACTGCTCCAACATGGGTCCCCCACGGGCATCATCTCCTGCCAGGTCACCCGATCCTGTGTGGTCTCCTCTCCACAGCCTACAGGTCTGGCCCAGAATCTGCTCCAGCAGGGGTCTCTCCACAGGACGCAGCCTCCTTCAGGGCAGGTCCACCTGCTCCACCGTGTTCTCCTCCACAGGCTGCAGCGTCGAGATCTGCTCCACCATGGTACCCCATGGGCTGCAGGGGGACAGCCTGCTCCATCATGGTCTTTTCCACAGGCCGCAGGGGAACTTCTGCTCTGGTGCCTGGAGCACCACCCCCGCCCCCTTCTTCACTGACCTTGGCGCCTGCAAGGCTGTTTCTCACTCCTCACTCTCCTAGCTGCTGTTGCACAGCAGTTTTTTTCCCCCCCCTTTCTTCAATATGTTTTCACAGAGATGCAACCAACATCTCTTATTGGCTCAGCTCTGGGCAGCGGCGGGTCCCTCTGGAGCCTACTGAAACTTGCTCTTATCTAACATGGGGCAGCTTCTGGATTCTTCTCACAGAGGCCACCCCTGCAGCCCCCCGCTACCAAAATCTTGCCATGTAAACCCGCTACAGCTAGTTAGTAAGGTCCCCCGGGAATCTGCTTTCAGGGTATTGGGGTCCATAAATGCTGGTCACTTTTTAAGATCCATCTTTTAAGAGTGCAGGAGTGGGCAATTTCAGTGTGTTGGAGGAATTCAAGCAAGTGGGGCATAAGGCTGACTTTTTTTAAAGTATGTTAACAGCAAAAGGAGGACTGAAGAAAACATTGATCCGTTAGTTGATGACATTGGTTACCTCACAAATAGGGATGAAGATAAAGCAGAGACATTTAATGTCTTCTTTGCCTCTGTCTTTAAAACCCATGATGGAGCCCTGGGTTGGAGGACTGTGACTGGGGGAGTAATAAGCTCCCAGTTGACATTGAACTTGTATGTGATTTGTTGCTGTAACTGAATGCATGTAAGTCTATGTGGCCAGATGGGATTCATCCCAGGGTACTGAAAGAGCTGGCTGATGTTATTTTATTGCAAGACTTCTCTCAGTTATTTATCAACAGTCTTGGGAATCTGGAGAGGTCCCACTTGACTGGAAGCTTGCTAATGTTATTTAATTTTTCAAGAAGGGCAAGAAAGAAGACCTCAGTAATTACAGGCCTTTCAGTTGTACTTCAGTGCCTGGTAAAATTATGGAGAACATGGGTTCACAAAGGGGAAGTCATGCCTTAGTAACTTAACATCCTTTTATGACAATGTTACCTGCCTAGTGGACAAAGGAAAGGCAGTGGATGTACATTGTTTTTGGATTTTGGCAAAGCTTTTGATATTGTCTTTCACAGTAAGCTTCTGGACAACATGTCCAGCATATAACTAGACATGCACACAACAAAATGGGTGAACAATTGGCTGAAGAGTTGGGCTCAAAACATTGTAGTAAATGGGGTAACATCAGGCTGGCAGCCAGTCACTAGTGGTGTTCCCCAGGGCTCAGTTTTAGGGCCAGTTCTCTTCAGGGTTTTTATCAATGACCTGGACAAGGGTGTTGAGTGTACACTAAGTTTGCGTATGATACTAAATTAAGAGGAGCTATTGATCCCCTTGAGGGAAGAGAGGCCCTACAGAGAAATCTTGATAGATCAGAGCACTGGGCAATCACCAGCTGTGGTGGTTTTACTTGGGTGGGCAGCTGAGCTCCACCACAACCGCTCTCTTACTCGCCCTCCTCAAAGGGAAAGGGGGAGAAAATATGATGCAAAGGGCTCAAGGGTTGAGATAAGGACGGGGAGATTGTTCAACAATTACTGTGATGGGCAAAACAGACTCAGTGTAGGGAGATGAGAGAAATGTATTGCCTATTACTAGCAAGCTAGAGAAGTGAGAAAAATATGAAAGAAACCAAAAACACCTTCCCCCCATCCACCCCTCCTACACCTCCTCCCCCCGAGCGGCATGGGGGAATGTGGTTGCGGTCAGTCTATAGCACTTCATCTCCGCCGCTCCTTCTCGATCACTCTCTTCCCCTTCTCCAACGTGAGATCCCTCCCATGGAATGCAGTCTTTCCCGAACTGATCCCACATGGGCTTCCCACAGGCAGCAGCTCTTCAAGAACTGCTGCAAATATGGGTCCGTACCACGGGGTCCATCCATCAGGAGCAAACTGCTCCAACCTGGATCCCCCATGGGCATCATCTCCTGCCAGGTCACCTGCTCCTGCCTGGTCTCCTCTCCATGGGCTACAGGTCCAGACAGGAATCTGCTCTGGCGGGGTTTCACCCCAGGCCACAGCCTCCTTCAGGATAGATCCACCTACTCTACCATGTTCTCCTCCACGGGCTGCAGCATGGAAATCTGCTCCACTGTGGTACCCCATGGGCTGCAGGGGGACAGCCTGCTCCACCATGGTCCTCTCCACAGGCCGCAGGGGAACTTCAGCTCTGGCACCTGTTTCTCACTCCTCACTCTCCCAGCTGCTGTTCCCCAGTAGTTTTTTTGGTGGTTTTTGTTTTTTTTTTCCCCTTTCTTAAATATGCTCTCACAGAGGTGGAAACAACATCACTTATTGGTTCAGCTCTGGCCAGCAGCCAGTGGGATGTTGAAAGTTTCATACAAAGTGCCACAAACAATGCCTTGTGTTCTGTCATATGTAGGCCATTAACTTTTACCTAAGTCTTTATTAGCTGACAAATTCATCGATCTTGCTGATAGAAAGTTTTAAAATAAATTTTCTCCACGAAAACTCAAGCTTTTTACATTTCAGACCAATCAAGTAAATGACCATGACGTAAGCAAATTAGATAAAACAATGTTTTAAGGTGGTCACTGGCTAAGAAAGCAAACCTGTGGCAGATCATGTTATAGGAAGACTGAGATGACTGTATGCATCTACTGGAAATACTAGATCTTAAGGTATACATGAAGTAAAACTGACACCTTTGCAAACATTGGTACACCTATAGTCAAACTGATCATTGATGAATTACTCTTTGACGAACTAAGAGATACTTAAAGATCAACTGCCCGTGTCCTTATGGGGGACTTCAACTTGCCAGATGTCAACTAGGATTACCACACGGCTGACACAAGCAGGTCCAGGAGGTTCCTAAAGGACCTCGATGATAACTTCTTGGTACAGGTGTGTCCTGGTTTCAGGTAGGACAGAGTTAATTTTCCTCCTAGTAGCTGGCAGGGTGCTATGTTTTGGATTAGAATGAGAAGAGCGCTGATAACATGCTGATGTTTTAATTGTTGTAGAGCAGTGCTTACACCAAGCCAAGGACTTTTCAGCTTCTCGCTCTGTCCTGCTAGCGAGCAGGCTAGGGATGCAGCAGGAGCTGGGAGGGGACAGACCCAGGACAGCTGACCCAAACTGGCCAAAGGGGTATTCCATACCATCTGAGGTCATGCTGAACAATATATAGGGGTGGCTAGCCGGGGTGGAGGGGGGGCCGGCTGCTCGGGGATAGGCTGGGCATCGGTCAATGGGTGGTGAGCAATTGCATTATGCATCACTTATTTCATACACATTATTACTATTAATACTATTATTATTATTATTATTATTGTTATTGTTATTATTGTTATTCTTTTCCCTGTCTTAATAAACTGTCTTTATCTCAACTCACAGACTTCACTTTCCCATTTCTCTCCCCCATCCCGGAGAGGGAGGGGGGAGGGTGAGCGAACGGCTGTGTGGTGTTTGACTGCCAGCCGGGCAAAACCATAACAGTCCATTTGGCGCCCAACGTGGGGCTCGAAGGGTTGAGATATCGACAGATTTGACCATAGTGTGTTAAACTAAAATTGGTATAAGTATTCGACCTGCTTAATAGTTGCTAGTCACAATGTTGATTGCCTTAATCTCAAGTCTGCTGTGCCTGTTTCCCAAATTGAGTTTTATAGCAAGTTCCTTTCTGTATGTGCTCCCTGTCGTGCTGTTTATCCTTTCCGGGCCCTGGTTTAAGATTGTTATGGTACTGTGTGGTGTAACGATGGCTTATGAAATGATGAGGTATCTGGTCATGACTCTAACCTGGTATTTGTACTCAGCACTGTCGTCGACTCTATACTTCGGAAACCATATCTCAGAAACTATTAGCAATTACACCTATTGCCTTTTTTCATCAGGGAGTCAGTCTCTGGAGGGGACAGGGGAAGATATTTTTTCCTACCTGTTCACTCTCCCTTCCTCCTTCACCACCCTCTTATCCCCCGAGCTAGTTACGGTAGCTCTCCAAGATGTTGAATATCCTTGGGATACTCAGACCAGCATGTTCTTGTTGTTATGTCTCCTGAATGCGCTTCAGGTTTTGTTTAAGGTTAAACAACTACTTAGGAATCTCATCCGGAGATCTGTCTTGAGGCGGGATATTTGCGAGTGGCAGGGAGTGTGGGAGGATATGGGCAGGTTTCTAGGGCAGTGGGCACCTCCAGTGTTTTGGACATTCACCCCTGAACAACTGCAAAATCCTAAAAAACTGGTAGAATGCTTGAAAAAAAGGTGTCATGACTCTGGCAGTTCCAAAGTGACACAAATCACTGTGGCGTGCTGGGGTCTGGCTTGTGCCTATCGAGCTGCAATTGATGCTACTATCAACCTAGTGACAGACCCTGCGGCCGTTCCAGTCCCGGCTCCTGCAGCCATTCCAGCTCCAGCTCCCGCAGTCGGTCCAGCTCCAGCTCCCGCAGCCGTTCCAGCTCCAGCTCCCGCAGCTGTTCCAGCTCCCGCAGCCGTTCCAGTTCCAGCTCCCGCAGCCGTCCCGGCTCCAGCTCCCGCAGCCGTTCCAGCTCCCGCAGCCATTCCAGCTCCAGCTCCCGCAGCCGTTCCGGCTCCAGCTCCCGCAGCCGTTCCGGCTCCAGCTCCCGCAGCCGTTCCAGCTCCCGCAGCCGTTCCAGCTCCAGCTCCCGCAGCCGTCCCGGCTCCAGCTCCCGCAGCCGTTCCGGCTCCCACAGCCATTCCAGCTCCTGCAGCCGTCCCGGCTCCAGCTCCCGCAGCCGTTCCAGCTCCTGCAGCCGTCCCAGCTCCAGCTCCCGCAGCCGTTCCAGCTCCCGCAGCCGTTACAGCTCCCGCAGCCGTTCCCACTCCTGTGGCTGGGTCAGAGAAACGAACTGTAGCAGCGCAAGTTGCCCCTGCAGAGGGTATTCCAACCCCTGTGGCAGACCCTGTGGCTGGGTCGGAGAGGCGAGCTGTAGCAGTGCAAGTTGCCCCTGTAGAAAAGGTGAAAAAATGGTATAGAGACTCAGGTCGTTTAGAACGCAGAAAGTCTTCTGCTAAGTCTGGGTGTGGAGAAGACGAGGCTGGGCCATCAAGTGTGCAGGAGGATGAAGATGAGGATGAGGATGTCAGTAAGTCAACAGTAACTACCCGAACCCTATACCAGCGTGAGCTACGAGATGTGCGAAAAGATTTTGGTCGCTGTATAGGTGAACAGCTTGTCACCTGGCTGCTCCGGTGCTGGGACACTGGAGCCAATGGTGTGAAATTAGAGGGCAGGGAAGCCAAGCGGTTGGGATCCCTTGCTAGAGATGCAAGCATTGACAAAGCAATTGGAGATGGAGCACGATCTCACAGCCTCTGGAGGCGTCTCCTGTTAGCTGTGAAGGAAAGGTATCCCTACAAGGAAGAACTTGTATGTCTACCAGTCAAGTGGACCACCATGGAGAAGGGAATTCAGTACCTGAGGGAATTAGCCGTACGGGAAGTAATTTATAAGGACCTAGACGACGCACAAATATCCACAGATCCAGATGAAGTCCAGTGTACTCGACCCATGTGGCGGAAGTTTGTACGGAATGCACCATCATCATGGGCCAGCACATTGGCAATAATAACCTGGAAAGATGGTGAAGACCCCACAGTGGGTGACATGGCTAAACAACTCTGGGAGTACGAAGGAAATCTCTCCTCTTCCCTACAGGCCTGCGTCTCGGCTGTGGAGAAACTCTCTGAAGAGTTCCACCAACTTAAAGAGAATTTATCTTCCCCCCCACCTGCACGAACCAGTGGCCACCAACTAAAAGAGAATACTTTGGAGAAACTTTCTGAAGAGGTCCACCAACTTAAAGAGAGTGTATTTTCTTCCCCACCTGTACAAACCAGTGTCTCGGCTATTAGGGGTAAACGTGCATCCGTGCAAAGAAGAAAATATGGTGGGTACACACCCCGCGCCACCCTGTGGTTTTACCTATGTGACCATGGAGAGGACATGAGAAAATGGGATGGAAAATCTACTGAGACCCTAGAGGCACGGGTACGTGAGTTGCAAAAGAAAACAATTGGGAGAAAGGGGTTCTCTGAAAAGTTTGCTGCTCCAACTTCCAGCAGGCAGTCTTTTAAACACAGAAATGAAGATTCTGACCAGGACTAGAGGGGCCCTGCCTCCATCCAGGGGGAGGAAAGGGACAACCGAGTTTATTGGACTGTGTGGATTCAATGGCCTGGCACGTCTGACGCACAGAAGTATAAGGCTCTAGTAGACACCGGTGCACAATGTACTCTAATGCCATACATCTGTAAAGGGCCAGAGCCCATCTGTATTTATGGCATGACAGGGGGATCCCAGCAGTTAACTGTATTGGAAGCTGAAGTGAGTCTAACCGGAAATGAGTGGCAAAAGCACCGTATTGTGACTGGCCCGGATGCTCCGTGCATCCTTGGCATAGACTATCTTAGAAGAGGATATTTCAAGGACCCAAAAGGGTTCCGCTGGGCTTTTGGCATAGCTGCCTTAGAGACAGAGGACATTAAACAGTTGTCTACCTTCCCCGGTCTCTCAGAGGACCTTTCTGTTGTGGGGTTGCTGAGGGTTGAAGAACAGCAAGTGCCAATCGCTACCACAACTGTGCACCGGCGGCAATATCGCACCAACCGAGACTCCCTGATTCCCATCCACGAGCTACTTCGTCAACTGGAGAGCCAAGGAGTGATCAGCAAGACCCATTCACCTTTTAATAGTCCCATATGGCCAGTGCGAAAGTCTAGTGGTGAGTGGAGACTAACAGTGGACTATCGTGGCCTGAACGAAGTCACGCCACCGCTGAGTGCTGCAGTGCCGGACATGCAAGAACTCCAGTACGAACTGGAATCAAAGGCAGCCAAGTGGTATGCCACAATTGATATTGCTAATGCATTTTTCTCCATCCCTCTAGCAGCACAGTGCAGGCCACAGTTTGCTTTCACTTGGAGGGGAGTCCAATATACTTGGAATCGGCTGCCCCAGGGGTGGAAACATAGCCCTACCATTTGCCATGGACTGATCCAGTCTGCGCTGGAGCAGGGGGAGGCTCCTGAACACCTGCAGTACATCCATGACATCATTGTGTGGGGTGACACTGCAGAGGAAGTTTTCGAGAAAGGGAAGAAAATAGTCCAAATCCTTCTGAAGGCCGGTTTTGCCATAAAACAAAATAAAGTTAAAGGACCTGCACGAGAGATCCAGTTTTTAGGAATAAAATGGCAAGATGGACGTCGTCAAATCCCAATGGATGTGATCAACAAAATAACAGCTATGTCTCCACCAACTAGCAAGAAGGAAACACAAACTTTCCTAGGTGTCGTGGGGTTTTGGAGAATGCGTATTCCAAATTACAGTCTGATTGTAAACCCGCTCTACCAAGTAACTCGTAAGAAGAATGCTTTTGAATGGGGCCCTGAGCAACGACAAGCCTTTGAACAAATTAAACAGGAAATAGTTCATGCAGTAGCCCTTGGGCCAGTCCGAACAGGACCAGATGTAAAGAATGTGCTCTACACCGCAGCCGGGGAGAATGGTCCCACCTGGAGCCTCTGGCAGAAAGATCCTGGGGAAACTCGAGGTCGACCCCTGGGGTTTTGGAGTCGGGGATACAGAGGATCTGAGGCCCGCTATACTCCAACCGAAAAGGAGATATTGGCAGCATATGAGGGAGTTCGATCTGCTTCGGAAGTGGTCGGTACTGAAGCGCAGCTCCTCCTGGCACCCCGACTGCCGGTACTGGGTTGGATGTTCAAAGGAAGGGTCCCCTCTACACATCATGCAACTGATGCTACATGGAGTAAGTGGGTTGCACTGATTACTCAGCGGGCTCGAATAGGAAACCCCAGTCGCCCAGGAATCCTGGAAGTGATTATGGACTGGCCAGAAGGCAAGTACTTTGGGATATCATCAGAGGAGGAGGTGGTCCGTGCTGGAGAAGCCCCACTGTACAACAAGCTACCAGAAAATGAGACGAAATATGCCCTGTTCACTGATGGGTCCTGTCGTATTGTGGGAAAGCATCGGAGATGGAAAGCTGCTGTATGGAGTCCTACACGACGAGTTGCAGAAGCTGCTGAGGGAGAAGGTGAATCGAGTCAGTTTGCAGAAGTGAAAGCCATTCAGCTGGCTTTAGATATTGCTGAACGAGAAAAGTGGCCAGTTCTCTATCTCTATACTGATTCATGGATGGTAGCAAATGCCCTGTGGGGGTGGCTACAGCAATGGAAGCAGAACAACTAGGAATGCCGGGGCAAACCCATCTGGGCTGCTGCATTGTGGCAAGATATTGCTGCCCGGGTAGAGAACCTGGTTGTAAAGGTACGCCATGTAGATGCTCATGTGCCCAAGAATCGGGCTACTGAAGAACATCAAAACAACCAGCAGGTGGATCAGGCTGCTAAGATTGAAGTGGCTCAGGTGGACCTGGACTGGCAACATAAAGGTGAATTATTTATAGCCCGATGGGCCCATGACACCTCAGGCCATCAAGGTAGAGATGCAACATACAGATGGGCTCGTGACCGAGGGGTGGACCTGACCATGGACACTATAGCACAGGTTATTCATGATTGTGAAACATGTGTTGCAATTAAGGAAGCCAAACGGTCAAAGCCTCTCTGGTATGGAGGATGATGGCAGAAATATAAATATGGAGAGGCCTGGCAGATTGATTACATCACACTCCCCCAAACCCGCAACGGCAAGCGCCACGTACTTACAATGGTGGAAGCAACCACCGGATGGCTGGAAACATATCCTGTGCCCCATGCCACCGCCCGGAACACTATCCTGGGCCTTGAAAAGCAAGTCCTATGGCGACACGGCACCCCAGAAAGAATTGAGTCAGACAATGGGACTCATTTCCGAAACAACCTTATAGACACTTGGGCCAAAGAACATGGTATTGAGTGGGTGTATCACATCCCCTATCATGCACCAGCCTCCGGGAAAGTTGAACGATACAATGGACTGTTAAAGACTACACTGAAAGCAATGGGTGCTGGGACATTCAAAAATTGGGAAACACATTTGGCAAAGGCCACCTGGTTAGTCAATACTAGAGGATCTGCCAACCGAGCTGGACCTGCCCAATCAAACCTGTTACGCACTGTAGAAGGGGATAAAGTTCCTGTAGTGCACGTAAGAAACATGCTGGGTAAGACAGTCTGGGCTACTCCTGCCTCAGGAAAAGGCAAGCCCATTCGTGGGATTGCTTTTGCCCAGGGACCTGGATGCACTTGGTGGGTAATGCAAAAGAATGGGGAGGTCCGGTGTGTACCTCAAGGGGACCTAATACTGGGTGAGAATAGCCCATGAGTTGAATTGTAGTATGTTAATTATCATATAACACTGTATGTCATCACTACCATGGTTGCTATATATCATAGATGAAAATGGTGATTAATTAGAAGGTATTGGAAAGAGTGTAACCTGAGCATGACATAAATGGTATGGAATAAGGGGTGGATATCTGTCCTGGTTTCAGTTAGGACAGAGTTAATTTTCCTCCTAGTAGCTGGCAGGGTGCTATGTTTTGGATTAGAATGAGAAGAGCGCTGATAACATGCTGATGTTTTAATTGTTGTAGAGCAGTGCTTACACCAAGCCAAGGACTTTTCAGCTTCTCGCTCTGTCCTGCTAGCGAGCAGGCTAGGGATGCAGCAGGAGCTGGGAGGGGACAGACCCAGGACAGCTGACCCAAACTGGCCAAAGGGGTATTCCATACCATCTGACGTCATGCTGAACAATATATAGGGGTGGCTAGCCGGGGTGGAGGGGGGGCCGGCTGCTCGGGGATAGGCTGGGCATCGGTCAACGGGTGGTGAGCAATTGCATTGTGCATCACTTATTTCGTACACATTATTACTATTAATACTATTATTATTATTATTATTATTATTATTATTATTGTTATTATTATTATTTTCCCTGTCTTAATAAACTGTCTTTATCTCAACTCACAGACTTTACTTTCCCGTTTCTCTCCCCCATCCCGGAGAGGGAGGGGGGAGGGTGAGCGAACGGCTGTGGTGTTTGGCTGCTGGAAGGAGGGTCAGGCGACGAGGAAGGAATACAGGGATGCTGTTCGTGTTTGTAGGGAGAAAATTCGTGTGGCCAAAGCCCAATTAGAGTTGAAGCTGGCCAGGTCTGTGGGAGACAGTAAAGGCTTTTTTTTAGATACGTGAACAGAAAAAGGAGGACCAAAGAAAACCTAGGTCCGCTACTTGATGGGTAAGGTCACCTCACAGACAAGGACATAGGCAAAGCAGAGACATTTAATGCCTTCTTTGCCTCCTTTTTCAACGCTGATGATGGGTTTCGGGACCCAGGGTGCCCTGAGCTGGAGAACCGTGATGATGGGAATGATAAACTCCCAGCTAACCCTGAACGCGTACGGGATTTGCCACCTGGATCTGTACAAGTCCATGTGTCCGGATGGGATTCATCCCAGGGTGCTCAGAGAGCTGGCAGACGTCATCGCGGGACCTCTCTCAAGTATTTTTCAATGGTCTTGGGAATCTGGAGAGGTCCCAGTAGACTGGAAGCTGGCAATAGTTGTACTAATTTTTAAGAAAGGCAACTACAGGCCTGTCAGTCTCACTTCATTGCCTGGTAAAATAATGGAGAAGATTATTCTGGGAGTTATTGAAGCGCACCTGGGGGACAATGCAGACATTGGTCACAGCCTACATGGGTTCACAAGGGGTAGGTCCCCTGTTTAACAAATTTGATTTCCTTTTATGACAAGGTTACGCACCTACTTGACCAAGCGAAGCCAGTAGATGTAATCTTTTTGGATTTCAGTAAAGCTTTCGATACATTTTCTCACAGAATCGATCCTACTGGACAAAATGTCCAGCATACAGCTAGATAAAAACATCATACGATGGGTGAACAATTGGCTGATGGGTAAGGCTCAAAGGGTTATGGTAAATAGGGTGTAGTGGGTTTACGTGGCAAGGTTTTTTGGGGGGGGCATAGGGGTAGCTTTTGCGAGAAGAATCCAGAAGCTGCCCCATGTTAGATAAGGGCCCCGCTGCTGGCCAGAGCTGAGCCAATAAGTGATATTGTTTGTGCCTCTGTGAGAGCATATTTAAGAAAGGAAAAAAACTGCTGGGGAACAGCAGCTGGGGGAGTGAGAGGAGCGAGAAATAGCCTTGCAGGCGCCTAGGTCAGTAAAGAAGGAGGGGGAGAGGTGCTCCAGGCACCAATCTATTCACTTTAATGACCAGCGAAAGGACCTGAGGGAATGGAGTCAAGCTGCAACAGGGGATGTTCGGGTTGGATATCAGGAAAAGGTTGGATATCAGGAAAAGGTTTTTTTAAAACCAAGCCTGTCCGAGTTTAAGAAGCGATTGGACTGTGCACTTAGTCATATGGTCTGATTTTTTGGGTAGACCTGTGTGGTGCCAGGAGTTGGACTCGATGATCCTTGTGGGTCCCTTCCAACTTGGGATATTCTATGATTCTATGATTCTGTGATCTGATTTGTATACTTTCTATTTCAGAGGTGGCTTCTCCCTCTAATAGCTAACTTGCATAAAAATGACACTGTACAAAAGAGGAACATAATTCCAACAATTACAAATGCTCTAAAAAATTTTTGCCCATTGCTCAATTAAAAACTTCTGCAGCGTTACAAAATTAACCATTCTTAAAACCAAGTCTTTGAAAGCATACCATAATGCATATCTGTCATTTTAGGGACGGCGTTTTTCACTGTGACCATACTGGGTGACCGAAGCTGTGAGGAAGTTCTTAATTTAAGTATTTTAATATTTTTTTAAGCAAATTTTTGCTTTCAGCACTGCAGTTATCTATTCAGAGAGAGAGAGGCAGATATAAAATTGTATCTGAACTCCACATTCAGAGAAAAGTTATATTGTCCTACAATGTAAGGAGATAAAAATGCATTGTATCTAGTATTACCAAGAGCAGATAAAAGATATTCAGCTTAAGTCTTCAACATTCTTGTTTTTTGCCTAGCAAGACCAGTTTAAATGACAATTATTTAAAATAACAGAACTTGAAATTGATGCTTTAAAAAAAAGAAAATTTGAATTGAATTTTTCCTCAACAAGACTAATACTGAATATGCTTCTGTGAAAAGTAAGCATATGTTCCTTTACCTTCCATTTCACTTGCCAAAGTATGATATTTCTGCTGTTCTCTAATAAAAAATACTCTTTGATGCCATTTGTTTAGAAGCTTAGTGTAGCTGCTTCAACAAATAAGGCATCATCAAAAAAATTGGATTTAATTTACGTGAATGCATCAGTGCAAAAGCTGGTGATGAAAAATCCCTGCAAATCCCACTGAGTTTAAGGTATGAAGGGTCTACTCTAGCCACATCTATTGTAGGTTCTGAAATTTGCTTGTACTACAGGTTAAACAAATAAAATAAATTCCCTTTGTACCCTCACTTCAGCTCAGAACTGATTTCATGTTCCCGGTCATCAGGAAACCTCTACATGAAATGCAGACCTGTAATCTCATTCATAAATATTACTTTTAAAACAAAACTTAAACAATTCAAGCACCAGGATTTGGTCCCAGGAAACATTTGTTTAGACTTTGGTGGACAGAACTGAATATGAGCAGAGTAGTTTTTAAAGGGAATATTAACTTATATTTTACATAGAAAAACAAGTACAGAAAAATCAAATGCATTGTTACCGTTCCTTAGAGATAGGTATTTTGAGTTTCATAAAGTCAAGATAAAGTTAGTATTTCATGGGAATTTGTGAATAATAATTTTAAATTTATATATATATATAATTACTCTCAGGATATTTCTTATACTGAAAGGCATTACATTTTTGTTTTTGTTTGTTTTTTAAATATTTCTTTCCTCAGTTGCAATATTGAACTTTCTTCGATTCCAAGTTTCTTCAACAAAATTCGTTTATACACACCAAATAATAACATATTATGTCCTCAAACTAATATCAGAAGCACTTACTCATCATACTTTATATGGTAAATAGCTTCTCTATCGGTGTCCATGCAGTCTGAGTAAGATGTGGATGGTGTACCATCCAAACTATTTGCATTCTCTCTAGAATGATCTTGACTTAAGTTTCCATTAGTCCTTCTGTAAGAATTGCCACTCTTTAAATGAACTTTACCATTCTTATGTCCTTTCGTTGCCCGAGTAACATTTTCTATATGAGCTTCAAACCAGGCTCCGATGCTGACATCACGGGCATCCACCAAGTCGTTTATGTAAAAGGAAAAAATGAGAATGAATATTTATTTTTTATAATCCTGGTAAAGAACAAAAAGGAAAACTGACTTAACAGTCAATGAAACAAATTCTACGCCGCTGTTTTCAACTGGTTTGGGCTTGCGCAAATAAAAGCAATATTCAGTCATTCGGTTGTGCTTTAAGTAATTTATTCCTCTACTCTTAAAAAGATGTTATGAACATAATTTGTAAAAAATATATTTTTAAAAATTGAGGCTTATTTTTATTTCATTTTTTAACCTACAAATTAGCTTATCCTCTTTTCATTGATCTTTTTCTTGCTTTGTGGAACTGTTCCCTGTGACTAAAACTGAGCACGTATACGTCCAGAGGTTTAAAATATTAGCCCACAACCAGCTTTTAAGATTTCCTTGGACTTCCAAATTGGAATTATTACTTTACCTTGATTCTTTTTGACCTGCACTGCTTCTGAATCCTTTGACTTTTGAGAAAAAAAGTGGTTGGGGGCGGGGAGAGGAATGGGCTCTTCAAGTCTAACAAGTCTGCTATCATAACCAAACAAGACTGGTGCTTATGTAAATCTTTCAATTGCAAGAAACAGAAGAAACAGAACTCTCTCATGACCCTTCTCCTTTCTGAGCTCACAGTAATACCGGTATTAAGCTATGAAGCTATGCCACTGTTCTAGAGCATGTTTCATTCATTCATTATACTGACACATTTTCTCAAGCCTTCAACTAAATAAATGTATATTCATAGAATCATAGAATATCCCGAGTTGGAAGGGACCCATAAGGATCATCGAGTCCAACTCCCGGCACCGCACAGGTCTACCCAAAATTTTAGACCATGTGACTAAGTGCACAGTCCAATCGCTTCTTAAATTCAGACAGGCTTGGTGCAGTGACTACTTCCCTGGGGAGCCTGTTCCAGTGTGCAATCACCCTCTCGGTGAAGAACCTCTTCCTGATGTCCAGCCTAAACTTCCCCTGCCTCAGCTTAACACCGTTCCCGCGGGTCCTATCACTGGTGACTAAGGAGGATAGATTGGCGCCTGCCCCTCCACTCCCCTTCGCGAGGAAGCTGTAGACAGCAATGAGGTCTCCCCTCAGCCTCCTCTTCTCCAGGCTGAACAGGCCTAGTGACCTCAGCCGCTCCTCATACATCTTCCCCTCTAGGCCCTTCACCATCTTCGTCGCCCTCCTCTGGACACTCTCCAACAGTTTAATGTCCTTTTTGTACTGTGGTGCCCAGAACTGCACACAGTACTCGAGGTGAGGCCGCACCAGCGCAGAGTAGAGCGGGACGATCACTTCCCTCGACCGACTAGCGATGCCGTGCTTGATGCACCCCAGGATACGGTTGGCCCTCCTGGCTGCCGGGGCACACTGCTGGCTCACATTCAACTTGCTATCAACCATAACCCCCAGATTCCTCTCTGTGGGGCTGCTGTCCAACGTCTCATCGCCCAGTCTGTACATATAGCCAGGGTTGCCCCGTCCCAGGTGCAGGACCCAGCACTTGCTCTTGTTAAACTTCATGCGGTTGGTGATTGCCCAGCTCTCCAATCTGTCCAGATCTCTCTGCAAGGTCTTTCCACCCTCAACAGATATATTACTTCAACAATATCAGTTTTTTTCCTATGATTAGAGTTAAACCATTGAGGTATATACTGCTTCAGTTGCACAGGTGTTCTTTTAAAAACTGTAATGTGTAAACAGTTATTTTCTTTGAAATATTAACTGGATTAAAATAGTATCTATTAAAAAAAACACTTAAGGAGCACTAAGAAAACATTACTGCAGTAGAACTGCTGTGGAGCCATACCAAGTGAAGAAGATAAGGCATGTGGAGGAGGACTGAAAAGTTAAAAGTAAATTCTTGTTCTGGTTTCAGCTGGGATAGAGTTAATTTTCTTCCTAGTAGCTGACATGGTTCTGTGTTTTGGATTTAGGATGAGAATAATGTTGATAACACAACACTGTTTTAGTTGTTGCTGAGCAGTGCTTACACTAAGTCAAGGACTGTTCAGCTTCTCATGCTGCTCTGCCAGCGAGGAAGCTGGGGGTGCACAAGAAGATGTGAGGGGACACAGCCATGACAGCTGACCCAAACTGGCCAAAGGGATCTTTCATACCATATGATGTCATGCTCAACAATAAAACTGGAGGGGGGAGAGTTGGCCAGGTGTTGCTTGGGGACTAGGTGGGCATCGGTCATCTGGTGGTGAGCAATTGCGTTGTGCATCACTGGCTTTGTTTATTCTTGTTGTTGCTTTCTTTCCCCCTTCATTATTTCTTTCGCCCAGCTCTCCAATCTGTCCAGATCTCTCTGCAAGGCCTTTCCACCCTCAACAGAGTTCACAACTCCTCCAAGTTTAGTGTCATCATCAAATTTACTCAAAACACCTTCTAGTCCTACATCCAAATCATTTATAAAAACATTGAAGAGGACTGGCCCTAAAACGGAGCCTTGGGGGACCCCACTGGTGACCGTCCGCCAGCCTGATGTGGCCCCATTTACCACAACCCTTTGAGCCCTGCCTGCCAGCCAATTGCTCACCCATGATGTTTTTATCTAGCTGTATGCTGGACATTTTGTCCAGTAGGATCCTACGGGAAACTGTGTCGAAAGCTCTCTGAGCACTCTGGGATGAATCCCATCCAGATCCACGGACTTGTATGGATTCAGGTGGAGCAGCAAATCCTGCACACATTCAGGGTCGGTTGGGAGTTTATCATTCCCACCATCATGGTACTCCAGCTCAGGGCACCCTGGGTCCCGAAACCCATCATCAGCGTTGAAAAAGGAGGCAAAGAAGGCATTAAATGTCTCTGCTTTGCCTGTGTCCTTGTCTGTGAGGTGACCTTACCCATCAAGTAGCGGACCTAGGTTTTCTTTGGTCCTCCTTTTTCTGTTCACGTATCTAAAAAAAACCTTTTTATTGTCTCCCACAGACCTGGCCAGCTTCAACTCTAGTTGGGCTTTGGCCACACGAATTTTCTCCCTACAAACACAAACAGCATCCCTGTATTCCTTCCTCGTCGCCTGACCCTCCTTCCAGCAGCCGTACACTTTCTTTTTTCGCCTAAGCTCTTGAAGAAGATCCCTGGTCAGCCAGGCCGGCCTTCTGCCCTGCTTGCCTGACTTCCGATATTTTGGAATCGCCTGATCCTGTGCTTTTAGGAGGCAGTGCTTAAAGAATGACCAGCACTGATGGACGCCGACACCTTCAAAAGCAGTTTCCCAGGGGACCTTGCTGACTAGTTCCCTGAGCAGCCTGAAATCTGCTTTCCCCATATCCAGGGCTGAAGTTTCGGTGGCAGTTTTCCTTCTGTCACCATAAATTGTAAACTCAACCACTTCATGGTCACTATGACCGAGACGGCCGCCAATTGCCACGTCTCCCACAAGACCCTCTCTGTTCTCCAGCAACAGATCTAGGAGGGCACCTTTCCTAGTGGGCTCCCTTAGCACCTGCACCAAGAAGTTATCATCTAGGTGCTTTAGGAACCTCCTGGACCTGCTTGTGTCAGCCGTGTGGTAATCCCAGTTGACGTCTGGCAAGTTGCAGTCCCCCATAAGGACACGGGCAGTTGATCTCTAGGTATTTCTTAGTTCCTCAGAGAATAATTCATCGGTGTCTTCATCCTGACCGGGTGGTCTGTAATAGACTCCCACAACGACATCCCCTTTATTTGTTCGTCCCTTAATCCTTATCCAGAGGCTCTCAACTTTGCCACTGCTGACTGCAAGCTCCACACAGTCCAGCCCCTCCTTTACATACAGCGCCTCCCCACTGCCTCGCCTGCCCTGCCTGTCTCTCCTGAGGAGCCTGTAGCCATCTATTGCAACACACCTGTCACAGGACTCATCCCACCAGGTTTCGCTTATGCCGATGATGTCGTAGCTGTGGGACTGGGCCAAGACTTCTAGCTCGTCCATTTTATTCCTCATACTGCGTTTGTGTAGAAGCACTTCAAATGCGCCTCCCTACACGCAGCACCTTGTGGAGCTGACCGAAGGGCCTCACTAGCACACAGTCCCTCTGATTCTGGCACACCATCCCTTAGCTCATCACCGGCGTGCCTGGTTTTATCCCCTTCCTCCTTCGACTCTAGTTTAAAGCCCTATCAGCCCTGCCAACTCCTGGGCAAAAATCTTTTTCCCCCTCTGAGAGAGATGCATCCCATCTGGTGCCAGCAGGCCCGGTGTTGGGTAGACCTTCTTGTGATCAAGAAACCCAAAGTTCTGCTGGTGGCACCAGTGTCGAAGCCACGTATTGACGAGCTGAGTCTGCCTGTCAACGCTGATCCCTCCTATCAGAAGGACAGAGGCAAACACAACCTGTGCCCCTGATCCTTTAAGTAGTCGCCCCAAAGCCCTAAAGTCCCTTTTGATTGCTCTTGGACTTCTGCTTGCTACTTTGTCATTACCAGCCTGAAAAACCAGTAACGGGTAGTAGTCAGAGGGCCATACCAGGCGAGTGAGTTTCCTGGCAATGTCTCTTACCCAAGCCTCAGGGAGGCAGCAGACTTCCCTATGGGTTGGGTCCGGACAGCAAATCGGGCCCTCTGCCCCTTTTAGAAGGGAGTCCCCCATGACGATAACCCTTCTTTCTTTCTTGATAGAAGATGTAGTGATGCGGGGGGGTAGGTTGCCTTGCCTTAGGCACCCCTTCCAACCGGGATGGGCTTTCGTCTACATCGTTGTTTTGGCTGTCATGTTCTAGAGCTTCATACCTGTTGTATAAGGACAGATGGGAAGGTGAGGTGGGCAGGGACAGGGCTCGCCTACCACCCCAAACAGGAACCTGCCTCCATTCCCCCCCTTGTCCTAGGTCCCTTCCTACTGCTTGGCGGGATGGGGGAACTTTTGTCTTCTGCGTAGCAGGAGACACTTGTGCTGTGGCAGGCTCGTGAGTCTGTCTCAGGGAGGGTAGAGTACACCTCCACCAGTCAATTCCCCTCTCTGACTACCTTATGCTCCTGAGCCTACTCACCTCCTCCCGAAGCTCCTCTACCTGGCTGAGCAATTCTTCAACCTGGGCACACCTCCCACAGGCATACCCCTCGCTGCTGCTGTCGGATACTGACAGAAGACTCGGGCACACCCTGCAGCCCAAGACCTGGACAGTGGTGTGTTTCCCTGAGACCTCCGTCTGAGTAGCCACATGGGTGACTGTGGCTGGAGAGGCCACAAGAGATGCGGAGGCCATGGTTTTCTGCCTGGTTGATACCATGGCCAGGCTCTTCACAAGCAGGTTACAAGTACCATTGGGAAAGACCGGTGCAAAAGAGCGGTGAGGGCACCCTCCCTGCTCGCCCTGCCTGTGCGGACTGCTGTGCAAACTTCCGTGCCACGCCCTAACTGACGCACCACACCCTGTTTGCCCGTCCTGTTTGCCATGCTCCTGGTCACTCGTGCTCCCTAGGGGCTGCTTTTGAATGTCAGGGGAGGGGGCGCTGCTGGCTCCGCCTACGCCTCGTCAGCCTCCCTTGCGAGGACTGCCGGGTGCTGGCGGCTCCCTTGGCTGCCTCGAGTGGCCTCAATGCTGGGAAAAAAAGCCCTGCCCACCTTGATCCCCCACTCCGCTGCAGAACGCGTCTGCCCCAGAGCCAATCGCCTTGGCGAGGCCGAGAGCCTCGGCCTTGCTGAACTTCATACAGTTGGCCTCAGCCCATCGGTCCAGCCTATCCAGATCCTCCTGCAGAGCCTTCCTACCCTTGATCAGATCGACACATGCACCTAACTTTCTGTCGTCTGCAAACTTACTGAGGGTGCACTTGATCCCCTCATCCAGATCATCGATAAAGATATTAAAGAGAACGGGCCCTAATACTGAGCCCTGGGGGACGCCACTAGTGACTGGTCTCCAACTGGATTTAACTCCATTCACCACAACTCTTTGGGCCCGGCTACCCAGCCAGTTTTTAACCCAACAAAGCGTACGCCAGTCCAAGCCATGAGCAGCCAGTTTCTTCAGGAGAATGCTGTGGGAAATGGTGTCGAAAGCCTTACTGAAATCAAGGTAGACCACAGCCTTTCCCTCATCCACTAAGCGCGTCACTTGGTCATAGAAGGAGATAAGGTTCGTCAAGCAGGACCTGCCTTTCATAAACCCATGCTGACTGGGCCTGATCGGCTGGTTGCCCTGCAGATCTTTAAGGTCCCTTCCAACCCAAGCCATTCTATGATTCTATGATATGATTTAGTTGGCAACCAGTCACCAGTGGCATTCCCCAGGCCTCAGTACTGGAGCCAGTTTTGTTTAACGTTTTAATCAGTGATCTGTATAAGGGGATCGAGTTCACCCTCAAGTAACTTTGTGGATGATACCAAGTTAGGCGGGACCGTTGATCTGCTTGAGGGTAGGAAGGCTTTGCAGAGGGATCTGGATAGGCTGGATTGCTGAACTGAGTCCAATCGTATGACATTCAGCAAGGCTAAGTGCCAGGTCCTGCACTTGGATCATAGCAACCCCATGCAGTGGCATAGGCTTGAGGAAGAGTGTCTGGAAAGTTGCCCGGCAGAAAAGGACCTAGGGGTGCTGGTCGACAGCCAGTTGTACATGAGCCAGAAATATACCCAGGTGGCCAAGAAGGCCAATGGTGTCTTGGCCTGCATCAGAAATAGTGTGGCCAGCAGGACTAGGGGAATGATTGTCCCCTTCTACGCAGCACTGGTGAGACCGCAACTTGAATACTGTGTTCAGTTTTGAGCCCCTCACTACAAAAAGGATAATGAGTTGCTCAAGTGTGTGCAGAGAAGACAACAAAGCTGGTGAAGGGGCTAGCAAATGAGACTTATGAGGAGCGGCTGAGGGAACTGGTGTTGTTTAGTTTGGAGAAGAGAAGGCTGAGGGGAGACTTCATCGCTCTCTACAACTACCTGAAAGGAGGTTGCAGCAAGAAGGGTGTCAGTCTCTTTCCTCAGGTGACAAGTGATTTGATGTGAGGAAACAGTCCCAAGTTGTGCCAGGGGACATTTAGATTGGATATTAAGAAGAATTTCTTCACGGGGTTCATGGGGAGGGTGGCCAAGGATTGGAACGGGCTGCTCGGGGAAGTGATGGAGTCACTGTCCCTGGAGGTATTTGAGAGATGTGTGGAAGTGGCACTAAGGGACACGGTTTAGTGATGGGACTCGATAGGTCAGGCTGATGGTTAGACCAGATGATCTTGAAGGTCTTTTCCAACCTAAATGATTCTATGATTCTATGTGCACACAGAATAGAGAGTGCCCTTCATCCAGGAATAGCGTTAAAATGGAGTTTAATGAGAAGACGGGATTGACTGTGCTGATCGGGTACAGGACATGGCCAGACAAACATACTGACCAACCACCAGTTTCACAGAGTCACAAAATCACAGAATGGTTTTGGTTAGAAGGGACCTCTGGAGGTCATCTGATCCAACTCCCCTGCTCAAGCAGGGCCACCTGGAGCTGGTTGCCCAGGACTATGTCTGGATGGCTTTTGAATATCTCCAAGGAGGGAGACTCCACAACCTCTTTGGGCAACCTGCTCCAGTGCTCAGTCACCCACACGGTAAAGAAGTGTTTTCTGATGTTTAACTGGAACCTCTTATGTTCCAGTTTGTGCCAATTGCCTCTTGTCCTGTCACTGGGCACCACTGAAAATAGCATGGCTCTGGCCTCTTTGCACCCTCCTTTCAGAATGCAGTGGGAAATGGTGTCAAAAGCCTTATTGAATTCTAGGTAGACCACATCCACAGCCTTTCCCTCATCCACTGAGCACGTCACCTTGTCGTAGAAGGAGATCAGGTTCATCAAGCAGGACCTTCCTTTGATAAACCCATGCTGACGGGTCCTAATTGCCTGGTTGCCCTGTAGTTGCTGCGTGATGACACTCAAGATAATCTGCTCCATGAGCTTCCCCGGCACCAAAGTTAGACTGACAGGCCTGTAGTTCCCCGGATCCTCCTTCCGGCCCTTCTTGTAGAGGACGTCACATTTGCTAGCCTCCAGTCTACTAGGACCTCCCCTGATAGCCAAGACTGCTGAGAAATGATGGAAAGTGGCCTGGTGAGCACTTCCGCCAGCTCCCTCAGTACCCTCGGGTGGACCCCATCTGGCCCCATAGACTTGTGTACCTCTAAGTGGTTTAGCAGGTCGCTAAGTATAAGCTGTCGTACAGCTATACTTCTCCCAGAACCTTAGCAAATTCCTGATACCATGTCATTATTCCTTGCCACCCATATATATGAGCGTGAACTAGTTCATTTGGAAAGTGCTACAGAGCAAAATACTTTTGAAGACTACTAAATATAGATATCAGTCTCAAACTTCAGATAACATTTTTTAGTTCTTCTTTTTAGAAATAATTTGAAGTACTTATACCTTTCCCAAGTTGCTTACTACTGTCTGGGCAGGACAGGAATGAAAATATTCAAATCATGCAAGAAAAGGCAAATATTTTAATGTCCTTAGTTTTTGCTAAGGAAAAATAGTCAATAAAATTATTTGCACTAATATGCTTTAATTCACAGGCATAGCAAGTGACAGGCAAAATTTTAAAAGCACCTAAGAGCTTAATCCTTGAGTGTCTAGACTAGGAGTTTAATGTATGCAATATTTTCTATGAAAGTTATTGGACTGACGTATAGCCATCTAATGGAGATACAGAAGGTACTGCCATTTCATTCGGCAATCGTGATCATATGTATACCATCGTGACTATCAGAAAAATTTGTTCATTGTCATACTACATATGTCAAAGCTGCTGATACTGTGTATTTTCTCAAGTAGTAAACTTGCTCTCACAGCACACCTCAGAGTGTATCCCTAGAGGACCAATTCAGTAACAAAGACCAAAAGAGCCAGATAACTTGCGGTAGGCTGACCTTGGCTGGCTGCCAGATGCCTGCCCAGCTGCTCTCTCACTCCCCCTCCTCAACAGGACAGGGGGAGAAATACAATGGAAAAGCTTGTGGGTCAAGATAAGGACAGGGAGATCGCTCAGCAGTTACCATCACAGGCAAAGCAGACTCGACTTCGTGAAAATTGATTTGATTTATTGCCAATTAAAAATAAGAGTAGGATGGTGAGAAACAAAGACAAAAATTAAAACAACACTTTTCCCCCATCACACCCAGGTTCAACTTCACTCTTTCATTCCTGATTCCTCTACCTGCCCCCGCCCCACCGGCCCCCCCCCCGGCCAAGCGGCACAGGGAAGATGGGGATGGGAGGTTGCAGGCAGTTCGTAACAGTTCCTCTCTGCTATTCCTTCCTCCTCACACTCTTCCAGGAGTTGGATTTGATGGTCCTTGTGGGTCCCTGTGGCGTAATGACCACACGGACACCAGGGTTCTTTTAGGATCAGTAACTGCTACTTCTTTATTGATGACATAACTTCAACTCCTCTGCTGAGGACAGGTTCCCTTCTTATACCATTAGCTCTACAGCAGTACTTTTCCACTAACTATTCATTGGTCAACAACTTTGCCCGGCAACAGCAAACCCCCAGCAACTTCCATGTCTTAACTGCTGGAGAACAAGCAGTCCGAGACAGCAAGGAGTCTCCTGAATCACCCTTCTTTGTTCCTTCTAAACTCTTTACATTCCTGATGGCCTCATCGATAAGAGTCCGATGTTATCACCAACCATGGGGCTTGTCGACCCCCATGGCCACACTCCCACAGGTCCCTTCCAACTCGGGATATTCTATGATTGTATGACACTTTTCCCCTGCTCCAGTGTGGGTCCTCTCCATGGGCTGCAGGGAAATACCTGCTCCACTGTGGTCTCTTCCATGGGCTGCTGTGGAATATCTGCTCTGGCACCTGGAGCGTCTCCTCCCCCTCCTTCTCTGACCTTGGTGTTTGCAGGGTTGTTTCTCACACTTTTATTTCCACGCTCTTCTCTCTGCCATGTGGCATTTTGCCCTTTCTTAAATATGCTTTCACAGAGGCACCACCAGCTTCGCTAATTGGCTCAGCTCTGGACTGTGGTGGGTCTGTTGCAGAGCCCGCTAGAACTACTCTGTGTCTGGCACAGGGCAGCCCCTGGACTATTTTCACAGAGGCTACCCCTACAGTTCCACCCCTGGCTACCAACACCTTGCCACATACACCCAATAGAACTGTGTATTAGCACCAAGAGGGAACGTTGGGTGACTGTGGTTGGAGTCTCCCTTCTGCAGGGGACCCATCTGCTGACCAAACAGGATCATAGAGTAATTCAGGTTGGAAGAGACCTCAGAAGGGCTAACATCCTGCTCAAAGCAGGGTCAACACTGAATCCAGATCAGGTTGCTCATGGCTTTATCCAGTCAAGTCTTGCAAACATCCAAAGACAGAGACTGCACAACCCCTCTGGGTTGTGCAACCTGTTCTACTGCTTGATTGACTTCATTGTGAAAAAGTTTCTCCTTACATTCAGTCAGAGCCTCTCTTCTTTCAACTTATGTCCGTTGCCTCTCATCCTCCCACCATGCACCACTGTGAAGAGCCTGGCTCTGTCTTGTAGGAAGGGATCTGTCTGTAGGGATCTTGTCTGTAGGAAGGGAGGTTTGTTGCTTGGTGGAGGCCCAGATACAGGATACTACAGAGACTTCCAAGGCTCATCCAGTCCTTGGACCTATTACCCCTTACTGCTCATTTGTGTGGATGCTCCTAACTGCAAAAGAGAGCCCTTGAGCAAATCAAGAGTGACAACAGAGCTCCAGGAACAAGGGTGAGCACGTGGGAGCCCAGGTGTTCTTCTCAGTGCTGCAGGTGAAGGGAAAAGACTCAAGTAGGAGCCCATGCATCCTACAGATTAACACCTGGCTGAACAGTTGGTGTCCATGGCATCCTAATTGATTGATGAGGACTGCTGAGAAGGAACAAGAACCACCTGACAAAGTGGGGCATCTTTATAACCGGGGGAAGAGGACTTTAAACTAGGTCTGTCAGGTGATGATGACTAATGCCTGAAGAGAAATAAAAGAACAGGGGCATGGAGGAAGTACACAGAGGACAGGTAGGTCCGCACTTTCCCTGTGAAAGCAGCACAACTGGGAGTCCATCTCAAGTGCCTGCACATAAATGCATGCAGCATGGAAAAGGAAAAACACACACTCTTTTGATGCAGCCTAGAATGCAGCTGGCCTTCTGGGCTGCAAGCATGAGCTGCTGGCTCACATCGAGCTTTTTGTCCACCAGAATCCCCAAGTCCTTCTCTGCAGGGCTGCTCTCAACGAGTTCTTCCCCTGGTCTGTACTCATATCTGGGATTGCTCTGACCCAGGTGCACCACCTAGCTCTTGGACTTGTTGAACCTCATTAGGTTCACATGGGCCCAATTCTCAAGCTTGTCCAGGTCCCTTTGGATGGCATCCCTTCCTTCTGTCGTATTAACTGCACCACTCAGCTTGGTGTCCTCTGCAAACTTGCTGAGGGTGCACTTGATTACACTGACTATGTCATTGGTAAAGATATTAAACAGTACCGGTCCCAGGACAGACCCCTGAGGGATACCACACATCACTGGACTCCACCTGGACACAGAGCCATTGACTACAACTCTCTGGGTGCGGCTTTCAAGCCAATTCTTTATCCACCGAATGGTCGGTCCACCCTTCAAATCCATCTCTCTCCAATTTGGAGATCAGGATGTCAGGTGGGACTGTGTCAAAGGCCTTGCAGAAGTCCAGGTAGATGACATCGGTCAGTCTTCCCTTGTCAACTGATGCAGTCACTTCATCACAGAAGGCCACCAGATTGGTCAGGCACGATTTGCCCTTGGTGAAGCCACGCTGGCTGTCTCGGATCGCCTCTTTGTCTTGCATGTGCCTTGACATTGCTTCCAGGAAGATATGTTCCAAGATCTTCCCAGGCACAGAGGTGAGGCTCACTGGTCTGTAGTTCCCCGGGTCCTCCTTTCTACCCTTTTTAAAAATGGGAGTGACGTTTCTCTTTTTCCAGTCACCAGGGACTTTGCCTGACTGCCATGACTTTTCAAATATGATGGAGAGGGGCTTGGCAACTACATCAGCCAATTCCCTCAAGACCCTGGGATGCATGTCATCGGGCCCCACAGACTTGGACTTTCATCAGGTGGTCTCAGACCTGCTCTTCGCTTACAATGGGAGGGACTTTGCTCTCCCAGCCCTCATCTTCAGGTTTAGGGAAACAAGAGACGTGGGAAGCCTGACTGTCAGTGAAGACTGAGCCGAAGACGTTGTTGAGTACCTCAGCCTTCTCCATGTCTGTCATTACCAGTTCTCCCTTCTTGTTTATCAGAGGGGGTACACTCCTTGGCATTTTCTTTTCTGGCCAATACACCTATAGAATCCCTTCTAATTATTCTTTGTATCCCTTGCCAATCTCAGTTCCATCTGTGCCTTGGCTTTCCTGATCCCATCCCTGCACATCTGGACAACATCCTTGTACTCTTCCCAGGCCACATGTCCCTGCTTCCACTGCCTGTGCGTTTCCTTCTTGCGTCTCGTTGTGACCAGCAGGTTCTTTCTCAGCCATGCTGGTTTCCTGCCCTCCCCGCTTGCTTTCTTACACATGCGGATGGAGAGTTCTTGCGCTCTGAGAAAAGTATCCTTAAAGAGCTGCCAGTTCTGTTCAGCTCCTTTGTCCCTAAGGACAATGTTTCAGGGGATCTCGTCCACTAGGTCTTTAAACTTCTGGAAGTCTTTGGAAGTTCAGGGTCCTGACTTTGCTCTTTGCCAGGCCCATATTCCTCGAGACCACAAACTCAACCAGGGTGTGGTTACTGCAGCCCAGACTGCCTCTGATCTTAACCTCTTTAATGAATTCATCTGCATTAGTGAGCACCAGGTCCAGTAGCGCTTCTCCTCTGGTTGGTTTGTCTAATACCTGTACCAGGAAGTTATCCTCAGCGCACTCCAGGAGTCTCCTGGATTGCTCACAGCCTGCTGTGTAGCTTTTCCAGCAGACATCCGGGTGGATGAAGTCCCCCATCAGGATGAGAGCGTGTGAGCGTGACGCTTCTTGTAGTTGAAGCAAGAAGGCCCCAACCACAAGGTGTCCTTTATTGGTCTGGTCCCTAACTTCTACCCATGTAGAAGTGGCTGTTTCTCAGTGGCTGTTTCTCAGAGGCATCTCCTCACAACCAGTCTATTCCCTAACATAGAGGGCAACAGCCCCACCCCTCCTTCCCTGCTTCTCTTCTGAAAAGCTTGTAGCCCTCAACTGCAGTATTCCAGTTGTGTGATTTTTCCCACCACGTTTCCGTGATAGCAATTAGGTCATAGTTTTCTAATTGCACTGTGGTTTCCAACTCCTCCTGCTTATTTCCCATGCTGCATGTGTTGGTGTAGAGGCACTTCAGCTGGGCTATCAGTCACATCACCTTTTCAGAGGAACCCTTCCTAATTCCTTTGGGACACTTCACAAGTATTTCCCTGTTGCTTCCTAAAGTGACAATGTTCCCAGGCTCTCTTCCATCACTCAGAGGTACATCCCCTTCCTCAACAAATCTAGTTTAAAGCTCTGCTAATGAGGCCAGCCAGCTTGCTGCCCAGAACACTCTTGCCCCACCTGGTCAGGTGTGCCCCATCCAGTGTCAACATGCCCGGTCTCTCAAAAGTGTCTGAGATCGTAGAACCCAAAACCTTAAGCATGGCACCAGCCACGCAGCCAATCGTTCACTTGGCCTGTTTGTCTCCTTCTTCTTGTGTCCCAGTTACCATCTGGGAGGACAGAGGAGAACACTACTTGCGCTCCTGATCCCTTCAACATCTTTCTGAGGGACATAATCTCCCTTTTGATATTTCAGAATCCCCTCATTGCAGCCTCATTTGACCCTACATGAAAGAGTAGGACTGGGTGGCAGTCTTCTGACCCCACCAGGCTTTGTAGCCTCTTCGTAGTATCACGAATGCGGGCCCCGGGCAGGCAGCAAACCTCTCTGGAGAGTTTATCGGGACGGCAAATGGGTGCCTCGGTGCCTCTCATTGAGGAGTTTCCAATTACTAACACCCTTCGCACCTTTCCTGTGGCGCTGGTTCTGATGCAGGTGGTTGAATGGGCCAGCTCTGTACAGTTGCCCTAGGTCTTTACCGTTACTCACACACTCTCCTTTTTCCAGCCCTAGAGCATTGTATCTGCTGTGTAGGGGCACTTCAGGGGCAAGGAGGAGACTCCTCCTGCTCTGAGCAGAGATGAGGGTCCACTCTCCCTTGTCTTATGAGTCAGTCAAGTTTGTCGGTTCAGGGTTGGAAGCTAGCTTACCTTCCCCTTGCCAGGGGGAGAAGTTTCTCACTTCTCTAGCTTGTTAGTAATAGGCAATAAATCTTATTATCTCCCTATGCTGAGTCTGTTTTGCCCATCACGATAATTGTTGAGTGATCTCCCCGTCCTTATCTCAACCCTTGAGCCCTTTGCATCGTATTTTCTCCCCCTTTCCCTTTGAGGAGGGGGAGTGAAAGAGCGGCCGTGGTGGAACTCGGCTGCCCACCTGAGTAAGACCACCACAATATCCCTTCCAAGTAGCTTGTCCCTGCTTCCACCTCCTGTGTACTTCCTTTTTGTGTCTGAGCAGAGTCAGGAGCTCCCTGTTCATCCATGTTGGCGTTCTGTTACATTTGCTCAACTTCCTGCACATTGCAGTGGACTGTTCTTGTGCTCTGAGGAGTTTGTCCTTGAAGATCAACCTGCTCTACTGGGTGCCCTTGCCCTCCAGGGCAGTTTCCCATGGGATGTTGCCAAGCTGGTCTCTGAACAGGCCAAAATCTGCTCTTCTGAAGTCCGGGGTTGTAATTCTCCTATTTGTTTTGCTCACTCCTTTCAGGATTTTAAACTCCACAGTCTCATGGTTGCTGCAGCGAAAGCTGCCCTCGGCCTTCACACCACCAACCAGTTCTTCCTTGTTTGTGAGTAGCAGGTCCAACAGTGCATTTCCCCATATCGGCTCACTGATCACCCACATCAAGAAATTGTCTTGTATATGCTCCAGAAGTCTCCTGGATTGCTTGTGCCCAACTGTATTGCCCTTCTAGCAGATACTGGGGTGGTTAAAGTCCCGCATAAGTACCAGGGCTTGTGAGTGTGAAGCTTTCTCCAGCTACCTAAAGAAGGCTTCATCTATCTCTTCTTCTTGATCAGGAGGTCTGTAGCAGAAACCTACTATACAGCATCACCTGTGATGGTCTGTCTTCTAAACCTTACCCACAAGCGTTCAACTGCTTTTTCACCTGTCCTAAGGTAAAGCTCCATGAGCACAGATCTCAACCCCCTCAGCACAGAGCCTGCCCAACCTCTTTCCTGAAGAGCCTGTATGTCTCCATTGGAGCACTCCAATCAGGAGAGCTAACACCACGTCTCCATAATCAGAGAAACATAGAATCATTAAGGTTGGAAAAGACCTCCAAGATCATCTGGGCCAACCATTCCCTTACCAACAATATCACCCACTAAACCATGCCCCTAAGCACTAAATCCAACCTTTCCTTGAACACCCCCAGGGACGATGACGCCACCACCTCCCTGGGCAACCCCTTCCAATGCCTGACTACTCTGTCTGAGAAGAAATGTCTCCTAATTTCCAAACTAAACCTCCCCTGGCGCAACTTGAGGCCATTCCCTCTTGTCCTATCACTGGTTATCTGCGAGAAGAGACCGACCCCCAGCTCCCCACAACTTCCTTTCAGGTAGTTGTAGAGAGCAATTATGTCTCCCCTGAGCCTCCTCTTCTCCAGACAAAGGGCCACAAAGATGATGAAGCAAACAAAGGAACCGGAGCATCTTTCATATGAGGAAAGGCTGAGAAAGCCGGGACTGTTGAGCCTAGAGAAGAGAAGGCTCAGGGGGGAATTTCATCAATGTCTATAAATACCTGAAAGGAGGGTGCAAAGAGGCCGGAGCCATGCTATTTTCAGTGGTGCCCAGTGACAGGACAAGAGGCAATTGGCACAAACTGGAACATAAGAGGTTCCAGTTAAACATCAGAAAACACTTCTTTACCGTGTGGGTGACTGAGCACTGGAGCAGGTTGCCCAAAGAGGTTGTGGAGTCTCCCTCCTTGGAGATATTCAAAAGCCATCCAGACATAGTCCTGGGCAACCAGCTCCAGGTGGCCCTGCTTGAGCAGGGGAGTTGGATCAGATGACCTCCAGAGGTCCCTTCTAACCAAAACCATTCTGTGATTTTGTGACTCTGTGAAACTGGTGGTTGGTCAGTATGTTTGTCTGGCCATGTCCTGTACCCGATCAGCACAGTCAATCCCGTCTTCTCATTAAACTCCATTTTAACGCTATTCCTGGATGAAGGGCACTCTCTATTCTGTGTGCACATAGAATCATAGAATCATTTAGGTTGGAAAAGACCTTCAAAATCATCTGGTCCAACCATCCCCCTACCACCGGTATCACGCACTAAACCATGTCCAAACTTTCCTTAAACACCCCCAAGGGACGGTGACTCCACCACCTCCCTGGGCAACCCATTCCAACTACTCTGTCTGAGAAGAAATGTCTCCTAATTTCCAACCTAAACCTCCCCTGGTGCAACTTGAGGCCATTCCTTCAAGTCCTATTGCTAGTTATCTGTAAGAAGAGGCCAACCTCCAGCTCCCCACAACTTCCTTTCAGGTAGTTGTAGAGAGCGATGAAGTCTCCCCTGAGCCTCCTCTTCTCCAGACTAAACAACCCCAGTTCCCTCAGCCGCTCCTCATAGGACTTGTGTTCCAGGCCCTTCACCAGCTTTGTAGCCTTTCTGTGGACATGATCCAGGGCCTCGATGTCCTTCTTGTAGTGAGGGGCCCAAACCTGAACACAGTACCTGAGGTGCAGCCTCACCAGAGCAGAGTACAGGGGGACGATCACCTACCTGGTCCTGCTGGCTACACTATTCCTGATACAAGCCAGGACACTGTCTTCTTGGTCACCTGGGCACACTGCCGGTTCATGTTCAGGCGAGCATTGACCAACACCCCCAGATCCTTTTCCTCTGCACAGCGTTCAAGCCACTCTGCCCCAAGCCTGTAGCACTGCATGTGGTTGTTGTGGCCAAAGTGCAGGACCCGGCACTTAGCCATGTTGAACGTCATCCCATTGGCCTCTGCCCATTGATCCAACCTGTCCAGGTCCCTCTGCAGGGCCTTCCTACCCTCTGGCAGATCGACACTTCCCCCCAACTTGGCCTCGTCTGCATACTTAGTGAGGGTGCACTCAATCCCCCCATACAAATCATCAATAAAAATATTAAAGAGGATGTACCCCAACACCGACCCCTGGGGAACACCACTCGTGACTGGTCAACAGCTGGATTTCACTCTATTCACCACTACTCTCTGGGCCCAGGCATCCAGCCAGTTTTTAACCTAACAAAGAGTGTACATGTCCAAGCCATGGGCCTACAGCTTCTCCAGGAGAATGCTGTGGCAGACCGTGTCAAAGGCTTTGCTGAAATCTATGTAGACTACGTCAACAGGCTTTCCCTCATCCACCAGGCGGGTCACCCGGTCATGGAAGGAGATGAGGTTGGTCAGGCAGGACTTGCCTTTCATGAACCCATGCTGACTGGGCCTGATCCCCTGGTTGTCCCGCATATGCTGCGTGATTGCATTCAAGATGATCTGTTCCATCACCTTTCCTGGCACCGAGGTCGGGCTGACAGGCCTGTAGGTCCTCCTTACGACCCTTCTTATAGATGGGCATCACATCAGCAAGTCTCCAGGCATCCGGGACCTCTCCGGATGACCATGACCGCTAATAGGTGATAGAAAGCAGCCCAGCAATCACTTCTGCCAACTGTCTCAGCACCCATCTTGCCCCATGGGCTTGTGACAATCCAGGTGGAGCAACAGGTCTCTGTTTCCATCTGAACTGTGGGGGGGGGTTCTTCTGCTCCCCGTCCCAGACTTCCAGGTCGGGAGGCTGAGTACCCCGAGGATAAGTGGTCTGGCTAGTAAAGAGAGATGTAAAGAAGGCATTGAGAACCTCAGCCTTTTCCTTATCCTCAGTAGTCATGCTCCCCCCTGCATCCAGTAAAGGATGGAGATTCTCCTTGGCCCTCCTCTTGCCGTTAATGTATTTATAAAAACATTTTTTGTTATCCTTAACCACAGTGGCCAGGTTAAGCTCGTGCTGGGCTTTAGCCTTCCTGATTTTTTCCCTGCATATGCTGGCAACTACCTTGTACTCTCCCTGAGTTGCCTGCCCCTTCTTCCACCGGACATAAACTCTCTTTTTCTCCCAGACACTCAGAGAAAGTTCCCTGTTCAGCCACACCAGTCGTTTTCCCCTGCCGGCTCATCTTACGGCACATGGGGACAGCCTGCTCTTGCGCCTTTAAGACGTCCTTCTTGCGGAGCATCCAGCCTTCCGGGACCCCTCTGCCCTTCAGGACTGACTCCCAAGGGACCCTCCCTACCAGTGTCCTGAACAATTCAAAGTCTGCCCTCCGGAAGTCCAAGGTAGCAGTTTTACTGACCCCCCCCCCCCCCAACTTCACCAAGAAGAGAGTACGCCACCATTTTGTGGTCACTCTGCCCAAGACAGCTCCTGACCACCACATCTCCCACCAGTCCTTCTCTGTTTGTGAACAGCAGGTCTAGCAGGGTTCCCCCCCGATAGGCTCACTAACCAGCTGAGTCAGGAAGCTATCTTCCACGCACTCCAGGAGCCTCCTAGACTGCTTCCTCAGGGCTGTATTGTATTTCCAGCATATGTCCGGAAAGTTCAAGTCCCCCATGAGAACAAGTGCTGGCGATTGCGCGACTTCCACCAGCTGCTTACAGAACGCCTCATCCATCTCTTCATCCTGGTTTGGCGGCCTATAACAGATCCCCACCAGGATGTCCGCCTTGGTGGCCATCCCCCGATCCTTATACACAGGGATATCATTCCCAACCCCAAGCTCAACAACACTGAAACACTCTCTAATATAGAGAGCCACGCCACCACCCCTCCTTTGTTGCCTGTCCCTTCTGAAGAGCTTATAGCCATCCATTGCAGCATTCCAGTCGTGGGAGTGGTCCCACCATGTTTCAGTGATGGCAACTAGGTCACAGTTTGCCTGCCACACAATGGCTTCCAGTTCCTCCTGTTTGTTGCCCATGTTGCGTGCATTGGTGTAGATGTACTTCAGTTGCGCCATTGCCCTCACCCCCAACCCTGGCATTGCTCCCTTAGGCTCATCTCTATCAAGCTTCGTTTCATCCCTTTCCCCCTTCATACCTAGTTTAAAGCCCTCTCAACAAGCCCTGCCAGCTCCTGGGCTAGAATCCATTTCCCCCTTTGAGACAGGTGGGACCCATCAGCAGTCATCAGTCCAGGTGCCTAGTAAACCTCCCCATGATCAAAAAAAGCCAAAATTCCTGCAATGGCACCAGCCTCTCAGCCATGTATTGATCAGCTGGGCTTTCCAGGTCCGCTCAGTATCCCTCTCTGCCACTGAAGGGACAGAGGAAAACACCACCTGTGCTCCTACTCCATCCAGTAACCGCCCCAATCCCCTGAAGTCCCTTTTGATAGCCTTCAGGCTTCTCTCAGTGATTTCATCGCTGCCAGCCTGAATTATCACTAAGGGATAATAATCGGAGGGACAAACCAGGCCAGGAAGTTTCCTGGCAATGTCCCTGACCCGGGCCCCAGGGAGGCAGCAGACTTCCCTACGGGTAGGGTCTGGCCCACATATGGGGCCCTCTGTTCCCCTCAGAAGGGAGTCACCTACGACCATTACCCTTCTTTCCTTCTTGGTGGAGGAAGTCTTGAGGCGTGCAGTTGAATTCCTTGTCCTAGACAACCTCCTGTGTGGACTTTCCCCCACGTCCTCACCAACCCGTCCCTCAAGCTTCAGGGCCTCAAACCTATTGTGTAAGGGCACCTGGGGAGGCGAGGCGGGTAGGGAGGGGGCTTGCCTGCGACACCGAGCAGGGACCTGCTTCCATTCCTCTCCATCTCTCAGGTCCCCTCCCTTTGCCCGACAGCGACAGGGCAGGGGGTCCACCACTGTTTGGGGTGTATCGCCCCGGTGCCTTTCTCCCAGGCCTGGCAGGGAGTTGCTCCACCAGTCTAACTCCTGCTCACACTCCCTGATAGTCCTTAATCTCTCCACCTCCTCCTTGAGCTCTGCCACCAGGATGATCAGATCATCCACCTGATCGCACCTCATGCAGGCAGTATCTCTGCCACTCTCCATTGGTAGCAACAGGCTCAGGCACTCCCTGCAGCCAGAGACCTGAACAGCCACATTTTGGGGCAGGCACTCTGTCTGGGTTGCCAGAGTCTTTTCGGCGAGAGCTTTCTGCCTGGAGGAGGCCATGGCTGGGTTTGCTGTCTGGGAGGCAGCTGATAGGTGAGCCGCTCTCCTGAGTGGGGAGGGATACTCTGCCCTCCCTGCTCTCCCTGCCTGGGCACACTGCCTCGCAAACTGCCGCGCCACGCCCTGACTGACGTGCCACACCCTGTTTGCCCGCCCTGTTCGCCGTGCTCCTGGTCGCTTGCGCTCCCCAGGGTCTGCCTTTGTACGACAGAGGCGGGGGCGCTCCTGGCTCTGCCCAAGCCTCCTCAGCCGCCCTCGCGAGGGCTGCCGGGTCCTGGCGGCGCCCTCTGCTGCCTCAAGTGGCCTTGAAGCAGTAAACCCCCTGCACACCACGATCCCCCGCTCTGCTGCAGAACGCATCTGCCCCGGAGCCGATCGCCTTGATTAGTTGCTATAAAATGGCAGCTATGCCCGATTTAAATGGCCCACCGCCCAATAAGGTCATAACTCTGCAACTGTGTACGGACTTCTAATTGCTCCTGCTTGTTCCCCATGCTACACACATTTCTGTACAAGCATCTGAGATGGGCCCCAAGTTGAGCTGTTTTTACAGGGCAAGTGTGAGAGCCTCCCCTGTCATGCTGTCCTCCAGATACACTTGTTCTGATCCTTGTGCCTTCACTTCTCTTCAGGTTATGGTAACCCTCCCCTGGTATACCTACTTTAAAGCCTGCCTCACTCAATTAGCAAGCCTGTTTGCAAAAACACTCTTGCCCCACTTTGTCAGATGTATCCCATCCTCAGTCAGTAGCCCTCACTCCTCAAAGAGGGTCCCATGACCATAGGAACCAAAGCCCTGCCTGTGACACCAGCAACAAAGCCAGGTCTTGACCCGCTGGATGAGCCCACTTCTACCTGACCCATTCCTCCTCACTGGCAAGATTGAGGAGAACACCACCTGGGCCTCCATGTCCTTCACCCTCACCCACAGAGCTCTGTAGTTCCTTGTGATTATATGCCAGGTTACTCCTGGCAGTAACATTGGTGCCCCCATGGAAGTGCAGCAAGGGGTAATAGTCTGAGGGCCAGACAAGCCTTGGCAGTCCCTTTGCAACATCCTGGATCCTGACCCCTTGTGGTGCAATTGCCTAAAGTAACTAGGAAAATAAAACTAACATTCACATTTTAAAGAAAATGTACAGCATTGAAGAGGCTTTCAGGGTAGGGTGTAGCTGCATTACCTGAGCGTTCCCTAGGCTTCCAACCTTAGATGCTATCACAGTGGGGGAACCTGGTGTGCTGGCTCTAAGGAACAGTACGGAGCATAGAGTGGAGTGGAGACACCACGGCTAGGCTCTGTGATCAGGTGGGGACTCGATTGTTCTTGTGCACACCGAGACCGATAAGCTGCACTTTTTGCTACCCTGAGCCAGCGACCTGTCATGTTTTGACAAATGCTGTACTCTAGTGTACTTTTGCTCATTATAATATCATTATAATACCAAAACACACCTCCATCCCAAAAGCTACCCGCCTCCAAGGTGCGACCACCCCTCACTGAGCATGCACTCTGAATTTCTCGGAGCCTATACCTTTAAACAGAGACGGAAAAACTTTTCACCAATCATAACTAAGATGTGCTTGACTAGAGTCACTCAAGCTCCACCTAAAAGATAGAAAATAATTGTCCTGGTTTCAGTTAGGACAGAGTTAATTTTCCTCCTAGTAGCTGGTAGGGTGCTATGTTTTGGATTAGAATGAGAAGAGCGCTGATAACATGCTGATGTTTTAATTGTTGTAGAGCAGTGCTTACACCAAGCCAAGGACTTTTCAGCCTCTCTCTGTCCTGCTAGCGAGCAGGCTAGGGATGCAGCAGGAGCTGGGAGGGGACAGACCCAGGACAGCTGACCCAAACTGGCCAAAGGGGTATTCCATACCATCTGACGTCATGCTGAACAATATATAGGGGTGGCTAGCCGGGGTGGAGGGGGGGCCGGCTGCTCGGGGATAGGCTGGGCATCGGTCAACGGGTGGTGAGCAATTGCATTGTGCATCACTTATTTCGTACACATTATTACTATTAATACTATTATTATTATTATTATTATTGTTATTGTTATTATTGTTATTCTTTTCCCTGTCTTAATAAACTGTCTTTATCTCAACTCACAGGCTTCACTTTCCCATTTCTCTCCCCCATCCCGGAGAGGGAGGGGGGAGGGTGAGCGAACGGCTGTGTGGTGTTTGGCTGCCAGCTGGGCTAAACCACAACAATAATATAAATTGGCCTAAGAGAGAGGGGATGTGGGGGAAGATACTATCGTTAGGGAAGATACCACCGTCAGGGGAGATACCATCACGAGGGAATACACCATCCCGAAGACCTCCTGACCCCTAGGATCAGTCGACGGGCTGAGCCTCTCTTCCCCCCCCCCCCATTGGGATGCCTTTGGGTGAGATTTGAACACTTGGTTATACTGTGTGTCTCCGCGGAATCTTAGAAATCTCTATAGAGTCTTTGTGCCTTTTAACGCGTTAATTTCCAGGCTGCGCACCTGTGTATTTCATGCATGCTAGCTTGCTTTTGCAGACAGTAAATTATCGCCAGCAATCCAAAGAACCTGTGTACCTGTTGCTGTAATAAATTGCACTTGATTGCATTGTTCCTAGCCGTGATAGTTCTCATTGAACGCGACTAGAGTAAGAGCGGTTATACGTTATTGGTGAATCCGTGACCGTGGTAGTTCAGTGCTAAGGGTGGTTATACGTGGTCGGTGAATATAGTTCAGTGTCCTGAATCCGACCGGACCCGTAACGGTTAATCGGCTACCCTGAATCCAACCGGACCCCTAACGGTTAATCGGCTACACCCCTTAACACGACACCCCTGGCAAGCAACAAACCTCCCGAGACATCAGTTCGGGTTGGCAGATAGGTGCCTCTGTCCCCCACAGGAGGCAGTCTCCAATCACTGCCAGTTTCCTTTTTCCTTTGTGCAGACACAGGGTTTGGGCTCAGCTGTCTCTAACGCTGTATTGGGTTTACATGGCAAGGTTTTGGTAGCGGGGCGCTACACGGGTGGCCTCTGTGAGAAGAGGCCAGAATTTGCCCCATGTCAGATAAGGGCCAGTTTCAGCCGTTCTATGATTCTATGATTTTATGACCATTCCTGTAAAGAAGACTGATTTCAAAAAATTACTTGGGCAGAGAATAGAACACTTATTCATTGACTTGGAAGTGTGAACAGGGCATGGCACAGTAGTTTATGTGGCAGTTTTCACAGGAAGGCGGGCACACAGGGAAGATGCCTCTTTGAAGGAGGGCCATTCCACCGACCGAGTAGGAGACTCAAAGTACATATAACCCAGCAACTGGGGACCGTTCAGTGACCATTTGTACTGGTAAAGGGCACTCATCCTACCTGACCCTTGAGGCAGAATGGTGGGCATTTGTCTTAAAGCAAAGACTGCAGCTCCAGTTGGGGAGTCTGCACCATCTACCCCAGCGGTGGCTGACACCTCCACCCAAATGGAGCTACTGAAGGGGAAGGCTGTAGTGCAGACCTCAGACTATAGACCTTTCTCTTGTGGTAGGGACAGGTGGCAGACCTGCCTGCAAAAGGTCTCTCCTGGAGAACAGGAGAGGTGCCTGAAGAAGGGAGGATAGCCAGTGTCACTCCAGTCTTCAAGAAGGGCAAGAAGGAGGATCCGGAAAAGTACAGGCCAGTCAGTCTCACTTCTGTCCCTGGAAAGGTGTTGAACATCTTGTTCTGGACGCCATCTCCAAGCAATTGGAAGAGAAGAAGGTTATGAGGAGTAGTCAGCATGGATTCACCAAGGGGAAGTCGTGCTCGACCAACCTCGTAGCCTTCTATGATGACATCACCAGCTGGGTAGACGGGGGAGAGCAGTGGATGTCATCTACCTTGACTTCAGCAAGGCTTTTGATACAGAATCACAGAATCACAGAATCGTCTAGGTTGGAAGAGACCTCCAAGATCATCTAGTCCAACCTCTGTCCTAACACTAACAAGACCTCCACTAAACCATATCACTAAGGACTACATCTAAACGTCTTTTAAAGACCTCCAGGGATGGCGACTCAACCACTTCCCTGGGCAGCCCATTCCAATGCCTAACAACCCTTTCGGTAAAGAAGTTCTTCCTAATATCCAACCTAAACCTCCCCTGGCGCAACTTTAGCCCATTCCCCCTCGTCCTGCCACCAGGCACGTGGGAGAATAGACCAACCCCCACCTCTCTACAGCCTCCTTTAAGGTACCTATAGAGAGCGATGAGGTCTCCCCTGAGCCTCCTCTTCTCCAGGCTAAACAACCCCAGCTCCCTCAGCCGCTCCTCGTAAGACTTGTTCTCCAGACCCCTCACCAGCTTCGTTGCCCTTCTCTGGACTCGCTCGAGCACCTCCATGTCCTTCTTGTAGCGAGGGGCCCAAAACTGAACACACTACTCGAGGTGCGGCCTCACCAGAGCCGAGTACAGGGGGACAATCACCTCCCTAGACCTGCTGGCCACGCTGCTTCTTATACAAGCCAGGATGCTGTTGGCCTTCTTGGCCACCTGGGCACACTGCTGGCTCATATTCAGCTGCCTATCAACCAGTATTCCCAGGTCCTTCTCGGCCAGGCAGCTTTCCAACCACTCATCTCCCAGCCTGTAGCGCTGCTTGGGGTTGTTGCGCCCCAGGTGCAGGACCCGGCACTTGGCCTTGTTGAACTTCATACAGCTGACCTCAGCCCATCGGTCCAGCCTATCCAGATCCTCCTGCAGAGCCTTCCTACCCTCGAGCAGATTGACACACGCACCTAACTTGGTGTCGTCTGCAAACTTACTGAGGGTGCACTCGATCCCCTCGTCCAGGTCATCGATAAAGATATTAAAGAGGACCGGCCCCAGCACTGAGCCCTGGGGGACTCCACTAGTAACCGGCCTCCAACTGGATTTGACTCCATTCACCACAACTCTTTGGGCCCGGCCATCCAGCCAGTTTTTAACCCAACGAAGTGTACGCCAGTCCAAGCCACGAGCAGCCAGTTTCTTGAGGAGAATGTTGTGGGAAACGGTGTCAAAAGCCTTACTGAAGTCAAGGTACACCACATCCACAGCCTTCCCCTCATCCACCAGGCGCGTCACTTGGTCATAGAAGGAGATCAGGTTCGTCAAGCAGGACCTACCTTTCATAAACCCATGCTGATTGGGCCTGATCGCCTGGTTGCCCTGCAAGTGCCGCGTGACGACATTCAAGATAATCTGCTCCATGAGCTTCCCTGGCACTGAGGTCAAACTAACAGGCCTATAGTTCCCCGGGTCTACCCTCCGGCCCTTCTTGTAGATGGGCGTCATGTTTGCTAGCCGCCAGTCAACTGGGACCTCTCCTGATAGCCAGGACTGCCAATAAATGATGGAAAGCGGCTTGGCCAGCTCCTCCGCCAGTTCTTTCAGTACCCTCGGGTGGATCCCATCCGGCCCCATCGACTTGCGTACATCCAAGTGCTGTAGCAGGTCGCCAACCATTTCCTCGTGGATAGTGAGGGCCACATCCTGCTCCCCATCCCCTTCCACCACCTCAGGGTACCGGGTATCCAGAGAACAACTGGTCTTGCCGCTGAAGACTGAGGCAAAGAAGGCATTGAGTACCTCAGCCTTTTCCTCATCTTTTGTAACTAAGTTTCCCCCCACATCCAGTAAAGGATGGAGATTCTCCTTAGTCCTCCTTTTTGTGTTGATGTATTTGTAAAAACTTTTTTTGTTATCTTTAACAGCAGTAGCCAGATTGAGCTCCAGATGAGCTTTGGCCTTTCTAATTTTATCCCTGCACAGCCTCGCAACATCCTTATAGTCCTCTTGAGTAGCCCGCCCTCTTTTCCAAAGATTATAAACCCTCCTTTTTCTCCTAAGCTCGAGCCACAACTCTCTGTTCAGCCAGGCCGGTCTAGTTCCGCGCCGGCTCGTCTTTGGGCACGTGGGGACAGACCGCTCCTGAGCCATTAAGATTTCCTTCTTGAAGAGCGCCCAGCCTTCCTGGACTCCTCTGCCCTTCAGAACCTCCTCCCAAGGGACTCTGCCAACCAGTGTCCTGAACAGCTCAAAGTCAGCCCTCCGGAAGTCCAAGACAGCGGTTTTACTGGTCCCCTTCCTGACTTCGCCAAGAATAGAGAACTGAACCATTTCGTGGTCACTCTGCCCAAGACAGCTCTCGACCACCACATCTCCCACCAGTCCGTCACTGTTTGTGAACAGGTCTAGCGGGGCACCTCCCCTGGTAGGCTCTCTAACCAGCTGCATCAGGCAGCTATCTTCCACGCTCTCCAGAAACCTCTTAGACTGCTTTCTCTGGGCTGTGTTGTGCTTCCAGGATATGTCTGGGAAGTTGAAGTCCCCCACGAGAACAAGCGCTGATGATTTCGCGGCTTCTGCCAGCTGCCTGTAGAACTCCTCATCTATCTCCTCATCCTGGTTCGATGGTGTATAACAGACCCCCACCAGGATGCTTGCCTTGTTGTATATAATAGGTGTGCAGGATATATGTGTTGTATAAATAGCTGTGCAGGAAAAATAGCAGTGGGTACTAGAGACCTCTTAACTCACAAATTTCTGTGGTGGTTTTACTCAGCTGGGCAGCTGAGCTCCACCACAACTGCTCTCTCACTCCCCTTCCTCAAAGGGAAAGGGGGAGAAAATACGATGAAAAGGGCTCAAGGGTTGAGATAAGGACAGGAGATCATTCAACAGTTATCGTCACGGGCAAAACAGACAACATAGGGAGTTCAATATAATTTATTGCCTATTACTAACAAGCTAGAGAAGTGAGAAACAAACAAACAACAACAAAAATCACACTGTCGCCTTACAGTACTAAAAGGGGACATAAAGATGGAGAGTGACTATTTGATCAATCAGATAGTGACAGGACAAGGGGGAATGGTTTTAAACTAAAAGACGGGAGATTTAGATTAGAGGTTAGGAGGAAATTCTTCACTCAGAGGGTGGTGAGGCACTGGAACAGGTTGCCAAGAGAAGTTGTGGATGTCCCATCCCTGGACATGTTCGAGACCAGGTTAGATGAGGCCCTGGGCAACCTGATCTAGTGGGTGGCATCCCTACCTATGGCAGGGTGGTTGGGACTAGATGATCTTTGAGGTCCCTTCCAACCTAAGCCATTCTGTGATTTATGTGTGTAGAAAGCTAAAAACACCTTTCCTCCATCCACCCTCTTCTATGTCCTCCCCCCGAGAAGCACAGGGAAACGGGGAAATGGTGGTTGCGGTCAGTCTGTTATATGTCATCTCTGCCACTCCTTCACAATCACTCTCTTCCAGTGCTCCAACATGGGGTCCCTCCCACAGGATACAGTCCTTCCCAAACTGATACTGAATCTGCTTCCCACAGGCAGCAGCTCTTCAAGAACTGCTCCAATATGGGTCCATACCACAGGGTCAGGAGCACACTGCTCCAACATGGGTTGCCCACTGACAGCATCTCCTGCCAGATCACCTGCTCCTGTATGGACTCCTCTCCACAGGCTACAGGTCTGGCCCATGAGGGCTCTCCATAGGTGCAACCTCCTTTGGGTCACATCTACCTGCTCTGCCATGGTACACTATGGGCTGCAGGGGGAAAACCTGCTCCACCACAGTCCTCTTCACAGCCACAGGGGAACTTCTGCTCCGGTGCCTGGAGCACCTCCTTCTTCACTGACCTTGGCATCTGCAAGGCTGTTTCTCACTCTTCTCTCTCCCAGCTGCTGTGATGCAGCAGTTTTTTTTTCCCCTTTCTTAAATCTGCTGTCACAGAGGCACAAACAACATTGCTTATTGGCTCAGCTCTGGCCAGTGGCAGGTCCCTTTTGGAGCTGGCTGGAACTGGATCTTACCTAACATGGGGCAGCTTCTCTTCTCACAGAGGTCACCCCTACAGCCCCCACTACCAAAACCTTGCCATGTAAATCCAACATAGTTTCATATACTTCTATCATCCAACTTCTGTCCCATCCTGTTCCAAGAGCCTCTCTTTTAAGATGCTATTTCAGTAGAAAGTTACTTCATTATCTTAGAGAGACATAAGTTTCCATTCATCAGTGCCACTGCTGCTGCCACACACGCCCTCCCCCCAATCTTAATATTGAAAAAAAAAAAAAAAAAGGAGAATGAGAACCTGTTTTGGACTTTAAAAGCTGAAGATTTATTTTTTTTACAACTTCTCACAATGAATCTAATATGCTTAATTTCTCGTTTCAATTGAAATAATGGTAGATTCAACCTCTGCCATTGCTTGCTAAGCATCGGTTCCACATTAAGCTACTGAAATCCCCTACTTGTAACGCATGTCCTCTAGTTACCCAATAAAGACATGGGCTGGGCTGTCCTCAAGGTGACCCCCCCCCCCCCCCCACACACACTTACAAATTGATATGGAGAGGTACTGACTGGATGCAACCACTCTCTCTTGTTCTCCCCTCTGTCCACCTTAGTAAAGAACCTGGCTCTGTCTTCTCAGTAACCTCCTTGTAGGCATTGGAAGGCTGCAATGAGCCCCCATCCCCACCAATCTTTCCTTTGCACAACTGAACAAGCCCAGTCCCCTAGCCTCTCCTCACAAGGCACATTTTGATGGCCATCTTGCCAGCCCTCTGCTGGACTAACTCCAACTTATCAGCCTCTTCCTCGCACTGGAGGACCTAAACCAGACATAATATTCTGGATGTGATCTAATGAGTGCTGAGTCAAGGGAAATAGTCACTTCCCTCAGTCTATTGCCAATGCTCCTGTTGACACAGGCTAGAACACCATTTGCCTTCTTTGCTGCCAGGGCACGCTGCTGGCTCATGTTCCGCTTCCTGTCTACCAGGACTCCCAGGCCCTTTTCTACAGAGCTGCTACACACCCAGTCTCTCCGCAGACTGCATTGTCACAGGGGGTATAGTGGGATTGACCCTGGCCAGCAGCCAAGTACCCACACAGCCACTTGCTCACTCCCCTCTCCCACAAGACAGGAAGAAAATAGAAGGAAGGAGAGAAGACTGCACTGGTGCAACCTCAACTTTAGTACTGTGTGCAGTTTGGGGCATCACAGTATAAGAAAGATATACAACTGTTAGAGTGTCCAAAGGAGGGGTATGAAGATGGTGAGGGGTCTGGAGAGCAAGACATATGAGGAAGGAGTGGCTGAAGTCACTTTGATTGTTCAGCCTGGAGAAGAGAAGGAGGGGAGACCTCATCACGGTCCACAGCTTCCTCACTAGGGAAAGCAGAAGGGCAGGCGCTAATCTCTTCTCTCTGATGACCAGTGATAGGACCCAAGGAAATGGCTTGAAGCTGCATCAGGAGAAGTTCAGGCTGGATCTCAGGAAAAGGTTCTCCACCAAGAGGGTGGTCAGGTACTGGAACGGGCTCCCCAGGGCAGTGGTCACGGCACCGAGCCTGCCAGAGTTCAAGAAGCATTTGGACAATGCTCTCAGACACATGGTCTTATTCTTTGGGGACCCAGGAGTTGGACTCGATGATCCTTGTGGGTCACTTCCAACTCAGATATTCTATGATTCTGACTTGTGGATCGAGATACGGTTTAAAAGGTGAAACAAAAGCTGCATGTGCAAACCAAGCAAAAAGAGGAATTCATTCACCACTTCTCAGCAGGAGGCACATGTTCACTCACATTTTTGACAATAGGGCCTCAGCACATGTAACAGCTGCTTGGAAAGACAAACATTGTTACCATGAATGCCCTGCCCCTGCCGCCCCCCCCCCCCCCCCCCCCGCTTCCCCTTCCTTTTCCTTTCCCTGAGCTTTTATTGCTGAGCATGTCATCATATGTCATGGAATATCCCTTTGGTCAGTTTGGAGTCAGCTGTCCTGGCTATGTCCCCTCCCAACTTCTTGTGCACCCCCACCCTAGTCACTGTGGGGTAGTGAGAAACAAAAGGCCTTGATGCTGTGTAAATACTGCTTAGCGATAGCAAAAAAAGTGGTATGTGATTAACACTGTTTCAGCCACAAATCCAAAGCACAGCCTCATACAGTCTGCTATGAATAAAATCAACTTCATCTCAGCCAGACCCAGTACAGGGGGTTAAGTCCATATTAGGAACAACCCCTCACAGTTTTTTTCCTTTAGCACACAATACATTGCTTTCTTTTCACCTCACATTTGAATATAACACCCGTGCATCTCTCCCATCCCTGAAACTGTTATTAGCAGAGCAACATATAAACTTCTGTTTTATTTCATCTACATTCAGTTTTAATTGTATGGAAGCTATCATCAGTGTCGTCCCCCCCCCCCCCGCCCCCATTACTAGAACCATGAACCCCCCCCCCCCCCATTACTAGTACCATGAAATCAACTAACGAATCAATCAATTCCAAGCATCAAGAAAGCTTTAGAATTCACTATGAAGGCTGCCGAGAAAAAAAATACTTAAGTATTAAGTAATGGTACTTGTGGATCAAGATACAGTTTAAAAGGTGAAGCAAAAGCTGAATGTGCAAGCCAAGCAAAAAGAGGAATTCATTCACTACTTCCCAGCAGCACGCATATATTCAATCTCTGCTCCTTCTTGCAAAGCATGAGTTCCAGTTTATGCTACTGAAATCCCCTACTCATAATGCATGTGCTTTATTTACCCAGTAAAGACATGTTTAATAATACTGTATCATAGCAGTCTGCCCTTACCTTGCTACCTTATACTATTTTTCCTTTAACTGCGCATCTAACATTGTCTGTTTTCTTTAAGGGAAAAACTTCCCTCAATATGTAATAGATAGATGCTTGATAGTTAGGTCTTCTCTGTGGTAGTAGAAAGTCTTTTTGATCTACAGATGCTGGGCAGTACTTTTTATGCTTGTGCTTTCTTAAAGTTATATGCCATGTTTAAAAAAAATGGGAAAAGTTTGGATTTTTATTTTTGTCAAATCAGCTACGTTTGAGTTTTTCCAGACTTAAACAGATGCATTTCAGAACAGATTTCAGTCTGTTATATTCACTGAATTATATGAGGTTTGTAATCTACTGCAAAGCATATAATTTCTGTTGTCTCCTGAGGATCACCATAAAATTTTAAAAGAAAGTCAATAAATAAGAAACACCTTTACTAACCACTGTTGTATTTAACAGTATTTTTATTCATGTTTTACTGACATGAGTTCTTTAGTGAAAGTGAGAAAACTGAAATCTTTGCAGCATTTTCTTAGATCTTGAGAATTTTTTTAATACTATATGTTTTCTTGTATTAACTCAATTTATATAGCCCTGTGTATTCCCATTTTCTGATTCCTTATTTACATAAGCATACATTTGATAGTTTATTTTTTATTTTAATATTGTGTTCATTTATAGAAATAACATGCTTAAATATAGGATGAAATTTTACATGGAGTAATTAACATTACCTAAATTGAATCAATTTTCTCTGTGCTTATTTCGGTTTGTTGTTTGAGACAAGTGAAAGGAGAGGAGAGAAACAGTCTAGATGGTGGAGGTCATAAGATGGAAAATACACTTTTTTAGTGGAATTGCAATATTAGATATATTTGAGGCCAGAAGTTTACTATAAAAGTACAATTTATTCCATACTTAATGTAATGAGGAACAGCATTAGAGTGCTTAATACATTTAGGCATGACTCCAAAAGAGTGAGTTACACTCAATTTCAAATGCTTGTGACAAATGCTGTTCCAATTATAAATAAGTATCTGGATGTTCAATCTGTGATCTTGGGTATGGACTAATATGAATCCTAGCTGCTTCTCTCCGGTGTCCCATTGACTATAAATAGTGGTGTGCCTTAGCCCATTGAAAGGATTTCTTAGATGAGGCTTAAGGTGAGTGGTTACAACTGTAAAAGCCTCTGCACCTTGTAATCCTTTAATAATGAGATTTCCTGCATGTCAGGCAGAAAATGTGTCCTAGAGAGGGAAGATGTATGCAGTTGACACACTTTTTGCCCTCATATCTATAAAGTTAGAGGACCTCATTACTAAAAGTTGTAGAATAAATAGAGAGATGGAGAACTCAAGCTAATAGTATGTTTTTGCAGTACATAAGAATGTGTTTTTTTATCCTTGACCAGCTTCTAGATAATAGAGGTGAATGGTTAAAAGGTTACTTTTTTTTTTTTTTTTTTACTAAAGACAATATTAAAATAATACTTTCCTCAAGCCATGCCACTAAATTTTTCCTCTTTTGTAAATTGGGATCCTTTTTTTCTGGAATTGATAATACTATTTGAGATTAGATGCATGTTTGTGCTGGAAGAGAGGAAGGTAAAATATTAACTTACCACATAATGACTTCAGGACTAAATTGACATCCAGGGAAAAGCACGCAGTAATAAGGATGAACATTTTCCCTTTACAGTTCTTCTGTGGTCTGGAAGTTCGGAAGTCAAACACAAATTAGTGAAGTGAAGGATTCCCTAGTGTGCATGGCTTTCCTAAAGTTTCTTAATAAATTCCTGGAAGATGTACTTCAGTACTGAGAGTAAAGTTATAAAAAATTTTCACTTTCAAACACCTAATTTGTTTAAAGGATGCATATTCCATTTGAGAATGTGCATAATTTCTAGAATTATTTTTCTATGGACATCAGAAAAATAATTCATTTGAGAATAAATTCTGTCCCCTTAATAGACTTTTGGATACGTACTTGAAGTAGCATCCATTAGAGAGGCATGTAAAAAGCCTTTAGAAGCATCAAACATCTTGTGAAAATATTAAGTCAAATCTTCTTTACAACATTCTACACATGGAATCTGATACAAATGAAAACTGGATTCTGAAAGGAAAGTTTTACCCATCATTTTTAAGCTATCTGTTCCTCCACAGGCATGTTTCTCCACCTAAGCCTCTGAGCAGACAGTAACACAAGAAATTCAATGAAAACTACCTTATTTTTTTCTTTTCTGGAGAGCAGTTATTTTCTCTTCCATCTATAAAATGGGATATTTTGGGTGCCCAGTTTTCATGCATGATCTTATTCTACTTGTGTTTCCCAACAATTCTCTTTGTTTAGATTCTTTTCATTGGATGGATCTTAGAACAGAGATGGAATAGCTGTTAAGGATAAAAACGCTAGAAGTACATCATAAAAGATTATTTTCAGAGTTCTTATTGGGATAAGAAAGATGGCACAGGACTGAATATGGGATAAACAACTCTTAGCATTGAGTAACTCTTATGTACCAAAAATGCTTTAAATCACACTTAAAACATGTGCTTGATAATGACACCAGAATCTTCTCAATGTATATTGGTTATCATTCTAGCTGCACATACATATTGTTTACAATTAGTTTTCAGTTGTTTTTCCTTCTTGTGCATAAACAATATTTCTATTTTGCTTTTATCTATCACCATCCATAGCATTCTGAAGTTTAAGTCCTATTTCAATTTTAGAGTTAAACTGATTCTCCATCCACTGTATGCTTTCTGCTTTTCCATGATTCTTCAGATAATTCTATGAAAGGTTTCTCACAATATAGAGGCCAAGTCCAATCAGTATCTTAAACTCATCTGTTACTTTTTGGAAGTCTGTTGGACTACAATACTATGCGATTATATAGGTCCTGCAAGAAAATAGCGTGGTGGTTTTACTCAGCTAGGCAGCTGAGCTCCACCACAACTACTCTCTCACTCCCCCTCCTCAAAGGGAAAGGGGGAGAAAATACGATGAAAAGGGCTCAAGGATTGAGAGAAGGACAGGGAGATCACTCAACAATTATTGTCACGGGCAAAACAGACTCAGCATAGGCAGATTAATGCAATTTATTGCCTATCACTAGCAGACTAGAACAGTGAGAAACAACAACAAAACAACGACAAAAAACTAAAAACACCTTCCCCCCATCCACCCACTTCTATGTCCTCCCTCCGAGAGGTGCAGGGGAACAGGGAATGGGGGCTGTGGTCAGTCCATGATGTTTTGTCTCCGCCACTCCTACACTCTCTTTCCCTGCTCCAACGTGGGGTCCCTCCCACAGGATGCCGTCCTTCTTTAAATGATCCTGCGTGGGCTTCCCACAGGCATCAACTATTCAAGAACTGCTCCAAATTGGTCTGTACCATGGGGTCCATCCACCAGGATCAAATTGCTCCAACATGGGTCCCCCACGGGTGGCAGCTCCTGCCAGATCACCTGCTCCTGTGTGGGCTCCTTTCCACAGCTCCATCCTGGAGTCTGCTCTGGCGGGGGCTCTCCATAGGCTGCAGCCTCCTTCAGGGCAGATCCACCTGTTCCACGGGCTGCAGTGTGGAGATCTGCTCTGCCATGGTACACCATGGGCTGCAGGGGGACGACCTGCTCCACCATGGTCCTCTCCACAGGCTGCAGGGGAACCTCGGCTCTGGTGCCTGGAGCACCTCCTCCTCCCCGTCCTTCTTCACTGACCTTGGTGTCTGCAGGGTTATTTCTCATTCCTCATTCCCCCAGCTGCTTTTCCCCAGCAATTATTTTTTTCCCCCTTTCTGAAATCTGCTTTCACAGAGGTGCAACCAATGTCGCTTATTGGCTCAGCTCTGGCCAGCAGTGTGTCCTTGTTTAAGCCTGCTGAAACTGGCCCTTATCTAACACGGGGAGCTTCTGGACTCTTCTCACAGAGACCACCCCTGCAGCGCCCCGCTACCAAAACCTTGTCACATAAAGCCAATAGACCTCTCTCCTGTCCTGAAGAACCATTACCACAGATGGAGCCCAAAGTCATGGGCCAAATTAAATCAAACTACATTTTGTCGACATTTTAACTGGCCTATAGACTAACAAAATTATATCTGTGTGTATATACTCTACCAAAGGACAGGAAGGCAGGTTCTGGTTAATGAGGGTGTATTGGATACTGTGGGACCTGAGCATGACGTAAATGTTATGGCATAAGGAGTGGATATTTTCCTGGATTTGGCTAGGATAGAGCTAATTTTCTTCCTAGTAGCTGGTATGGTGCTGTGTTTTGGATTTAGGATGAGAATAATGTTGATAACACACCAATGTTTTAGTCGTTGCAGAGCAGCGCTTACACTAAGCCAAGGACTTTTCAGCTTCTCATGCTGCCCTGGCAGCGAGGAGGCTGGGGGTGCACAAGAAGCTGGGAGGGGACACAGTCAGGACAGCTGACCCAAATTGACCAAAGGAATATTCCATACCATATGCTGTCATGCTCAACAATAAAAACTGGGGCGGGGGGGGGGGGGGGGTAGTTTTTCAGGGCTGCTGTTGCTTGGGGACTGGCTGATGGCAAGCAGTTGTGTTTTGCATCACTTTTTCTTCTTTTTTTTTTCTTTTTTTTCTTTTTTTTTTAATTTTAAAGTGTCTTTATCTCAACCAATGATTTTTCTAACTTTTGCTGTTCTGATTTTCTTCCCCCGTCCCACTAGTGGTGGGGGAATGAATGAACTAGCATCTGTGTGGTGCTTATCTGCCTACTGGGCTTACACAACATCATGCTACTAGTCTGCATTTAGACTGATATAAAATTTAAAGTTAAAAAAAAAAAAGATGGATCAAATTTTTTAAACAGTTAACACTCCCAAAAGTTATTTTGAAAATTTTGCATTTAAAGAATGTTGTCCATAACTTACATTTTACTACATTAGGAATACTAATTGTCACTTCTGTTTAGTTTTGCCTTTCAAGGTATCCAGAGAATGGCATAGTAGAAGTGGACACAAAAATTCTTCGACCACGAGCAAGAACCATTCTGAAGTGGAGTGAACTAAAAGTGGGTGATGTTGTGATGGTTAACTACAATGTTGAGTCTCCAGAAGAAAGAGGATTCTGGTTTGATGCAGAAATTACCTCTCTAAGAGAAATTTCAAGGACTAACAAAGAGGTTCATGCTAAAATTCTGCTGGGGTAAGATTTCTTTGACTAATATGGAAAGTCAATTTACATTTTTAAATGAGCAAATAAAAACTAAAGCTTTTAGGTTTTGTTTACTAGTCATCATTAGATTAACATTAACATGCTACATTTCCATGGATGAATCATGGGATTACAGTGTATGGTTTCAGAGTATGAAAACTTAAGTCATTTTAAAGGCTTAAGGTGGCCCTGCTGAGTTATATGTTTGAGATATGGTAGCAGACACCAGACCAACAGCTTTAGGGTTAAACAGTTTATCTCTAAATAATGGTGCAGTAACAAATACAAATCAGTAGTACAGTTATCTGGGTTGTTATGACAGCAACTCCATTAATTGACCAATATTGGGCTAAACATAACTGGGCATTCAAAAACTTACATAACCATGGTTATCAGTCTGTCAGGCAGGAAGCAGGGCATGGCTTACTCTAATGAGTGACTTGGACCAGCTGACAGGGTCTGGGAATTCCATATTGCTTGGTCAAACTATCCTCTTTTACTGCTGAGTTGTGGATGTATTATCTTGACTTCTTAATCAATCATCCCATCTCACATCTGCTTCCCCCACTATGCCAGTTTTGTCTTTGGTATGCACAGGACCCAGAAATACCATATAAGGCAATACTAGTCCCCCATTTTCACCCTTTGTTTATGTGACTTAATGGGGGATATGGTGTTTGTCTTATCATGGTGGCATAAGGCCAAGATTGATATCATCTCCAGGGATGTCAGGTGAGGAGAGGAGTTTGGTCATGGGGTGATGAAGGGTTAAAATCAAGGCAGTCAATAAGGTAGTGCGCTGAGAATCCATCACAATAATGCAGGCCAAAACCCAGGTACAATTATATATAATATGATGACTAGAACAACGAAGAAACTGCTCAAAATAAGGATAATAACCAGGGGGGTGAAGTCAGACTTCTCCATAGCTGTGAGAGACCATCTTAAAAGAGATTCCTACCAATTATGTCTCACTATTTTCTGAACACATTCCAGGAATTGTTCAATCTCTGTGGTATCATGGTAGACAGTTACTAAAATTTGTTGTGCCTGCTCCTTTGCCTCTTCCAATAGTCAATGTAAGTCTTCATGTTGCAAAACCTGTTCAATTAGAGGCAATCATACCAATAGGGGTAGGGGTGATCTGGTGATAGAGGGTATAGTTTGTTGACAATAGTTGATAAGTGATAATTGGGGCAGTATAGTTAAAATCATATCCAGATAGGGTAGTAAAGTTACAGATAAATTTATTAACTAATGTATAGTTAAACATAGAGTCAATATATACAAAAGGACATGAAGATCATACAGATATATAGCTGTTCCAGACAGACGAGTATCATCTCAGCATGTTGAGGGGGCCTATTAAGAAGACAAAGTCTGCTAGGGTAATTAAGGCACATATCAAAGCTTCTAAAGGAATTTCCTTCACACAAAAACCCTAGACCTGGCTCAGGGATGCAAGCTTTAACATCTACCCATCACCATCCCTTTCTTTCCTGCCAGGCCCATTGTCAGGGATCACGGATCTGGCAATATTAAAGTAGTGGGTTCCATGAGGCAGATTTACCCATTTGTCCTATAAGTTTAGTGAACCAAGAATTATGGGAAATTGAGATTTCTTCTTCAGAGTAGCAGGATGCCAAAGGAGGCAATCTGTAAGAAAATAACAAAATGCATCCTGACTAGGCTACAAGCCAAGTGACAGGTGATGTGATCTGAATTCCTCCTTTCAGAATTCCTTCATAAAAATTTGATCCCAGTGCCCCTGTAATTAGAGCTATGATGATAGTGTTGGTAGGGGGAATATATGCTTGCATTTGTATTGGGTTTACGTGACAAGGTTTTGGTAGCGGGGCGCTACACGGGTGGCCTCTGTGGGAAGAGTCCAGAAGCTGCCCCATGTTAGATAAGAGCCAGTTTGAGCTGGCTCAAACAGGGACCCACTGCCGCTCAGAGCCAAGCCAATAAGCGACGTTGGTTGCGCCTTTGTGAGAGCATATTTTAAAAAGGGAAAAAAAATGCTGCACTACAGCAGGCGGGAGAGTGAGGAGTGAGAAACAGCCTTGCAGACACTAAGGTCAGTGAAGAAGGAGCGGGAAGAGGTGCTCCAGGTGCCAGAGCAGAAGTCCCCTGCAGCCTGTGGAGAGGACCATGGTGGAGCAGGTTGTCCCTCTGCAGCCTATGGTGCATCACAGCAGAGCAGATCTCCACGCTGCAGCCCGTGGAGGAGCCCATGGTGGAACAGGTGGATTTGACCTGAAGGAGGCTGCAGCCTGTGGGGAGACCCCTGTTGGAGCAGATTCCGGGCTGGACCAGTAGCCTGTGGCAAGGAGCCCACACAGGAGCAGGTGACCTGGCAGAAGCTGCTGCTCGTGGGGGACCCAGGTTGGAGCAATTTGGTCCTGGCGGATGGACCCCATAGTACAGACCCATATTTGGAGCAGTTGGCCGCACCTCGAGTACTGTGTTCAGTTTTGGGCCCCTTGCTACAAGAAGGACATGGAGGTGCTCGAGCGAGTCCAGAGAAGGGCAACGAAGCTGGTGACAGGTCTGGAGAACAAGTCTTATGAGGAGCAGCTGAGGGAACTGGGATTGTTCAGTCTGGAAAAGAGGAGGCTCAGGGGCGACCTTATCGCTCTCTATAGGTACCTTAAAGGAGGCTGTAGCGAGGTGGGGGTTGGTCTATTCTCCCACGTGCCCGGTGACAGGACGAGGGGGAATGGGCTAAAGTTACGCCAGGGGAGGTTTAGGTTGGATATTAGGAAGAACGTCTTTATCGAAAGGGTTGTTAGGCGTTGGAATGGGCTGCCCAGGGAAGTGGTTGAGTCACCATCCCTGGAGGTCTTTAAAAGACGTTTAGATGTAGAGCTTAGTGATATGGTTTAGTGAAGGACTTGTTAGTGTTAGGTCAGAGGTTGGACTAGGTGATCTTGGAGGTCTCTTCCAACCTAGATGATTCTGTGATTCAGTTCTTGAAGAGCTGCTGCCTGTGGGAAGCCCACGCAGGATCAATTCGGGAAGGACGGCATCCTGTGGGAGGGACCCCATGTTGGAGCAGGGGAAGAGAGTGACCGTGAAGGAGTGGCGGAAACGAAGCGTCATGGACTGATCACAACTTTCATTTCCCATTCCTCTGTGCTGCTCAGGGGAAGGACGTAGAAGAGGGTGGATGGGGGGAAGGTGTTTTTAGTTTGTTTTGAGTTTCTCACTTCTCTAGCTTGCTAGTAATAGGTAATAAATTCTCCCTACTCTGAGTCTGTTTTGCCCATGACAATAATTGTTGAGTGATCTCCCTGTCCTTCTCTCAACCCTTGAGCCCTTTGCATCATATTTTCTCCCCCTTTCCCTTTGAGGAGGGGGAGTGAAAGAATGGTTGTGGTGGAGCTCAGCTGCCTAGCTGAGTAAAACCACCACAGCACTGCAGGCCCTATGAGAGAGTTTGTGAAGGTGGTGAAATAAGGGTCTTCTGTAATAGGTGAGTCTGAAGGATCATTGGTTGCTGCAGAACAGAGAAAAGAGAGGGGGCGTAAGAATAAAATGGTTGGGACTTCAAGGTTGGACTTTGTTGATGATAGTGGAGATACCAAGTACCCAATGTTGAACAGCAATGGGTCGTGCATGTCCTTCAGGGAAAGGAACATTGCAAAGGACATCATAAAGAATAGGTTGTAAAACCGTAAATGTAAGGGGGCAATCTTCAAGGAGTTCATCAGTATCAGAAAGAGCAAGGAAGGTGGTGAGTAAAGCATGCTCCCAATCCTGATATGAGGCTTGTGCACCTTGCCACCCCTTGCTACCAAAACGGGAGACTGCCTGTTCAAGAATGCCCAGAGCTAAATAGGCTTTCCTTGCTTCAAGGTGCTTTGGGTCAGGGCCCCTTTGCACAGGCTTAGGGGGATTTTTAACTACCTGAACACAAGGGGGTTTGGTGTAACTATAGCTGCATCTTCAGGGAGAAGGGAAGATAACAGAATCGGCATAGCAGAAACTACCTCTTGTAATATCTGGGCCCAGGTGGGGCTGAGTGCTGCACCTGTAAAGCAAGCACCTTTTTACAATAAATGGGCTCTCAGTGGATCAGGAGCCTTTTTGACTAGTCGGTGTCACTGGTCTCAGTGGGACATCCCCATAGGTCTTCCTCTGTCATAGGGGCTACATCTAAAGTGCAATTAATAAACAACCTAGCTACACTCGATTCCCAATCTGTGGGACTGGCCCAGGGAATAGCAAGGGGTTCTCATTCATCTCAGGGTACTTCTCTTTAAACATATTCTTCTGATGCCCAGAAGATAGAGTCTACATTTTCCACTGGAATTTATAGTCAGATTTCAGGCCCTAAAGCTTTTCCAACCTTAATGATTCTATGATTCTATGATTCTATATATTTAATTACCACAGAATCACAGAATGGCCAAAGTTGGAAGGGACCTCTGAAGATCATCTAGTCCAACCCCCCTGCCGAGCAGGATCACCTAGAGCACATTGTACAGGATGGCAGTCAGGTGGGTTTTGAATATCTCCAGAGAAGGAGACTCCACAACCTCTCTGGGCAACCTGTTCCAGTATTCTGTCACCCTCACAGTAAAGAAGTACCCTCTCATATTCAGCCAGAGCCTCCTTTGCTTCAGTTTATGCCTGTTGCCTCTCATCCTGTCTCTGGGCACAACTGAAAAGAGACCAACTCCATCCTCTCAACACCCTTCCCTCAGATATTTATACACATTGATGAGGTCTCCCCTCAGTCTTCTCTTTTCCAGGCTAAACAGGCCCAGTTCTTTCAGCCTTGTCCTCATATGACAGGTGCTCCAGTCCCCTAATCATCTTAGTAACCCTCCTCTGGACTCGCTCCAGTAATTCCATGTCCCTCTTGTACTGGGGAGCCCAGAACTGGACACAAAGCTGCATCATCTATTTTCCATCTTTTGACTCACCTGACAATCTGCAGATCTTACCAGATATTATCTCTTACAATTTGAACAGGTTTTTTTTGACCAGATGACTGAATCTTTAAAAAAAGCAAAAAGCTTCATGAGAACATTATATTATGTAGTAGACTATTAATAGAGTGCTAGTGAAGAAAAGCTGTATGCAAGCAAAGCAAAATAAGAAATTAATTTACTACTTCCCATTTACAGGAAAATGTTTTAGCCACTTCCTGGAAAGCAGGGCCTCAGAATGTGTAACAGTTACTTAGGAAGAAAAAAATCATAACACAAGCATTGCAGTTTCCTCTTCTTTTCCCTGAGGTTTTATTGCTGAGCACGATGTCATATGGTATGGAATATCCCTTTGGTGAATTTGGGTCAGATGTCCTGGTTGTGTCCCCTCCCAGCTTCTTGTGCACCCCCAACCTCATTCTCCTTGCAGAACAGGAAAAAGAGAAAGCCTTGACACTGTGCAAGCACTATTCTCACCATATCATATTCACAAAGGAACTGAAGGCAATTGGATCCAGTCTGTTGCCTCCAACTCTGCAGGAGGATGGAGACATGGGGATGTATGTGTACCGAGTGAAACTGATGTTACGGTGTAGCTTGAAGTGAACATTTCCTTTTAGTTAAGAAAAAGTTTGCTTTGGTGGTGGTACCTCCTAAATTTAAGCACAATGAATGCTATCAAAATTCTGAAAATATTTTCCTTAAAATTAATTCAACCATTCAGATTTTAGAATGCATTTTATTGTAAGAATGGAAGAATGTTGAACCTTTATGAACATTTCTAACGTAGGACATGATTGATTTGGAGAGACTGACAAAAGAACTTTATGATGAGCCACAATTTAATATTTTGCTTATGTACTAGAAATAATTACATTTTTAAAATGTGAAAGATGGGTTGGCAGCTTTTAGAATCATAGAATCATTAAGGTTGGAAAAGACCTCTAAGATCATCTGGTCCAACCATTCCCTTACCAACAATATCACCTACTAAACCATGTCCTTAAGTACCACATCCAACCTTTCTTTAAAGACCCCCAGGGACGGTGACACCACCACCTCCCTGGGCAACCCCTTCCAATGCCTGACTACTCTTTCTGAGAAGAAATTTCTCCTAATTTCCAACATGAACCTTCCCTGGCAGAACTTGAGGCCATTACCTCTAGTCCTATCTCTAGTTACCTGGAAGAAGAGGCCAACCTCCAGCTCCCCACAACTTCCTTTCAGGTAGTTGTAGAGAGCAATAAGGTCTCCCCTGAGCCTCCTCTTCTCCAGACTAAACAACCCCAGTTCTCTCAGCTGCTCCTCATAGGACTTGAGTTCCAGGCCCTTCACCAGCTTCGTAGCCCTTCTCTGGACACGCTACAGGGACTCGATGTCTTTCTTGTAGTGAGGGGCCCAAAAGTGAACATAGTACTCGAGGTGCAGCCTCACCAGAGCAGAGTACAGGGGGACGATCACCTCCCTGGTCCTGCTGGCTACACTATTCCTGATACAAGCCAGGATGCCATTGGCCTTCTTGGCCACCTGGGCACGCTGCTGGATCATGTTCAGGTGAGTATCGACCAACACCCCCCCCCCCCCCCCCGGGGGGGGGACTTGTGACAGTCCTGGTGGAGTAGCAGGTCTCTCTCTAACTGTTTCCACCTGAATCGGGGGGGAGGGGGGGAGGTATTCTTCAAGCTTATGCAAATCTGTTTTGAGTGTTGTTTTTAAATTTAGGATTACAGGAGTGATTTAGACAAAATATTTTATTGTTTTATAACTTCCTGGGATTAAAAATGTAGAGGAAGGATGTGAATCCATTCTGGAGAAATACAATTGTTATTTAAGTAAAAAAAAAACTCAAATCTAAAATAAGAAGTTGAGTAGGAAGTTTTAATTTTTAACTACAAACCTTGCAAGAGAAGAGTATTTTTAATAAAAAACAATCCAGAGATCTCAAGATCATAGGGTAATTCAGGTTGGAAGGACCCTCAGGAGGTTTCTAGTCTAACCTCCTACTCAAAGCAGAGTCAGCTATGATGCCAGACCAGGTTGCTGAGGTCTTTATCCAGTCTGGTCTTGAAAACCACCAAGGCTGGAGACTGCACAACTTCTCTGGATGCCTATGCTCCACTTCCTGACTGTCCTCATGGTGAAAAAGGTTTTCCATAATATTTATTGTAATGCATTTATTATGTGTGTGACATTTGGTGAACTGCAGAAATGGACTTCACAACCTACTGCAAAACAAAGCTGTACAGAGGTTGATTTGTATGAACCTCAGATATGAACCTCTGGTTTTTGAAAATGTTTTTAAAAATGCTCTTTTTTTGTTTGTTTTGTTTGTTAGTTTGGTTTTGTGCCAAGGGTTCTTTTGTCCGTCCGTCCGTCCCCCCATTAAAATGGCATAACCAAAATATGTTTTATATCAGCAAAAACAATTAGGTATTTCAAGTGGTGTCTACATTATCTAAAAACTCTCTTCATTTCCGTTAGAAATTTTATGGGTGATTTTTTTTTAAACCTAAGTAACCTGATAATTATATTTAAAATTCAAAGATGGTAAGTAGATATGACTCCCTGTAGCATTCTTATTTCACTACCCTTTGTGAGAAATTTGAAAAAGCCATAATAGAGAAATACCATATTCCAGGATCGTGAATTTATTTTTCCAAATGAAGTCCTTTTTCTAAGTAGTATCTAGTTTATGTAAGTATTCTGCCTAAGAGTTCAGGCTTCACTGATGTTTTAATAACTTATGCATGTGGCCAATCAACTATGGCAGTATGCAGAAAGCAGAATTTTCTGAGCCCTGGTGTGTCTTACGATTCATCAAGGTATAATTCTGAGTCACCTGAGTCACCCCAGTTATTCATTGCAATTAATGATAAAAAGTAAAAGATAAACTTCCTGAAATTGATAAGCTGGTGTAAAGAATATGCTTCAAAAGGAATTACTTTATTTTGGGTATTTGGGTTTTTTAAATTAGTCCTTTAGCACTACTTATTGCTTCTTTCCAATAAAAACTGTAATTTATCATGAGAGACTTATTTTGAGGTGATTGATTATTTAACTATTTAAGAGGAAAACTTGGCAGGCAGTAAAGGGAGGAAGAACACTTGCAGCTGTTCCATTCACTAACAGTTTTTCTCTATAATATTATATTTAAGAGGGCTTGAATATGTGATTCAAAATAATACAACTTTTTAATTGACCTTTATTGCTTTTGACAGAAGTTTCACTGAGTTGTCACAATGACAGGAAATAACAAGGGCATGTGTGTTTATATTGTATGTAGTGGTTCTGTAGAATCAATAAAACTTATGATAACAAAAATATACATTTTTACTGCATTTTTGATGTGCATATGTGTTACATGGTATATCTTTACTCATTTATCATTCAAACCGTAGTGGAAAAATTTGTCATCATTACTGTATTATTTGGGAAACCAAGATAATTTAGAGAACATTATCAAAGAGAAGAGCAAAACTGAACAAAGACCAAAAAAAAACATTGCAATAGTAGATCTAACCATATATTAATAATTCTAATTTGTGCTTTATCTGCACTGCAATTAAATGTCGTCATTGAAGTGTTTTTGAAGCCTATCCAAATTGCATTTAATGCATCTTAAATACAAATACCAGCAAAGCTGTGATGCTATAAGCACAGGCCTTGCAAATCTGCCCAAGAGGGTAGGGCTCTTACGATTTTGATCATACTTCATTATTTTCAGTTCAGAGTCGTCATTCCTGTTTCTCTGGTACCACCTTTGGATTGATTTGCCAATTCTTCTTACAGTTCTGTGAACTTCATCTGTTCTTCCTTTCTTTGTGAAGTTTTTTCTTTCATGGTGAAAACAATTATTAGTAATTAGGATATTATTATTTTTCTTCTCTAAACTTTCAATAAAGCATATATATGCCTGTTTGTAGAGGGTCACTGTGAGACAAGCCTCTCATTTCATCCAGACTTTGGTAGTTGGCTGACAATGAAAATCGCAATAGGTCAAACTAAAGTTCAAATGAAGACTTGTCTTTTTTGTTTGGCAGGCTTCAAGGTTGATGAATTCTCACTTTTTCTTCGGTCAGTTAATATATTAAGGACATTTGAAGGTTTGAATTTAGCAAGGGCCTCTCAATACCATGAGTTGTCTTATTTAAATATTTGGATTAATTTAAGGCTAACAGTAAAATCAGTTTGCTATAGATTTATTATACATCTTTCTCCAAGCAAATATATGATGAATCTGAGGAATTCATTAGACCAGCAATAATGGAAGGTAGTAGGAAGGATCTTAAAATAGCTGTATACTTCAATAATGTTAGTTCTACAAATTGTGTTGCACTTTCTGCTCTTAATCTGTGCTTTTCCAAGCATTTTTTTTGCATTTTGTACATTGCTGTCTTTTTACTGTGTTTTTACATTTAACCCGATGGATTTTGAGCCTTTATATCTTCTGCACTTAGACACAACTTCTGCTTTTTAGGATGCTTTCTTGCGTCTTATAATTTCCATTTCCATGCAGTTTAGCCTTGCTTGGATTCCTTTTACTCACTCCTGAAATTTTGATAGGTGGTGTACATCTGTTCTCAGTGTCCAATATGTTAAGTAGTCTTCACGCTGCTTGTACAGATTTTACTCATAATTATTGTTTGAGCAAGCTTTTGTATTTCTGTTTAATTTTCCTTTTTGAAATTGAACATAACTTGGCTTTTCTTGCTCTTGCAAAGATACTGGATTTAAGTAAATCATTACAGGTCAAAAAACCCTGTCTGCAGACTTATTGCACGCATACATAGCTTATTTCGATATAGGTATGTATACCCTTAAAGGGGTGAGAGGAAGCTGAAAGAATTTTAGTAGATAAGATAGGCTAATGAGCATGTGAAAGGAAGCCAGAAGGATTTCAGTAGATAAGATAGGCTAATGGGCATGTGAAAGGAAGCCAAAAGAATTTTAGTAAATAAGACAGGCTAAGGGACATGTACTATATCTTCCACTACCTATTGTGCAAAGAAACTGAGGCAGGAAATTCTGGGATTCCTCACGAAAAACAGTTCCAGATAGGAAACACATTTCAAGAATCAACTGAAACCGAATCTGCAGTTTAAGCAGAAGCTGAGAAGCTTATGAGTCTGCGCTGAGACGAGAGGTCAACCAGCGGTGACGAGGAAGACTCACTAATCTTCATCCCCACGACCCCCGGCGACCACTACCAGAAAACACTGTGCAAGCGTGGATAGGAGGAGTCTATGAAAATGACTCCCTGGAACTAATTTTAATACAAAGCGGGGATAGGTCATGCATATGTATAGGCATATCGAGAAACTTCATGCATATGTAACTCTTCACCACATATAACCAAGGCAAGTGCCGCGTTGGGGTGCGCACGACTTTGGTGGGACTACCCCCCATGCCGCCCAGTGCTGAGTAAGCATACCTACTTTACAATCTTACTGATTGTGGAGTTTGCTTTCCGCACGTCAGGGGATCCTTGAAAGATGTAATTTAGACCCATTCACCATTATGATTGTCCCCTGTCCCAAGGTCCTAGTTGAGATACAGTAGCTAAATTCAGCATCCAAGTAATCATAAAACAGCAAGGTTAGAAGAGACTGAATGAGTTCATCTTAGACCATTCTTTAAGATAAACTGTAACTGTTGCTATTTCTGAAAGGTATTTATCTAACCTGTTACTAAAAACATCCTTTTATTTCCTCCCCTTTCTTGTTTCTATTCTCTTCCTCAGCCACAATTTCCGTTTTACAAACCATCCCTGTGCCCTGGGTAGTTCACAGAATCATAGAATGGTTTGGGTTGAAAGGGACCTTAAAGATCATCTAGTTCCAGCACCCTTGCCATGAGCAGGGACACCTCCCACTAGAAAAGGTTGCTCAAAGCCTCATCCAACCTGGCCTTGAACTCTTCCAGGGATGGGGCATCCACAACTTCTCTGGGCAACCTGTTCCAGTGCCTCACCACCCTCAGAGTAAAGAATTTCTTCCTAACTTCTAATCTAAACCTACCCTCTTTTAGTTTAAAGCCATTACTCCTTGTCCTATCACTACACTCCTTAACAAAGAGTCCCTCCTCAGCTTTCCTATAGGTCTCCTTTAAGTATGGAAAGACTGCAATGATGTCTTCCTGGAGCCTTCTCTTCTCCAGGCTGAACAACCCCAACTCCCTCAGCCTGTTTTTGTAGGAGAGGTGCTCCAGCTCCTTGATCATCTTTGTGGCCCTCCTCTGGACTCATTCTAATACTTCTGTGTCCTTTTTATGTTGGGGGCCCCAGAGCTGAACACAGTACTCCAGGTGGGGTCTCATGTGATCAGAGGGGGAGAATCACCTCCCTCGACCTGCTGGCCATGCTTCTTTTGATGCAGCCCAGGATGCGGTTGGCTTTCTGGGCTGCAAGCACACGTTGCTGGCTCATGTCAAGCTTCAACCAACACCCCCAGGTCCTTCTCATCAGGGCTGCTTTCAATCCATCCTCCACCCAGCCTGTATTTGTGCTTGGTATTGCCCCAGCCCAGATGCAGGACCTTGCACTTAGCCTTGTTGAACCTCATGAGTTGTGATGGCTAAGTTATGGATGGACCACATCTGTGACTTTGTGTATTCCTCCTCTTCTTTACACTGTCCTATTTTAAAGGAAGAGAAAGAAATTTCAGGAGATTCCACTGCATTCAGAGGACTGGAGAGATTACAGTTTTTAACACTGCTTAAGCATTATACCTACTGACACTTCCACATCCCCGATTCTTAAAAGAGAAAATGAAAGGTCATTTCTTAGGCCTACCTGCCAATCCCCTGTATGTATCCTCCTTCCATTGCAGTATGGAAGAATTGATATTTAGTCATTAGTGGTTCAGTTTTGCTATTAAAAATGGAGGAAAATGTGTTGTTATACAGATCAAGTGACTTTGAATGTGAATGTGCTGTTTTTTGTCTTGAAATGTAAGTACACTGAAGTTGCAGACCAAATGTATCTTATTGGAGATAGTGTTATCTCTTGAGTTTAAATAGCTAAATTGTTTACGAGCTCTGTTTTACTTCATGGCAAGAGGGAGGGGAAAAATACAGATTTAACTTGTTTTAAGGAAAGAAATTGTAAAGCTTACTGTGAGATTTGATTTTTAATTTTATTATGCACTGTTTGGTAATTGCATTTTGTACTCTTTTGTGTTCAAGAATACCTGAAATCAGAGACCAGTTGACATAACGTTATTAGTTTAGCTTTGTGACTGGCTGCATGGCTGATCATGGATAGATTATCTAGGAAAGTTTTATTACTGTTTAGATACTTGAGAAGTGTCTAAAGAAGCTGTGTTGCCAGGCATGGTGCTGACATGCACTAATGCTCTGTGCAAGAGGAAAGCGATACACTCCAAAACCAGTTTTATAAACTGGAAATATACTTGTTTAATCAAGTTGAGTTTGAAAAAACTGCAAAAAAGATAAATGACTGTAGCATACTAGGATTTGAAAATATATATAGTGAAAGTCTTATTTGTAGCTGCAATGCCTGATTTACATTGAGTTTATTTCTCAACAAATTTTTAACTTACTCAGAACATTATGCTTCAGAATTTAAGGAGATGCTTACTAATAGCCAACAATTTATTTAATTTGTGTTTATTTTGACTTTTGACTTTTCCATATAGATCTGCCTGTGCCGTAATGACCACACGGACACCAGGGTTCTTTTAGGATCAGTAACTGCTACTACTTTATTGATGACATAACTTCAACTCTCTCTTACTGAGGGCATAACTTCATCACCTTATTGAGGACAGGCTCCCTTCTTATACCATTCGCCCCACAGCAGTACTTTTCCACTAACTATTCATTGGTCAAACAACTTTGCCCGGCAACCAGCAAAACCCCAGCAACTTCCCTGCCTTAATGGCGGGAGAACAAGCAGTCCGAGACAGCAAGGAGTCTCCTGAATCACCCTTCTTTGTTTCCTCTAAACTCTTTACATTCCTGATGGCCTCATCGTTAAGAGTCCGATGTTATCACCAACCATGGGGCTTGTCGACCCCCATGGGCACACTCCCACATCTGCCTGAAGTTTAAAAAGTTATTTATAAGGAAAATGAGACATACCTGTGTATTGGTTTAAGACAAAAACTCTGCTGTGGTGTGTATTATAATAGAAGTATTCTAAGAAGAGTCAAGGTTGTTATAAATGAGGATACAACTCAATCTGAATTTAGTAATATTTATAAAAGGCAAGTAAACAGCACTGGGTGCGTGGGGAGTCTACACTCTACCAACATGCACACACAACCGTTGAACTTTCTAAATATATAGAACATTGCTTTTACATATTCATAAGAAACCCGAGTACGCCTGTACATATGTATGACCTATCCCCGCTTCGTATTGTTATAAATGACTGAGTCCCAAATAGGATTACAATCAAAGTTTACAATTTATTAAACGAATAGAGGCAAGCAAACAGCGCTGGGTGCGCCGGGAGTCTCTGCTCCACCAAGACGCACACCCGTTACGTAAGGCGGCTGATTTTTATGCTCCTAGGCTAATACATATTCATTACTACTTCTAGAAGAGGCAGGGTTATTATAATTGGTTTCCCGAATCCGAAGTCCTCCCAGGGGCGCCTGCTTATCAGTCTCTGGTGGTCTCTCGGGGGTCGCTCGGGCTGAAGGCTCATGGTCTTCCTCCTTATTTGGTAGTCTCTTAGACGGATGTCAGAAGCTACTGCACGTCCCGTGCAGAGTCAGCAGTTTTTCTCTAAAAAATCCCTTTGTTCTCTTATCGCCTAAACCCGGGCCTCAATGTTAACCCTTCAAATCCCTTAGTGACACGAATTGCTGGTCCATTCCTTACAGTATTATAATTAGCATTTTCACAAACTCTTCCTTTTGGCGCCTGCGCAGTGTCTCTCGGTGGTGGTCGTTGGGGGTCTTGGGAATGAAGGCTCACGGTTCCCCCCCATCACCGCTAGCAACCTTTTGTTCCTGCGCAGACCCTGTGGGTTCCTGGATCTCGTCCAGACCGCAGGGGCGGCTTCGACCGGCTCCCTCTTCTTCTGCGCATGCTCTGCCCTCCACAAGGTTCCCGAAAGCAACAAAACGTGATCGACACCAACCCATGCGAGGCCGTCTTTTCCCGCGTTTCGTTAACCCTTGAAACCACACTAATAATATGATTATCATATAACATTAAACAACAAATTTTAACAGTTTCAACCAGCAAACCCCCTGCAACTTCCATGCATTAACGGCGGGAGAACAAGCAACCCGAGACGGCCAGGCGTCTCCTGAATCACCCTTCTTTGTTCCCTCTAAACTCTTTACATTCCCGATGGCCTCATCGTTAAGAGTCCGATGTTATCACCAACCATGGGGCTTGTCGACCCCCATGGCCACACTCCCACATCTCCCCCTTCTTTATTAACATCAACCATCTTCTTGACACGAATTATTACTCCATATATCACGTGCCACTAACAGGACTGTACACTGTGTTTTGATTTTGCTACATATTAGAGCACTACACTGAATTATTTTTTTTTTGAATTCAATTAAAACTATTTTATCATTGATAAAATGGGTGACAGTTAACTATTGGCTTGACAGTTATGGAGGCTAAGACTGAGAAACAGAGTTCAATGTATTTTCTTATCATTTTTATTTTTCAGAGGCCCAGAAGATGCAATAAATGACTGCATAATCCTTTTCATAGAGGAAATGTACAAGATTGAAAAGCCAGGAGCTTATCCACTGACATTTGGAGATGGAGATTTCAAAAGTATGCTTTTTTTGTTAAATAATTAAGTTGGTTAAATTATTTAAATGGCATTAAAGAATTAAGGGACCAGGGCACAGAATTAATTTAATTAAGGTTTCTTTTTCGTGTAATAAAATAATTGTTATTAGACAGATTTTTTTGTTTGAAAAGTTTTTACTATAATTTAACTTTATTACATAGCATATACAGATTTTTTTTAGGTAATATATCAACACAGTGCTATGTGTATAATCTCTCATGATCGGGTAAATGACTTATATTTTAGATGATCTGTGTGGAGTGAATTCATAGTCTGAGATAAGTTCCTAGACAAGTATCCAAATCACAGAAGTTATCATATTTGACATCTTATTTGAATTCTTAACAGATGCAAAAAGACTGAAAGAGTCTATACTGCTATATTTAACCCTGGTATTATCTAAGAATGAAAAAGCATTAGCTGTGTAGAGCAAGAAAATTTCAAGATTGCTAGGACTTTGGAAAAAAAAAAAAGATATACTTGATCTTTACATTATTATGTGTCCACTTATGTTCTCCTGAACACTAAATACACCATGTCCTCCATGCCTCCCCCCCAAAAAAAGGGGGGAAGTTCTTTAAAAAGCAGTTTAACATTGTATCGTAATATGTGAAAGTTAAAGAGTAGTAGAGTAGGAGTGATAAGATAGTGTTTATACTTGGAACACCAAGATGTTGATCTGTGGCATTACTGATAGATATTACTGAATTTAAAAAGAAGCAGATTTATCACAGTTTAGATCTCAATTAAAATTTAAGGCTAATATTTATGTCATTACATGTAGATGTCATTAATGTACAATACTTTATTTGCAATGTACTATAAAAGAAATAGTCATACAAAAAATCTTTTATTTTAAAAAGCAAATTCCATTTTCAAATGTTTTCATGAAAATAGAAATGTAATTTTCAATAAATGAAGGCATTTTAAGCAATTGATTTTTTTTCTTCAGATTAGTCAATGAAAACTAACCATCTGTTCCATTTATGTCCTCTTAGTCACTTTAAGGTTGATCATTAACAGTCTAAAATAATTTTGTGATAAACTGAGAGTTTGTGGAATTTTTAAATTTAGAGATAGTGTAAAACCAAGTTTTGTCTGCATTTATTTATCTGCATTTATTTTGTTGTTGTGGGATTTTTTTGTTTGTGTTTGCTGTGTTGTGTTTTTGTTTGTTTGTTTTTTTTAATAACAGTAGCTAGAATTCAAAGTGAATTACTTGGCCTGAAATGTTCCATGACTTTGTTATGGAGCAGGTTCAGAGACTCTGCTGAACATATTTTTGTCTAGTACAAGCCACTCTTTCTCTTTGCAAAAGTGATGAGACCTACTTTGGAAATATTCTACATCAGATAATATAAGCTAGTTCTGCAGGAAAGTGAATACTTCTTAAATTTCCTAAAGTGGTAACTAAAATAGATAAATATTGACAGGTTTTTGTAGCTATTACATTTAGGAATAATGTTAATTATTAAAAACATCGAAATTATTTAATGGAAATCTGAATTCCACAAGCCCACAAATGGTAGGTGCTGCAACCATGGAAAATTAAGAGCTCTCAAACTTGTTTTAGATGTTTTTTATTAAAACAGAACTAGTCATCATGTTACTTTAACTTCCATCAGAATCTAAATTTGAACTACAAGCATTAATTTTTTTTTCCTACAAAAGAAATTAATATGAAAGAACCTATGCAACTAAATTTTGCAGTGCTGGTAGGGGTGAACAAGCTCATGCCCATCTGAACAATAGTGTCAATAAAATCAATGCCATTTGACATATTAAACCAGTTTAATATAGGAATAGGGAAAATTTCAAATCACATTATCACTAAGACATCTTTACAAATGTTTGTGCATAGAAAAGTAAATTAAATTATATGTTGTCATTTGTTTTTATTTGACCAAAATGTTTTTACCAGTAATCCCTGACATAAGTCATTTTATAATATCCTATGTGATTTATTCTCTGTAGTCCTTGACAATCTATGGAGCTACAGATATATAAAAATATGCAAAGTCTATGATTTTTATTTACTATTCATCTAACTAGATAGCCTAAAGATTTTATTTAAGAGTGCTCAGTCATCAGTTTCAAGATTTTTTTCACAAGTTGGACTAGCTTCCTTTAGACCAGCCTTTCTTTACTCTGATTGCCCTGGATTGGTATAGACGTCTTGGACTGTGCACTGAGTACTGGCCAACACCACAGAAAATATTAGGTAGATGCATGCAGAAATCAACAGTAGTTTCAAAACGTCTTTTTTTTTTTTTTTCCAAAAGAAACCTTAGAGAGGAGACTCGGTCTAGAAGATTGCTTCCACTTTCATAATATGTAGGCTAGCTATTTTTGGAAGCAACATACTGAGAGACTCTGGCTTCCATTTTTTCACTTCAGGTCAGTGACCTTTAACACTGATGCTTCATTAGACAGCTGGTGTTATTGGCTTTATCCCTTTGCTTCTAAGATTTTCAGGTCTGCACGTTTCTCTTAGACCTTCCATCCCTACCTGGTAATACCCTGAGTGCCCTGTTGCCTGTCCCTTAAGGGAGGGACGGTGGTATAGCTCTCTATATTAGAGAGTGTTTCTTACATATAAGAAAAATATATTATATATAATATAAATAATATATATAGATGTATATCTCTAATATAGAGATGTATATCTATATATAGATGTGTATTTCTAATGTAGATGTATATCAGAGTGAGGTTCTCAATGCCTTCTTTACGTCTGTCTTTACTAGCCAGACCACTCATCCTCAGGGTACTCAGCTTCCTGACCTGGAAGTCTGGGATGGGGAGCAGAAGAACCTCCCCACAGTTCAGGTGGAAACAGTTAGAGACCTGCTGCTCTACCTGGACTGTCACAAATCCATGGGGCAAGATGGGATCCACCCGAGGGTGCTGAGACAGTTGGCAGAAGTGATTGCTGGGCTGCTTTCCATCACCTATTAGCGGTCATGGTCATCCGGAGAGGTCCCGGATGCCTGGAGACTTGCTGATGTGATGCCCATCTATAAGAAGGGTCGTAAGGAGGACCCAGGGAACTACAGGCCTGTCAGCCCGACCTCGGTGCCAGGAAAGGTGATGGAACAGATCATCTTGAATGCAATCACGCAGCATATGCGGGACAACCAGAGCATCAGGCCCAGTCAGCAGGGTTCATGAAAAGCAGGTCCTGCCTGACCAACCTCATCTCCTTCTATGACCGGGTGACTCGCCTGGTGGATGAGGGAAAGGCTGTTGACGTAGTTTACCAAGACTTCAGCAAAGCCTTTGTCATGGTTTCTCACAGTATTCTCCTGGATAAGCTGTAGGCCCATGGCTTGGACATGTACACTCTTTGTTAGGTTAAAAACTGGCTGGAATGAAAGGCCGAGACAGTGGTGGTGAATGGAGTGAAATCCAGCTGTTGACCAGTCACGAGTGGTGTTCCCCAGGGGTCGGTGTTGGGGCCCATCCTCTTTAATATCTTTATTGATGATTTGGATGAGAGAACTGAGTGCACCCTCAGTAAGTTTGCAGATGACACCAAGTTGGGGGAAAGTGTCGATCTGCCATAAGTTAGGAAGGCCCTGCAGAGGGACCTGGACAGGTTGGAATGATGGGCAGAGGCCAGTGGGATGAGGTTCAACATGGCGAAGTACCAGGTCCTGCACTTTGGCCACAACAACCACATGCAGTGCTACAGCCTTGGGGCAGAGTGGCTTGAAAGCTGTGCAGAGGAAAAGGATCTGGGGGTGTTGGTCAATGCTCGCCTGAACAGGAGCCGGCAGTGTGCCCAGGTGACCAAGAAGGCCAACGGCATTCTGGCTAATATCAGGAATAGTGTAGCCAGCAGCAGCTGAGGAACTGGGGTTGTTTAGTGTGTAGAAGAGGAGACTCAGGGGAAACATTATTGTTCTCTACAACTACCTGAAAGGAAGTTGTGGGGAGCTGGGGGTTGGCCTCTTCTCTCAGATAACCAGTGTTAGGACAAGAGGGAATGGCCTCAAGTTGCACCAGGGGAGGTTTAGGTTGGGAATTAGGAGACATTTCTTTTCAGAAAGAGTAGTCAGACATTGGAAGGGATTGCCCGGGCAGGTAGTGGCATCGCAGTCCCTGGGGGTGTTCAAGGAAAGGTTGGATGTGGTGCTTAGGGACATGGTTTAGTGGGTGATATCAGTGGTAGGGGGATGGTTTAACCAGATGGTCTTGGAGGTTTTTTCGAAGCTTTATGATTCTACGATTCTATGGTTCTAATTTTGCATCTTTAGTAATTCTTTGCTGAGGTCTTTTTTTTGTGTTTTTCTCTGAAAAATTTAGACTTCAGTATCAATAGTAACTCTTCCAATTGATGAGACAAAGTATTACGTGAGATCCTCCAGACAGATGCAGCACAGCATTCAGCATTCTAGCCTCCTTTTCTTTTGTCTTTTAGGCAAGAGATGTCTAAAGATGTTTACCCTGAAATCCTATTCACAGATTTTCTGGAAAGGCCAGGGTCTGTCCAGTCAGAGAAGACACGTTTTCCCCAGTGGGAAAGAGTTGGAGTTTCCCCAAATCCTTATGTCATATCTATCCTTTTCCATGTAGCAGAAGCTCCTTAGTTAGATTATCTTATAAGTCCTTATTCAAATTGTATTCCAGGTGTTGGTATTCCTGATAGCTCTGTTTCTGAACTAATAGCACTTAGGGTTTTTTTTTGAAGTACTACAGGCCTCAAAAGGATGTTTTCTGGCCCAGTCCTTCCCCTTCCTCTCAATGAGTTTTCTCTGAGATTCCTCTGTTAGAGGACATGAGCAAAGTCTTGCAAATTGACTTTTATCAGTAATAAAATTTCTATATATTTTTTATTGTTGTTGTTTATCTTAAACTTTTTATTGTATTCTTTTACCTTTCTCCTTAAGTCGTAGTAGTAACAGGTGCCAAATGTTATCTGGTAGGCCTCAAGGTATATCACTTCTTCCTTCAAAGGTAAGAAAAGGAAGTTCTTAATTTATAGCATTTTGGACAGTACAGCTACCTGCTAGCTTCCGAAAACAGTTGTTTATCCAAGTGAATGAGATAATTAAATATTGCAGTAGGTCCAGAGAATCAAGAGATAAAGTTGTAAACTTCATAACTTCATAGGATGGTTGAGGAAAATATGATACGGGAAAAGGATAAGCTAATAAACTTTAAGACTCGTACTATTCATCTGTCTATTATTAGCAAAGGTCTCTTGCTTCTCTAGCTCAGTGGTTACCAAAGTGGGTTGCGCGTACCCTAGTGGTTGTGCAAGAAAATTCATTAGGGTGCAGGAAGAAAATATTTTTTGTCCCATTAAAAAAAAAAGTGTTTATTTCATCTTTATCTCATCCTTTTTTATTTCTGTTTATGTGTATGTTTTATAATGTACATAATACATTAGTACAGTATTATATGTATATAATTTATTAATTATATACATGTAAATTCCAGCCACAGATAATGACGTAGCTACACAGACAGAGCTCCCAAGGGAACATGCAGCCATCCAGGTCTCAGGCTACAGGGTGTGCCAGAGTTTTCTGTTAGTATCTGCTGGCAGCAGTGAGTACACCTGTGGCAGGTGCACATTTGAAATTGGTTTCTACACCAGTGCAATCAGCATGAGGAACAAGCAAGAGGAGCTAGAAGCCTTGGCTCAGTCCCAGAGCTTTGACATCGTTGGCATAAGTGAGACTTGGTGGGAAGAGTCCTGTGACTGGTGTGTTACAATGGACGATTTTAAGCTCTTCAGGAGGGATAGACGGGGCAGATGGGGGGGGGGGGGTCACGCTGTATGTAATGGAGGGGCTGGACTGTACAGAGCTTGCAGTTGGCAATGACATGGTTAAGAGCATCTGGGTAAGGAGTAAGGGAAAAGCAAATAAAGCAGATGTCATTATGGGAGTCTCCTATAGGTCATCCATCCAGGATGATGACACCTATGAATTATTCTTTATGGAACTAAGGGATATCTCTAGATCAGCTGCCCTTGTCCTTACAGGTGACTTCAACTTGCCAGATGTTAACCAGAGAGTACCACACAGCTGATAAAAACAGGTCCAGGAAATTGTCTTCTCCGAGCTGAACAGCCCCAGCTCTCTTAGCCTTTTTTCATAGGAGAGGTGCTCCAGCCCTCTGATCATCTTTGTGGCCCTCCTCTGGACCTGCTCTAACAGGTCTATGTCTCTTATGCTGGGGACCACAGAGCTGAATGCAGTGCTCCAAGTTGGCTGATGGGCTGGGCTCAAAGGGTTAAAGGAAATGGGGTTACATCAGGCTGGCGACCAGCCACTAGTGGGCTTCCCCAGGGCTCCATTTTAGGGTCAGTTGTCTTCAATGTTTTAATAAATGACCTGGATGCACAACCCAAATGCATACTAAGTTTGCAGACGACACTAAATTAAGAGTAGCTGTTGACTCCCTAGAGGGAGGCCTTGCAGAGAGATCTTGACAAATTAGAGGGCTGGGCAATCACCAACCACATGAAGTTTAACAAGAGCAAGTGCTGGATTCTGCACCTGGAACAAGGCAACCCTGTCTATATGGAAAGACTGGGGGATGAGAGGCTGGGGATCATTCCCCACAGAAAGGTATCGTGGGGTTCTGGTTGAGAGCAAGTGCAATATGAGTCAACAGTGTCCCTTGGCAGCCAAAAGGGCCAACCATATCCTGAGGTGCATCAAGTACAGCATTGCTAGTTGGTCAATGGAAGTGATTATCCTGCTCTACTCTGCGCTGGTGCAGCCTCACCTCGAGTCCTGTATGTAGTTTCAGGTGCCACAATATAAGAAGAATATAAAAGTATTAGAGAATGTCCAAAGAAGGGCAACAAAGACTGTGAAGGGTCTAGAGGGCAGGACATATGAGAAGTGGCTGAAGTCCCTTGGTTTGTTCAGCATAGAGAAGAGGAGATTGAGGAGAAACCTCATTGCAGTCTACAGCTTCCTCATGAGGGGGAGCAGAGGGGGAGGTGCTGATCTCTTCTCTCTGGTGGCCAGTGATAGGACCCAAGGGAAAGGCTTGAAGCTGCGTCAGGGGAGGTTCAGGCTGGATATTAGGAAAAGGTTCTTCACCGAGAGGGTGATTGGGCACTGGAACAGGCTCCCCAGGGAAGTGGTCACAGCACCAAGCCTGCCAGAGTTCAAGAAGTTTGATTCTATATACATATATTGGGAGTGCATTCTCAAATTTTTTTTTATTGATCGGGATGTGCAATCAAAAAAGTTTGGAGCCCACTGCTCTCGCTTCCTGCTTTCAATTCCAGACTCTCAAGGAATCATTCCAGTTCCTCCTTGTCAAGGATTCAAGGCCCATTTTTTCACTCTGGAAGTGCTCTGGACATCATATTACTTCTTTATAATTATAACCTGTGTCACATTGTGGGAAAGGAATTCGCAGGTGGATTTGCGCTGTTTCACACATCCCTGAATTAGAGATAATGAGGAAATAAGCAGTAGAAACAAAAACTTGAGCAAGGTTGAGATAAATTAACTTGGCTACAGTGTTAAAGATGAGCTTTGGGCAGTGGCCAATTGCTGGCTGGCTCGAGGCGCGTGTCTGAGGGTCTCTAACCAATTGTATGACAGATTCGGGCGCGTGGACAGCACATGGGGCTACGGGGAAGGTATATGTAATGGTGAAAAAGGGCAATAAACGTCTCCTGTTCAAGAGCCATCAGGAGTCCGTGTCTTTCATCCCTTCATCACATCATCATAGTTTATTTTGTCAGATTCACTTCCATATTCTTTCTTTCCATATTCTTCATTCTGTGTTGGTGCAGCCTCACCTTGAGTACTATGTGCAGTTTTGGGCACCACAGTACAAAAAGGACGTGAAACTTTTGGAGAGTGTCCAGAGAAGGACTACAAAGATGGTGAAGGGCCTAGAGGGGAAGGCATATGAGGAGCGGCTGAGGTCACTTGGCCTGTTCAGCTTGGAAAAGAGGAGGCTGAGGGGAGACCTCATCATGGTCTACAGCTTCCTCACGAGGGGGAATGGAGGGGCAGGCGCCGATCTATTCTCTTTAGTTACCAGTGATGGGACCCAAGGGAATGGTGTCAAGCTGAGGCAGGGGAGGTTCAGGCTGGACATCAGGAAGAGGTTCTTCACTGAGAGAGCTGTTGCACACTGCAACAGGCTCCCCAGGGAAGTAGTCATGGCACCAAGCCTCTCAGAGTTTAAGAAGCGTTTGGACTGTGCACTTAGTCATATGGTCTGATTTTTTGGGTAGACCTGTGTGGTGCCAGGAGTTGGACTCGATGATCCTTATGGGTCCCTTCCAACTCGGGATATTCTATGATTCTATGATTCTATGATTCTTGGTGTTTTTCACACAGAAATGCTCACTCCAAAACTGTTTTCCTTTAATGATACAGTTCTTTGAGCTGGTCAAGTGCTCTTAAGTCTTCTCTCCCTTCTAAGCTTCCACTTGTTTTAGACACTTTCTGTAATAGTTATTTCTGCTACATGAATTCAATATACCTTTTTTCTTCTTTGCATCTAATGTAAGATTATTAAATGTTCTCCTTTTTCTGTAAAGCTATTTCTTTCCTTAGTTGAGGAAGCAGTACCTATGCTGTTGCTATATGAAAGATATATTGGTCCAAATTCCCAAATGAGCAGAAAAAGAAGGGTAGCATTAATTCAATTTCTGTGCCAAGAAACTGTATGAAAACTGGTGATCTGGGATCATCTGTGGTCCTTGATTAATAATTCTTATATCCATCTGGATATTAAATGTTGAAAGGGATGGAGTTTTTCTGAGTTATAATTTGCTCTTCATAGGTCTTAACAGCTATCCAGTTAGAATTTCTATATTTAAGACTATATATTTAAAATTTTGCTGAAGAATGTGCCAAGAGCTGATTTGTGGAAAGAGTGTGCAGGTGGGGTGGTGGTTGTCAGGAATCAGAGAAATTACTGATTGGTCACTTTTATTGCTGCTTGTACATGTGACAGAAGAAATTCCATTAGTCCGGGGAGTCAAATACCTCATAAAAGCATGATTTTAAAATAGGGACAGTGCTCATATGTGCAAATAATTGAGTCTTATTGATGCAGTACTGCATAAAAGTACTAATCTGTTCATTTTACAACACTAACATAGGCTGATCAAAGTGCTTAAATTTCAGCAAACAAGCGTAATTAAGTATATATTATTTCATTTGGCTATTTGAATTTAGAGGGAAAATGATTTATTACTGAGATTAAAGATGAAACCTCTATTCTTGCACACTTAAATAAAAATGATCTTGAACAGATGAAATTAGAATAAAACTCTTCTATTCTTTATTTATCAACCCTGTGGGGTTTCTTTAATTGCAACAGTATAAAGGACTATAAGTTCACAGTTTTGTTCAAGTCCTTCTAGAGACAGCTTTTGGATCCAGTCCTGCCAAGACAATTTGCAGAACAATCTCTGATCTCATGACCTAGTCCATCAAAATGAGTATATTTATTCATATTAATAAGTGCTACTTAGTCTTCATAAAATTAGTTATTGTAATAACTAATAATGGACTCAGTGCAATCAAGCTGCCAATGAATTATGTTGCCACTGTCTGAGTGCATAGAATTCTTTTCTTTCTTTACATTCCCCCCCCCTTCCCCTTGATGGCCAGAGTAGCAGAGCACCAGGCTAGGCTGCTACCTAACCTGGAAAATGACAATGACCCTTGCATAATTGTTAGGCTGAAGAACACAAATTTATATTGACACTAGCTTCTTAGTCACGTAGTAATACCGTGTTATATAGGTATAAACTATAAACTGTTCCTGTTGGGTTTATTTTTTTAAACCAAGGCTTCATTGTAATAATAAGCTACTATTTGGGCATATGTATATATTCTTCTGCTATTATGTTGTATTTATAAATCTGAAATCGGTTTTCTAAGACCCATGGCTTTTTATCTTTTTTGATAGGAAAGAGTGGCCCTGAATGCAAGCACTGCAGGGCTGACCCAGATAAGTAATGTCGCTTTTACTCCTGTTACTTTTGTGGTGGAAAACAGGATGCTCACATGCAACTTCTTTGTGATGAATGTAATATGGCTTATCATATATACTGCCTGAACCCTCCCTTAAGCAAGATACCAGAAGATGAAGATTGGTAAATATACAAGGATGATTTACTTATATATATTCCCATTCTAAACAAGGTACCTCTTTGTTATTTGCAACTAGAGGAATTGCTGAAGAGCTTTTATATTTCTGGTATGTTTTTCATCCTTGCACTGTATGTAAACATATTTACATTTTATGTTAAGATTTTATTTATAAATATAATTCATAAACTATTAGTATTAAGCATTATTGATCATTATAGAATTTCAAAAATAATCTTGTTCAGTTTATGACATCTGTGATATTAACTGATGTTATTAGACTTTACCTACAGTGGTGCTTCCCCAACCTTTTGTTTTATTTCAGCTTCACCATTGCTTCTCCTTGAATCCTTTTCTTTCACCCTTAGTCTCAGCCCTTGTTGCTGCTTCCTTGTCCTTTCCTTTTTCTATATTCCTCATTTTTCCTAGTGTGAGAAAAACACTACCTTACTCCTCCCCATTTCCAGTAACTCTAGCACCACCAGCAATAAACCCAAACTAGTAGGCCTTTCTGGACTCAGCTAATTGCATTCTGAGCTGATTCTGCATGGAGCCAGAATCAGCCCACTGAAGCCTTTCATCTTGAGCTCCATGCCACGTCTCACCTGTATCAGTTACGTGAAACTCAAACCATCTGTACTTATAACCTGCTTGTAGCATATATTAAATGTTAATCTTTTATAAGTGACTTACACTTATAACTTTAGAATTGTTTTCCATTATGAATATATCAGTAGATGCCTATGGACATGTTTTATAGAAATGCTTTGAAGTGTACTTTGTGATAGATTTTAGTGGAACTACACACTGCAAATAAAATATTTTAATTACTTTAGAAGTTTTAACATTCTATGGAAGTAAATAACAGTGTACTATGCTACAGCAGCTGCTTCATATTGAGTAAGTTTGTTTATTGTTGTGTCTAATGCTCTACCTTTTTTTTCTGGGTGTTGCAGATGGAAATGATATGCACTTCACTTGGAAGAGAGAAGCAGCAATATGTTTATTGATATAAAGTAGTGATTTAACAAAGCTTATGTGATGTAACAAAGATTTGATGATGGCAAAGTACACTAGGTCATTTACTGTATAGAGGACAGGGTGAGTCAGACACATCAGGGAGACCTTCCTGTTGAGTCACAAGGTTCAGAGAGGACCCTCTCGCTTTCTAAACTCCTACTGAGAGGAGTCTAGGTGCGACTGGATCCAATCCTAGTCCCAGACTTGGTCAACGGTTTATGTCTAAAGGATTATATGTGCACAATTAATCTAAGATATAATCTTAGTGAAGCTTACAAAGCAAGCTATTAGTTACTTGACGAGGGTCTGTTGCGGCAAGCAATCTCTCAGTGTCAAGGAGTAAGGGATCTCTGCAGCAGGTGTAACCTCTAGAGGTGTCTCTACTCAAAGGGAGACCCTGCCATGTAGCCTGCTGCCATGAAGGAGAGCTCAAAAGGCTCTTGGGCTGCTCATAGGGTAAGATGATTGACTTATAGTCATATTTGCATACCAACTGCAGATATTAATTTCTTCCAAATTTGCCTTGAGTCAGACATTCTTCCAAATTTGGCTTGACTCAGACAGTGACCAGCACTGTAGTTAGGTGGGCGCATTGCTATTGTGTTCATATCTGTCTCCCCTGAATCCACTTTGAGCTGGATGCAGCCATCACAACCAGACACACCCATTACTACAGCCACTGGTGGTTATTGCTTGAGCAGGGTTACGGGAAATAAAGGTCAGGTTGGGGGAGTGGGGGGAAACACCATCACACTGGGTCCTTTTCTCCAGACTCTAGTTATATTTATACCTATGTGTAACTTTGATTGAGACATTCAGTGAGGTTTTTTTCATTGTGCATACGTGCACAATGGGATGTTACTGCTGATTTAAAAAGAAATAGCCGTTTCCTTTTGAATTTCCTGAACTGAAAGGAATTTTACTCATATTTGCTTCATTTGGAGAAACTGCTGACTTAGAACACTATCTAGAAAAAAACTTTCAATACACATTGCAAATATGTATGAGTTGTTTTGTTGTGTAGCATGTGAATCCCCAGGTTTTCTACTTTTGTACAGAGAAGATTAATATGCCTCAACATCCATTCACTTCCTAGCAATTGCTATTGGAAATGAGACGATCTTACTGGAAGATCTTAGCGCTTCCAAATCGTGTTGGAAAGCCTTCTCAGTGCTATAATGCTTTAGAGTTGGTCACTGCCCTTTAACAGGGTTCTTTTGTGACTGTGCTTGACTTTTGGTTATAACAGCTGAGAAGTTTTTCGACTACAGTCATCCAGAACATTAAGGGAAATATTATTTATGATCTGTCCTCTGAAAGTTCAGATCTGTTTAGTGCATCCATTCTTCTTCAGGTCCTTACTCACAAAATACTCTATAAACAGTACTCCAGCAGCAAAAAGTAATTTTGTGTTCCAATATTAATCACAACAAAGGTTGCAAAAAAGAAAATATAGGTGCTCCAAGTTGTTTGTTTGTTGTTTGTTGTTTTTTTTTTTTAAAAAAAAGAACAACCCTCAAAATACCCTTGTCTCTACTTGTAAGAAATTTTTATCCTGATTTATTCTGCATCATCAAGCACTGAGCAGGTTTTTTAGATATATCAGGAATGCTGATACTAAAATCTCACCAGTGTCTCTTTAGTTTGCACTAGGATTATTATGGACTGTTGAGTGCTGCAAATGATTTTCAAGATTATGTAATACAGTTCTGGTCTTTACTGACAACCTTTCTGTTTCAGAAGCACTTCTTATGAGACACTCCTGTGAATTATCCTTCTTCTGTAGCTCTGAGAATGAAAAAGTCCAAAGAATACAAAGTTTGTCAAAGTATTGCAATTATTCTTCAGTTAGGTCTCCTTACACTTTTCCAATAACGTGACCGTAACTGCTTTGCATAGAACCCCAAGAATGTTATCCTTCATGCAGAAGACTTGGTAAAGGCCCAGATAAGAAGTGAACTGACTAACAGGTGGGATTTTACAGGCCCTCAAGTTGGGGTTAAGTGCATCTAAAAACATTTATAAGCCCTTCCACTTCCATTCCTAGCCAAAGGGTTATTAATTTCCACACGTAATAGAAGCTAAATTCATATGGTTAAAACATTCTGAAGAACAGTTGTCAAGCTATTTTACTTAATTCAGTTTGCTGTATAAAAATAAGAGCTTTAAGATTCATTCATGTAAGTAGATAGATGGTTCTGTGGATGATGTCAGTGGGTGGGAGTGGACCTGTCTCCTGATAGCTAATTTTGGGATATACAGTGATGCCAGCCCTATGCAGTCTTAATACTTGCTAGTCTTAATGCATGTTGTCTGTAAAAGGACTCAAATTATTCAAGTGCAAAAGAAGAACAGCTCTTTGTTCTATATTCTCCTTGCATATCAGCTAAGGGTCATTGCACAGTCTGGTCCCTAATTTCTTGCCAGATTTTTGTTTGGTTTGTGGTGGGTTAACCTTGGCTGGCAGCCAGGTGCCCACCAAGCTGTTCTCTCACTTCCCCTCCTCAGCAAGACAAGGGGAGAAAATACAATGAAAAAAACTTGTGGATTGAGATAAGGACAAGGAGATCACTCAACAAATATCATCATGGGCAAAACAGACTCGACTTGGGAAAGATTAATTTAATTTATTGCCAATTAAAAATAAAGTACGATGGTGAGAAACAAAGACGAAACTAAAAACACCTTCTCCCCACCCCTCACCCCTTCTTTCCAGGCTCAACTTCACTCCCAGCTCTTCTGCCTCCTCCTCTCCCACCGAGCGGCGCAGAGGAGATGGAGAATGGGGGTTGTGGTCAGTTCATAACTCTTTGTCTCTGCTGCTCCTTCTTCTTCACACTTTACCCCTGCTCCAGCATGGGGTTCTCCCATGAGCTACAGTCCTTCATGAACTGCTCCAACATGGATCCTTTTCTATGGGGTACAGTCTTTCAGGAACAGACGGCTCCAGTGTGGGTTCCCCACGGGATGCAGTTCCTGCCACGAGCCAGTTCCTGCATGGGCTCTCCATGGGCTGCAGCTGCCTTCAGGACATATCCACCTGCTGCAGTGTGGAGTCCTACATAGGCTGCAGTGTGGATATCTGCTCCAACGTGTTCCTCCATGGGCTGCAGGGGGACAACCTGCTTCTCCATGGTCTTCTCCATGGGCTGCAGGGGAGTCTGCTCCAGTGCCCAGAGCACCTCCTCCCACTTCTTCTTCTCTGACCTTGGTGTCTGCAGGGTTGTTTCTCTTGCACATTTTTCTTACTCCAGTCTCTTACAGCTGCTGCACATTTTTTTTTTAACCCTTTCTTAAATATGCTATCATAGGGGCACAACCAGTGTCACCGATTGCCCTAGCTTTGGGCTTTGGACAGTGGTGGGTCCATTCTAGAGACAGCTGGAACCATCTCTGTCTGGCACAAGGGCAGCCCCTAACCTCTTCCCACAGAGGCCACTCCTGCAGACCCCCCGTTACCAAATCCTTGCCACGTAAATCCAATATATTTCGCTCTTCGCCTTTGTGAAAAACAAATTTAGGAATTATCATTAAAATATAAATTCATCACATAATCTTCAGAAACTCACATTAACAAAAAGATTTACCCACACCAAAGTAAACATATCATTATGAAACTGACAAATTTGGCAAGTTAATATACACAATACCCCTTGTCACATTGCAACAACAAAAATTCCCCTCAATTATTCCACTTTCCGGTAATGTCCAGTCTGAGTTTTGCCTGCTACATCTCCAACTTACTGTCCTTATCTCAAATTCCTTGAGAACCTCATGTTGGAGCAGGATCCCAACACAGTTTTTTAATGGAAATTTTTTAGTTACAAATTTTAATAGTGTGAAATGTGACAAACACCCTCTAGGGGCCCAGAATGCAGTTTGGGAAACATTGATAGAATTCTCACATACAGATGAAAACCATTCTATATGCTAAACAATGTTTTATATTGTGGTGGGTTGACCTCTGCCAACAGCCAAGCATCCACACAGCTGCTTGCTCACTCCCTGCACCTGCAGGACAGGGAGAAAATGGAAGGGCAGAAGACTTGTGGATCGAGATAAAGACAGTTTAATAGGTGAAGCAAAAGCTGCACACACAAGCAAAGCACAATAAGAAATTAATTTACTACCTCCCATCAGTAGGCAGATATTTAGCCACTTTCTGGTAAACAGGGCTTCAGCACACGCAATGGTTGCTTGGGAAGACAAATGCCATAACTGCAATCATCCCTGCTTCTTCTTCCTTTCCTTGAGCTTTTATTATTGAGCATGGCATCATATGGTATGAAATATCTGTTTGGTGAATTTGGGTCAGATGTTCTGGCTGTGTCCCCTCCCAGCTTCTTTTGCACACCCAGCCTACTTGGTGCAAGATAGAGTGGGAAAAAGAGAAAGCCTTGATGCTGTGCAGGCACTGCTCAGCAGTAGCCAAAACAACGGTGTGTTATCAACACTGTTTTAGTCGCAGATCCAAAGTACAGCACCATAGGCGCTGCTATGAGGAAAATTAACTTTATCCCAGCCAGACATGGTACAAATATCCCATACAAGATTCAGTTAAGAAAACATTGAGAGTGTGATTAAACAGTCATAAAGCAGAAAATGCCGTAGTTAAATATACCCCCTTATGAGCTTACTTTGTGACATTACAGAGAAGAGAGAGCCAGACTCTTCTTAGAGATGCACTGGGATAGGACAAGAGACAAAGAATGCAAACTGGAACATGGGGAAAATTCTATTCAAGATTTTTTTTCATGTTGAGAGTGGTCAAACACTGGAACAGAGGCCCAGAGAGGTTGTGGGATCTCCATCCTTGATTCAAACCTTGACCAGACAAGGCCCTGGGGAAAGTCTTCTAGTTGGCCCTGCTTTGAATCAGGGGTTGAAACATATGATTTTCAGAGGTTCCTTCCAACCTACATTACTCTGATTCTAAGAAAGACTGGACTTCAGGAATCTCAGGTACCAGAGACAAGGGGGAAAATCTGGAGCAAGGAAGAAGGACACTTGGTGGAAGAGTATCAGGTCAGGGAACATTTAAGCAAACTGAACATTTGCAAGTCCATAATCCCTGTTGGGATGCAAAAAAAAAAAAAAAAAAGACTAGAGGAAAGCAAATGTCACTCCTATTTTCAAGAGGGGCAAGAAGGAGAACCTGGGGAACTACAGGCCAGTCAGCCTCTCCTCGATACCTGGGAAGGTGATGGAGCAGCTAATCTGGGAAACCATTTCCAGGCACACGAAAGAAAAGAAAATCATCAGGAGCAGTCAGCATGAATTCACCAAGGGGAAGTCCCATCTGACCAACCAGATAAGCTTCTACTATGAAATCACCAGCCTGATGGATGAGGGGAGAGCAGTGGATATTGTCTTCCAGGACTTAAGAAAAGCCTTTGACACTGTCCTCCATAATATCCTCATAAAGAAGCTGTTATAATATCCTCATAAAGAGCAGGGAGGTTGGGCCAGATGATCTCCAGAGGTCCCTTCCAGAGGTCCCTTCCAAATCACCTTTCTGTGATTCTGTGATTCATTGTGGTCTACAGCTTCCTCATGGTGGGTAGCGGAGGGGGAGGTGCTGATCTCTTTCTTCTCTCTGGTGACCAGTGATAGTACTCAAGGGAACAGCATGGAGCTGTGACAGGGGAAGTTTGGATTGGATATTAGGAAAAGGTTCTTCACTGAGAGGATGCTTGGGCACTGGAACAGGGTCATGGCACCAAGACTGCTGGAGTTCAAGAAGTGTTATGACAACGCTCTCAGACATATAGTTCAATTTTTAGGTAGTCCTTTGTGGAGCCAGAAGTTGAACTCAGTGATCCATTTGGGTCCCTTCCAACTAAGGATATTCTATGATTCTATGGTGATATTCTTAAATAGTTATTTAACCTTAGAAAAAACTATAAACACACTCAGGAGACATAGGAATAGGAATATGCTGGTTTGAACATCCCAAGGATATTCAAAATATTCAAGAGCTATTGTAATTGGCCTGAAGGAGAAGAGGAAAGAGAAAAAGGGGAAGTTATCATTCCTTGTCTCCTCCACAGATCGGCTCTTGCAGAAGAAAAAGAAAAAAGTGTAATTGTTAAAAGTTTCCAAGAGATGGTTTCTGAAGTGAAAGGATGATGTCATGCTGAGTGCAAATACCAAATTAGGCTCATGACCAGTGCTTATATCATATTACAAGTGTTACACAGTACAGCAAAGTGACAAAATCAATCCCATCTTAGAAGGTTTAGAATGTGTACACAGGCACTTATTATGAAATATCTGATAAACAGTGACTTGTTTTCCTATTGTAACTAGTTCTTCTGTTCATGCTCAAAGATAAAAGGTGTATAGTAAAAGTAAAGCATTATTGCTAGCAGTAATCTAAATATATTGTTAGTATTATTATAGATCGGACTTCTTCCACTAGTGACTTTTGGATTAAACTCAGCCCATGTAAACCAGAAGGCAGTTGCCTTTGCCTTGGCACTCCTGGAGTGGGAAAAAAGTTCTGTTAGAAACAATAAAAGTATCTGTGTGCTCCCTTCTTCCCTTTGCCTTAGCCACTGTATCCTACAATCTCCTCTCCTTTTTCTACTATAATGGTTTTATGGTGGCTGAAATGACCCCCAGTGCTATATGATGCAAGGGAATATAGAAATGGAGTTTAATACTCTTTCAATTTGTTCTGTACTGAGTCACATTCCAGATGCCTTAGGCATGGTGGGGTAGGATAAGGATGTATGTTTACATGTAAGCATTTTCTGTGGTACCTTAGGGTGTTCCTCATCCAGCTGTCTGAAGTGAGGCAGAATGTGGAAATTAACCATGAGCATTAGTCAGCAGTACACGCTAAATCTCATTTCTCCTCTCTCCTACATGATCTCAACAAGCACGAGAAAAGAAAAGTGAAATGTTTTGCCTTTACCATCCTACTTCAAAAAAAAAAGTCTTGTTTTAGAAGTGAACAGTATTTGTTCTTTATTTTTTCTCAACCTGTGTTCTCAGCTGTTTAAAACTGGTGTATATTTGCTAGTTTCGAAATATTCAGTCAGGATGAACAAATTAACACTATTTTGCCTAGAAGTATTGACATTATTACTAAGTAGTAAAGAATTTACTGTAACTTTTATTTTAGGTGTTGTCCTTCGTGCAAAAACGATTCTAATGAAGTTGTAAAGGCTGGAGAAAAACTCAGAGTGAAAAGAAAGCAAAGATGCCATCTGCCAGTACCGAAAGCCAGAGAGACTGGGGCAAGGTAGAGTGCATTTTAAAAATAGCTCACCAGTCATGTATGTGTTACATCTATAACTACATTTATATATGCACTACACAAAATTCAGTAATGGATTGCAGAGTCTGTAAAGCAATGTTGAATGCTGTACACTGTTGTGGTTTAGCCCCGGCAGACAGCTAAGTACCACACAGCCGCTCCTCACTCACTGTCCCCAAGTGGGTTGGGGGAGAGAATCAAAGAGGTAAAACTGTAAGAACTCATGGGTTGAGATAAAGTCAGTTTACTAGGTAAAGCAAAAGCCACACATGCAAGCAAAGCAAAACAAGGAATTCATTCACTACTTCTCATCGTCAGGCAGGTGTTCAGCCACTTCCAGGAAAGCAGGGCTCTTTGATAACTGTTTCTTGGGAAGACAAATACCATCACTATGAACATTCCCCCGCTTCCTCCTTCTTTACCCCAACTTTTATTGCTGAGCATGATGTCATGTGGTATGGAATATTCCTTTGGTCTATTTGGGTCAGCTGTTCTGTCTGTGTCCCCCCCCCAGCTTCTTGTGCACCCCCAGACCCCTCACTGGCAGGGAAGCATAAGAAGCAAAAGAGTCCTTGTCTCTGTGTAAGCAATGCTCTGCAACAACTAAAAACATTGGTGTGTTATCACCACTATTTTCATCAAAAATCCAAAACATAGCACTGTGTGAGCCTTTAAAAAAAAATTAACTCTATCCCAGCCAGAACCATGACAACCATCTACTGAAAGTCAAAACACCTGAAGAATTATTAAGGTGACTAGAGGCAAATAAATAAATAAATAAATAAATAAAATTGCTGTTGACAGTTTTTATATTAATATATTTTGAAGTATGTGTTTGCTCTAATGGTTGGGTTCCTTGGCATCTGCATCAGCTTTTACCAACTATTTTAAGTATGATAAATTTCATTCTCTCTGATGTGTTTTTTTAGGGCATGGCTTGTGTTGGTCACACTAAGGAATGTACTATTGTTCCTTCTAATCACTGTAGTCCTATACCCGGTGTCCCTGTTGGGACAACCTGGAAATTCAGAGTTCAGGTATGTTTTTAGAATTGTAATTGAAATAAATCCAAATAATACATACAATTTGGGCACAAAAATGATTTTAGGATTGCTAATTGTCATGTTTGCTAGGAATAAACATAACATTTATATTTTAATCATAATATTCAAAGTACTGCCAACTATAGTGGAAGTTGAATTATACTTATTTGAAAACACAAATTAACTGCAATTGTAAAAATAGTATTTAGTATTTTAAAAGGGGAACCTGCTGTAATTAGGTTGGACTTATGTTTCCCATGTTAAAATCCCATTTGAAATAAGTAGTTGAAAAGTAGTTGAATATTTTCTAAAGTCTACTACTATGGAACATGAAAATCCAACCCACTTATGGATATAGACTATAGAATTCAGAAAATACTTCACTGTATCCAGTAGTGTCTCTAACGCTTATTAACTGGTTGGGATACCCACTGAGGTCTAATGTGCAAAAGCAATATATTTTCTGTTTCGGTGAGCACTTCTCTTCCAAAGTATTGTGGAGCCAGGCTTGGTGCTACCTTGCATGCTAGCTGTACTTAGAACAGAAAAAAAAAAAAAAAAAATTCTACTAAGGGCTCTAAAGTTCTGGTGGGGGTGGAACCCACTGTCCCCAAGGTAAGAGCCACCTCTGATTGTATCACTATAAATTGATTACCTGTTCCTTTTGGGTCGTACACAACTGGCATCAGAATCTTCCTTTAGGCTGATGAATGTTTTAAACCAAAACAAGCCAGTATTGGCTACGGAAAGAAGTAGTCCACCAAGCCATGTCCACTTGTTGCACTGTCCCTTCCATTTTCTGTGTTGTGGTTTAACCTGGCAGGCAGCTAAGCACCACACAGCCGGTCACTCATTCTCCCCACAGTTGGATGGGAGTGAAAATCAGAAGGAAAAAAAAAAAAAGTTAAAACTCATAGGTTGAGACTTTAATAGGATAGAAATGTAAGGGAAAATAATAATAATGATAATAATTATATACATATATCATAGAATCATAGAATCATAGAATATCCCGAGTTGGAAGGGACCCATAAGGATCATCAAGTCCAACTCCTGGCACCGCACAGGTCTACCCAAAAGTTTAGGCCATGTGACTAAGTGCACAGTCCAATCGCTTCTTAAATTCAGACAGGCTTGGTGCAGTGACTACTTCCCTGGGGAGCCTGTTGCAGTGTGCGACCACCCTCTCAGTGAAGAACCTCTTCCTGATGTCCAGCCTGAACCTCCCCTGCCTCAGCTTAACACCGTTCCCGCGGGTCCTGTCACTGGTGATTACGGAGAATAGGTCACCTGCCTTTCCATTCCCCCTCGCGAGGAAGTAGTAGACTGCGATGAGGTCCCCCCTCAGCCTCCTCTTCTCCAGGCTGAACAGGCCTAGTGACCTCAGCTGCTCCTCATATGTCTTCCCCTCTAGGCCCTTCACCATCTTCGTCGCCCTCCTCTGGACACTCTCCAACAGTTTAATGTCCTTTTTGTACTGTGGTGCCCAGAACTGCACACAGTACTCGAGGTGAGGCCGCACCAGCGCAGAGTAGAGCGGGACAATCACTTCCCTTGACCGACTAGCGATGCCGTGCTTGATGCACCCCAGGATACGGTTGGCCCTCCTGGCTGCCAGGGCACACTGCTGGCTCATATTCAACTTGCTGTCAACCACAATCCCCAGATCCCTCTCTGCCAGGCTGCTGTCCAGCGTCTAGTCGCCCAGTCTGTACGTATAGACAGGGTTGCCCCGTCCCAGGTGCAGGACCAGCACTTGTTTTTGTTAAACTTCATGTGGTTGGTGATCGCCCAGCTCTCCAATCTGTCCAGATCTCTCTGCAAGGCCTTTCCACCCTCATCCGAGTCCACAACTCCTCCAAGTTTGGTGTCGTCAGCAAATTTGCTCAAAACACCTTCTAGTCCTACATCCAAATCATTTATAAAAACATTGAAGAGGACTGGCCCTAAAATGGAGCCTTGAGGGACCCCACTAGTGACCATCCGCCAGCCTGATGTGGCCCCATTTACCACAACCCTTTGAGCCCTGCCCGTCAGCCAATTGCTCACCCATCGTATGACGGTTTTGTTAAGTTGTATGCTGGACATTTTGTCCAGTAGGATCCTATGGGAAACCATGTCAAAAGCTTTGCTGAAGTCCAGAAAGATCACATCAGCTGGCTTCCCTTGATCGACTAGATGGGTGATCTTATCATAAAAGGAAATCAAATTTGTTAGGCAGGACCTACCCCTCATGAACCCATGTTGGCTGGGACCAATGACTGCATTGTCCCCCAGGTGCGCTTCAATAACTTCAAGGATCATCTTTTCCATAATTTTACCAGGCACTGACATGAGACTGACAGGCCTGTAATTGCTAGGGTCTTCTTTGAAAATTGGCGCAACATTTGCCAGCTTCCAGTCCGCTGGGAACTCTCCAGATTCCCAAGATCGTTGAAAAATAATTGAGAGCGTTTCCGTGATGACATCAGCCAGCTCTTTAAGCACCCTGGCATGAATCCTATCCAGACCCATGGACTTGTATGGATCCAGGTGGAGCAGGAAATCCCGCACACATTCAGGGTCGGTTGGGAGTTTATCATTCCCACCATCATGGTACCTCCAGCTCAGGGCACCCTGGGTCCCGAAGCCCATCATCAGTGTTGAAGACAGAGGCAAAGAAGGCATTAAACATCTCTGCTTTGCCTATGTCCTTGTCTGTGAGGAGACCTTCCCCGTCAAGTAGCGGACCTATGTTTTCTTTGGTTCTCCTTTTTCTGTTCACATATCTAAAAAAACCCTTTTTATTGTCTCCCACAGACCTGGCCAGCTTCAACTCTAGTTGGGCTTTGGCCACACGAATTTTCTCCCTACAAACATGAACAGCATCCCTGAATTCCTTCATCATTGCCTGACCCTCCTTCCAGCAGCCGTACACTTTCTTTTTTCGCCTTAGCTCCAGTAGAAGATCCCTGGTCAGCTAGACTGCCCCCCCTGCCTGCCTTCCGATATTTTGGAATTGCCTGATCCTGTGCTTTTAGGAGGCAGTACTTAAAGACTGACCAGCACTGATGGATGCCAATGCCCTCAAAAGCAGTTTCCCAGGGGACCTTGCTGACTCGTTCCCTGAGCAGCTTGAAGCCTGCTTTCCCCATATCCAGGTTATATATATAAAACAAGTGATGCACTTTGCAATTGCTTACCACTCAGTGACCGATGCTCAGCCAGTCCCCAAGCAGCAGCCAGCCCCCCCAGTTTTATTGTCCTGCATGACATCATATGGTATGGAATACTGTGTGAGTCAGCACAGGAAGGCTGCAGGAACAACCACAGACTCATGGAAAAAATGCAAAGAGTAGATTTATTCTTGTTGCCTTACCAACCGGGGGATCCCCATAGCAACACCAGGGGAGAAGCACACAAGCAGGGACGCAGGCACGGCTAAGCTCCATCCATGCTAAAGATCACTGGCCTGCTGTTTACACCTGTTTATCAAGGGTTTGTGCAGGTGCAGTTTTTACCACTATGTTTTGATCCTCACTGTGCTTCTTTGATCTTCTCTGTACCAAGGCTGGGAGCTCAGATGCATCTGATAGGGTGCCTCCGAGTCTACCAAACACCTATGTTATCTATACACAGATGTGCTACTTGCCAAACACACAGAGCACAAACAGAAGTAGGTGCAATTTATGTGTTTTTTTCTGCATTACTACTCCCCAGACATTACGCATTCCCAGCTGCAAGGTTGCTCGAGTGTATTTACAATCCTCCTTGCCAGTCTTCCATTTTGATCCCATCCTCCTCGCCAATCTTCCCTTTTTAACACATTCCTCCCAACAAATATCCCTTTGGCCAGTCTGGGTCAGCTGTCCTGGCCCTGTCCCCTCCCAGCTTCTTGTGCACCCCTAGCCTCCTTGCTGACAATTATTTAATCAGCAATTCAATTATTTATAATCATCTAATTATAAATATTTATTTATATTTATTATTTATTATTTATATTTATTTATAATTATTCATAATTATTTAATTATAATTTAATTATTTAATCAGCTGACAATTAATTAATCACCATTAATCGCAATTAATTAATCACCATTTTCATCTACAGTATATACAATGTCCACTGAGTTTGCATAGTCTGTGACTGACTTCAGGATCCATCTGTTACAGCAGTCTTTTTAGAGCAGAAGAGATGGTGTGTGATGTTAGGTTGTCACATGTTGAAGCTCGTTCTTGTTCCATCACATCGCTGTGCTTGTCCATTTCTATCAAAATTCATTCATTATTATCTGCGTGGCTGTTACTGTGATACCATTAATAGGACATTGACATATAGTAATCATGGTAGTGATGACATATAGTATTATATAATAATTAACATAACACAATTCAACTCATGGGCTATTCTCACCCAGTATTAAATCCCCTTGAGGTACACACCGGACCTCCCCATTCTTTTGCATTACCCACCAAGTGCATCCAGGTCCCTGAGCAAAAGCAATCCCACGAATGGGTTTGCCTTTTCCTGAGGCAGGAGTAGCCCAGACTGTTTTACCCAGCATGTTTCTCACGTGCACTACAGGGACTATGTCCCCTTCTACAGTGCGTAATAGGTTTGATTGGGCAGGTCCAGCTCGGTTGGCAGATCCTCTAGTATTGACTAACCAGGTGGCCTTTGCCAAATGTGTTTCCCAATTTTTGAATGTCCCAGCACCCATTGCTTTCAGTGTAGTCTTTAACAGTCCATTGTATCGCTCAACTTTCCCGGAGGCTGGTGCATGATAAGGGATGTGATACACCCACTCAATACCATGTTCTTTGGCCCAAGTGTCTATAAGGTTGTTTCGGAAATGAGTCCCATTGTCTGACTCAATTCTTTCTGGGGTGCCATGTCGCCATAGGACTTGCTTTTCAAGGCCCAGGATAGTGTTCCGGGCGGTGGCATGGGGCACAGGATATGTTTCCAGCCATCCGGTGGTTGCTTCCACCATTGTAAGTACGTGGCGCTTGCCGTTGCGGGTTTGAGGGAGTGTGATGTAATCTGTCTGCCAGGCCTCCCCATATTGATATTTCAGCCATTGTCCTCCATACCAGAGAGGCTTTGACCGTTTGGCTTGCTTGATTGCAGCACGTTTCACAATCATGAATAACCTGTGCTATAGTGTCCATGGTCAGGTCCACCCCTCGGTCACGAGCCCATCTGTATGTTGCATCTCTACCTTGATGGCCCGAGGTGTCATGGGCCCATCGGGCTATAAATAATTCACCTTTATGTTGCCAGTCCAGGTCCACCTGAGCCACTTCAATCTTAGCAGCCTGATCCACCTGCTGGTTGTTTTGATGTTCTTCAGTAGCCCGATTCTTGGGCACATGAGCATCTACGTGGCGTACCTTTACAACCAGGTTCTCTACCCGGGCAGCAATATCTTGCCACAATGCAGCAGCCCAGATGGGTTTGCCTCTGCCCTGCCAGTTGCTCTGCTTCCATTGCTGTAGCCACCCCCACAGGGCATTTGCTACCATCCATGAATCAGTATATAGAGAGAGAACTGGCCACTTTTCTCGTTCAGCAATATCTAAGCCCAGCTGAACGGCTTTCACTTCTGCAAACTGACTCGATTCACCTTCTCCCTCAGCAGCTTCTGCAACTCATCGTGTAGGACTCCATACAGCAGCTTTCCATCTCCGATGCTTTCCCAAAATATGACAGGACCCATCAGTGAACAGGGCATATTTCTTCTCATTTTCTGGTAGCTTGTTATACAGTGGGGCTTCTTCAGCATGGGCCACCTCCTCCTCTGGTGATATCCCAAAATATTTGCCTTCTGGCCAGTCCATAATCACTTCCAGGATTCCTGGGCGACTGGGGTTTCCTATTCGAGCCCGCTGAGTAATCAGTGCAACCCACTTACTCCATGTAGCATCAGTTGCATGATGTGTAGAGGGGACCCTTCCTTTGAACATCCAACCCAGTACCGGCAGTCGGGGTGCCAGGAGGAGCTGCGCTTCAGTACCGACCACTTCCGAAGCAGATCGAACTCCTTCATATGCTGCCATTATCTCCTTTTCGGTTGGAGTGTAGCAGGCCTCATATCCTCTGTATCCCTGACTCCAAAACCCTAGGGGTCAACCTCAAGTTTCCCCAGGTTCTTTCTGCCAGAGGCTCCAGGTGGGGCCATTCTCCCCGGCTGCGGTGCAGAGCACATTCTTTACATCTCGTCCCGTTCAGTATAGAGATAGAGCAATGACCTCTTTTCCCATTCAGCAATATCTAAAGCCATTTGGATGGCCTTCACTTCTGCAGATTGGCTTGATTCACCTTCTCCTTCAGCAGTGTCTGCGACTCGTCATGTGGGATTCCACACAGCAACTTTCCAGCTCTGATACTTTCCCACAATACGACAGAACCCGTCAGTGAACAGGGCATATTTCTTCTAATTTTCTGGTAGTTTATTATGCAGTTGGGCTTCTTCAACACGTGTCACCTCCTCTAGTGATACTCTCAAATTCCTGTCTTCTGGCCAGTCCATGATCTTTTCCAGGGTCCCAGGGTGGTTGGGGTTTCCTATTTCAGCCCATTGTGTGATCAGGCTGACCCACTTATTCTACGTAGCATCAGTTGCATGATGTGTAAAGGGGACCCTACCTTTGAACATCCATCTCAGCACCAGCAATCGGGGTACCAGAAGGAGCTGTGCTTCCGTACCAACCACTTCTGAAGCAGCTTGAACCCCTTCATCTGCTGCCAGTCTCTCTTTTTCGGTTGTAGCATAGCAGGCCTCGGATCCTCTGCGTCTCTGATTCCAAAACCCTAGGGGTCAGCCTTGAGTTTCCCCAGTGTTATCTGTGAAAGGACAATGTGGGTCAACAGACCCTGGGTGCAGTGTAGAGCACGTTTCTCACATCTTGTCCTGTCCAGACTGGCCCAAGGGATAATGTGTGAGCTGTCTCCTGTTCGATCTATTCAAAGTCTTGTTGCTTCTCAGTGCCCCATTTGAAAGTGTTCTTCTTCTGGGTCAGTCACCTAGGAAAGCTTGGGGGGCTTTTTTGCTAGTTGTTGGAGACATAGCTGTTACTTTGTTGATCACACCCATTGGGATCTGATGACATCCATCTTGCCATTCCTAAAAACTGGATCTCCTTTGCAGGTCCTTTGACATTACTTCGTTTTATGGTGTTATATGATTAAGTCATCAATGTATTGCAGGTGTTCAGGGGCTTTCCCCTGTTCCAGGGCAGTCTGGATCAGTCCATGGCAAATGGTAGGGCTGTGTTTCCACCTCTGGGGCAGTCAAGTCCAGGTGTACTGGACGCCCCTCCAAGTGAAAGCAAACCGTGGCCTGCAATCTGCTGCCAAAGGGATTGAGAAAAATGCATTAACGATATCAGTTGTGATATACCACTTGGCTGCCTTTGATTCCAATCCATATTGAAGTTCTAGTATGTCTGGCACAGCAGCACTCAGCAGTGGCGTGACTTCATTCAGGCTACGATAATCCACTGTTAGCCTCTATTCTCTATTAGACTTTTTCACTGGCTATATGGGACTATTAAAAGGCTGTAGTTTCCCGGATCCTCCTTCTTGCCCTTCTTGAAGACCGGAGTGACATTGGCTATCCTCCAGTCTTCAGGCACCTCTCCTGTTCTCCAAGACCTTTCAAAGATGATTGAGAGCAGTTCGGCTATCACCTCTGCCAACTCCCTTAGCACACGTGGATGCATCCTATCGGGACCCATGGATTTGTGTGTGTTGAGCCCACTCAGACGCTCCCAAACCACTCTCTCCTCAACCAGGGGGGAGCCCTCCATTTCCCAGACCCTTTGTCGTTCCGCCAGGGTCGAGGAGGCCCAGGGGGGAGTCCTTGAAGCAAAGACTGAAGCAAAGAAAGCATTCAGTATCTCTGCCTTCTCGGCGTCTCCCGTTACCAGGACACCCCCCTCGTTCAGTAAGGGACCCACATTATCCCTAGTCTTCCTTTTACTGTTTACATACTTAATAAAACCCTTCTTATTATCTTTTATCTCTTTTGCAAGCCTCATCTCTAGGTGGGCTTTAGCCCTCCTCGTTTCAGGTTTCCTGCCCCCCTTCCCCGATTTCCTACTCTTAGGGATGCACCGATCCTGAGCTTGGAAGAAGTGCTGTTTAAATGTTGCCCAGCTCTCACAAGCACCCTTGCCTTCTAGCAACCTAGCCCACGAGATACTCCCAAGTAGGTCCCAGAAGAGGTCAAAGTTGGCTCTCCGAAAGTCCAAGGTAGCAATCCTGCTTTTAGCCTTACTTCTTCCACCAATTTCTATCTTGAACTCCACCATCTCACGGTCGCTGCATCCCAAGCTGCCCCCAACCTTCACATCCCTAACAAGCCCATCCCTGTTGGTAAGGACAAGGTCCAGAAGCACAGACACAGACACAGATTTCTAGGTTGGAAGAGACCTCAAGATCATCTAGTCCAACCTCCGACCTAACACTAAGTACTCCACTAAACCATATCACTAAGGACTACATCTAAACGTCTTTTAAAGACCTCCAGGGATGGTGACTCCACCACCTCCCTGGGCAGCCCGTTCCAATGCTTAATAACCCTTTCGGTAAAGAAGTACTTCCTAACATCCAACCTAAAACTCCCCTGTCACAACTTTAGCCCATTCCCCCTCGTCCTGTCACCAGGCACGTGGGAGAACAGACCAACCCCCACCTCTCTACAGCCTCCTTTAAGGTAACTGTAGAGAGCGATAAGGTCGCCCCTGAGCCTCCTCTTCTCCAGGCTGAACAAGCCCAGCTCCCTCAGCCGCTCCTCATAAGACTTGTTCTCCAGACCCCTCACCAGCTTCGTTGCCCTTCTCTGGACTCGCTCGAGCACCTCCATGTCCTTCTTGTAGCGAGGGGCCCAAAACTGAACACAGTACTCGAGGTGCGGCCTCACCAGAGCCGAGTACAGGGGCACAATCACTTCCCTAGTCCTGCTGGCCACACTGCTTCTTATACAGGCCAGGATGCTGTTGGCCTTCTTGGCCACCTGAGCACACTGCTGACTCATATTCAGCCGACTATCAACCAATACTCCCAGGTCCTTCTCTGCCAGGCAGCTTTCCAGCCACTCATCTCCCAGCCTGTAGCTCTGCTTGGGGTTGTTGCGCCCCAGGTGCAGGACCCGGCACTTGGCCTTGTTGAACTTCATACAGTTGACCTCAGCCCACCGCTCCACCCCCCCGCCTCATTGGCTCCTCCACCACCTGCATCAGAAAATTGTCTTCAACTCATTGTAGGAACCGTTTGGCCTGCGTGTGCCTGGCTGAGTTGCTTACCCAACAGATGTCTGGATAATTGAAGTCCCCCATGAGAACCAGTGCCCGGGATCGTGAGGCTACTACCAGCTGCTTGTAGAAGGCCTCATCAACCTCCTCCTCCTCCTGATCTGGTGACCTGTAGTACACCCCCACAACAGTGTCCCCCATACCAGCCCACCCCTTAATTCTCATCCACAAGCTCTCCACTTGTCCTTCACCCTCCCCCAGGTGGAGCTGGGTACACTCTAATTGCTCCCTCACATAAAGGGCAACCCCACCCCCTCGCTTCCCCAGCCTGTCTTTCCTAAAAAGGATATAGCCCTCCATGACAGCATTCCAGTCATGCGAGCTGTCCCACCACGTCTCTGTGATCGCAACAAGATCATGGCCCTGCGACTGAGCACAGATCTCGAGCTCATCCTGTTTATTTCCCATGCTGTGCGCATTGGTATACGGGCACTTTAGGGAAGCTCAGGCTCAAATAGATTCCAGATCTTTTTAGTGCTGATTGCAAACAAGAATATATGTAAATAAGTTTATTTTTCTCTGAAAATTAAGCAGACAAGACTTATAAGACTGAGGTATTAAAAAAGTTTGTACATAATTATTTAACAATGGCTACATATTAACTACATACTTTTTTAAAAGATCATTTTTTTTCCATGTAAAAAGTTACGCATTTATTTCTGATTTTACTTTTTTTGTTTGTTTGTTTCTATGAAAATGGGCTCTTAGAAAATTCAGGAGAATTTAGAAGGAAAATGCTGTAAATACTGTCTCATGGTTTTCTTACATTTTTCGTACAACGAACTTCTTAAGAACATTTAAAAGTGATGTATTATAAAATATGCATGTTCTTGTAGTTCTAAGGCTTACAACTCTCTTTTTTCTTGGAAGGAAATTGACTGAAAATTGTTTCTGAATACAGAAGGGCAGAAATCTAAATTTTAAGTCAAATGCTGGATATCTCATGAAAATGAAAAAAGGGATTGAGGAATGAATGAAGTGCTGTTTAATGGAATGGGAGAAAACAGATTACTAGGGTTGCCTGTGTATTCATAAATGGTCTGGAAAAGTTGACAAACAACTGACAGTTAAGTGACAACGCTAAGTTGTCATGTATAGTAAAGATGAAGGGAAAAAATCATAACTTTTAATAGTCAATAAAAGGCTTTCAGCTAATTATTATCATTTAGGAAAGAGAACTTGCAATAGATAATTTTATAAATATGTAATCTTCGTGCTGAGTAGTGGTCAAAAAATAAATCAAGTGTTAGGAGTTAAGAAAGGAGGAGAAAAAATATATAATTATGAAGAACAAGTAAGGTTAAAGGTATGGAATGGATTTCATGAAGAATTATATAAAAGGCTGTGTGCTACAGAGGTCTATTAAAATTGAAGACAGTGAATAGGGAATAATTCTATCTTTTTTGATGTAAAAGGAGAGGATATCAAATGAAATGATCGGGTGCTAGATTAAGAATTAATGGAAGCAGTACTAGTTCATGCAATATGTTGTGAATTCTTTACTGTAGGATATAGCGAAAACTAAGAGTGTACAAGAGTTCAGAACTCAAGTAGATACATTAATAACCGTTGGTTGAATTTTCTTACATGAAATGCAATGATTATGCCTTTGGCTCAGGAAATCTGAGCCACACATAGCTCAAAACCAATATAATTTAGAAGTAAATATCATTACTCCCTTGCATAATCAGTTTTCATACTGTAAACCAGGTATTTGGTTTTGTTTCTTGTCAGAGACAGGATATTTGGCTAGCTGGACCTCTGGTTTGATGCAGTTCGATAACTGTTATATCAAAACAGCAAAGCAATGCAAAACCTTATAAAATTGCATAAAAGTATGAGAGAGGAAAAAAAAGAACTATAAAAGAACTACTACTCCTTCCATTTCATTGGATGCCCTTTCTTTTGGCTTTTTTTCCTTTAAAAAATCTAAAAAAAACACATAAAATTATTTCTTCTAATGGCAATCTTGTTAACTTAAACAAACATACATATGCAAATAATTTTTAAGCAGAAAAATTATTGTAGATCGGCAGTTATTTCAAAAAGTTATTTTAAAAATTTATTCTTATTTTTTATTACACAAGGTGAGTGAAGCAGGTGTTCACAGGCCCCATGTGGGTGGAATCCATGGACGCAGTAATGATGGAGCTTATTCACTTGTATGAGCTGGAGGATTTGAAGATGAAGTGGTACGTCACTTAGTCAAACAATTAATATGTTATTTTTAAGTTTATAAAGATAGAAAGTTGTGTCTGTTTCTGATCCTAAGATTAGTGCTTATGAAAATAAGTATGCAAAAATTACTACTACCCGGTATATAATTTTCTGTGTTACTATTAGAAGATATCGCTACATATTTTTTTTCTTGAATAATATTCTTAGTCTCATGTATTTAAATCTGTATTTTAGAACGTTTATGGAAGCGAACTTTCAATATGCTTATATATTATGATTTTATTATCATTTAAAATCTGATGTTACAAGTTACAGAATCACAGAATTGTTTAGGTTGGAAGGGACCATTCGAGAGCATCTAGACCAACATCCTTGCTTGAGCAAGGTCACCTAGAGCAGGCTGCCCAGAACTGTGTCCAAGAGATTTTTGAATATCTCTGTGGATAGAGACTCCACAAACTCTCTGGGCAGCCTGTTCCAATTTTCAACCACTGTCAAAGTAAAAAAGTGCTTTCTTATGTTCAGATGGAATTTCATGTGTTTCAATTTGTGCCCGTTGCCTCTTGTCATGTCACTGGACATCACTGAAAAGAGCCTGTCTCTCTCTTCTTTACTCTTCCCATCAGGTATTTATATACATTGATAAGAATCCCTGAGCATTCTCTTCTCCAGGCTGAAGAGTCCTAGCTCTCTCAGCCTCATCTCCTATGTCATATGCTCCATTCCTTTAATCAGCTTAGTGGCCATTTGCTGGACTTGCTCCAGTAAGTCCATATCTCTCTTGCACTGGAGAGCCCAGAACTGGACACAGGACTCTAGCTGTGGCATCACCAGTGCTGAGTAGAGGGGAAGGATCACCTCCCACAACCTGCTGGCAATGCTCTTCCTAATGCAGCCCAGGATGCTGTTGACCTTCTTTGCTGCAAGGGCGCATAGCTGGCTTATGTTCAATTTGGTGTCCACCAGGATCCCCAGATCATTCTCAGCAAAGTTGCTTTCCATCTGGTTAGTCCTCAGCCTGTATTGATCCATGAGTTCATTCCTCCCCAGGTGCAGGGTTTGTCATTTCCCTTTGTTAGACTTCATGAGTTTCCTGTCTCCATTTTCCAGCCTGTTGAAGTCCTTCAGAATACCAGTGCAACCATCTCCTCTATCAACCATTCCTTCCAGGTTTTTATCATCTGAAAATTTGCTGAGGATGCACTCAGTCCCATCATCCAGATCATTAATGAAGATGTTCGTTATTGACCCATTATCGACCCCTTGGGTACACCACTAGTGTATGTTATAGCAATGCCTATCATATTTAGATGACAAAAAGCTAACTTCAGTGTGGCCCTATGGGAAGTGAAAAGTAGCTGTAATTAGGCAATGGAGTTACACAATGTAGAAATGAGGAAGAATATAAGATTTTAGATGTTTTTAGAACTGAACAAAGATGCTAAATACTACTGTGATGGAATTTAGCATGAGCCTGTTTAGTAATCTGGTCAGTAGTAGCTAGCTCATGCAGAAGACTTTAAAGGTAATCCGAAATTAAGAAAAAATGAAGTCTGTATCATCTATTTCTTTAGATCTGAAAGATCTTGCACAGAATTTTGAGTCATAGCACTGATAACCTTTTGTCACGATGAAGGAATACATATTTATTCCTACTTTTTTGGTCCATTTTAATAAATTTCAAGAAATTTTAGTTCTTACATCTCAGGTTTTAAGTCAATATTTAAGCTGCTGAGTGTTAGGGGATCCCATTATTTCCCTTAGAAAAATGGGTCTCCCCAGGCATAGAATCATTAAGGTTGTAAAAGACCTCCAAGATCATCTGTTTCAACCATCTCCCAACCACCAATATTACCCACTAAACCATGTCCCTAAGACATCCGGAATTCACTCAAAGAGTCAACTCTTATTTAATGCAGTGAGAATTTAATGGTACCCATATATCATCTCAAGCTGGGTTCCTCCAAGGAGGGACCCCACTCAAAAATTTCCCTGTGTTCTTATACCTGTAAAATCTTCATTTTGAATGCTATAGTCCAACCAGATCTCAACACATATATATTATGTACCTTCAGATTGGTGGTTCTTTGCTGCAGGGCAGGCTCTCATCTGGTGCCGCCCTTGGTCAGCACATCCCCCCTTCCCCATCAGTGCCACCCAGCTGTATTGGGGTTACATGGCAAGGTTTTCATAGCAGAGGGCTGTAGGGGTAGCCTCTGTGAGAAGAATCCAGATGCTGCCCCATGTTAGGCAAGGGCCAGTTTCAGCCAGCTCCAAAGGGACCTGCTGCTGGCCAGAACAAAGCCAATAAATGATGTTGTTTGTGCCTCTGTGAGAACAAATTTAAGAAAGGGGAAAAAACCTGCTGCGCCACAGCAGATGGGAGAGTGAGGAGTGAGAAAAAGCCCTTCAGACACCAAGGTCAGTGAAGAAGGAGGGGGAGGAGGTGCTCCAGGTACCGGAGCAGAAGTTCCCCTGCGGCCTGTGGAGAGGACCATGGTGGAACACGTTGTCCCTCTGCAGCCCATGGTGTACCATGGCAGAGCAGATATCCACGCTGCAGCCCGCGGAGCAGGTGGATCTGACCTGAAGGAGGCTGTGGCCTGTGGAGAACCCCCACAGGATCAGACTCCAGACCAGACCTGTAGCCCATGGAGAGGAGCCCGCACAAGAGCAGGTGATCTGGCAGGAGCTGCTGCCCATGTGGGACCCATGTTGGAGCAGTTTGCTCCTGATGGTTGGACCCCGTGGTACAGACCCATAATTGGAGCAGTTCTTGAAGAGCTTCTGTCTGTGGGAAGCCTATGCAAGATCAGTTCAGCAAGGACTGTATGCCATGGGAGGGACCCCACGTTGGAGCAGGGGAAGAGAGTGACCGTGAAGGAGCAGTGGAGACGATGTGTTACACACTGACTGCAACCCCCATTTCCCTGTTCCCCTGCACCTCTCGGGGGGAGGACATAGAAGAGGGTGGATGGGGGGATGGTGTTTTTAGTTTGTTTTTTTGTTTGTTTGTTTCTTGCTGCTCTAGCTTGTAATAGGCAATAAATTACATTAATCTCCCTATGTTGAGCCTGTTTTTCCCATGATGATAATTGTTGAATGATCTCCCTGTCCTTCTCTCAACCCTTGAGCCCTTTTCATTGTATTTTCTTCCCCTTTCCCTTCGAGGAAGGGGAGTGAGAGAGAGGTTGTGGTGGAGCTCAGCTGCCCAGCTTGCATAAAACCACCAGACCAGTCCCCACCCCACAGTGTCACTCGCTGGAAACAAGGTAGCATTAGCAATGAAACATAAAGTAGTGCTGTCTCCGTAACTGGAGTATGACCTGAATGATGGTATAAGGCTATAGGAGGGGATGAAAAGATCAGCAGAATGACTCCATAATATTTCATAAACTGACTGTTTTTTATGCATTCCAGAGACCCCACTCCCTGACAACTTTTGTATAGTGGATTAAAAGTGCAAGGTCCTTTGTCTGGGACAACATAACCAAAGAGCCTAGTACAAGCTAGGATCTGTGTGGCTGGAGAGCACCCTTGCTGAAAGGGACCTGAGAGTCTTGGTGGACAACAAGCTTGTTGTGGTTTAACCCGGCCGGCAGCTAAACACCACACAGCCGTTCACTCACCCTCCCCCCTCCCTCTCTGGGATGGGGGAGAAAAACTGGAAAGTGAAGCCTGTGAGTTGAGATAAAGACAGTTTATTAAGACAGGAAATTAATAATAACAATAATAATAATAGTATTACTAATAATAATGTGTACGAAACAAGTGATGCACAATGCAATTGCTCACCACCCGCTGACCGATGCCCAGCCTATCCCCGAGCAGCCGGACCCCCCCACCCCGGCTAGCCACCCCTATATATTGTTCAGCATGATGTCAGATGGTATGGAATACCCCTTTGGCCAGTTTGGGTCAGCTGTCCTGGGTCTGTCCCCTCCCAGCTCCTGCTGCATCCCTAGCCTGCTCGCTGGCAGGACAGAGCGAGAAGCTGAAAAGTCCTTGGCTTGGTGTAAGCACTGCTCTACAACAATTAAAACATCAGCATGTTATCAGCGCTCTTCTCATCCTAATCCAAAACATAGCACCCTACCAGCTACTAGGAGGAAAATTAACTCTGTCCTAACTGAAACCAGGACAAAGCTGAACACAAGTCAGCAGTGCACCACCACAGGAATGAAGGCCAGTCGGATCGTGGGCTGCATTCACAGGGGGCATTACTAGCAGAGATAGAGATGTGATCATGCCACTCAGCGCTAGTCAGGTTGCACCTGAAGTAATGTGTCCGGTTCTGGTCCCCACAATTCAAAAAAGACACAGACAGACTGGAGAGGTACCAAAGGAGGGCCATGGAGTTGATCAAAGGGCTGGAGAACCTGCCTTATAAGAAAAGACTGAAGGAGTTCGGTGTTAGGTCTTTTCACCCTGGAGAAGAGAAGGCTCGGGGTGTGTGGGGGGGACACCTCATCAGTTTTCCAGTACTTAATGGGCAGCTACAAGGAGGACAGAGGCTCTGTCTTCAGAAGGAGTCACATGGAGAAGACAAAGGACAATGCATACAAACTGCACTGGGAAAGGTTTCATCTTGAAATAAGATTATTTTTTTTGCAGTGAGAACAATCACTCACTGGAACAACCTCCCCAGGGATGTGGTAGAGTCCCCGTCACTGGAGGTTTTCAAGATGCAACTGGTCAGGGTGCTAGATAATCTCATCTAGGCTCCCTTTTCCCAAAAAAGGTTGAACCTGATGATCTTTTGAGGTCCCTTCCAACCTGTGATTTTCCATAATTCTATGAAAAGAAAATTTTATATGGCAAGCTCCAAAAATAAAAACTGCAAGGATTTTGGGGGGTTTGATTGTGTTCTTGTGGTCTACATTCCACCCCTGCTCTGCTCAAAGCAGGGCCAGCTGGAGCAGGTTGCAGTCGAGATTTAAATATCTCTAAGGATGGAGATCTTACAACCCATCTAGGCACCTGTTACAGACTTCACCACCCTTGAGGGGGAGGAATTTTTTTTCCTTATATCTATCAGAATTTCCCTTGTTGCAACCTGTGGCTGTTGCTCCTTGTCCTTTTGCTACATGCCTCAGGAGGGCCTGGCTTCATCTTCTCCACACCCTGCCAGTAAGGTGGTTGAAGGCAGCACTAAGATCTCCCACCACCACCACTTTCTCTTCTGAAAGTCACTCAGCATCTCTGCATATGTCATGTTCTCCAGCCCTCTGAACATCTGGGTGGTCCTCTGCTGGAGTAATTTCAGTATGTCCATGTCTGTCTTCTACTGGGGAGCCCAAAAATGGACACAGGACTTTGGATGTTTGTGTTGGTCTTACGTGGCAAGGTTTTGGTAGCAGGGGTGCTGCAGGGGTAGCCTCTGTGAGAACAGTCCAGAAGCTGACACATGTTAGATAAGAGCCAGTTCCAGACAGCTCCAAAAGGGGCCCAACTATGCCAAAGATGAGCCAACGAGTGATGCTGGTTGTGCCTCTGTGAGAGCACATTTAAGAAAGAGAAAAAAATCTATGCAAGAGAGTGAGAAAAATCTCAATAATTTTCTTCAGACAGGATCTTCTGGGAAGCTATTTTATTCGCGATTGCAATGGCAGGCATCCTGCCAACAGAAGCACATTACATTAAACATATCATAACCTTTTATTCTCTACTACCAAACACCTGATTACCTCCCCTGTTTCCTCATTGGCTGAGTACTACAGGTTCACAAGCTACTCGATGCTCCTCTATACCATGTATGTACTTTTTTTTTTGATCAACCCTTTAATTTCTCCTTCCCCCCCCTTTTTTTTCTCTTTTCTTATGATTAGAGGACTTGTGATCTTTGTTTTACTGTTCTCACACTGCTCATCCTGTTTTTCTCAGTCTTCTACCTTATTTTGGAAAAGTGAGGCCTTCTACTGTCCACTACTTAACATCTCTGTTTGTTATGACTACACAACTACCATTGAATACAGAAGGTTGGTTTTCTACTGCAAAAACACACTCTACTTTGAAAACATGTTCTACTGCAAAAAAAACAACTTGGTTTCTCACAAAGAGTAGTTGGGAGAGAAGAGGGAGAAAATGTTGAAACAGCTTTGCAGACACCAAGGTCACTGAAGAACAAAGGGGAGGAGGTGCTCCAGGCAGTATAGAAGAGATTCCCCTGCAGCCCGTGGTGTACCATGGCAGAACAGATATCTGCACTGCAGTCCAGGGTAGAGCAGGTGGATAAGACCTGAAGGAGGATGCGGCCCATGGAGAGCCCCTGCAGGAGCCGACTCCAGGCTGGAGCTGTAGCCTGTGGAGAGGAGCCCATGCAGGAGCACGTGGTCTGGTGGGAGCTGCTGCCTGTGGGGGACCCATGCTGAAACAATCTGTTCCTGAAGGACTGCACCCTGTGGTGCAGGAGGGCTGCAGGGGTGGCATCTGTGAGAAGAATACAGAAGCTGCCCCATGTTAGATAAGGGTCAGTTTCAGCCATCTCCAAAGGGGCCCACTGCTGCCCAGAGCTGAGCCAATAAGTGATGATGTTTGTGCCTCCATGATAGCATATTTAAGAAAGGGAAAAAAACTGCTGCACAACAGCAGCTGGGAGAGTGAAAAGTGAGAAACAGCCCTTCAGACACCAAGGTCAGTGAAGAAGAAGGGGGAGGAGGTACTCCAGGTGAAAGAGAAGTAGTTCCCCTGCAGCCCATAGTGTACCACAGTGGAGCAGATCTCTGCACTGCAGCCCGTGGAAAAGAGCACGGTGGAGCTGGTGGATCTGACCTGAAGGAGGCTGCAGCCCGTGGATAGCCCCCACCAGAGCAGACTCCGGGACGGGCCTGTAGCCTGTGGAGAGGAGCCCACACAGGAGCAGGAGATCTGGCAGGAGCTGCCGCCCGTGGGGGACCCATATTGGAGCAGTTTGCTCCTGATGGATGGACCCCATGGTATGGATCCATATTTGGAGCAGTTCTTGAAGAGCTGTTGCCTGTGGGAAGCCCATTTAGGATCAGTTCAGGGAGGACAGCATCCCACGGGAGGGACCCCACTTTGGAGGAGGGGAAGAGAGTGACCGTGAAGGAGCAGCAGAGACAAAGCCTTATAGACTGACTGCAACCCCCATTCTCTACTCCCTTGCACCGGTCGGGGGAGGACGTAGAAGAGGGTGGATGGGGGGAAGGTGTTTTTAGTTTAGCTTAAAGGAAGCAGCTTGTTTTTTTTGTGTGTGTGTGATTTTTTTGTTTGTTTGTTTCTAATTGCATCTTTGTTTTTAGTTTCTTCAATTCCTTTTTTTTTCCATATACAAAAAATCTACTTTCCAGTTTATTTCCATTTTCCAAGGTTCATTGACAGAGGCTGAAATTAAATCCTATAAGAACACATAGAAAAAAATAAAATTTTGTACCCTAAATCAAATTTAGTGCCCTAAACACAGTATCCCTTTTCTCCAACAAATCTTTAACACAAATTCAAATAAAAACTATTGCCCCCCTCCAACAACTTCCTTTTCCTGTACAGTCATGTTGAATCCTTTAACAGAATAGAATGGAATATCCTGAGTTGGAAGGGACCCACAAGGATCATCAAGTCTAACTCCTATTGGAATTTTAGTAGTATGTCATAGTTACTAGTTAATAACTATAGTTTATCGTCTTTATTAACAATCATTATTGACAACTATTAGATTTTATTAACAATCTAGACAACGGGAAAAAGTGCACTCTCTATAAATTTGTAAAGAAAACTAAATGGGGGAGAAGAGCAATCAATATTCTGGAAGACAGAGCAGCTAGTCAGAGGGACCTGGACAGACTAGATAAATGGTCTGACAGGATTCTCATAAGTCAGCAAAAGCAAATGTTACAGCTTGCATCTGGGCTGACATAACCCTATGCAACAGTACAGGATGGAGGCTGACTCTTTAGGAAGTAGGTCTGCAGAAAAGGACTTGGGGATTTAGGTGGACAAGTTGAACATGAGGCAGCATCATGCCCTTGCCACAAAGAAGATAACCTGCCTCCTGGACTGTACTAGTTAGAATGTAGCCAGCAGGTCAAGGGAAGGGATTCTTCCCTTCTCTTTGGTGCTTGTAAAACCACATCTAGAGTACTATGTCCAGTTTGTGACTTTCCAGTACAAGACAGACATGGACATACAAGGCAGATATACTGGAAAAAGTCCAGTGAAAGGTCACCAAGTTGGTCAGGAGATTGGAACACATGACACACTTGGAGATAACTGGGTTTGTTCAGCCATAAGAGAAGGCTTGGGGAGATCTTATTGCTGTCTTCACCTATGTCACAGAATCACAGAATGGTTGAGGTTGGAAGGGACCTCCAGAGATCATCTAGTCCAACCCCCCTGCTCAAGCAGGGTCACCTAGAGCATGTTACACAGGATGTCATGGAAACATGTGGAGAAAGCAGAGCCAGACTATTCTCAGAGATGCACAGTGGAAGGATGAGGGGCAACGGACACAAGTCAGAACACAGGAAATTCTACTTATAAGATTTTTTTTTCCTCATACAGGTGGTTAAACACTGAAACAAGGCCCCATAGAAGTTATTGGATCTCCATCCCTGGAGATACCCAAACCTTGGCTGGAAAAAACCATGAGCAACCTGCTCTACTTGGACCAGTTTGAATGAGGGTAGGACTTAGACACCTTGAAACATCCCTTCTAACCTAAATTATTCAATAGCTCTATGAAATAAGTACATTTTGGAGGACATTTTACTGTATATTTATAATATCTTCCAGTCTTTTTTTTATTCACTGCCAACATGATACCTCTTTCATGTTCTCTTTTGGGCTCTGAATGAACATTTTTATCATTGGGGTAAGAGTAGTTTCAAAAATATACTTCAGGAAATAGAAATCACTGTTCGTCATTCAGGTCTTGTCTTTTTTATGATTCACATTTGGAAGCTCATAATCCTGCAAACACAGATTTCTGAGGGACTTTGCTCACCTCAGGGTTTGGAATGCTTGGTAATAACAAGTTGCCTCAGTACAGGATTGGGCCTCAAAATTGAAAAGTAATAAGGTTGTGCTTTGCAAAATGAACATTAGGTCAAATAAATTTGTTTCATATGTAAAACCTCCCTACATAGATCAAAAAATGTTTATATATTAATATTTGTCTTGTGAATGTCTAACCTATGTTTTTAGTGACAAGGACTTAAATTACTTCCATTACCCGATTTAAGTTTCATTAATGATAGTGCTTTGATTTAATGTTGCATTTTTTGAAACTGCAAATTCTCTGGTGGTCCTGTCGTTGATATTTAATAACTATAATGGGCATATTAACTGAAGAAATAAGAATTATTTTGTGAATTTGAAATTAAGATTTTTTTTTCAGAAGGGATTAACATTTGTAACCCAGATATTAGTTACTTTGAGCTACTGTGAGAAAATACAATCACAATCTGCATAGTTAAATGATTTTAAAGTTGCTACAGAGATTTTATTTTTTCTTTGTGTCCTGGTTTCAGTTAGGACAGAGTTAATTTTCCTCCTAATAGCTGGCAGGGTGCTATGTTTTGGATTAGAATGAGAAGAGCGCTGATAACATGCTGATGTTTTAATTGTTGTAGAGCAGTGCTTACACCAAGCCAAGGACTTTTCAGCCTCTCTCTGTCCTGCTAGCGAGCAGGCTAGGGATGCAGCAGGAGCTGGGAGGGGACAGAGCCAGGACAGCTGACCCAAACTGGCCAAAGGGGTATTCCATACCATCTGACGTCATGCTGAACAATATATAGGGGTGGCTAGCCGGGGTGGGGGGGGGGTCCGGCTGCTCGGGGATAGGCTGGGCATCGGTCAACGGGTGGTGAGCAATTGCATTGTGCATCACTTATTTCGTACACATTATTACTATTAATACTATTATTATTATTGTTGTTATTCTTTTCCCTGTCTTAATAAACTGTCTTTATCTCAACTCACAGGCTTCACTTTCCCGTTTCTCTCCCCCATCCCGGAGAGGGAGGGGGGAGGGTGAGCGAACGGCTGTGTGGTGTTTGACTGCCAGCCGGGCTAAACCACAACACTTTGAATTGCAAAATTGTTATCCTAGTTGTTTTCACTGTTTTTGAGTTGGGATCAAAGACTATGTTTACTTTTTGTATATAAATTTTAAGATCCATACTTCTGCTGGATTGAGGCCATGTTATTAAGATGTTAATTTCCATTCAGTGTTGTTCAGATTAACAAAGTTTGTTTCTTCATTAAGTGACTTTTGCATATAGGATCGTATGGTGCTTCTTGATATTGAGGTTTAGAATGTCTTGGAGAATAGCATCTGCTGTGATCACTCATACTCTTGAAAAAAGATTCTGAGGGTATATAAAAATCGTTATTTATATTATAGGATAGTTTTAATGACTCAGAAGTGATTCCAAGCTAATATACTTGTTTAGATTCTTTGATTAATCAAGGTCAACCAAATCTAGTGCCTAAAATGCGGTGTTAATGAACTGCTTTATGAAACAGTCCACTGTCCATTTTAGATGTCTAGTTAGTCTGTGTATCCACATTAATATTGTGTTTGGGTAATCAGTAAGGTAAGGTGTCAGTATGGTTGTATTCTACGTGCTTGAAATTGTAGAATTACAGCATTAATGATATCTCAAGATTTGTCTGGGGCTTATGGTGAAGATTCAGCACCTCTGAAACATTGTTTAATGCTTATTCTTTAATTTAAAAAAAATAAAAATATTTTTGCATTCAGTATTCATGAAAGTACCTTAATGTAGATACTTGGACATAATCATTTTTGCTAAACTAAATAGACTATACCCTTTGTCTCTTGTGAGTTTCTCCAGTCATGTTAATTTCTTTCCTTTTTTCCCTCCAGATTTTTTAACGTCTTTTTAAATATGCTATTACAATTTTTGTTTCAACAATGCTGTAAAGGAAGTAAAAACACCTCCTCGTTTCTGCTTACTATCATTTTCTTAAATATTCTTTTTTCAGTATTTTTTCCAACCTAAATTTTTACTGTCTAATTTTTGCTTTTTGTTGTATCTAAATAAAAATGAAGAAATACTCTAGTAACTCTTGCTCTATTTATTAAGATTTTTCTACACAGAATAAAGCAAAATGTATTTCTGTAATTACTTTACGGCCCAGTAAAACATTTCTCTGTCATGATATTTCTCTTGTTCTGTTATTGCCAGCTGTAAAATATCTGTAATAATCTTGCAATGGAATTGTATTGTTTCCATACTGATATCAAACATTTAATAGTGGTAAGAAATTCACTGAATTTTACTACTGCATGCCAGTATGTTTAGATTTTTTGCTCTGAAAGTACATATGAAAATTACTAGTTTGTTAAGTATTCATTTTATATCGGTGCTTCTTGCTTTGTAAAAGATTTGCATTTTAAAAGAGAGACGTTATATAGTGTCTTTTCTAAAATACTTAGATTTGTTATGAAGATTGTGAATTTGCAATAGTCTAAAGAAAAAAATATTAATAATAGCTTCACTTAAGTGCTATTTATTTTCATTGTTTTAATGTTTGTTTTAAAAGAATGTTTAATGAAACTTCATTTAATTTCACAACATTCATCATTAGTAAATTTAGACTACTACAGAATTATGTAAGATCATAAAATTTGCATCTAAATGAGTTTTCTAAGCTCGTAGTAGTTCAGAACAATTGAAATCAAGGAGGGGAATGACCTCTGCAAATGCAAAAAAAAATCTTAGACACCTCCTTTATCTTTTGATTTTTTTCCTGATTTTTTTTGACTTGATAGTAAATGTGTATATTGTTATTGAAGTAAAGTAGTTGTCTTGTACTTAAGTATAAAGTGCTTTGTCATATTAGTACTCAGTCTCATGCACAAGCAGAAGTGAAACCTCTGAGTGATGTATTACATATTTTCCAAATGTGATTTTCTTGTAAACTATGTTAGAAGTTAGAGAAAGAATGAGTAAACACTAGTTAGAATACATTTCCTCTATCAGAAATATTTGTGTGACTAAAAGTAATGTTTGAGGAGTTCAAAGAATTTTGTAAGGCAGGTGTATTTTTTATAATCATTTTCTGATGAAAATGTTGCATCTGGACCAGTAGCTTGTTTACTCTGAAAGGAGAATGATGTTAAACCTGAACACGTTTTTCTTTGCCTCAGGCAATTGCTCTTGTTTGAGTAAATAGAACCAATAAAGGAGCAGGTTTTCAGTTCAGATGCTTTAATACAGAATGTTAAAATGGATGATAATCTTCTTACACAGGACCGAGGAGATGAATTTACTTATACTGGGAGTGGAGGTAGAGATCTTTCTGGAAATAAAAGAATTGGAGAACATTCATTCGATCAAACCTTAACACACATGAACAGGTAACTTTTGAAGATTAAATTTAAAAAATGTTCCAAACAAAAGAGTTGAGTTATGTTCTTTTAATTTAAAATTAATTAATTAATTAATTAATTAATTTTATTGTATTTTGCAAAATTTGTTCCCTCTTATACATCTACTGCTACTGTAAACGGTGGTGCCTCTTTCTGTTTAGAGGCATTTTGTCAAACATGGTGTTATGTTGATTTAAAGAATTATTTGTAACTGATGAAAATATATTGCTGTATTACAAGTTCAGCTGGTAGCTATGTCTCTAAGTTGAAATCATCCAACACTTCCTATGAGAAGACTTGGTTTTCTGCTGATTAGAAATTCACCAAACTTAAACTTCTTAAGCTGAAATTGTCTGAGCTGGGTGTTTGCCTCAGATTGTTCTTATAAAGTTTCATCCTAATTGGTTTAACACTTTATGAAAGTTAGATATGAAGAAAGTATATTCATTTGCCCATACTAAAAGAAATCCTACATATTTTTGATATCTTTTAGTACTTTCATACTTTCAATGAAGAACAAGGAATTAGTACCTCAATACCTTTGTATTTCTAAGTGTATACCATCTGCATGAAGCAACTGACCATGCAGTAGCTATAGGGTACTAAGGTTGATTGGGACTTTCTCTGCCTGATCTGACATTGGATGTGCAAGCACCAGATTCTGTCAAGTACCAGAATTAAGTGGAGAGGCATTCTTTCAGGCTCTCTGCTGGTACTCAGAGGAGAAAAAGGAAAAGCCTGACTTGAATGCTGACAAAGAAGGAGGAGATAGAAACAGAAACAAAAGTGTGGAAATGAGACAGAAATAGATTTGGGTGGCAGGTTTATAATGGCTTTTAATCATTTAAGCTAACTTTTTATTGGAACCTGGAATAAAGGTTCTTGCCATTCCTCTGCTCTCAGCAAATGGTTGTGAAATCCATTGGCAAAGTGTGTGAGTGGTTATTTTGTAGTACTTGATCTACATGGAGTATAGCGTGGTGCTACCAGTAATCCATTTTGATTTGCTGGTGGTAGTTGTTATCCATAGGTTCGTGCCCTGTGCGTCCCGCCAATAAGCACACAGAGTCAGAATCCACACAAAGGTCTTTTAGTTAAATAATTAATTATATAACTCTGCAGAGTCAGGTGCTTGGCAATCTTTTGCAAAGCATGCACGCCTCTGGCTTGAATCACCATTATTTATACACAGCAAACTTGTGAAACTATATTTCTTGGTTACTTTTAATTGGCTGTTTCAGCTCACCTAATTTGTCTCTACTGAGTTTGCACATTACAGAGAACCCCGGGGGGGTGGACACGGACGACACACAACATGACCAAATCCCACATTAGCATACATTATACATTAGCATTTTGATAGGTGTGGTTTTAATATGTTAATGGCCCTTAATGAGCAAAAGGTTACTAAAGACTACACCTGACTACAAGCCTCCCTATTTTCTTCAAGGTTTTCTTGTTTTCCCCAGGTTAGGACTGTAATTTCCCCCCTTTGAGACTATGAACCTCAATTTTAGGCTTCATAGTTCCCACTACATAGTTCTTGTCCATTTCTGCTAATTTGAAGAAGTAATCTATATTATCTATATCACATTTTGCTAACATTACTTGGTGAGATTTGCTGAATAAAGCACTATATTAATTTATAGAACTAGGTATGCATTGCAGAACACAACTATTATGATAATTAAAAACAGTTGTTTTAACCATCCAAAATCTGGCAACCATGACCACAGCCAGGAAAAATCTGGTCCAATGGTTGCAACCTGAGATATTTGGTGAAACAGGTGGGATGCTTGACAGATTTGGTTAATGTCTGTTTGAATTTGCTTCTTCTCATTTACATAGACACAGCAACTGCAGTTTATAACAGCACAAACACCTCCCTGGGCTGCAAATAGACCATCTAAGGCAAGATGGTTTTCCAAGGCTATTTTGGATACTTGTTCTATTTCTGTTTGTATTCGACCAAGGGCATTGGTAGTGGCACTGCTTTTGATTTCTAGTGTTGCAGAAACATTTACTATTGCTCTTTCAAGTTCTGTTATTCCCAATGAAAGGATTAAGGCCCTCTACAAAACATGAAACCAGGTATTTCTGTTTGAAAGGGGATTATAAATTCCTCGTTTTTCCTGAGGTGTCATAAAGATGGCCTGTGATCTTAGCCAACCCCTTATATCCGAGTATTTATGGAGTCTAACATCTGGAACTAGAGCTCTCAGGGCACAAGTCCCATACCATCTAGGAGAAAGTGCTTTACACGCTTGTGGACCACATAGCCAATATACTCCTCCCAGGGATATCCACCAATGGAGGCCAATAGGTCCACTTCTGTTTCCATAATTTTTTATGATAGCATAATTGGTAGTTTCAACTGCAATCATTGTTTTACAATGCCCAATTAGATTCCAGGAAACTACATACAATCCATGGGCCACATTCTCCTCACTTCTTTTAATTGAGTATACACGTGACAGATTTTCTCTCTTAATAGGGTACACAGGGATAGAGGGAGACTATGATGGAGGAGAAATACTAGCATTGACTGAGTTTGCTAATTGCCTAATTGCCGCACGTCTGTCTTGTTTACAGTGAGTGGTATAGCATAGATAGGAGTTTTCTCATGTGCTGAGGCAGGTACATGTGTACACACCCAACAAGATGATATGTTTGCAAAGTGGGTTAGGTTTAAAGCTAACTGAACTTAGTACTACATAGTCTTTGCCTTGCTTTGGGTCTAATGTTCTCAAGACTTGCGATGATTGAAGCAGGATAGTATGGCTGCATCTAATAGAAACAGAATTGTTTTTTGTTTGTCTAGATTGTTTTCTTATTTTGTTTTCATAAAATAAATACTTTAAAATCCTACATTACTTCACCTTTCCTAATTCTCCATATAATGCAGACTGTTGATTTTGCCATATTTTTCTAAGAGCCATTGTTTCTTCTGTGGTCCATAGTTGGACTTAATTCTGATTCCAGAGACTTTTGTTCATCCCCACTCAAATCAATGTATAGCTATAAAAATATTTTCTGTTAAAACTCTTTAGTCAGGAAGGGATTCATGCTACCTTACTCCAAGTGCCTAGAATAGGACACCTATATAGTTAGTGGATAAAAGTGAGTACTTCGGGAAAGACTCAGAGCAAGCTAGAGCCTACTTCTGCCCATTTATTGTATGGAAGTCCAAATATCTGAATTTAGACAATATAAATAATGTTTAATGTTCCTCTACGTTATTATAATGTTCCTCTAAAAAGAAATGACAGCTCTTTCCATGAGAGTTATTCCCCCGTGTTCCTTTTGGAAGGATAAAGGTTTATCCATAAAGATTTTAACTTCCTGCCAAAAACAACACTTTCCCCACCTCATGCATATAAATTATTATTCTCATGCATTCTTAAAGCTAATGTGAATGTGGGAGACGCTGCAACTAAACAAGGAACATTTTTGTGGTGTTTACTGATATTTATTCTTTTTCTGAATCTTTGATGAGCCATCTATGGTCTTCTAGATCAAAGTATATAGAAAAGAAGAATATTATGGTTTGCTTGTCTTTGACCTAGTTCATGTCATTTAACTCCTAAATGTAGGAAGTTAATGGACTAAGAGGAATTATATTTTACGGTATCTTTTTGGATAGTCACTATGTACTTTTTTCCATATGTTACTTTTCACAGTGTTTATCAATTCATGCACATCTAAAAAGCCTAAAATATGCGGTAATATGGAATAGCCAGAGAGATAATTTAACAGTGTTACAAGTTTTTTAATTCCTTTCATGTTACTTGAGAAATAATTATTTATAAAAATCAAAAATATTAAACCTGAAGGGATTGGTTTCTTTTATTTAACTCTATTAGCTGAGTTTTCATTATGAACATTTGGAACTAAATACATTGTACTCCTATTCCTATTCTCTCACATGGTAGACTTGATCTCATTGCTTCCATCAGTATTGCAGTCTACTGAAGAATTCACTGAAAATTTTTCTTCTGCTTAGCAAAACATAATTGAATAAGGCAAGCAAATTTGATCTTGTCACATTGATTCTTAAAAGTATGCTGTATGAAGCAATCTATTTTATGAAGACATTCGATGTGTTTTTCAGAGCATTGGCCCTTAACTGTGATGCCCCACTGGATGATAAAAATGGAGCAGAGTCTAAGAACTGGAAAGCTGGTAAGCCAGTCCGAGTAGTGCGCAGTTCAAAAGGACGACAGATCAGCAAATATGCCCCAGAGGAAGGCAACAGATATGATGGCATTTACAAGGTATTGTGATTTTTACTGCATATATAGCATTACATTTTTTTAAGACTTTTTTAAGAGTCTTTTTTGTGTTACATAGCAAACTCTTCATTATTGCTTTTGAATGAATAATTCTTTTGTTACCATGAGGACTGTTTAGCCTACCTCATTCTGTAGTGAAATGAAATTGAAGTTTTCAGAGCAATGAGGGAAGGGAAGAGAAGGAAAGAATTCAGTTGGAAGAGACCTTCAAAGATCATCTAGTCCAACTGCCTGACCACTTCAGGGCTAACCAAAAGTTAAAGCATATTAATTAGGGCATTGTCCAAATGCCTCTTGAACACTGACAGGCATGGAGCATCAACCACCTTGCTAGGAAGCCTGTTCCAGTGTTTGACAGCGTTTGCTGAGGATGCATTCCACTCCTGCATCCAGATCATTGATAAAAATGTTGAACATTTAAGTAGAACACAATCTATGAGGTTATATCAAGTTGCATACATAAGCTATTTTTATGTGTGCTCATTGAGTCATACTCATCCCCGGAAATCTTTTTCTTCACTCCTTCCAGCTCCCTTTCTAGCTTTTCATACATTTAATGTCTTCTCAGTATCTGGAATAAAGATGTGCATCTTTGAAAACAGTATTGCATTTATCATAATACAAATGTTTCCCAACTTAGAGAAGAGATACTTTAAAATAGTACATATAATTCAATTTTTCTCTTTTTGCATTGAGCCAATAAAGTATAACTACCTTCATGTATTTGGCTTGTGGTAAAATAATGACTATTCAGCAAAATATCTGTTGAACATTTTGAAAGATTTTCTTAGAATTGATTTGAGGACCTAGTGTGATAGTAAAAGCATAAACTTGTTATTTATCCATAGGTAGTAAAATCTTGGCCAGAAATTGGGAAATGTGGGTTCTTAGTTTGGCGCTATCTTCTGAGAAGAGATGATATTGAACCTGCACCTTGGACTTCTGAAGGGATGGAACGGTCAAAGAAACTGTGTCTGAGTGTACAGGTCAGAATTAGTGTTCACAAAGTTGCTCTGATATTCTATTCAAGTAAATCAATCTTAAATTTTAAAACTAAGAGTGTGAATTAAATTTAAGCCCCATTTTTCATATACTTCATCTAGGTAGAGTATAATATCAAAAATATTTTAGATAATCTGTAATTTGAAAAACCTTGTGATATTGGCAAAGCACAAAGAATTGTGGATGAAGCTTTCTGCCTTAACAGTGAATTATTCTGCATATATGGATCAGAAAATTACAGCTTTTAGTACAGTTCTGTGATGCTTATACTGGATAAGATTTATAAAAGCAACTCTTGTAATGGTTGAGTCTTTTCTAAGAATTTAAAAAATATATGTTTTTATGTATTTTTCTCTACTTGTAACCTATGATTGAAAAATTCTTATAGATACATATAGATATATATATTTCACTGTGAAATTTGTGGCAGATGGGAAGAATAAAAGTAGTGTGGTTTTTTTCCTTAGCAAACCAATCATTTCCTTTGGATGGGTTGCTTTGCTATATGACATCATCTTCAACCTCAGCTTTCTGATTTACGTTGTTAGACTTGTATATAAAGCTATAAGGTGCCTTTTAATGAATCACAGACTATCTGAGTTGGAAGGGACCCACAAAGATTATCAAGTCCAAATCCTGGGTCCCCAAAGAACCACCCAAAAAATCAGACCATGTGTCTGAGAGCATTGTCCAAAAGCTTCTTGAACTCCAGCAGGCTTGGTGCTGTGACCGCTTCCCTGGGGAGCCTGTTCCACTGCGCGACCACCCTCTCAGTGAAGAACCTTTTCCTGATATCCAGTCTGAACCTCCCCTGCTGCAGCTTCAACCCATTCCCTCCGGTCCTATAGCTGGCCACCAGAGAGAGGAGATCAGCACCTGCCCCTCTGCTCCCCATCGTGAGGAAGCTGTAGATCGCAATGAGGTCTCCCCTCAGCCTCCTCTTCTCCAGACTGAACAGAACAAGTGACCTCATCCGTTCCTCGTACTTCTTCCCCTCTAGGCCCCTCACCATCTTTGTAGCCCTTCTCTGGACACTCTCCAATAGTTTCACATCCTTTTTGTACTGTGGTTCCCAGAACTGCACACAGTACTTGAGGTGAGGCCACACCAGTGCAGAGCGGGACAATCACTTCCCTTGACTGGCTAACATGCTTGATGCATCCCAGGATACGGTTGGCCCTCCTGGCTGCCAGGGCACACTGCTGGCTCATATTCAGCTTGCTATCCACCAAAACCCCCAGATCCCTCTCTGCGGGGCTGCTCTCCAGCATCTCGTCACCCAGTCTGTACGTATAGCCAGGGTTGCCCCTTCCCAGGTGCAGGACCCGGCACTTGCTCTTGTTAAACTTCATGCGGTTGGTGATTGCCCAGCTCTCTAATTTGTCTAGATCTCTCTGCAAGGTCTCACCACCCTCGATGAAGTTAACAGCTCCACCCAATTTGGTATCATCCATGAACTTGCTCAGAAAACCTTTAGGTCCTACATCCAAATCATTTATGGAAACACTGAAGAGGACTGGTCCTAAAATGGAGCCTTGAGGGACCCCACTGGTGACCGGCCACCAGCCTGATGTAACCCCATTTACAAAAACCCTTTGGGTACAACCCGTCAGACAATTGTTCACCCATCTTGTTATGCTTTTATCTAACTGTATTCTGGTCATTTTGTCCAGTAGGATCCTATGGGAAACTGTGTCAAAAGCTTTACTGAAATCCAAAAAGATTACATCAGCTGGCTTCCCTTGATCGACTAGATGGGTGATCTTATCATAAAAGGAAATCAAATTTGTTAGGCAGGACCTACCCCTCGTGAACCCATGTTGGCTGGGACCAATGACTGCATTGTCCCCTGGGTGCGCCTCAGTAACTCCCAGAATAATCTTCTCCATAATTTTACCAGGCACTGAAGTGAGGCTGACAGGCCTGTAATTGCCAGGATATTTTTTCTTGCCCTTCTTGAAAATTGGAACCACATTTGCCAGCTTCCAGTCAACTGGATCCTATCTGGATTCCCAAGACCATTTAAAAATAATTGAGAGAGGTCCCGCAATGACATCAGCCAGCTCTCTATGACTTGCGGAAAACAGACTCTATAACCTCGGAATAGTTATATAACCTCGGAGTAGTTATAAAGCAGGTATGTTTATTTGGCACTGCGCACACACACCGGACGCAAGGGGGATAGCTCCACCTAACTTGCACACCAACAGTTACTGGCAGTGTGCTTATATTAGTGGGACAAATACATATTCATGTCATTTACCGTAAGTCTCTTGCATACTCATCAGGTCTCCGAAGACTCATTAACGTAGGTTCCATCTCTATGTCTCTGCTCGTATGCGTTCTGGAGTCCTTGGGTGTTCGGTCCTCTGGCTTACTCTGGTGGTCTTTTGCTGAAGGCCAGAAGTCTTCCTCCCTGCTTATCTTCTGGCCTTTCCTGTCTTTGGCAGACTTTAGCAGTCAAGCCAGTTCTTGCAGGTTCCATTATCTATGCATACAGTCTTTTGTTCCCTTATCTTTGGGTCGTTAACATACAATTGTGCTAGCTAAGACCTAGGAATCACCATCCTTTATCTTGTTCCCTGTCTCCTCTGAGTACTCTGGGATGAATCCCATCAGGCCCCATGGACTTGTATGCATCCGGGTGGAGCAGCAAATCCTGCACAAGACTGGGACTGGGAGTTTATTGTTCACACAGTCATGGTCCTCCAATTCAGGGCACCCGGGGTCCCGAAGCCCATCATCAGCATTGAAGAGGGAGGCGAAGAAGGCATTAAATGTCTCTGCTTTGTCTATGTCCCTGTTTGTGAGGTGACCATCCTCACCAAGTATCGAACCAGTGTTTGCTCTGGTCCTCCTTTTTCTATTCACATATTTTAAAAAGCTCTTTTTATTGTCTCCCACAGACCTGGCCAGCTTCAACTCTAGTTGGGCTTTGGCCTCACAAATTTTCTCCCTACAAAGGCAAACAGTGTCCTTGTAGTCCTTCCACGTTGCCTGACCATGCTTCCAGCAGCTGTACGTTTTCTTTTTTTGCCTAAGCTCTTGAAGAAGATCCCTGGTCAGCCAAGGCGGACTTCTGCCCCGCCTGCTTGACTTCTGATATTTTGGAATTGCCTGATCCTGTGCTTTTAGGAGGCAGTGCTTAAAGAATGACCAGCACTGATGGATGCCGACACCTTCAAAAGCAGTTTCCCAGGGGACCTTACTAACTAGTTCCCTGAGCAGCCTGAAATCTGCTCTCCCCATATCCAGGGCTGAAGTTTTGGTGGCAGTTTTCCTCCTGTCACCAAAAATTTTAAACTCAACCGCTTCATGGTCACTATGACCAAGATGGCCGCCAATTGCCACGTCCCCCACAAGACCCTCTCTGTTCTCCAGCAACAGATCTAGGAGGGCACCTTTCCTAGTGGGCTCCCTTAGCACCTGCACCAATAAATTATCATCGAGGTCCTTTTGGAACCTCCTGGACCTGCTTGTGTCAGCTGTGTAATATTCCCAGTTAACGTCTGGCAAGTTGAAGTCCCCCATAAAGACAAGGGCAGTTGATCTCTAGGTATTTCTTAGTTCCTCAGAGAATAATTCATCGGTGTCTTCATCCTGACCGGGTGGTCTGTAATAGACTCCCACAACGACATCCCCTTTATTTGTTTGTCCCTTAATCCTTTCCCAGAGGCTCTCAGTGTCACCGTTGCTCAAGCTCCACACAGTCCAGCCCCTCCTTTATATACAGCGCCACCCCACCACCTCACCTGCCCTGCCTGTCTCTCCTGAGGAGCCTATAACCATCTATTGCAACACACCAGTCACAGTACTCATCCCACCAGGTTTTGCTTATGCCGATGATCTCGGAGCTGCGGACTGTCTTCCCCAGCATGATTTTATATGCACTACAAGGACTTTGTCCCTTTCTACAATATGTAACAGGTTTGATTGGGTAGGTCCGGCTCGGTTGGCAGATCCCCCAGTACTGACTAACAAGGTGGCCTTTGCCAAATGTGTTTCCCAATTTTTGAATGTCCCAGCACCCATTGCTTTCAGTGTAGTCTTTAACAGTCCATTGTATCGTTCAACTTTCTCGGAGGCTGGTGCATGATAGGGGATATGATACACTCACTCAATACCATGTTCTTTGGCCCAAGTGTCTATAAGGTTGTTTCGGAAATGAGTCCCATTGTCTGACTCAATTCTTTCTGGGGTGCCATGTCGCCATAGGACTTGCTTTTAAAGGCCCAGGATAGTGTTCCGGGCGGTGGCATGGGGCACAGGATATGTTTCCAGCCATCCGGTGGTTGCTTCCACCATTGTAAGTACATGGCGCTTTCCGTTGCGGGTTTGGGGGAGTGTGATGTAATCAATCTGCCAGGCCTCCCCATATTTATATTTCAGCCATCGTCCTCCATACCAAAGAGGCTTTGACCACTTGCCTTGCTTGACTGCATCACATGTTTCACAATCATGAATAACCTGTGCTATAGTGTCCATGGTCAGGTCCACCCCTCGATCACGAGCCCATCTGTATGTTGCATCTCTACCTTGATGGCCTGAGGTGTCATGGGCGCATCGGGCTATAAATAATTCACCTTTATGTTGCCAGTCCAGGTCCACCTGAGCCACTTCAATCTTAGCAGCCTGATCCACCTGCTGGTTGTTTTGATGTTCTTCAGTAGCCCGATTCTTGGGCACATGAGCATCTACGTGGCGTACCTTTACAACCAGGTTCTCTACCCGGGCAGCAATATCTTGCCACAATGCAGCAGCCCAGATGGGTTTGCCTCTGCCCTGCCAGTTGCTCTGCTTCCATTGCTGTAACCACCCCCACAGGGCATTTGCTACCATCCATGAATCAGTATACAGAGAGAGAACTGGCCACTTTTCTCGTTCAGCAATGTCTAAAGCCAGCTGAATGGCTTTCACTTCTGCAAACTGACTCGATTCACCTTCTCCCTCAGCAGCTTCTGCAACTCGTCGTGTAGGACTCCATACAGCAGCTTTCCATCTCCGATGCTTTCCCACAATACGACAGGACCCATCAGTGAACAGGGCATATTTCTTCTCATTTTCTGGTAGCTTGTTATACAGTGGGGCTTCTTCAGCATGGGCCACCTCCTCCTCTGGTGATATCCCAAAATATTTGCCTTCTGGCCAGTCCATAATCACTTCCAAGATTCCTGGGCGACTGGGGTTTTCTGTTCGAGCCCGCTGAGTAATCAGTGCAACCCACTTGCTCCATGTAGCATCAGTTGCATGATGTGTAGAGGGGACCCTTCCTTTGAACATCCAGCCTAGTACCGGCAGTCCAGACAGTCCACAGACAGGAGGAGCTGTGCTTCAGTACCAACCACTTCCGAAGGAGATCAAACTCCCTCATATGCTGCCAATATCTCTTTTGGGCTCGGGGCCCCATTTGAAATCTGGACTGCCTGATGGAAATTGGAGCAGCATCTTTCTCAGAGAACCCCCGTTTTTCCGATTGTTTTTCCTTGCAACTCATGTACCCATACCTCTAGGGTCGAGGTAGATTTTCCATTCCTTTTTCTCATGTCCTCTCCATGGTCACGTAGGTAAAACCACAGGGTGGCATGGGGTGTGTACCCACTATATCTTCTTTCTTGCACGGAAGGACACTTACTCCTGATAGCTGAGACACTGGTTCGTACAGGTGGTGAGGAAGATAAACTCTCTTTAAGTTGGTGGACCTCTTCAGAAAGTTTCTCCAGAGTATTCTCTTTGTTATCTTTGAATTGGTGGACCTCTTGAGAAAGTTTCTCCACAGCTGAGACGCAGGCCTGTAGGGAAGAGGAGAGACTTTCTTTCAACTGCCGGAGTTGTTTAGTCAATTCATCCACTGTGGGTTCCTCATGGTCTTTCCAGGTCATTACTGCCAATGAGCTGGCATATGATGATAGTGCACTCCATACAAACTTCTGCCACATGGATCATGTACACTTGACTTCATCTGGATCTGTGAATAGCTGTTTGTTGTCTAGGTCCGTATAAATCACCTCCAGCACGGCTAATTCCCTCAGGTACTTGATTCCCCTCTCCATAGTGGTCTACTTGCCTGGTAGACATACAAGTTCCTCCTTGAAGGGATACCTTTCCTTCAAACCTGACAGTAGACGCCTCCAGATGGTGAAGCCTTGTGCTCCTTTTCCAATTGCTCTGCCAGTGCCTGCATCCCTAGCAAGGGATCCCAGCTGCCTGGCTTCCCTGCCCTCGAATTCCAGACTATTGGCTCTGGTGTCCCAGCACCAGAGCAGCCAGGTGACAAGGTGCTCACCTGGATGACGACTGAAATCTTTTCGCATATCTCGTAGCTCACCCTGGTATAGCACTCGGGTAGTCACTGATGTTCTTATGATATCTTCCTCTTTGTCTTCCTGTTCCTCTGGTGGCCCAGCCACTTTGGAGTAGCCTGCCTCATCTTCTTCTTCCTCCCCAGACTGAGTAGGAATTCACAGAATCACAAAATCAGAGAATCATCTAGGTTGGAAGAGACCTCCAAGATCACCTAGTCCAACCTCTGACCTAACACTAACAAGTCCTCCACTAAACCGTATCACTAAGCTCTACATCTAAACGTCTTTTAAAGACCTCCAGGGATGGTCACTCAACCACTTCCCTGGGCAGCCCATTCCAATGCCTAACAACTCTTTCAGTAAAGAAGTTCTTCCTAATATCCAACCTAAACCTCCCCTGGCGCAGCTTTAGCCCATTCCCCCTTGTCCTTTCACCGGGCACGTGGGAGAATAGACCAACCCCCACCTCTCTACAGCCTCCTTTAAGGTACCTATAGAGTGCGATGAGGTCTCCCCTGAGCCTCCTCTTCTCCAGGCTGAACAACCCCAGCTCCCTCAGCCGCTCCTCATAAGACTTGTTCTCCAGACCCCTCACCAGCTTCGTTGCCCTTCTCTGGTGTGGTGGTTTTACTCAGGTGGGCAGCCAAGCTCCACCACAACCATTCTCACTCCTCCTCCTCAAAGGGAAAGGGGGAGAAAATAAGATGCAAAGGGCTCAAGCACTGAGAGAAGGACGGGGAGATCGCTCAACAATTATCGTTACAGGGAAAACAGAGTCAGAGTAGGGAGATATCAAGATGTATTGCCTATTACTAACAAGCTAGAGAAGTGAGAAAGGAAAGAAACCAAAACCACCTTCCCTTGTCCACCCCCTTCCACCTCCTCCCCCTGAGCGGCACAGGAGAAGGAGTGAATGGGGTTTGCAGTCTGTCTATAGCACTTTGCCTCCACCACTCCTTCACGGTCACTCTCTTCCCCTGCTCCAATATGGGGTCCCTCCCATGCGATGCTGTCCTTCCCAAACTGATCCGGCATGGGCTTCCCACAGGCAGCAGCTCTTCAAGAGCTGCTCCAATTATGGGTCTGTACCACGGGGTCCATCCATCAGGAGCACACTGCTCCAACATGGGTCCCCCATGGGCATCATCTCCTGCAGGTCACCTGCTCCTGTGTGGTTTCATCTCCACAGGCTACAGGTCTGGCCCGGAATCTTCTCCGTCAGGGGTTCTCCACAGGCCGCAGCCTCCTTCAGGTCAGATCCACCTGCTCCACTGTGGGGTCCTCCATGGGCTGCAGTGTGGAAACGTGCTCTGCCGTGGTACTCCATGGGCTGCAGGGGGATAACCTGCTTCACCATGGTCCTCTTCACAGGCCGCAGGGGAACTTCTGCTCTGGCGCCTGGAGCACCTCCTCCCCCTTCTTCTTCACAGACCTTGGTGCTTGCAAGGCTGTTTCTCACTCCAATCTCTCTCCCAGCTGCTGTTCTGCAGCAGGTTTTTTTTTTTTTCCTTTCTTAAATCTTCTTTCACAGAGGCGCAATCAACATCGCTTTGTGGCTTGGCTCTGGCCACTGTCAGGGCCCTTCTCTAACATAAGGTAGCTTCTGTCCTCTTCTCGCAGAAGCCACCCCTATGGCTCCCCGCTGCTAAAACCTTGCTCCGTAAACCCACTACACTTTTGTACAGGAGTAACTGACGCTGGTACAGTCTGTTTCCCTGGCTCAGCCTTGGGGCCTGTCGTAGGGCTTGGAGTGGCCACTGGGCCTGTCTCAGGGGTTGAAGTGGCCACAGGGTCTGTCACTGGTGTTACAGTGGCATTGATTGCAGCTCGGTAAGCATAGGCCAAGCCCCTGCACATTGCAGTGATTTGTGTCTCTTTGGAATTGCCAAGGTGGTGACACAACTTTTTCAAGCATTCTGCCTTTTTTTTTTAGGATTTTACACTTGTTCTGGGGTCAATTTCCAAAGCACTGGGGTGCCCACTGCTCTAGATGCCTGCCTGTATCCTCCCACATTCCCTGCCACTCATAACTATCCTGCCTCAGGAAAGATCTCTGGATGGCATTCCTAAGTAGATGTTTAATCTTAAACAAAACCTGAAGCACATTCAGGGGACATAACAATAAGAACACGCTGTACTGAATATCCCAAGGATATTCAAAGTTTTGAAAAGCTATCGTAACTCGCTTGGAGGAGAAGAGGGTGGTGAAGGAGAAAGGGAGAATGAACAAGTGGGAAAAAACATCTCCCCCTAGCTCCTCCATAGATTGGCTCCCTGAAGAAAATGCTGAAAGGTTTACACCTTATTAATAGTTTCTGAGGTAGGGTTTCCCGTTGTTTTAGCAAACTCTGGTCAGATCTGTCATTATCTCAGCCCTTTGGGCCCCACGACTGGCTACAAAAGGACTGTTGTGGTTTAACCTGGCTGGCAGCTAAGCACCACACAGCCATTCGCTCACCCTCCCACCTCCCTCTCCGGGATGGGGGAGAGAATCAGTGTAGTGGGTTTACGTGGCAAGGTTTTGGTAGCAGAGGGCCATAGGGGTGGCTTCTGTGAGAAGGATCTAGAAGCTGCCCCATGTTTGGTAAGGGCCCCACTGCTGACCAGAGCTGAGCCAATAAGTGATGTTGTTTTGCGCCTCTGTGAGAGCATATTTAAGACAGGAAAAAACAAAACAAAACAAAACAAAACAAAAAAAACCCGCTGCTAAACACAGCAGCTGGGAGAGTGAGAGGAGTGAGGAACAGCCTTGCAGGTGCCAAGGTCAGTGAAGGAGGAGGGGGAGAGGTGCTCCAGGCACCAGAGCAGAAGTCCCCTGTGGCCTGTGGTGAGGACCATGGTGAAGCAGGCTGTCCCCCTGCAGCCCATGGAGTACCACGGTGGAGCAGGGTTCCACGCTGCAGCCCATGGAGCAGGTGGACCTGCACCGACAGAGGCTGCGCCCTGTGGAAGACCCCTGCCAGAGCAGATTCTGGGCCGGACCTGTAGACCGTGGAGAGGAGACCACGCAGGAGCAGGTGACCTGGCAGGAGCTGCTGCCCGTGGGGGATCCAGGTTGGAGCAGTTTGCTCCTGGGGAATGGATCCCATGGTACGGACCCATATCTGGAGCAGTTCTTGAAGAGCTGCTGCCTGTGGGAAGCCCACGCCGGATCAGTTCACCAAGGACTGCATCCCGTAGGAGGGACCCCACAGCACAGGGGACGAGAGTGACCGAGAAGGAGTGCCGGAGAAGAAGCGCTATAGACTGACCATAACCCCCATTCCCCCGTTCCCCTGCGCCGCTCGGGGGGAGGAGGTGGAAGAGGGTGCATGGGGGGGAAGGTGCTTCTGGTTTCTTTCCTTTGTTTCTCGCTTCTCTAGCTTGTTAGTAATAGGTAATTAATCTTACTATCTCCCTACTCTGAGTCTGTTTTGCCCATCACGATAATTACTGTGCGATCTCCCTGTCCTTATCTCAACCCTTGAGCCCTTTTCATCGTATTTTCTCCCCATTCCTCTTTGAGGAGGGGGAGTGAGAGAGCAGTTGTGGTGAAGCTCAGCCGCCCTCCCGAGTAAAACCACCACAATCTGAAAGAAAATGAAGCCTGTGGTTTGAGATAGAGACAGTTTATTAAGACAGGAAAAAATAACATAATAATAATGATAATGATAATGATAATGATAATGATAATAGTACTACTGCTAATAATGTGTACGAAACAAGTGATGCATAGTGTAATTGCTCACCACCCGTTGACCGATGCCCAGCCTATCCCTGAGCAGGCGGTCCCCCCCACCCCGGCCAGCCCCCCCATATTAATTGTTCAGCATGACGTCAGATGGTATGGAATACCCCTTTGGCCAGTTTGGGTCAGCTGTCCTGGGTCTGTCCCCTCCCAGCTCCTGCTGCATCCCTAGCCTGCCCGCTTGCAGGACAGAGTGAGAAGCTGAAAAGTCTTTGGCTTGGTGTAAGCAATGCTCTGCAACAATTAAAACATCAGCATGGTATCAACATTATTCTCATCCTAAATCCCAAACACAGCACTCTACCAGCTACTAGGAGGAAAATTAACTCTATCCTAGCCAAAACCAGGACACTCTTATCTAACATGAGGTAGCTTCTGTACTCTTGTCACAAAGGCCACCCCTGCAGCCCTCCCTGCTACCAAGCTCTTGCCACATAAATCAGTACGGCTCTACATACAAATTACCTTTCCCAAAAACATTATGTTACACATTATATTAGTAACATAGAGGTTTCTGAAGCCCTAAGTACAAGGCACAGTAGAGCTTAAGTAGCTTGTACAGCATCACTAACTCCTCAAATACATCTTCCACAAGGCTCAAAATACCCATAAAATTTTGAAAACTATGTTAATATTTGAAGTTTTAGAACAAAGAAGATAAAAGCACTTACTTGAGGCAACCTTCACATCAACTGCTATGGAAAATGTTTATCAAACTAACATGTTTTTCTTTCACCTAATATACTGGTTGTATTTACATTAACTAAAAAAGGATTCAATTAAAAAATAGAGATCACCAGAAATATACACAGAATATAAGTCACCTAAGCTTGTCTAGGTGGAAAAAAGCCATCCTGAAGGACTGAATCAGTCAGTTGAACCCAGACAGCTAGAAGTAATTATGAAGATGCTGTCTTCTGTTCAGAAAAGGGGGATCATGGACTTCTACTGGTAGGTAGGTAAAAATCAGATATCAACCTCCATATTTGTCATCAGTGCATGCAAGCCAAAATTTACTTTCAAGTTTCACAAATGACTAAGCACCAAAAAGAAAAAAGTAATTAATTTAAACACTTATATCACTCTTGTATCAAGCAAATCCAGTATAACAGGCACTCAAAGAATTAAACACCCATATAGACATTTCTTGACTGTTCGTGAAGCAGGGTCACAGAATCACACAGAATCACAGAATCGTAGGGGTTGGAAGGGACCTCGAAAGATCATCAGGTCCAACCCCCCTGCCAAAGCAGGTTCCTTAGAGCAGGCTGCCCAGGTAGGCGTCCAGACAGGCCTTGAATATCTCCAGAGAAGGAGACTCCACAACCTCCCTGGGCAGCCTGTTCCAGTGCTCCGTCACCCTCACTGTGAAGAAGTTCTTTCACATGTTGGTGCGGAACTTCCTGTGATCCATTTTGTGGCCATTGCCCCTTGTCCTGTCCCCACAAACCACTGAAAAGAGGTTGGCCCAATCCCTCTGTCTCCTACACTTAAGGTATTTATAAACATTAATAAGATCCCCTCTCAGTCTTCTCTTCTCCAGGCTGAACAGACCCAGGTCTCTCAGCCTTTCCTCATAGGGAAGATGCTCCAGGCCCCGTATCATCTTTGTGGCCCTCCGTTGGACTCTTTCCAGGAGATCCCTGTCTTTTTTGTAGTGGGGAGCCCAGAACTGGACACAGTACTCCAGGTGAGGCCTGACCAGGGCAGAGTAGAGGGGGAGGATCACCTCCCTTGACCTGCTGGCCACGCTCCTTTTAAAGCACGCCAGGATCCCATTGACCCTCTTGGCCACGAGGGCACACTGCTGGCTCATGGGTACGCTGCTGGCTCATGGAGTCATGTATCTCAGAACTATTAAGGAGTCTTTGAATGTTAGGAAGAGTGTGGAATAGGGATGATGTAATCAAAATATTTAATTTAGGTTTAACAAAAGAAAAACTGTAATCTTGTCAGACCCTCAGCTGAGTTCTTTGGAGCAGAACTTCTGTACATAACATAGGGACTTGAATCATTTTTGGATGTTTCTGGTGCAATATGATAAAGTTGAATGAACGGGCATTCTATCTCGCTTTCCAGCAAAAATGCCCATACAGGTAGGGGAGAAGACATATTCTCTCTCTCTTTAAACCACTGAAACTGTTTCTCCACAGCTGAGATGCAGGCCTTTAGGGAGGAAAAGTGACTTTTCTTTATTGCCGGAGTTGACCCTCCAATGCATCCACCGTTGGTTCCTCTCGGTCTTTCCAGGTCATTACAGGGATCTAATTGGAGGAATCCCCTGGGCTTGGGCCCTAGAGGAAAAGGGAACCCAGGAGAGTTGGCTAATATTCAAGCATCACTTCCTCCAAGCTCAGGATCGGTGCATACTTACAAGAAAGAAGCTGATCAAGGGGGGCAGGAGACCTGCGTGGATGGGCAAGGAGTTCTTGGGAAAACTTAGAAGAAGAAAGCGTACATGATGTGGAAGAAGGGACAGACCACTTGGGTGGAATATAGGAACACTTTCAGAGAATGCAGGGATGCAATGAGGAAGACCAAGGCCCGGTTAGAATTAAATTTAGCAAGAGACATCAAGGACAACAAGAAGGGCTTCTTCAAATCCATCAGCAGCAAAAGGAAGACTAAGGAAAATGTGGGTGCACTGCTAAATGAGCTGGGTGCCTTGGTGACGGCAGATACAGAGAAGGCGGAGTTACTGAATGCCTTCTTTGCTTCAGTCTTCACTGCTAAGACTAGTCCCCAAGCACTACTGAGCCAAGAAACAAGAGAGAAAAACTGGAGAGAAGACTTTCCCCTGGTTGAAGAGGACTGGGTTAGAGGTTATTTAGGCAAGCTAGACACCCACAAATTTATGGGCCCTGATGGGATGCACCCACGGATGCTGAGGGAACTGGTGGGCGTTATTGCTAAGCCACTCTATCATCTTCAAAAGGTCCTGGAGAGCAGGAGAGGTTCCTGAGGAGTGGAAGAAAGCCAACATTACTCCAGTTTTCAAGAAGGACAAGAAGGAAAAGCCAGGCAACTACAGGCCAGTCAGCCTCACCTCCATCCCTGGAAAGGTGATGGAGCAGCTCATCCTTGAGGCCATCTCTAAACACGTGGAGGAAAAGAAGGTGATCAGGAGTAGTCAACATGGATTCATCAAGGTTTAACCAACCTGATAGCTTTCTACGATGAGATGACTGGCTAGATGGATGAGAGGAGAGCAGTGGATGTTGTCTGCCTTGACTTCAGCAAGGCTTTTGACACTGTCTCCCATAACATCCTCATAGGCAAGCTCCGGAAGTGTGGGATGCATGAGCAGACAGTGGGGTGGATCGAGAACTGGCTGGATGGCAGAGCTCAGAGGGGTGTGCTTAGTGATGCAGAATCTAGTTGGAGGCCTATAGCTAGCGGTGTTCCCCAGGGGTATCCTGGTTTCAGGTAGGACAGAGTTAATTTTCCTCCTAGTAGCTGGCAGGGTGCTATGTTTTGGATTAGAATGAGAAGAGCGCTGATAACATGCTGATGTTTTAATTGTTGCAGAGCAGTGCCTACACCAAGCCAAGGACTTTTCAGCCTCTCTCTGTCCTGCTAGCGAGCAGGCTAGGGATGCAGCAGGAGCTGGGAGGGGACAGACCCAGGACAGCTGACCCAAACTGGCCAAAGGGGTATTCCATACCATTTGACGTCATGCTGAACAATATATAGGGGTGGCTAGCCGGGGTGGAGGGGGGGCCGGCTGCTCGGGGATAGGCTGGGCATCGGTCAACGGGTGGTGAGCAATTGCATTGTGCATCACTTATTTCGTACACATTATTACTATTAATACTATTATTATTATTATTATTGTTGTTATTATTATTTTTCCTGTCTTAATAAACTGTCTTTATCTCAACTCACAGACTTCACTTTCCCGTTTCTCTCCCCCATCCCGGAGAGGGAGGGGGGAGGGTGAGCGAACGGCTGTGTGGTGTTTGGCTGCCAGCTGGGCTAAACCACAACAAGGGGTCAGTACTGGGTCCAGTGCTATTCAACTTATTCATCAGTGACTTGGATGATGGAATGGAGTGCACCCTCAGCAAGTCTGTGGATGATACAAAGTTTGGCAGAGTGGCTGACACACCAGAGGCCTGTGCGGCCATTCAGAGGGACCTGGACAGGCCGGAGAGTTGGGCGGAGAGGAACCTCATGAGGTTCAACAAGGGCAAGTGCAGGGTCCTGCACCTAGGGAGGAATAACCCCAACCACCAGTACAAGTTGGGGGCTGACCTGCTGGAGAGCAGCTCTGTGGAGAGGGACCTGGGGGTCGTGGTGCATAACAAGTTAACTATGAGCCAGCAGTGTGCCCTTGTGGCCAAAAAGGCCAATAGGATCCTAGCCTGCATCAGGAGGAGTGTGGACAGCAGGTCGAGAGAGGTGATCCTCCCCCTGTACTCAACTCTGGTGAGGCCACACCTGGAATATTGTGTGCAGTTCTGGGCTACCCAGTACAAGATAGACATAGAACTTCTAGAGAGGGTCCAGCTTAGAGCCACGAAGATGATTAAGGGATTGGAGCATCTGTCTTATGAGGAAAGTCTAAGAGAGTTGGGCCTGTTTAGCCTAGAGAAGAGGAGATTGAGAAGGGATCTTATCAACCTCTACAAATACCTGAGTGGACAATGTAAAGAGGATGGGGCCAAACTCTTCTCAGTGGTGGCCAGTGATAGGACGAGGGGTAATGGGTGTAAATTGAACCACAGGAGGTTTCATTGCCATATGAGGAAGAACTTCTTTATGGTTCAGGTGACAGAGCACTGGAACAGGCTGCCCTGAGAGGATATGCCCTGAAGGGATATCTTTCCTTCACACCTGACATCAGTCACCTCCAGAGGCTGAGAACCTGTGCCTCTCTCCCAATCTCGATCAATGACCCTTTCCCTACAGAGGGATCCCAGCAGCTTGCCCTCCTCCTTGCCCTCCAGTTCCAGGCCCCATTATCCCAGCATCAGAGCAGCCAAGTAACACTGTGCTCATGTGGACGACAGCTGAAATCTTTTCACATATCTTGTAGCTCGCTCAGGGATAGGGATCAGGCAGTTACTGCCTTGTTTATGAGTTCTGCCTCTTTCTCCTCCTATTCTTATGATTTCCCTACTTAAGAGTAGCTTGTGTCTTCTGTTTCTTCCTCCTTCTCCCTCCTGGGATAAATAGACATTTCTTCCGTTACTAAAAAAGATGACTTCTGCTTCCTTTGTTTCTTTTTGAATATAGGGATGACTGGTACCAGCAAGGGTTGGCTCTCAGGTTCAGCCAAAGTGTCTGTTGCAGGAGTTGCATTAGCTACTGTGTCTGTCACCAGAGTTTAGTTAGCCACAGAGTCTGTTGCGGGGGCTGAAACAGATCCAGAGGCCTTCTCTTCCCCTTGAAGGTGCTGAATAGTGTTGACTAGGCGCAGGCCAGGCCCCATCATGGTGGAGTGAGCTGTAGCTCTTTGGCATTGCCAGGGTTGGGGCATACCTTTTTTAAACATCCTATCCGTTTTTTTAGGATTCTGCACTTGCTCAGGGGTAAAGTCCAGAACCTTGGAGGTGACAATCATGATAAATACCTGCCCATATCCTCCCACACACCTTGCCTCCCATAACCATGCTGCCTCAGGTCAGATCTCTGGGTGGTATTCTTAAATAGTTGTTTCATCTTAGAAAAAAGCTGAAAACACATTCTGAAGACATGGCAGTAGGCTCATGCTGGTTTGAACATCCCAACGATGTTCAAAATTCTCAAGATTTTTTGTAACTAGCCTGGAGGAAAAGGAGAAGGGGAAGGTGTCCAGCTTTGTCCCCCACCCAGACTTGCTCCCTGAGGAGAAAAGGTAGAGTAGACTTGTTAACAATTTCCATGAGAAGGTTCCTGAAGTACAAGAAAGACAGCAATACTGAGTACAAATACCAGATTAAGTTCATGGTCGATATAACATTATTGTATGCTATATACAAACTGACATAAACATAAACAACCTTAAACCATCCCTCAGAGTTGATAAACAACAAGAGAGAGGTTACATAAAAGAACCTTGAGAGTAAATAAACTCTGAGAACAAGTAAATCACATTATGATCAAATAAATTAACATTGCAATAGGCAAATATTAAACCAATATAACGCTTATAAGAAATTATAAACAAATTTGTTCTAACATGCTCTGGTCAGATCTATTGTTACCTCAGTCCATTGTGCCCTATGTTGGGTGCCAAAAGACTATTGTGGTTTAACCTGGCAGGCAGCTAAACACCACAAATCTGTTCCTTCAATCCCCACCCCAAACAATGGGGTGGGGGACAGAATAGAAAAGAAAAGTGCAAAAACTCATGGGTTGAAAAAAGGACAGTTTGAATTAAAAAAAAAAAAAAAAAGGAAAGAAAATAAATTAAAAAAAAAACGACGACGACAATGAGAAGAATAAACTTTTAACTTTTCATCTGAGTCCTCTTCCACATGCCTTATTTTCTTCACTTGGTATGGCTCCACAGCAGTTTTACTACAAAAATGTTTTCTTATACTTGGTGTGCAGCATGCAAAGTTGTTCCTTAAGTGTTTTCTTATAGATACTATTTTAATCCAGTTAATATTTCATAGAAAACAACTGTTTACACAATACAGTTTTTAAAAGGACACCTGTGCAACTGAAGTGGTATATACCTCAGTGATTTAACTATAATCATAAGAAAAAAAAAACACCAAAAAAACAAAAAACAACCTCGTATTGTTGAAGTAATATACATTTAATTAACTGAAGGCTTGAAAAAATGTGTTAGGATAATGCATGAATGAAACATGCTCTAGAACAGTGGCATAGCTTCGTAGCTTAATACCAGTATTATTGTGAGCACAGAAAGGAGAAGGGTCATGAGAGAGTTCTCTTTCTTGCAGTTGAAAGATTTATGCAAGCACCACACTTGCTTGGATATGATAGCAGTCTTACTAGACTTGGAGAGCCCAGTCCTGTCCACCCACCCACACCCATCCCCAACCACTTTCTTTCTCAAACAGCAAAGGATTCAGAAGCACTGCAGGTCAAAAAGAATCAAGGTTAAGTAATGTACTGGGTTTATGTGGCAAGGTTTTGGTAGCAGGGGGGCTGCAGGGGTGACCTCTGTGAGAAGAGTCTGGAAGCCATCCCTTGTTAGATAAGAGCCAGTTCCAGCCAGTTCCAAAAGGTACCCACCACTGGCCAGAGATGAGCCAATGAGCGATGTTGGTTGTGCTTCTGTGAGAGCATATTTAAGAAAGGGGAAAAAAATGCTCTGCAACAGCAGCTGGGAGAGTGAGAAACAACTCTGCAGACACTAAGGTCAGTGAAGAAGGGGAGGGGGGAGGTACTCCAGGTGCAAGAAAAGAAGTTCCCCTGCAGTCCATGGTGTACCACGGTGGAGCAGATTTCCGTGCTGCAGCCTGTGGAGGAGCCCACAGTGGAGTAGGTGACCTGGCAGGAGCTGCTGCCTGTGGGGGACCCATGTTGGAGCAGTTTGCTCCTGACGGATGGACTCCGTGGTACAGACACATATTTGGAGCAGTTCTTGAAGAGCTGTTGTCTGTGGGAAGCTCACGTAGGATCAGTTCAGGAAGGACAGCATCCCATGGGAGGGACCCCACCTTGGAGCATGGGAAGAGAGTGACCATGAAGGAGCAGCCAAAGCCTTATGGACTGACCTCAACCCCCATTCTCTATTCCCCTGCACCGCTTGGGGGAGGACATAGAAGAAGGTGGATGGGGGGAAGGTGGTTTTAGTTTGTTTTTTTTTTAGTTTCTCTCTGTTCTAGTCTGTTAGTAATAGGCAATAAATTATAAATAAATTATAATATAAAATAAATAATATAAATAAATTATATTATTCTACCTATGCTGAGTCTGTTTTGCCCGTGAAGATAATTGTTGAGTGATCTCTCTGTCCTTCTCTCAACTCTTGAGTCCTTTTCATCGTATTTTCTCCCTTTTTCCCTTTGAGAAGGGGGAATGAGAAAGAGGTTGTGGTGGAGTTGAGCTGCCCAGCTGGGTAAAACCACCACAAGTAATAATTTTAATTTGGAAGTCCAGGGAAATCTTAAAAGCTGATTGTGGGCTAATATTTTAAACTTCTTTGTGTATACATGCTTGGTTTTAGTTATAAGGTATAATTCTATGAAGCAAGAAAAAGATCAATGAAAAGAGAGAATAAGCTCATTTGTAGGTTAAAAAATGAAATAAAAATCACCCTTAGTTTTTAAAAGTAAATTTCTTACAAGCTGGGTTCATAACAGATCTTTTTAAGAGTAGAGGAATCAGAGAAAGCACAATTGAATGACTAAATATTTCTCTAACTTGCATGAGCCCAAACCAGTTGAAATCAGCAGTGTTGGATTTGTTTCACTGATAGTTAAGTAGTTTAATCAGTTTTCCTTTTTGTTCTTAACCAGGATTATAAAAAAATAAATATTCATTCTCAATTTTTCATTTTAAATAAATGAATTGTTGGATGTTGGTGATGTCAGCATTGTAATCTGGTTTGAAGCATATAGAAAACGTTATTCAGGCAACAAAAGCACATAGGCATGGTAAAACTCAAGTAAATAGTGGCAATTCCCCCCAATTTTTATTGTTGAGCATGATGTAATATGATATGGAATATCCCTTTGGCCAGTCTGGGTCTCCTGTCCTGGTTCTATCCCCTCCCAGCTTCTTGTGCACCCTCAGCTTCCTCGCTGGCAGGGCAGCATGAGAAAATGAAAAGTCCTTGGCTTAGTGTAAGCACTGCTCAGCAAGAACTGAAATATCATTGTGTTATAAACATTATTCTCGTCCTAAATCCAAAATGCAGCACCATACCAGCTACTAGGAAGAAAATAACTCTATAGCAGCTGAAACTAGAGCACTTTGTCAATGTGACTTCCCAGTATATTTGAGCAGCAAACGGGAGGGTGGCAAAGCAAGAAGACAAATCAGTAAATTTGTAATTTTGAATTCACTTTAAGACAATATATTTGTAATTGTAGGTTTGGTAAATTTAAGGATTGATTGAGAAATAAAGAATCCTTGTATTCTGCTGGATACTAACACATTGTACTGAGTCTGGCTGGGATGGAGTTAGTTTTCTTCATGGTAGCTCATATGGTGCTATACTTTAGATTTGTGACTAAAACAGCATTGATAACACTCCAATGTTTTAGTTGATAACGAGCAGTACTTAGAAACAAGGCTTTCTCTTTTTCTCATTCTGCACCTGCAGCAAGTAGGCCAGCAGTGGGCAAGGAATTGTGAGGGAGAAAGGGGTGGGGGAAGGTGTTGTTTTAATTTGTCTTTATTTCTCACCATCCTACTCTATTTTTTTATTCATAATAAATTAAATTAATTTTCCCAAAGTCAAGTCTGCTTTGCCCAGGACAGAAATTAAGAAGTGATCTCCCTGTCTTCATCTCGACCCCTGAGTTTTTCCATCCTATTTTCTCCCCCTGTCCTGTTGAGGAGGGGGAGTGAAAGAGAGGCTGGGTGGGTTTCTGTCAGCCAGGCAAGGTCAGCCCACCTCAGGCACCTACTTCTCCCTCTCCTTGAGGATAGGTCTTTCCAGCCATGTTGTAATGGCCCCTTAGTTTCTTTAATATCTCTGTGTAGTCAGCATGTTTGCACGTTTGTGTGTTCTGAACCTGATTTTGAAGAAGCTGCTCCTGAGGGGGAGCAGAAGGAAGAATCAGAAGAGGCAGCCAGTTCTGCAGCAGGGCAGCCACAAGAACAGGAGGTGGAAGAGACAGAAAACATAAGAGGGGGAAACCACCTGGTCCCTATCCCTGAGTGAGCCATGATGTATGTGAAAAGATTACAGCCATCAGCCATTTGTGCGAATTGCTACCTGGTTGCTCCAATGCTGGGATACTGGGGCCCACAGTCAGGAATTAGATGGTAAGGAAACCCGGAAACTGGGATTGCAGATAGGGACCATGGAACCAACAAAGGGATCAGAAAAGGGGCAGCAATCAGTAGCCTCTGGAGGCAGCTCCTGTTGAGCATGAAGGCAAGGTATCCCCTCAAGGAAGATCTTGTAAATTACTGAGGCAAATGGACCAACACTGAGGGAGGTATCCACTATCTGAGGGAATTAGCAGTGGTGGAGTTGGTCTACAGCAACCTGGACAACAATCAAGCATCCAAAAATCTGGATTACGTCCAGTGCATATGGTCCATGTGGTAGAAGTTTGCATGGAATGCACTAAAATCATACGCCAATATAATGGTGATAATGGACTGGATAGACATCAAGGTACCAACTGTGGATAGACTGGCCTGCCAACTCCATCAATTCGAAGAGAATCTCTTCCCCCTACCACTCAACCCTATGGGCCTGAATCTCAGCTGTGGAGAGACTGTTCTGGCAACTTCAAGAGAATGTGGAGAATCTCTCTTCCTCCTTTCCTCTACAGGCCAACACTTCAGCTATCAAGAGTGCTGCGTGGAGCTGGCCTTTCCCTGCTCAAATGAAACAGAACTGTGGGTGCACGCCATGTACCACCTACAGTTTGCTTTCACTTGGAGGGGCATCCAGTACACCTGGAATCAGCTGTCCCAGGGGTGGAAACACAGCCCTACCACGACTCATCCAGACTGTCCTGGAACAGGGGGAAGCTCCTGAACACCTGCAGTACATTGATGACACTACCATGTGGGACAACACAGCAGAGGAAGTTTTTGAGAAAGGGAGGAGAATAATCGAAAATTCTTCTGAAAGCTGTTTTAGCCATAAAACAAAATAAGGTCAAGGGACCCATGAGTCAGCAACGTGCTCTTGTGGCCAAGAAGGTATCCTGGGGTGCATTCGGAAGAGTGTTGCCAGCAGGTCAAGAGAGGTGATTCTCCCCCTCTACTCAGCCCTGGTGAGGCCACACCTGGAGCATTGTGTCCAGTTCTGGGCTCTGCAGTATAGGAGGGACATGGAGATACTGGAGTGTGTCCAGAAGAGGGCTACTAAGATGATTAGAGGACTGGAGCACCTGTCATACAAGGAGAGGCTGAGAGAGTGTCCTGGTTTCAGTTAGGATAGAGTTAATTTTCCTCCTAGTAGCTGGTAGGGTGCTGTGTTTTGGATTAGAATGAGAAGAGCGCTGATAACATGCTGATGTTTTAATTGTTGCAGAGCAGTGCTTACACCAAGCCAAGGACTTTTCAGCTTCTCGCTCTGTCCTGCCAGCGAGCAGGCTAGAGAAGCAGCAGGAGCTGGGAGGGGACAGAGCCAGGACAGCTGACCCAAACTGGCCAAAGGGGTATTCCATACCATCTGACGTCATGCTGAACAATATATAGGGGTGGCTAGCCGGGGTGGGGGACCGGCTGCTCGGGGATAGGCTGGGCATCGGTCAGTGGGTGGTGAGCAATTGCATTGTGCATCACTTGTTTCGTACACATTTGTACTGGGTCGGGCTGGGATGTTAACTTTCCCTGCAGCAGCCCATACAGCACTGTGCTCTGCACTCGTAGCTAAAACAGCAATGGTATCACACCAGTGTTGTGTCTGCTGCTGAGCAGTGCTGGCACAGCATCAGGACTCTCTCTAACCCTCCTAGGGGGTGGGCAAAAATGTGAGAAAAGAAACATCACCCGGGCAGCTGACCTAAACCAACCAAAGGGATATTCCATACCATATGATGTCACCCTCAGCAATAAAAGGTGGAAAAAGGAAGAAGAGGGGAGGGGTGGGCTCTCCTTGTGAAAACGTCTGTCCTCCTCCCGAACACCAGCTACGTGCGTTGAGGCCCTGCTCCAAGAACGTGGTCAAGCATCGCTCATTTGTGGGAAGCAGAGAGTAATTTCTTTCCTCTGCACTTCCACATACCCTTTACTTGTTTTGTTTAGTTTTCCCTTTCCCCCTCCCTTTCCCCTTTCCTTTTTTCCCCTTTAGTTAAATTGTTAATTGTTTAGTTAAATTGTTTAGTTAAATTGTTTAATTAATAATAATCTTTCCTTAATAATTATTTTTTTTCCTTCCCTTTAATTAAATCATCCTTATCTCAACCCGTGAGTTGTTCTTTCCTTTACTTCTTCCCCTCCTCATCTAAGGAGGGGGAGTGAGAGAGCGGTTGTGGTGTTCAGCTGCCTAGCACGGTAAAACCACCACAACATTATTAGTAGTAGTACTATTATCATTATTATTATTATTGTTATTATTATTTTCCCGTCTTAATAAACTGTCTTTATCTCAACTCACAGGCTTCACTTTCCCGTTTCTCTCCCCCATCCCAGAGAGGGAGGGGGGAGGGTGAGCGAACGGCTGTGAGGTGCTTAGCTGCCAACCGGGTTAAACCACAACAGTCCGTTTTGGCACCCGAGGTGGGGCACGAAGGGTTGAGATAACGACAGATCTGACCAGAGTGTGTTAAACTAGAATTGGTATAAGTATTAGACCTGCTTAATAGTTGCTAGTCACAATGTTGATTGCTTTAATCTCAAGTCTGCTGTGCCTGTTTCCCAAATTTAGTTTTATAGCACGTTACTTTCTGTATGTGCTCCCTGTCGTGCTGTTTATCCTTTCCGGGCCCTGGTTTAAGATTGTTATGGTACTGTGTGGTGTAACAATGGCTTATGATATGATGAAATTTCTGGTCATGACTCTAACCTGGTATTTGTACTCAGCACTGTCGTTGACTCTATACTTGGGAAACCATATCTCGGAAACTATTAACAATTACACCTATTGCCTTTTTTCATCAGGGAGCCAATCTGTGGAGGGGACAGGGGAAGATATTTTTTCCTACCTGTTCACTCTCCCTTTCTCCTTCACCACCCTCTTATCCTCCGAGCTAGTTATGATAGTTCTTCAAGATTTTGAATATCCTTGGGATGTTCAGACCAGTATGTTCTTGTTGTTATGTCTCCTGAATGCGCTTCAGGTTTTGTTTAAGGTTAAACAACTACTTAGGAATCTCATCCAGAGATCTGTCCTGAGGCGAGATAGTTGTGAGTGGCAGGGAGTGTGGGAGGATATGGGCAGGTTCCTAGAGCAGTGGGCACCTCCAGTGTTTTGGACATTCACCCCTGAACAACTGCAAAATCCTAAAAAGCTCATAGAATGCTTGAAAAAAGGGTGTCATGACTCTGGCAGTTCCAAAGTGACACAAATCACTGTAGCGTGCTGGGGTCTGGCCTATGCCTATCGAGCTGCAATTGATGCTACTATAAACCTTGTGACAGACCCTGTGGCCACTCCAAGTCCTGTGACAGGCCCAGCGGCCGCTCCAACCCCTACGATGGACCCTGCAGCCTCTCCAGCCCCTGCAGCCGCTCCAGCTCCCAGCAGTCGCTCCAGCTCCTGTAGCCGTTCCAGCTCCTGCAGCCGTTCCAGCTCCCGCAGCCGCTCCAGCTCCCGCAGCCTGTCCAGCCCCTGCAGCCGCTCCAGCTCCCGCAGCCGCTCCAGCTCCTGCAGCCGCTCCAGCCCCTGCAGCCGCTCCAGCTCCTGTGGCTGGGTCAGAGAAACGAGCTGTAGCAGTGCAAGTTGCCCCTGCAGAGGGCATTCCAGCCCCTGTGGCAGGCCTTGTGGCTGGGTCAGAGAAGCGAGCTGTAGCAGTGCAAGTTGCCCCTGTAGACAAGGTGAAAAAATGGTATAGAGAGTCAGGTCGTTTAGAACGCAGAGCATCTTCTGCTAGGTCTAGGTATAGAGAAGACGAGGCTGGGCCATCAGAGGTGCAGGAGGATGAAGATGAGGATGTCGAAAAAGCAACAGCAATTACCTGAAACCTATACCAGTGTGAGCTACGAGATGTGCGAAAAGATTTTGGTCGTCATCCAGGTGAGCAGCTTGTCACCTGGCTGCTCCGGTGCTGGGACACCGGAGCCAATTGTGTGGAATTAGAGGGCAGGGAAGCCAGGCGGCTGGGATCCCTTGCTAGAGACGCAGGCATTGACAAAGCAATTGGAGATGGAGCACGAAAAGGCAGCCAAGTGGTATGCCACAATTGATATCGCTAATGCATTTTTCTCCATCCCTCTAGCAGCAGAGTGCAGGCCACAGTTTGCTTTCACTTGGAGGGGAGTCCAATATACTTGGAATCGGCTGCCCCAGGGGTGGAAACACAGCCCTACCATTTGCCATGGACTGATCCAGTCTGCGCTGGAGGAGGGGGAAGCTCCTGAACACCTGCAGTACATCGATGACATCATTGTGTGGGGTGACACTGCAGAGGAAGTTTTCGAGAAAGGGAAGAAAATAGTCCAAATCCTTCTGAAGGCCGGTTTTGCCATAAAACAAAATAAAGTTAAAGGACCTGCACGAGAGATCCAGTTTTTAGGAATAAAATGGCAAGATGGACGTCGTCAAATCCCAATGGATGTGATCAACAAAATAACAGCTATGTCTCCACCAACTAGCAAAAAGGAAACACAAACTTTCCTAGGTGTCGTGGGGTTTTGGAGAATGCATATTCCAAATTACATTCTGATTGGAAACCCGCTCTACCAAGTAACCCGTAAGAAGAATGCTTTTGAATGGGGCCCTGAGCAACGACAAGCCTTTGAACAAATTAAGCAGGAAATAGTTCATGCAGTAGCCCTTGGGCCAGTCTGAGGAGGACCAGATGTAAAGAATGTGCTCTACACTGCAGCCAGGGAGAATGGCCCCACCTGGAGCCTCTGGCAGAAAGAACCTGGGGAAACTCGAGGTCGACCCCTAGGGTATGGAGTCGGGGATACAGAGGATCTCAGGCCCGCTACATGCCAACTGTGGGAAAGGAATTCGCAGGTGGCTTCACGCTGTTTCACACATCCCTGAATTAGAGATAATGAGGAAACAAGCGGTAGAAACAAAAACTTGAGCAAGGTTGAGATAAAGTAAATCGGCTACAGTGTTAAAGATGAGCTTTGCGCAGTGGCCAATTGCTGGCTGGCTCGAGGCGCGTGTCTGAGGGTCTCTAACCAATTGTATGACAGATACGGGCACGTGGACATTGCGTGGGGCTACGGGGAAAGCATATGTAGTAGTGAAAAAGGGCAATAAACGTCTCCTGTTCAAGAGCCATCAGGAGTCCGTGACTTTCATCCCTTCAGCCAACCGAAAAGGAGATATTGGCAGCATATGAGGGAGTTCGAACTGTTTCGGAAGTGGTCGGTACTGAAGCGCAGCTCCTCCTGGCACCCCGACTGCCGGTACAAGGCTGGATGTTCAAAGGAAGTGTCCCCTCTACACATCATGCAACTGATGCTACATGGAGCAAGTGGGTTGCACTGATTACTCAGCGGGCTCGAATAGGAAACCCCAGTTGCCCAGGAATCCTGGAAGTGATTATGGCCTGGCCAGAAGGCAAATATTTTGGGATATCATCAGAGGAGGAGGTGGCCCGTGCTGAAGAAGCCCCACTGTACAACAAGCTACCAGAAAATGAGAAGAAATATGCCCTGTTCACTGATGGGTCCTGTCGTATTGTGGGAAAGCATCGGAGATGGAAAGCTGCTGTATGGAGTCCTACACGACGAGTTGCAGAAGCTGCTGAGGGAGAAGGTGAATCGAGTCAGTTTGCAGAAGTGAAAGCCATTCAGCTGGCCTTAGATATTGCTGAACGAGAAAAGTGGCCAGTTCTCTATCTCTATACTGATTCATGGATGGTAGCAAATGCCCTGTGGGGGTGGCTACAGCAATGGAAGCAGAACAACTGGCAGGGCAGAGGCAAACCCATCTGGGCTGCTGCATTGTGGCAAGATATTGCTGCCTGGGTAGAGAACCTGGTTATAAAGGTACGCCATGTAGATGCTCATGTGCCCAAGAATCGGGCTACTGAAGAACATCAAAACAACCAGCAGGTGGATCAGGCTGCTAAGATTGAAGTGGCTCAGGTGGACCTGGACTGGCAACATAAAGGTGAATTATTTATAGCCCGATGCGCCCATGACACCTCAGGCCATCAAGGTAGAGATGCAACATACAGATGGGCTCGTGATCGAGGGGTGGACCTGACCATAGACACTATAGCACAGGTGTCCTGGTTTCAGTTAGGACAGAGTTAATTTTCCTCCTAGTAGCTGGCAGGGTGCTATGTTTTGGATTAGGATGAGAAAAGCGCTGATAACATGCTGATGTTTTAATTGTTGTAGAGCAGTGCTTACACCAAGCCAAGGACTTTTCAGCCTCTCTCTGTCCTGCTAGCGAGCAGGCTAGGGATGCAGCAGAAGCTGGGAGGGGACAGACCCAGGACAGCTGACCCAAACTGGCCAAAGGGGTATTCCATACCATCTGATGTCATGCTGAACAATATATAGGGGTGGCTAGCCGGGGTGGAGGTGTGGCCGGCTGCTCGGGGATAGGCTGGGCATCGGTCAACGGGTGGTGAGCAATTGCATTGTGCATCACTTTTTTCGTACACATTATTACTATTAATACTATTATTATTATTATTATTGTTGTTATTCTTTTCCCTGTCTTAATAAACTGTCTTTATCTCAACTCACAGGCTTCACTTTCCCGTTTCTCTCCCCCATCCCGGAGAGGGAGGGGGGAGGGTGAGCGAACGGCTGTGTGGTGTTTGACTGCCAGCCGGGCTAAACCACAACAACAGGTTATTCATGATTGTGAAACATGTGATGCAGTCAAGCAAGCCAAACGGTCAAAGCCTCTCTGGTATGGAGGACGATGGCTGAAATACAAATATGGAGAGGCCTGGCAGATTGATTACATAACACTCCCTCAAACCCGCAACGGCAAGCGCCACGTAGTTACAATGGTGGAAGCAACCACCGGATGGCTGGAAACATATCCTGTGCCCCATGCCACCGCCCGGAACACTATCCTGGGCCTTGAAAAGCAAATCCTATGACGACTTGGCACCCCAGAAAGAATTGAATCAGACAATGGGACTCATTTCTGAAACAACCTCTTACGCTTGTGGATCAAGAAATATTCCCTATCATGCAGCAGCATCCAAGAAGACTGAATGATACGATGGACTGTTTAAGACGTTGTGGTTTAGCCCGGCTGGCAGCCAAACACCACACAGCCGTTCGCTCACCCTCCCCCCTCCCTCTCCGGGATGGGGGAGAGAAACGGGAAAGTGAAGCCTGTGAGTTGAGATAAAGACAGTTTATTAAGACAGGGAAAAGAATAACAATAATAACAATAACAATAATAATAATAATAATAACAATAGTATTAATAGTAATAATGTGTATGAAATAAGTGATGCACAATGCAATTGCTCACCACCCGTTGACCGATGCCCAGCCTATCCCCGAGCAGCCGGCCCCCCCTCCACCCCGGCTAGCCACCCCTATATATTGTTCAGCATGACGTCAGATGGTATGGAATACCCCTTTGGCCAGTTTGGGTCAGCTGTCCTGGCTCTGTCCCCTCCCAGCTCCTGCTGCATCCCTAGCCTGCTCGCTAGCAGGACAGAGAGAGGCTGAAAAGTCCTTGGCTTGGTGTAAGCACTGCTCTACAACAATTAAAACATCAGCATGTTATCAGCGCTCTTCTCATTCTAATCCAAAACATAGCACCCTGCCAGCTACTAGGAGGAAAATTAACTCTGTCCTACCTGAAACCAGGACAAGACTATACTGAGAGCACTGGGCACTGGGACACAAATTTAGCAGAAGACACTTAGCCATTAAATACCAATACTGATAACCAACCTGGTCCTGCCCAAACAAAACCCCTATGTACTATAGAAGGATATAAGGTCCCTGTAGTGTATGTAGGGAACTGGATGGGAAAGACAGCATGAGTTGTTTTTCCCCTCAGGAAAAGGCAAACCCATTTGTGGGACTACTTTTGTTCAAAGACCTCGGTACGCTTGGTGGGTAACTGCTAATTTAAATTATAAAGTTCTTCTGTTTCTCATGGAGAAGAGATGAAATCAACAGATAAACACTGAGGATAACAAATAGGGAATTTATGAATAGTTGTTTATCAATAATAAATAATGAATTGGATAAAATAGGGAAACAAAAATGTTATGAATAAACTATTAAGTTATGGGGACTCCAATCCTGAGGAGAAAAAAAAATGCAGTACTTATAATTGGAAATAACTAACCTCTTAATAACTTTAATGCAATCTGATCTGCCAGGACCATCACACCTAACATGCCTTGCCCTGAAGCCCTGTGCTCAGGTGCAACACTTTCTTAATGCACAAATCTCATAGGTTACGAATTCATTGGTTCAGTAAGCTAATAAAGCACAGTCCACCTTAAGTGAACCAAGACATCCGGCTGTTTAAGAGCACCAGGAATCCTCAATGGGAAGTCTGAGAGAGAGAGAGGAGTCTGCCAGTTTTGAAAGGGGTGTGTGTGTGTGTGTGTGCACGTGTGAATCTGGACCAATGCACAACTCTCATATACAGGTAAGATGTGTGAGGGAGCATCAAGGGCCAGCTGCTTCCTAAGGGATAGGATCACAGGATCATAGAATCATAGAATCATTAAGGTTGGAAAAGACCTCCAAGATCATCTGGGCCAACCATTCCCTTACTACCAATGTCACCCGCTAGACCATGCCCCTAAGCACCACGTCCAACCATTCCTTAAACACCCCCAGGGACAGTGATGCCAAAACCTCCCTGGGCAACCCTTTCCAATGCCTGACTGCTCTTTCTGAAAAGAAAGGTCTCCTAATTTCCAACCTAAACCTCGTCATACCCCAGTTCCCTCAGCCGTTCCTCATAGGAATTGTGTTCCAGGCCCTTCACCAGCTTCGTAGCCCTTGTCTGGACATGATCCAGGGCCTCAATGTCTTTCTTGTAGTGAGGGACCCAAAAGTGAACACAGTACTCGAGGTGTGGCCTCACCAGAGCAGAATACAAGGGGATGATACCCTTGTAGGCCCTACTGGCTAAGCTATTCCTGAAACAAGCCAGGATGCCGTTGGCCTTCTTGGCCACCTGGGCACACTGCTGGCTCATGTTCAAGCGAGCATCAACCAGCACCCCCAGATTCTTTTCCTCTGCACAGCTTTCAAGCCACTCTGCCCCAAGCCTGTAGTGCTGCATGGGACTATTGCAGCCAAAGTGCAGGACCCAGCACTTGGCCATGTTGAACCTCATCCCATTGGACTCTGTCCATCGTTCCAACCAGTACAGGTCACTCTGCAGGGCCTTCCTACCCTCCGGCAGATCGACACTTCCCCCAACTTGGTGTTGTCTGCAAAGTTATTGAGGGTGCACTCAATTTCCTAATCCAAATCATCAATAAAGATATTAAAGAGGATGGGCCCCAACACCAATTCCTGGGAAAAACCACTCATCACTGGTCGTCAGCTGGATTTCACTCTATTCACCACTACTCTCTGGGCCCAGCCGTCCAGCCAGTTTTTAACCCAGCAAAAAGTGTACCTGTCCAAGCTATGGGATGCCAGCTTCTCCAGGAGAATACTGTGACAGAATGTGTCAAAGGCTTTGCTGAAGTCTAGATAGACTACGTCAACAGCCTTTCCCTCATCCACCAGGCGGGTCACCCGGTCATAAAAGGAGATGAGATTGGTCAGGCAGGACCTGCCTTTCATGAACCCATGCTGACTGGGCCTGATGCCCTGGTTTTCTTGCACATTCTGTGTGCTTGCACTCAAGATGACCTGTTCCATCACCTTTCCTGGCACCGAGGTCCGGCTGACAGGCCTGTAGTTCCCTGGGTCCTCCTTACGACCCTTCTTATAGATGGGCATCACGTTAGCAAGTCTCCAGTCATCTGAGACCTCTCTGGATGACCATGACCGCTGATAGATGATGGAAAGCGGCTCAGCAATCACATCTTCCAGCTCCCTCATCACCCTTGGGTGGATCCCATCTCTCCCAATGGACTTGTGACAGTCCAGGTGGAGTAGCAGGTCTCTAACAGTTTCTACCTGAACTGTGGCGGGGTTTCTTCTTTCCCTGAGGATAACCGGTCTGGCTAGTAAAGAGAGATGTGAAGAAGGCATTGAGAACCTCAGCCTTTTCCTTATCCTCAGTAGTCATGTTCCCCCCTGCATCCAGTAAAGGATGGAGATTCTCCTTGGCCCTCCTCTTGCTGTTAATATATGTGTAGGGTCCTTACATATGGGGTCCTCTGTTCCCCTCAGCAGGGAGTCACCTACGACCCTTACCCTTCTTTCCTTCTTGGCGGAAGCAGTCTTGAGGCGTGGAGTCGACTTCCTTGCCCTAGATATCCTCCTGGGTGGACTTTCCTCCACATCCTCACCACCCTGTCCCTCAAGCTTCAGGGACTCAAACTTATTATGTAAGGTTTGGGGGCGATACACCACTCTTTGGGGTGTATCGCTCCGGTGCCTTTCTCCCAGGCATGGCAGGGAGTTGCTCCACCAGTCTAACTCCTGCTTACGCTCCCTGATAGTCCTTAATCTCTCCATCTCCTCTTTGAGCTTTGCCACCAGGCTGATCATATCCTCCACCTGCTCGCAACTCATGTAGGCAGTATCCACCTTCCATTGGTAGCAACAGGCTCAGGCACTCCCTGCAGCTGGAAACCTGAACAGCTGCATCTTTGGGAAGCAGTCAGTCTGGGTTGCCACAGTCTTTTTGGCAAGCGCTTTCATCGAATCATAGAATCATAGAATCATAGAATATCCCGAGTTGGAAGGGACCCATAAGGATCGTCAAGTCCAACTACTGGCACAGCACAGGTCTGCCCAAAAGTTTAGACCATGTGACTAAGTGCACAGTCCAATCACTTCTTAAATTCAGACAGGCTTGGTGCAGTGACTACTTCCCTGGGGAGCCTGTTCCAGTGTGCAACCACCTTCTCAGTGAAGAACCTCTTCCTGATGTCCAGCCTAAAATTCCCCTGCCTCAGCTTAACACCGTTCCCGCGGGTCCTATCACTGGTGATTACGGAGAATAGGTCACCTGCCTCTCCACTCCCCCTCGCGAGGAAGTTGTAGACTGCGATGAGGTCCCCCCTCAGCCTCCTCTTCTCCAGGCTGAACAGGCCCAGTGACCTCAGCTGCTCCTCATATGTCTTCCCCTCTAGGCCCTTCACCATCTTCGTCGCCCTCCTCTGGACACTCTCCAACAGTTTAATGTCCTTTTTGTACTGTGGTGCCCAGAACTGCACACAGTACTCGAGGTGAGGCCACACCAGCGCAGAGCAGAGCGGGACAATCACTTCCCTTGACCGACTAGCAATGCCATGCTTGATGCATCCCAGGATACGGTTGGCCCTCCTGGCTGCCAGGGCACACTGCTGGCTCATATTCAACTTGCTGTCAACCACAATCCCCAGATCCCTCTCTGCCAGGCCGCTGTCCAGCGTCTAGTCGCCCAGTCTGTACGTATAGCCAGGGTTGCCCCTTCCCAGGTGCAGGACCCGGCACTTGCTGTTGTTAAACTTCATGTGGTTGGTGATCGCCCAGCTCTCCAATCTGTCCTGATCTCTCTGCAAGGCCTTTCCACCCTCATCCGAGTCCACAACTCCTCCAAGTTTGGTGTCATCAGCAAATTTGCTCAAAACACCTTCCAGTCCTACATCCAAATCATTTATAAAAACATTGAAGAGGACTGGCCCTAGAATGGAGCCTTGAGGGACCCCACTAGTGACCATCCGCCAGCCTGATGTGGCCCCATTTACCACAACCCTTTGAGCCCTGCCCGTCAGCCAATTGCTCACCCATCGTATGATGTTTTTGTTTAGCTGTATGCTGGACATTTTGTCCAGTAGGATCCTATGGGAAACCATGTCAAAAGCTTTGCTGAAATCCAAAAAGATCACATCAGCTGGTTTCCCTTGATCGACTAGATGGGTGATCTTATCATAAAAGGAAATCAAATTTGTTAGGCAGGACCTACTCCTCATGAACCGATGTTGGCTGGGACCAATGACTGCATTGTCCCCCAGCTGCGCTTCAATAACTTCAAGGATCATCTTCTCCATAATCGGCAGTTTTCCTTCTGTCACCAAAAATTCTAAACTCAACCACTTCATGGTCACTATGACCGAGACAGCCGCCAATTGCCACGTCTCCCACAAGACCCTCTCTGTTCTCCAGCAACAGATCTAGGAGGGCACCTTTCCTAGTGGGCTCCCTTAGCACCTGCACCAAGAAGTTATCATCTAGGTGCTTTATGAACCTCCTGGACCTGCTTGTGTCAGCCGTGTGGTAATCCCAGTTGACATCTGGCAAGCTGAAGTCCCCAGTAAGGACAAGGGGAGTTGATCTCGAGGCATCTCTTAGTTCTGCAAAGAATAATTCATCGGTGTTGTCATCCTGGCCAGGTGGTCTGTAATAGACTCCCACAACGACATCCCCTTTATTTGTTCGTCCTTTAATCCTTATCCAGAGGCTCTCAACTTTGCCATCGCCAACTTGAAGTTCCACACAGTCCAGCCTGTGCTTCACATACATCGCCACCCTCCCACCTCGCCTACCCTGCCTGTCCCTCCTGAAGAGCCTGTAACCATCTATTGCAACACACCAGCCACAGGACTCATCCCACCAGGTTTCGCTTATGCCGATGATGTCGTAGCTGTGGGACTGGGCCAAGACTTCCAGCTTACCCATTTTATTCCTCATACTGTGTGCATTTGTGTAGAAGCACTTCAAATGCGCCTCCCTACACGCAGCACCTTGTGGAGCTGACCGAAGGACCTCACTAGCACACAGTCCCTCTGATTCTAGCACACCATCCCTTAGCTCATCACCTTTTTTTATCCCTTTCCCCCTTCTACTCTAGTTTAAAGCCCTGTCTATCAGCCCTGCTAACTCCTGAGCAAAAATCCTTATCCCTCTCTGAGAGAGGCGCATCCCATCTGGTGCCAGCAGGCCCGGTGTCACGTAGACCTTCCCGTGATCAACAAACCCAAAGTTCTGCTGGCTGCACCAGTCCCGAAGCCACGTATTGATGTGATGAGTCTGCTTGTCAGCATCGATCCCCCCTATCAGAAGGACAGAGGGAAACACAACCTGTGCCCCTGATCCTTTAAGTAGTTGCCCCAAAGCCCTAAAGTCCCTTTTGATTGCTCTCGGACTTCTCATTGCTACCTCGTCATTACCAGCCTGAAAAACCAGTAACGGGTAGTAGTCAGAGGGCCATACCAGGCGAGTGAGTTTCCTGGCAATGTCTCTTACCCAAGCCTCAGGGAGGCATCAGACTTCCCTATGGGTTGGGTCCGGACAGCAAATCAGGCCCTCTGCCCCTTTTAGAAGGGAGTCCCCCATGACGATAACCCTTCTTTCTTTCTTGATAGAAGATGTAGTGATGCGGGGGGTAGGTTGCCTTGCCTTAGGCACCCCTTCCAACCGGGATGGGCTTTCGTCTACATCGTTGTTTTGGCTGTCATGTTCTAGAGCTTCATACCTGTTGTATAAGGACAGATGGGAAGGCGAGGTGGGCAGAGACAGGGCTCGCCTACCACCCCAAACAGGAACCTGCCTCCATTCCCCCCCTTGTCCTAGGTCCCTTCCTACTGCTTGGCGGGATGAGGGAACTTTTGTCTTCTGCGTAGCAGGAGACATTTGTGCTGTGGCAGGCTCGTGAGTCTGTCTCAGGGAGGGTAGAGTACACCTCCACCAGTCAATTTCCCTCTCTGACTCCCTGATGCTCCTGAGCCTGCTCACCTCCTCCCGAAGCTCCTCTACCTGGCTGAGCAATTCTTCAACCTGGGCACACCTCCCACAGGCATACCCCTCGCTGCTGCTGTCGGATACTGACAGAAGACTCGGGCACACCCTGCAGCCCAAGACCTGGACGGCTGCATGTTTCCCCGAGCCCTCTGTCTGAGTAGCCACATCAGTGACTGTGGCTGGAGAGGCCGCAAGAGATGCGGAGGCCATGGTTTTCTGCCTGGTTGATACGATGGCCAGGTTCCTCGCAAGCAGGTTACAAGTACTGAAGGGAAAGACCGCTGCAATAGAGCAGCGAGGGGCCCTCCCTGCTTGCCCTTCCTGCGCAAACTGCCACGCCCTTCTGACGCACCACGCCCTTCTGACACGCCACGCCCTGTTTGCCCGTCCTGGTCGCCACGCTCCTAGCCGCTTGCGCTCCCTAGGGGCTGCTTTTGAATGGCCGGGGAGGGGGCACTGCTGGCTCCAACTACGCCTCGTCAGACTCCCTCGCGAGGTCTGCCGGGTCCTGGCGGCTCCTTCGGCTGCTTCGAGTAGCCTCGATGCCAAAAAAAAGCCCTGCCCGCCTCGATCCCCCGCTCCGCTGCAGAACGCGTCTCCCCGGAGCCAATCGCCTCGGCAAGCTGCCTGGTGATGACCATGGCTAGGTTTGCCGTCCAGGAGTCACCCTGAGCGCACTGCCACACAAACTGCTGCACCTCACAAACTGCTGTGCCACACCCTGACTGCCACACCACACCGTTTGCCCACCCTGTTTGCTTGTGTTCCCTAGGGGCTGCCTTTGAAAGCAGTTTGAGGGGGGGGTGCTTCTGGCTCTGCCCAAGCCTCATCAGCCACCCTCGCAAGGGTTGCTGGGTCCTAGTGGCTCCCTCGGCTGCCTCGAGTGGCCTTGCTTGAAAACCGCCTGCCTGCTGTGATGCCCTAGGCCACTGCAGAACGCAACTGCCTTAGAGCCGATCACCTGGTGAGTAGTAGTAGTAATAGTAGTAATACTATTATCGTTATTGTTATTATTTTCCTTTCTTTTCTGTCCTAAGAAACTGGAGTTTCTTAGTTGGAGTTGGAGTTGGGAGTACTTTTCCTGTATCTTGGACAAATCCATGTGGAAATAAGGGATGGTGCATGTGGTAATTTGCTGGGTGCCACCCTGACCGTTATCAGCAGTTTCCGTTTTAATTAGGGGCCGCATTACAGCTCCTTCCGTATCTGAGGAGTCTATCTTTCCCATACAGTGTAAGTCATTGGAGGGATATAATACTTTGGGTACCTTCTCTTCCTCATCCATGAGGGAATAACCCCCCCCCCCCCCAGCCATTCCCTTAGTATTTTTTCTGATCAGATAGGCTCTGTGTCTCATTTTCCAGTTGCTTCTGCAAGGCTTTAACTAGGTCCTGCAGTGATTTAATCGTGTCACTTTCGGTCTGTTGTTTCATGTATTTATTCTGTTGGGCAGCGACTAAAGTAGCCCCCAATACTGCAGAGACTAATGTTTTTTCTTTACGTCATTTCAGCTTCCACTCTTTAGCTAAGATTGCAATTCTTTTGGCTACTGCCTGTGGATCATGCCAATTATTCTGGGCCCAAGCCATGCCAGGGTGAGAAGGTCAGGCATTATAGCCCTCTAACCTGTCCAGGAGAGGACTGCAATCTATGGTTGAATCTCCCAGGGAGACCATAGTAAAAATCTACATATACAGGGAACTGATCCCTGTGAAAACCTACAAATACAGGGAACAAATCCTTTGTTAGTCCTCAGACTATTATTCCTCACCAGGATATGGCACTTCTCAGAGAAGGGGTCACACTAAGGTCCCTGGTCCCATCCATTGCTTTAGCACCAACAAGGGCATCATGCCAGCTACACAAATTTAAAAATGTGGGGGCCCAGAGAGAGCTGTCCTGGATGACCTACTTGGAGGCCCCCGATTTTCGAAGTACTCTTGGGATAAATTAAAGTGACATAACACCAAATGATCAATTGAAAAGTTTTATTGACAGAAGAAGCTATTCTGGCAGAAACTGATTAAACCTTGTTGTTCATAATAGGAGCTATTAAATCTTGTTATTTTACAAAGTGCTGAACGGCCCGTAACATACAGTGAAGAAAGAGAGAGAGGGAGAGTAAGATAGAAATGTAGAAGTAGAGGAAACATCTGAATCACTACCCTGGGTTCCAGCAATGTCTCTGGTCCAGTTCCAGATGTCTCTGGTCCAGTGTCTGCAATGGTGGTGGTGGGTGCACACGTGGCCCCTCTGAGTTGTACTATTTATAAGTTAGCCTCTGCCTCCAGTTCATGCTACATATACTAATTGCAGCTAGTCCCCACCTCCAGCTCTCACTTCATATGCTAATTATTCCGAGCCTGTGCCCCAGGACCTTCTTGAGAGGGGGTTGGGGGGGGGTGTCAGAGTCAGGGGGATTTACTAATGCCTTTCCTCCCCCAACTGCTAGAACCACTGGCTCCAAGATGTCTCAGATGGTTATCCAAGATAAGGGAGTAGGCCCCAGAAAAATGCTACCTCGCCTCCACAGGATTTCCTTTTCTGACCTCATCTCTTCAGTGTGGTAACACCCTTTCTCTGCTGAGTGTTTGAGACATCATTATTTTTTAACTTTTCAGTCTCTTACACCTTAAAAGTAGCCTTGCCCGGTCCAACTCATTGGCATCAGCGTCGGAGAGGAGGACGCCAGAGACCAAGAACGCACTGATGATTTCATTGGAGGTCTGGCCTCGACCCTCCGAAAGTCTGGGGCCAGCGAGTGGCACAATGATGCAATGCTTTCAGGAAATCACCAAACTTCTGGGAATAAGGGGGAAGTCACTGGACTGGTAAATGCAGTTTACATCTTCCCTAGGGATATTTGGAGAGCAGATTGTCAGCCTCACACGTAGACACTGTTGGTTGGCAAGAAAGGGATACAGACCCGTGAGCCACCTTAGCTGACTGATTAGTTAAAGTCAAGGCCATGAAGCCAGGGATAGAAGAATGGGGGCTTGCTTAATCGTATTAATGATTTCTAAATAAAACAATCGTAATTATTAAAGCCAGGAGTGAAAGAATGGGGGCTTGCTTAATCGCTTTAAAATAGATATTGCTGAGTGTCTTTGCTTACTACTGTGCAAATTAACCGAAACAAGGAGTCTCGGGGCCCCTCATAGAGGATGTTTCCTGACAAAAATGGGGAACCTGTCTCAAAAACCAGCTGAGACCGACCTTGTGGTTTGGACAAGAGCCAAGGAGCAGCCGAGTCTGTACAAAGGCAGGGGGTCAACTAGTGGTGATGAAGAGGAGTTATCGGACTTCATCCCCACGACCCCCCGACGACCACCACCAGAAGGCACTGCGCAGGCACAGACGGGAGGAGTTTATGAAAATGACTTCTTGGAGCTAATTTTAATACAAAGCAGGGATAGGTTATGAATATGTATAGGCATATTGGGAAACTTCATGCATATGTAACTTTTTACTGCATATAACCAAAGCAAGTTGCCGCGTTAAGATGCGCATGCCTTTGGGAACTATCCGACTTGCGCCCAGTGCCGAAATAAACCACTTACCTACTTTATAACTTATTTGCTTTGAGTTATAGAGTTCTTCCACGAATTATTTTGGCGAGCCAGCCAGGAGGCGCTCTGCCTGCCCACAGGAGTTGTCGCGCCGCAGATGTCCTAGCGCGCACCGGGCACAATTCCCTGGAGGAACTCCGCTCCTCGGCCGCTCACTGTGGGGGCAGACAACGACCTGCTGGACCGTGGACAAACGGTATGTGTAACAGTGCAGGAAGGGCCTATAAGTCGTACGCGTGGCTGGGGCATCTGGTAAATCGCGCAGAGATGTCTGGTGTGCAGCATAGTCCCCGTAAGGGAGGAGGGTACCCTACAGGCTGACCGATAGAGTGGTCAGGGGGGATTTGCTGACCGATGGAACAGCCACTAGCAATCTTGGTAGCAGATCAAGCAAATCCGAGGTTACCGCTGCATCCCAGTTTTGGGAGCCAGGATGGACCTGCTAATGACTGTATAAGAAGCAGGAGAATGGTAAGCGGGCCTCTCACAATTATGACAAGGTTACCCGGGTAATATTTGCAGCTGCTGGAGGGATATTAATTGGAGTGTTAACAATTGTATGTCTTATTTGTGGATGTCTGGGTATCTCATGTTGAAAGCATTTGTGTAAGTGTATGTGTTTGAGACAAAGTATTGTTGTGAAGTGAATTACTCCACAAGGAACACGGCCGGAGACGATACAAACAAGTTTGCTTATTGTTTTAAGTGATATATTCTTGTGGTATGAATGAGAAGTGCAAGGGGCCTCTTTGTGTGATTGCATGAGTGTGCTGTGTGAGTGAGACGCAGCATCACTGCGAAGCGAGCGTGGAGTTCTGATCCGCGGTTCCATATTCTCCGCGAGGGGAGCAGCTGGAGACAAACGAAGCGCATGACAGACCTAAAAGAAGTGCTGTTTTATCCAAGTGTTGATTGGTGGTGCCCAATACACGGGCCCAGCAGTGCATCTTGTAATCCTATTTTGTTCTTAAATGTTTTGAGTGTGACAAGGAGGAAGGTGGGAGCATTATCTTAGTAACAGTTCAGAAGTTTTGGTATATTCGCGGTGGTGTTTGGTCAGTTTCCCAAGTATGGGGGGAGGGGGGCTGACTGAGGTAGAACGGAGAGTCACTTCTTTGGTGGTTCGGGCCTGAGCCCTGGGAATTTGGTAAGAAGGGGGAGAGCGAATTTATTTAGGCCTCAATACCTTTTAAACCCCCATCTTGACAGATACACAGGAGTGATTCCTTGTTTTGTGTGGGCTTACTAACAAAGTGCATGAGAAAAATTGGCATTTGGCTTGAAACTCGGTCCTGTTGAAATGTAAATTTTGTGAAAAAGGTGGTATTGTTTGTCTAGAAGACGGAAGGCTGAGTGCTTCAGGTGTTTTCCTGAAGCCCTGTGGATTTATGATTGGAACGAGGCTCATTAGGAATCTGAAATAGTAAAGTTTGTATGTGGAAGGAAGAGTTTAATCCCAGGGAATTGGGACGTTTGGGAAGAAGATTCGGAAAAGATAGTAAAAACCTGCAATAAAAAGGTTTGTGTGGAAATTGAAACAAGGGACAGTAGCTAATATAAATAAATAAAAGGGAATGGGAAATCAAGGAAATGGTTAATATCCAAAACAAAGACGTTTTAAAGAAAGCCTCCTTGGGTGCATATTGGCACATTGGAAGGATATTGTTAGAACTGGGGGCACAGAAAGCAAGAGGACTTTCATTAAGTATTGCAATCAATGGTGGCCACTATATAAACTAAATGGCCACTTTATGGATCAGTCGACTGTAACACCATCTTGCAATTAATGTTGTTTTTGAGGAGAGAAGTGTTATAAATGAAGATACAGCTCAATCTGAATTTAGTAATATTTATAAAAGGCAAGTAAACAGTGCTGGGTGCGCAGGGAGTCTACGCTCTACCAACATGCACACACAACCATCGAACTTTCTAAATATATAGAACATTGCTTTTACATATTCATAAGAAACCCAAGTACGCCTATACATATGTACAATCAGAAAAGGTATCAATTGAAACATAAACATGGCAAAGTTTTCCGAATTCTGGCAAGTGTTTAACAAACAATCCTTTAAGTCTATTACTATTAATGTCCATGACTGGAGGAGCATAGTTGGAGTTGGTAATCCTCGTTGAAGTGCTCCTATATCTTCCATGACTTCATTAATTTTTCTCAGATCATATAACAGTCTCCATTTTCCATTCCTTTTCTTGATTACAAACACCAGAGAACTCCAGGGCTAGTCGTGGGAACAATATGTCTCGCTTTAAGTTGTTAAGCAACTCGGCCTTCGGGCCTTATGTATCCTATTCCTCCCGGATCAAAGGGAAACAGATCCGGCTCCTCTTCAGGGCCTATAGGGCCTGGATCAAAAGGAACGTTCAGGTCACCAGGGGGCGTAACAGCAAAGGCCTGCGATGGCAGTCGCGGCAGGGGGGCCGATGGTGTAGCAGAAGGATCGGTGGACGAGCCCGCAGCTCCCTCACTCTCTGGCAAACCACACGTTTCTGATTGTGGTCCCACATGGCTCTTTAAGGCCTCAGAGATTGCTCGCCAGGTGCCGAGCAATCCCACCGCAACCTTGTCGTTTTTAGTAGCAGAGTCCCACACCTTGACCTCAATTTGGTCCCATGTTTCAGGATCATAAACTGTCTCATTGTTAATAAAGGGAATAAGCTATAAGGTTACCAGGACAGTCTTTTTTTCTAAGGACGTATGATCCCCATAATGCGCAACTGCTTACCTTCGGCCAGCGAGGGGCAGTTGTGTGCGCGGGTCCGCTTCTCTCAGCTTGAGCTTCCTTCCAGCTCCGGTGCGCCTATTTACAGCGACTTTCTATACGAGCTTCTTTGAGCTGTTTGCTGAGTTTGGCCGAACCTATCTTCATTAGGCGATCAATGTCCCTGTTCCTGTCCTGGTCCCTGTTCTGTTAGCCTGTCCCTGTTCCTGTTGTTCATGCCCCTGTTTGTTTTCTTCAGATCCCTGTTCGTTTTCTTCAGGTCCCTGTTCGGGTGCCATTTGTGGCGTAAGGACCACACGGACACCAGGGTTCTTTTAGGATCAGTAACTGCTACTACTTTATTGATAACAGAACTTCATCATATCGTGTTGCATCCCATATTGAGGACAGGCTCTCTTCTTATACTATTCGCCCCACAGCAGTCCTTTTCCACTAACTCTTCATTGGTCAAACAACTTTGCCCAGGAACCAGCAAACCCCCAGCAACTTCCATGCCTTAACGGCGGGAGAACAAGCAACCCGAGACGGCCAGGCGTCTCCTGAATCACCCTTCTTTGTTCCCTCTAAACTCTTTACATTCCCGATGGCCTCATCGTTAAGAGTCCGATGTTATCACCAACCATGGGGCTTGTCGACCCCCATGGCCACACTCCCACATCTCCCCCTTCTTTATTAACATCAACCATCTTCTTGACACGAATTATTACTCCGTATATCACAGAAGGGAAACAGGATGAAATGTTGTATACTGATATGTTGTTTCAGCATCTTAGAGGGAAAAGGTATGGAATTAAGTTGCCCCCTGACTGAGCCTTCGGTGCTGGCATTAGAAAAGTACAGTCTGGAGAAAGACAAAGGAAGTGTTAAAAGGGTTGTTGAAGGTGTTAAAGGTGTGGCATGTATTTGACAGAGCTGTTTGAAGTTGAATGAGCAGGGAAAGAGGATGTAGGAATGTTATTAGTTCTGCCTTAACCCGAGGCTGAGATCTCAAAATCAGGGGTGTGACCCATCTGGGGCAGAGGGATCATGATGGGTCCGAGAGAGTTGTCATGGAAACAGGAAAAGGCGTTTTTATTTGCAATGCTTGAAATGTAAATTGGGAAAAATGATTGGAATTCATCAGTTTTTATACTTACCCAGTTTGTCAAGGTCCTTCTTAGGAAGGGACTTGCTGGAAAAATTGGATGCAAAAATTTCTTTTGAACAAGGACAGTCAAGTTTGGTTCATGGTACTAGATTGAAAAGATGCCTTTTTCTGCCTGCCCGTGGCAATCGAAAGCCAGAAACTCTTTGCCTTTGAATGGGAAAATCCTAATAGAGGACGAAAAACTCAGCTTACTTGGACTGTATTACCACAGGGGTTCAAGAATAGCCCCACCATATTCGGGAAACAACTAGCCTATGATCTTGAAGCTGGAAAGACCCCTTCGGGAAAAGGGGACACTGTTGCAATATGCAAATGATAGCTACTGAAGAAGAAAAGGAGTGGGTATAATGGACTTACTAAAGTTTTTCAGCACTAATTCTGTGAACCCAGCCTCTTTCCTTAGTCATGTTTGCATCAAGACCATGGACACGGTATACTCCAGCTGACCATGTTAGTGGTGGGGAAAACCAAATGGATGTTTTAATGTTTCTTAGGTGACGGGTCATAAAATATAGATAAGCATTATCAAATGTATTTACATTATCAAATTTATCTATGTATACTGAGATATTTAGGGAGTATACCGAACAGTCAAATGAATCCTTGGTACAACCTGACCTTTGATAAGAACTTGAAAATGCTGAAATGAGTTGAACCAGAACCAAGGAGCGGAGAGAGCATGCGTCGAGTGAGAAAGGTGAAAAGTTTAACAGAGAGGAAGACTCCTTACTTCATCTGGACGACCACCTGGACGACCACCAGAGAGCACCACGCATGTGCAAATGGGAGGAGAGCTAATTGGAATGGAATGCGAGGCTGATGTTGCAACCTGTAATGAATATGTATACCTTACGTAATACTGAATGTATAAATAACGATCGGGATGTAACGGGACTGGAAGCCAGATTTGGGCACCTGCCCCAGCTTCCAGCGCTGAATAAAGCACCTTCATATAATCACTTGGTGGTTATGTGGTTGCTACGCTAACAACCAGACTTAAAGGATACATCCCTAGAAGATGCGGAGGATTGGTATATAGATGGCAGCAGCTTTGTCCACCAGGGACTTCGCCTCACAGGATATGCGGTAACAAACATCAGCCCCAAAGGTGGAAATCATCGCCTTGATAAGAGCTTTTGAGCTGGCAAACTTTTGGACAGATTTGAAATATGCCTTTGGTGTGGTGTGTGCACATGGGGCAATTTGGAAGGAGACAGGACTTTTATCTTCCTCAATTAAATGTGCAGAAGAGGCTGATAGCAGTTATTAGGGAAGAAGGAAAAAGGAGGCCTAGACAGGAACAGCCCCGGCTAGGCAAGGATCAATGTGCCCTATGTAAGAAATTTGGGCGTTGGAAAAACAAATGCCCGGAATAGAAAAGAAATGGAAAAGGGAACTAGGGAAGGGAGGTGGTGTTTGCGCGTGCAAAAGACGACTGGGGAAGACCGGGGAAATCTACCCCAGCAGGTCCACTGGTTATAAAAATGAAGGAGGGAAAGGAGGTGGAACTCATGGTAGATACAGGGGCAACTTATTCGGTTTTAAATAAAGCACTAGTACCTGTAGGAAATGATTATGTCATAGTAAAAGGAGCAACTGGCCAATCAGAAATGGCATACTTTTGTAAACCTTTAAAGTACAAACTTGGGAAACAGTGGGGCATTCATAAATTTTTATATATGTCCAATTCTCCGGAATCACTCCTGGGAAGGGACCTATTGGAAAAATTACAAATGACCATATCATTTTAAAACGAGGAGATTGTTCTGGAGGTAGATGACCAGAGGTATGTGGAGGTACTAAGCCTAATGATATCAACAAACCCCAAAACAAAGGAAGAGGTTAATGAAGATATCTTGAGTCAGGTATTCCTGGGTATGTGGGCCACTGAAGTACCAGGGAAGGCAAAAATGCTCCTCCAATACAAAACAAACTTAAGGAGGGGAGACACCCACTCAGAATCAAACAATACCCCCTGAGATGAGAGGATAGGAAGGGAATTAGCTCTATAACTGAAAATTTTCTGCAATTAGGATTATTAAAAGAGTGTCAGTCTGACTTCAACACTCCTATTTTGCCCATTCAAAAACCTGATGGATCATACCGGGTCGTACAGGATGTACCAGCTGTTAACAAGATAACTGAGGACCTTTACCCTGTGGTGGCGAACCCATATACTTTACTAACATGCTTAACACCACAGCTAACCTGGTTTATCGTTTTAGATCTGAAGGATGCCTTCTTTTGCCTCCCTCTCCATGAAGCCAGCCAGAAAATCTTTGCATTTGAGTGGGAAAGCCCTAAGAGTGGGCGCAAAACACAGCTCACATGGACAAAGTTGTCTCAGGGCTTTAAGAACTCACCCACCTTGTTCGGAGAACAACTTGCAAAGGACTTGGAGATCTGAGAAGCCCCACTAGGAGAAGGAAGGCTGTTGCAGTACGTAGATGACCTCCTAATAGCCACCCAGACAAAAGAAGCATGTGTGGCCTGGATGGTGAGCCTCCTAAACTTTCTGGGACTCCAGGGATACAGGGTATTGAAGAAGGTGGCTCAGGTGGTAAAGCAGAAGGTGATCTACCTGGGTTATGAGGTTAGTGCCGGACAACGGACCTTGGGGCAAGATCGTAAAGAAGCAATATGTCAAACCCCGAAACCTGAGACAATAAAAGAACTGTGAACCTTTTTGGGAATGATGAGGTGGTGCAGATTGTGGATCTATAATTACAGATTGCTTGTAAAACCGCTGTATGCGCTCATTGCAAATGGGAACAGGAACCTCCAATGGACAAAGGAGGCCATGTGAGCCTTTGACCAACTAAAGAAGGCTCTCATGTCAGCTCCAGCTCTGGGACTTCCAGATGTGAATAAACCATTCTTCCTCTTCTCCCATGAGAAACAGGGGATTGCCCTGAGAATACTAGCACAGGACCTGGGCCCATATCGAAGGGCAGTTGCTTATTTTTCTAAGCAGCTGGATGCCGCCACCAAGGGATGGCCGGGATGCCTCAGAGCCATTGCAGCAGTGGTGCTAAATATCCAGGAAGCATGCAAGTTCACCTTGGGCCAGAAAATAACTGTGCTAGTGTCTCACACAGTGTCTGCAGTGCTGGAAGTGAAAGGTGGTCACTGGCTTTCCCCACAAAGGTTCCTGAAATACCAAGCTATCACAGTAGATGATGTAGAAATAGTGGTAACTAACATTGTCAACCCAGCTTCTTTCCTCAGCGGAAACCAAAGGGGAGCCAATACACCACGACTGCATGGAGACCATCGACCTACTCCAGCCATATGTGGAAATCTGGTTCACTGATGGGAGCAGCTACGTCATCAGCGGAAAACGACATGGTGGGTATGCAGTTACCACTTGCAAAGAGGTAACAGAATCTGGACCTTTGCCAACAGATACCTCTGCACAAAAGGCCGAGATAATTGCTCTGACCCGTGCCTTAGAAATAGCAAAAGGAAAGAAAATAAACATCTATACGGACTCAAGATATGCATTTGGGGTTGTACATGCAAATGGAGCCATCTGGAAAGAAAGAGGACTGTTGAACTCGCAAGGGAAAAACATCAAACATGAAATAATGCGATTATTGGAAGCAGTTCAGCTGCCTGAAAAGGTAGCAATCATGCACATTAAGGCACACCAGAAGGTGAGCTTAGAATTGGAGGAAGGAAATGGTCTGGTGGACAGAGAGGCAAAAGAAGCAGCAAAAGGTGAGGTAGCAACTGAGGGAGCCCTGATTCCAGACGGGCAGATTCCCCTTGAAGGTAAGCCAGTATATAACAAAAGGGACAGAAAATTAATCGAAAGTCAAAAGGGAGAGTATAACCAAGAGGGATGGGCTATTACCGAAGAAAGGAAAGGGAAATTAGTCATCCCCTCTAATTTGCTATGGTCACTAGTAAGGGAAGAACACCGGAAAACTCATTGGGGAATAAATCCCCTATATAACTATCTGATTGGGAAAATTACGGCTAGGAATTTGTATGCTACTGTCACACAAGTAACCCGACAATGTGACCTCTGCCTCCAGACCAACTCCAAAAATACCCCCAAACTGAAATTGGGCCAAATTGGGAAAGGCCATGGGCCTGGACAACAATGGCAGATTGACTTTTCTGAACTTCCAAGAAAAGGGGGGTATCGATATTTGTTGGTATTAACGAATACCTTTTCAGGCTGGCCAGAGGCGGTACCCACTAGAACTGCCAAAGCCCGAGAAGTAACCAAGGTATTGCTACAAGAAATAATACCACACCTCGGAGTTCCAGCCACCATGTCCTCAGACCGGGGACCACACTTTATTTCAAAAATAGTGCAGCAAATTAGTCGGCATTTGGGCATAGATTGGGAACTCCACACTTCATACCACCCTCAGTCGAGTGGCCAAGTGGAGAAAATGAACCATTTGACCAAACAACAAATTGTAAGGTTAGGGCAAGAAGCTAACTTGCCCTGGCCCCAAGCTCTCCTGCTAGCATTGCTGTGGATTCGGACTAAGCCCCGAACTAAAGAAAAATTAAGTCCTTTTGAAACGTTTTAAGGGAAAGCATGCGAAAGAACTTCATGGTGAGGGTGACAGAGCACTGGAACAGGCTGTGGAGTCTCCCTCTCTGGAGATATTCAAGGCATGTCTGGATGCCTACGTGGGCAGCCTGCTCTAAGGAGCCGCTTTGGCAGGGAGGTTGGACCCGATGATCTTTCGAGGTCCCTTCCAACCTCTTCAATTCTGTGATTCTGTGATTCTGTGAAACCATACGGGGTCCAGAAGGGAATGTCTACCCAGGCTGGGGAAGAGACGCTGACTACCGGTATGGTGGCTTTGAGTAAGCAACTTAGAGAAATAGAAAAACATGTGGCTGGAACTCAGAGTAGAGAGCTGGATGGACCGGTGCATGACATACAGCCTGGAGATCATGTATATGTCAAGTCTCTTGCAGAGACAACTTTGAAACCACAGTGGGAAGGACCATACCAGGTGCTCCTTACTACCTTCACCGCAATTAAGATCATTAGGGAAGGAAGTGAAGGCGTTTTCCTGGTTGAAGTCCGAAAGGCTGTTTGGGACAATGCCAATGATTTTGAGAGGAAGTTCCAGTCTTGGTGGACTCTGGTAAATTTTACCTATGATCCCACTGTTAACATGGCTACTGTCTTTGTGCTTACCATACGTAATGCCACAGTTTGTTATCCACCCCATCACTGCACTAGGATTAAACCATGAGGAGACAGTGCTCTATCCTTCGGAGCATAGAACATGGGCACGGATGGGGAGTGGGAAATGACAGACTAAATCTGGAATAGTGTTACCCGGGAACAACAAGGATTTATCTGTGAAAGCAACACAATTGACGCTCAGGACGTATGTCTTGACACTGAGCAAGGTGTTTGCCACTTTGAAATTCATCCAAATACTAGTCAAAAGACTGTGCTTATATATTGGTCAAGGCTGTGTGTGTTTAAGAACTGCTTGTGATTTTGTAGAATTAGATAAGGAGAATATAACTCTCCCTAGCAAAAATCATTCTAACTTTTGTATTTGTAACTTTGTTAGAACTGTCGGGTGTGATTTTTATATTTGGCACCAGTGGTATCCCACCAGTTGATCGAGTATAACAATACAATGTAAACAAGATGCTAGTCATCACTGGTGGTTCGGGTGGTCACCAACGGCAAATGGCATTCTCAATACATTGTGTCTCCCGATCAGAGTCATATTGATCTTAGCTGGTATAAGTCTTGGATTGTCTGTAATTACACTAATCTGGAACTGGAGAATGTTATACCGGATAGCCACACTGACTTCTTTGTCGCACGTCCATGGTTTGGCATTAAGTGATCAGTACCAAGTTGGGAATCTTTGGTGCGAGTAAAAGAATTTACTAGTCTTCTAGAAAAGGGGGGACTGAAGCCAGGGATAGAAGAATGGGGGCTTGCTTAATCGTATTAATGATTTCTAAATAAAACAATTGTAATTATTAAAGCCAGGAATGAAAGAATGGGGGCTTGCTTAATCACTTTAAAATAGATATTGCTGAGTGTCTTTGCTTACTGCTGTGCAAATTAATCGAAACAAGGAGTCTTGAGGCCCCTCACAGAAGATGTTTCCTGACAAAAATGGGGAACCTGTCTCAAAAACCAGCTGAGACCGACCTTGTGGTTTGGACAAGAGCCAAGGAGCAGCTGAGTCTGTACAAAGGCACGGGGTCAACTAGTGGTGATGAAGAGGAGTTATCGGACTTCATCCCCACGACCCCTCGACGACCACCACCAGAAGGCACTGCGCAGGCGCAGATGGGAGGAGTTTATGGAAATGACTTCTTGGAGCTAATTTTAATACAAAGCGGGGATAGGTTATGCATACGTATAAGCGTATTGGGAAGCTTCATGCATATGTAACTTTTTACTGCATATAACCAAAGCAAGTTGCCGCGTTAAGGTGCGCATGCCTTTGGGAGCTATCCGACTTGCGCCCAGTGCCGAAATAAACCACATACCTACTTCACAACTTATTTGCTTTGAGTTATAGAGTTCTTCCACGAATCAGCCAAGTGTGAGCAACTGTCAAAGGGAAAAAGTCCAAAATTACCCCTTGTTTCTCCTTGGGATGCATCCTTAAAAATTGGTCTAAATTTGGTAGTGATCCCATGATGAAGGGTAAAATGAGTCAATATTGTAATCAGTGGTAGTCTTAGTATAAACTGGATGATGGGGAACAATGGCCAGAGAATGTATCCTTGAATTAGAATACCAAATTGCAGTTGATGTTATTTTGCTGGCAGGAAGGATAATGCAAAGAGTTGATGTATGTTAGTGCTTTTATGTTATTGTATTGGGACCCAAAAAGTCAGACTGAGTGTGGATTTGTGGCAGGACTGTAATATGCCATGTGCCAAACCAAAAGGGGGGAAAAGGGAACAATAAATCCCCAACAATTTATCCAGGTTTAGAACAGGAAGAGGCTCAGTTAGTGGTACCCTCGGCACCACTGCCGTATAGTTCTTCGATGGGAAGGGGCTCAGATGTTTCTCTTACATCCAGAACTTAAGCAGGGACATCAGAAGCCCCATCTAGGCTCCAAGATAATTCCAACTTTAGCCCAGTAGTGCATCATACCCGATGTCAGCAATCCAGGCTCCACTAAGACAGGCGGTGGGACCAGATGGAGACCTCTTTTTGTTCACATTCCATTTACCACATCAGTTTTGTTAAAATGGAAACAGTCTGTTGGGCCCTAAAGGGATAATCTAGCAGCAATATATCAGCTGTTAGAAAAGATTAAGATTAACCATAACCCCAATTGGGGAGATATGTGAGATTTATTAAACACCTTTCTGACTGCAGAGGAAAGGAGAATGGTTCTGTGTTGTGGTTTAACGTGTCAGGCAGCTAAGCAACACACAGCCATTCACTTCCCCCCACCTCCCCAGTGGGACTGGGGAAACAATTGATAAAAAAAAGGGTAAAACTTGTGGACTGAGATAAAGACAATGTAATAGGACAGAAAAGGGAAAATAATAGCAATGATAATAATTATATTTGTGTATATATATATATATATATATATGAAAAACAAGCGATGCACAATGCAATTGCTCACCACCTGCTAACAGATGCCCAGCTAGTCCCAGAGCAATGGTCCCCTCCCCTCAGCCAATCTTCCCAGTTTTTATTGTTCTGCATGTGTTATGGTGTATCCATTTGGTCAGTTTGGGTCAGCTGTCCTGGTTCTGTCCCCTCTCAGATTCTTGTGCACCCACAGCCTTCTTGCTAGCAGGGCAGTATGAGAAGCAGAAAAGTCCTTGACTCAGTGTAAGCACAGCTCTGCATCAACTAAAGCATCAGTGTTTTATCTGCACTCTTCTCATCCTAAATCCAAAACACAGCACCATACCAGACACTATGAAGAAAATTAACTCTATCCCATCTGAAACCAGGAAAATATCTGGTTCTGTCAAAAATAATTTTACACTAATATGGTTGACTCTTACCGTAATACTGTTGATATGGCATATAGCAAGCATAGTAATGAAGACATACAGTATTATATAGCAATTAACATCATACAATTCAAATCATGGGCTATTCTCACCCAACATCAAATCCCCTTGAGGTACACACTGGACTTACCCATCCTTCCACATTACCCACCAAGTACACCCAGGTCCTTGAACAAAAGCAATCCCACAGACAGGGTTCCCTTTTTTGGTGGTTTTACCTTGCTGGGCAGCTAAACTCCACCACAACATCTCTCTCACTCCACTCCTCGGAAGAAGAGGGGGAGAAGAAAGTATGCTGGAAGGAAAAAAAGGCTCAAAGGTTGAGATAAAAATAATTTAATTACAGGGAAAAGGAAGAGGGGAAAAAAAAGTAAAGGCTGCCCAGAAGCACAGAGGGAAAAACAAATTATTATGGCAATATCTAATGCCATCTGGATAGCCTTCACTTCTGCTAATTGGCTCAATTCACCTTCTCCTTCAGCAGCTTCTGCAACTCGTCGTGTAGTACTCCATACAGCAGCCTTCTACCTCTGATGCTTTCCCACAATATGACAGGACCCATCAGTGAACAGGGCATATTGCTTCTCATTTTCTGGTAGTTTATATTCTGGTATCCTCTTCCACATTTGTCACCTCCTCCTCCTCCAGTGATATTCCAAAATCTCTGCCTTCTGACAGAGAGTCCGTGATCACTTTGTGAGTCAGGGTTCCAGGAGGAGCTATGCTTCAGTACCAACCACTTCCGAAGCAACTTGAACCACTTAATACTCTGCCAATATCTCTTTTTCAGTTGAAGTATAGTGAGCCTTGGATCCTCTGCATCCCCAGCTCCAAATCCCTAGGGATGACCTTGAGTCTCCCCTGGAACTTTCTGCCAGAGGCTCCAGGTGGGGCCATTCTCTCCAGCTGTGTTGTAGAGCACATTCTTTACATCTTGTCCTGCTCAGACTGGCCCAAGGGCTACTGAATGAACTATCTCCCATTTAATTTGTTCAAAGGCTTGTCATTGCTCGGAGCCCCATTTGAAATTGTTCTTCTTCTAGGTCACTTGATAAAGCAGGCTTACAATCAGTCTGTAATTTGAAAAGTGCATTCTCCAAAAACTCACAACACCTAAGGAAGGTTGGATAATTAAATTAAAGGGAAAAGGAAGAGGGAAAAACAAAACAAAACAAAACCACAAGCAAAGGCTGCGCGGAAGCATAGAGGGAAGAAAAAAAATTATTCTCTGCTTTCCATCAGTGAGCTATGTTTGACCACATCCTGGGAAACAGAGCCTAAATATGCGTAGTGGTTGTTCAGGAGGACAGACTTGTTCATAACAAGAGCCCCACCTTCTCTTTCCCCTTTCCCACCTTTTATTGCTGAGTGTGACACCATATGGTATGGAATATGCCTTTGGCTGCCCTGGTGATATCCCCTCCCCACTTCTGGCTTGGGGGCAGGGGGGTTGGAGAGAGTCTCGATGCTGTACCAGCACTGCTCAGCAATTTACAAAACATTGGTGAGATATCAATGCTGTTCCTAGCTACAGGTGCAGAGCACAACACTATATGAGCCACTGCAGGGGAAGTTAACTCCGTCCCAGCCAGACCCAGTACAACCTCCACCCCTTCTTCCATAATGTTTGTGTCACGCTCAGGTTCCACATACTTGAGTATATTGGTATTCTCATCACCACTGTTCCCTGTCCTTTAACAGATATATAGGTACTTCTTTCCATTCTATGAGACTCTCACAAAATGTCCATAAGAACTGTCTTTGATTTAGGCTTGATCTGCCAAAATGCTCACTTAAGACAGGAGGAACAGGATTTCTGGATGCCAGCACCATCTTAGCTCGAGTCGTTGCTGTGCTTGCCTGGTTCCTTGCAAAGTTGACCTGTCATTGATCCTGCAGTGTCTTCCTACAACATATAACTTAGATTACAAATTAGTTTTCTCTCAAGGTTAAATCTCCTTGAGGCACACACCTGATATCCCCATCCCTTTGCATCAACCACCAGGTGTATCCCAGTCTTGGGCAAAGACAATCCCACAAGCGAGTTTGCCTTTTCCCAAGGGAGTAGCAACCCACACTGCCTTCCCCAGCCACATCCCTACATGCATTATGGGGACTTTAGCTCCTCCCACAGTGTGTAGGGGTTTTGTTTCAGCAGGACCAGGATGGATGTCAGATCCTCTGGTGTTAACTAGCCAAGTGGCTTCTGGCAAATTCCTGTCCCAGTGTTTCCATGTCCTAGCACCAATGCTCTTAACATGGTCTTTAACAGTCAATTGTATCTCTCAAACTTTCAAGACGATTGTGGGTGATAAGGGATGTGATACACCCACTCAATACCATGCCTCTTGGCCCAGGAGGTGACAAGATTGTTTCAGAAGTGACTCCCGCTGTTGGACACAATTCTTTCTGGTGTACCATGATGCCACAGCACTCGCCTTTCCAGGCTCAAGATGGTGTTTTTGGTGGTGACATGGTTTACGGGGTATGGTTCCAGCCACCCAGTAGTTGCTTCTACCATGGTGTGTATGTACCATTTACCTTGGCGGGTTTGTGGGAGTGGTCCGATATAGTCAATTTGCCAGGACTGACCATTTCGAAATACAAGCCACCGCCCCCTGTTCCAAGGAGACTTTACCGTCATGGCTCCTTTGATTGCAACACAGGTTCACAGTCATGGGTGACCTGTGTGATGGCCTCAGTGGTCAGGTCCACCCCTCGATCACGAGCCCATCTGTATGTGGAATTTCTTCCCAGATGTCCTGAAGTTTCATGAGCTACAAGCAGCTCACCCTTACGTCCCTAGTCCAGGTCCACCTGAGCCACTTCAGTTTTCGAAGCTTGGTCCACCTCTTTGTTATTCTGATATTCTTTGGTGGCCTGACTCTTGGGAATGTGAACATCTACATGACATACTTTTACAGACAGGTTCTTTACCCAGGCAGCAATATCTTGCTACAGTGTAGCAGCCCAGAAAGGTTCACCTCTGCGCTGCCAGTTGCTCTGTTTCCATTGCTGCAGCCACCCCCACAGAGCGTTTGCCACAATCCATGAATCAGTGTAGAGATACAGTACTGGCCACTTTTCTATTTCATAATTTTTAAGGCCAGTTGGATGACTTTCACCTGCAAATTGACTTCCCTTTCATGACTTCCACAACTCGTCGTGTAGGACTGCACACAGCAGCTTTCCATTTCCGATGGCTCCCTACTACACAACAGGATCCATCAGTGAACAAAATGTAATACTTTCTGACATAGAATAATAGAATCATAGAATCATTAATGTTGGAAAAGACCTCCGAGATCATCTGGTCCAACCATCCCCCTACCACCAATATTACCCACTAAACCATGTCCCTAAGTACCACATACAAAGTTTCCTTAAACATCCTCACTAACGGTGATGCCACCATGTCCTTGGACAATCCCTTTCCAATGCTTAACCCCTCTTTCCGAGATGAAATTGCTACTAACTTCCAACCTGAAACTCCCCTGGCGCAAATTGAGGCCATTCCCTCTAGTCCTGTCACTAGTTATCTGCAAGAAGAGGCCGACCCCCAGCTCCCCACAACTTCCTTTCAGGTAGTTGTAGAGAGCAATAAGGTCTCCCCTGATCTTCCTCTTCTCCAGACTGAAAAACCCCAGTTTCTTCAGCTGCTCCTCGTAAGACTTGTGTTCCAGGCCCTTCACCAGCTTCGTAGCCCTTGTCTGGACATGATCCAGGGCCTCAATGTCCTTCTAGAAGTGAGGGGCCCAAACCTGAACACAGGGAGGGACCCAGTGAGGGACGTAAAATGAACACAGTACTCGAGGTGTGGCCTCACCAGAGCAGAATATAAGGTGACGTTCACCTCCCTGGTCCTGCTGGCTAAGCTATTTCTGATACAAGCCAGGATGCCGTTAGCCTTCTTGGGCACCTGGGCACACTGCTGTCTCACTTTCAGTCGCGCGTCAACCAACACCCCCAGATCCTTTTCCTCTGCACAGCATTCAAGCCACTCTGCCCCAAGCCTGTAGTGCTGCATGTGGCTGTTGTGGCCGAAGTGCAGGACCCGGCACTTGGCCATGTTGAACCTCATCCCATTGGACTCAGCCCATCATTCCAGCCTGTCCAGGTTCCTCTGCAGGGCCTTCCTACCCTCCGGCAGATCGACATTTCCCCCCAGCTTGATGTCATCTGCAAACTTGCTGAGGGTGCACTCAATTTCCTCATCCAAATCATCAATAAAGATATTAAAGAGGATGGGCCCCAACACCAATTCCTGGGGAATACTACTTGTGACTGGTCGCCAGCTGGATTTCACTCTATTCACCACTACTCTCTGGGCCCAGCCGTCCAGCCAGTTTTTAACCCAGCAAAAAGTGTACCTGTCCAAGCTATGGGCCTCCAGCTTCTCCAGGAGAATACTGTGACAGAATGTGTCAAAGGCTTTGCTGAAGTCTAGATAGACTACGTCAACAGCCTTTCCCTCATCCACCAGGCGGGTCACCCGGTCATAAAAGGAGATGAGATTGGTCAGGCAGGACCTGCCTTTCATGAACCCATGCTGACTGGGCCTGATGCCCTGGTTTTCTTGCACATTCTGTGTGCTTGCACTCAAGATGACCTGTTCCATCACCTTTCCTGGCACCGAGGTCCGGCTGACAGGCCTGTAGTTCCCTGGGTCCTCCTTACGACCCTTCTTATAGATGGGCATCACGTTAGCAAGTCTCCAGTCATCTGAGACCTCTCTGGATGACCATGACCGCTGATAGATGATGGAAAGCGGCTCAGCAATCACATCTTCCAGCTCCCTCATCACCCTTGGGTGGATCGCATCTGGCCCCATGGACTTGTGACAGTCCAGGTGGAGTAGCAGGTTTCTAACTTTCCAACTGAATCGTGGGGTTTCTTCTGCTCCCCGTCCCAGACTTCCAGGTCAGGAGGCTGAGTACTCTGAGGATAACCGGTCTGGCTAGTAAAGAGAGATGTGAAGAAGGCATTGAAAACCTCAGCCTTTTCCTTATCCTCAGTAGTCACGTTCCCCACCACATCCAGTAAAGGATGGAGATTCTCCTTGGCCCTCTTCTTACTGTTAATATACATGTAAAAAACATTTTGTGTTACCTTTTACCACAGTGAACAGGTTGAGCTCATGCTGGGCTTTAGCCTTTCGGATTTGCTTTCTGCATATACTAGCAACTTCCTTGTACTCTCCTTGAGTCCTGTACCTTCTTCCACAGGAGTGTCCTGGTGTTGGCTAGGATAGAGATAATTTTCCTCCTAGTAGCTGGTATGGTGCTTTGTTTGGGATTTCGGATGAGAATAATGTTGATGAGAAAATAGTGCAAATTCTTCTGAAGGCCGGTTTTGCCATAAAACAAAATAAAGTCAAAGGACCTGCACAAGAGATCCAGTTTTTAGGAATAAAATGGCAAGATGGATGTCATCAAATCCCAATGGATGTGATCAACAAAATAACAGCTGTGTCTCCACCTACTAGGTCTCCACCTCCTGGATTGGCCAGAAGGCAAATATTTTGGGATATCACCAGAGGAGGAGGCGGCCTGTGCTGAAGAAGCCCCACTGTATAACAAACTACCGGAAAAATAGAAGCAATATGCCCTGTTCACTGATGGGTCCTGTCGTATTGTGGGAAAGCATCAGAGGTAGAAGGCTGCTATATGGATTACTACACGACGAGTTGCAGAAGCTGCTGAAGGAGAAGGTGAATCGAGTCAGTTTGCAGAAGTGAAAGCCATTCAGCTGGCCTTAGACATTGCTGAACGAGAAAAGTGGCCAGTTCTCTATCTCTATACTGATTCATGGATGGTAGCAAATGCCCTGTGGGGATGGTTACAGCAATGGAAGCAGAACAACTGGCAGGGCAGAGGCAAACCCATCTGGGCTGCTGCATTGTGGCAAGATATTGTTGCCCGGGTAGAGAACCTGGTTGTAAAGGTACGCCATGTAGATGCTCATGTGCCCAAGAATCGGGCTACTGAAGAACATCAAAACAACCAGCAGGTGGATCAGGCTGCTAAGATTGAAGTGGCTCAGGTGGACCTGGACTGGCAACATAAAGGTGAATTATTTATAGCCCGATGGGCCCATGACACCTCAGGCCATCAAGGTAGAGATGCAACATACAGATGGGCTCGTGACCGAGGGGTGGACCTGACCATGGACACTATAGCACAGGTTATTCATGATTGTGAAACATGTGCTGCAATTAAACAAGCCAAACGGTCAAAGCCTCTCTGGTATGGAGGACGATGGCTGAAATACAAATATGGAGAGGCCTGGCAGATTGATTACATCACACTCCCCCAAACCCGCAACGGCAAGCGCCACGTACTTACAATGGTGGAAGCAACCACCGGATGGCTGGAAACATATCCTGTGCCCCATGCCACCGCCCGGAACACTATCCTGGGCCTTGAAAAGCAAGTCCTATGGCGACATGGCACCCCAGAAAGAATTGAGTCAGACAATGGGACTCATTTCCGAAACAACCTTATAGACACTTGGGCCAAAGAACATGGTATTGAGTGGGTGTATCACATCCCTTATCATGTACCAGCCTCCGGGAAAGTTGAACGATACAATGGACTGTTAAAGACTACACTGAAAGCAATGGGTGCTGGGACATTCAAACATTGGGATACATATTTGGTAAATGCCACCTTGTTAGTACTGGGGGATCTGCCAGCTGAGCAAGACCTACCCAATCAAACCTGTTACGTACTGTAGAAGGGGAGAAAGTTCCTGTAGTGCACGTAAGAAACATGCTGGGTAAGACAGTCTGGGCTACTCCTGCCTCAGGCAAAGGCAAATCCTGCTGGATTTTTTTGCCCAGGGACTTGGGTGCACTTGGTGGGCAATGACAAAAGAATGGGGAGGTTTGATGTGTACCTCAAGGGGATTGAGAATTTGGGTGAGAATTTTTTTCTCACTTCTCTAGCCTGTTAGTAATAGACAATAAATTTGATTATCTCCCTACTCTGAATCTGTTTTGCCCATCATGATAACTGTTGAGCGATCTCCCCATCCTTATCTCAACCCTTGAGCCCTTTGCATTGTATTTTCTCCCCCTTTTCTCCCTCTTTCCTCCCCTGTTCTCCCACCGTATTTTCTTCCTCCTTTGAGGGGGCGGGGTGGTGGTGGTGGTGAGAGAGCGGCGGAGGTGGAGCTCAGCTGGCCACAAAAGGAAAACCAGCAGATACACTCTCTTTCTCCTGGAGTCTCAGCAAAAGTTCCCTGTTCAGCCACACCAGTCTTCTTCCCTGCCGGCTCATCTAGCGGCTCATCATCTGCTCCTGCACCTTTACGACTTCCTTCTTGAGGAGCATCCAGCCTTCCGGGACCCCTCTGCCCTTCAGGACTGACTCCCAAGGGACCCTCCCTACCAGTGTCCTGAACAATTCAAAGTCTGCCCTCTGGAAGTCCAAGGTAGCAGTTTTACTGACCCCCCTCCTGACTTCACCAAGAACAGAGATCTCTACCATTTCGTGGTCACTCTGCCCAAGACAGCTCCCGATCACCACATCTCCCACCAGTCCTTCTCTGTTCATGAACAGCAGGTCTAGCGGGGCATCCCCCCTGCTAGATGCAACAAACAGCTGAGTCAGGAAGCTGTCTTCCATGCACTCCAGGAACTTTCTAGTCTGCTTCCTTAGGGCTGTATTTTATTTCCTGCATATGTCCAGGAAGTTCAAGTCCCCCATGAGAACAAGTACTGGCAATTGTGCGACTTCTGCCAAGTGCTTGTAGAAAGCCTTATCTGTCTCTTCATCCTGGGTTGGCGGTTTATAACAGACCCCCACCAGGATGTGCGCCTTGTTGGCCATCCCCCTGATCCTCATCCACAGGGACTCAACCTTATCAGTCCCAACCCTGAGCTCAACAGCATGAAAACACTCTTTAATATAGACAGCCACGCCACTGCCCCTCCTTTGTTGCCTATCGCTTTTGAAGAGCTTATAGCCATCCATTGCAGCATTCCAGTCGTGGGAGTGGTCCCACCACGTTTCAGTGATGGCAACTAGGTCATAGTTTGCCTGCCCCACAGTGGCTTCCACCTCCTCCTGTTTGTTGCCCATGCTGCATGCATTGGTGTAGATGTACTTCAGTTGCACCATTGCCCTCACCCCCAACCCTAGTATTGCACTCCCAGGCTCATCTCTAACAAGCCTCATTTCATCCCCATCCTCCTTCATACCTAGTTAAAACCCTCTCAATGAGCCCTGCCAGCTCCTGGGCTAGAATCCCTTTCCCCCTTTCCCCCTTTGAGACAGGTGGGACCCATCTGCAGTCATCAGTCCAGGTGCCTAGTAATCCTCCCCATAATCAAAAAATATATATATAAATAAATCCTGCAATGGCACCAGCCTCTCAGCTATGTATTTATCAGCTGGGCTTTCTGGGTCCTGTCAGTATCCTTCCCTGCCACTGAAGGGATAGAGGAAAACACCACCTGTGCTCCTACTGCATCTGCTAACCACCCCAATCCCCTGAAGTCCCTTTTGATAGCCTTCAGGCTTCTCTCAGTGATTTTTTCACTGCCGGCCTGAATTATCACTAAGGGATAATAACTGGAGGGGTGAACCAGGCCAGGAAGTTTCCTGGTGATGTCCCTGACCCCGGTCCCAGGTAGGCAGCAGATTTCCCTATGTGTAGGGTCCTTACATATGGGGTCCTCTGTTTCCCTCAGCAGGGAGTCGCCTATGACAATTACCCTTCTTTCCTTCTTAGTGGAGGTAGTCTTGAGGAGTGGAGTGAACTTCCTTGCCCTAGACAACCTCCTGGGTGGACCTTCCCCCACATCCTCACCAACCTGTCCCTCAGGCTCCAGAGCCTTAAACCTATTGTGTAAGGGTACCTGGGAAGGCGAGGCGGGTAGGGAAGGGGCTTGTCTGTGACACCGAGCAGGGACCTGTTTCCATTCCTCCCCATCTCTCAGGTCCCCTCCCTCTGCCTGACAGTGACGGGGCAGGGGGTCCACCACTATTTGGGGTGTATCGCCCCAGTGCCTTTCTCTCAGGCATGGCAGGGATTTGCTCCACCAGTCTAACTCCTGCTCACACTCCCTGATAGTCCTTAATCCCTCCACCTCCTCCTTGAGCTCTGCCAACAAGCTTATCAGATCCTCCACCTGCTTTCACCTCACACAGGCAGTATCTCTGCCACACTCCATCGGTAGCAACAGGCTCAGGCATTCCCTGTATCTGGATACCTGAACAGCCACATTTTGGGGCAAGCAGTCAGTCTGGGTTGTCACAGCCTTTTTGGCGAGTGCTTCGTGCCTGGTGGAGTCCATGGCTAGGTATGCCGTCAGGGAGGCAGCCGATAGGTGAGCTGCTCTCCTGAGTGGGGAGGGATCCTCCGCCCTCCCTGCTCGCACTGCTTGCGTGCACTGCCGCGCCATGTCCTTACTGACATGCCACGCCCTGTTTGCTTGCTCTGGTCACTCACCCTCCCCAGGGGCTGCCTTTGTACAACAGAGGATGGGCGCTCCTGGCTCCACCCAAGCCTCATCAGCCGCCCTCATGAGGGCTGCTGTGTCCTGGTGGCTCCCTCGGCTGCCTCGAGTGGCCTCAAAGCAGAAAACCCCCTGCACACTGCGATCCCCCGCTCCACCGCAGAATACGTCTGCCCCCGGAGCCAATCACCTCGTCAAGTGACTGCAGTTCCTTGCAGTTCACGTACCCGAGCTGCTAGGGTTGAGGTTGGTTCACCATCTCACTTCCCTATGTGTTCCCTGTGGTCACAGATAAAACCACAGGGTGCCATGTGCTGTGCATCCCAGGTACTCTCTCTCAAGCAGGAAAATGCTGACTCTTAATGGCTCAGATACTGCTCCATCTGGGTAAGGAGGAAGATATATGTTCTTCAAGGTGGTGGACCTGTTGGGACAATTTCTCCACAGCCGAGATACAGACCTGTAGTGGGGCAGAGATATTTTCTTCATATTGCTGAAGCTGGCTGGATACAACATCCACTGTTGGTCCCAGCCCATCTCTCCAATTCATCTCTGCCAGAATGCTGGTGTGTGATGATAATACACTCTGTACAAACTTCAGCCACATGCACGATGTGCACTGGACTTCATTGGTATCTTTGGGTGTCTGGTCATTGTCCAAATCACTATAAACCATCTTCAGCAGAGCTAATTCCCTCAGTTGCTGGAGAGCTTTCACCATGGTGGTCTGCTTGCCTAGTTGATATACAATATCTTCCTTGTAGGGATACCTTTCTTTCACGCCTGACAGGAGTCGCCTCCAGAGGCTGAGAACCTGTGCCTCTCTCCCAATTTCTCTGTCAATGACCCTTTCTCTAGAGAGGGATCCCAGCTGCTTGGATTCCTTGCCTTCTAGTTCCTGGCCACCGGCCCCAGTGTCCCAGCATCGAAGCAGTCAGGTGAGAATGTGCTCACCTGGGTGACAGCTGAAATCCCTTCGTGTATCTCCCAACTCACTCAGGGATAGGGATCATGTGGTTTCTGACTCATTTATGATTTCTGTCTCTTCTTCCTGCTGTCTTTGTGATGGCTCTGCTTTAGAGCTGCCTCCTTCTTCCACTTCTCCCTCCTCAAACTTCCTAGGAGCTTCTTCCCTTACTAAACAGGCTGACTTCCACTTCCATTGCTTTGTCTTGATTGTGGGGGCGACTGGTACCATCAATGGTTGGCCCTCTGGTTTAGCCACAGTGTGTGTTATTTGGTCATCAGATTCAGAGACCTCCTACTCCCCTTGAGGAGTAACTATACCGCTATACTGGGTCTGGCTGGGATAGAGTTAACTTTCCCTGCAGCAGCCCATACAGTGCTGTGCTCTGCACTTGTAGCTAGAACAGCATTGGTATCACACCAGTGTTCTGTCTACATCTGAGCAATAGTGGCAAAGCATCAGGACTCCCCCTAACAACCCCAAGAGCCAGCAGGCTGGGGGTGGGCAAGAGGTGGGGAGGGGTCATCAGCAGGGCAGCTGACCTAAACCAACCAAAGGGATATTCCATACCGTATGATGTCACACTCAGGAATAAAATGTGGAAAAAAGGAAGGACAGGGGAGGGGCGACCTGATGAGATGAATCCAAGGGTCCTGAAGTAACTGGTGGATGAAGTTGGTAAGCTACTATCGATCATATTTGAGAAGTCATGGCAGTCCGGTGAAGTTCCCAGTTGTTGTGGTTTAAACTGGTTGGCAGCTAAGCACCACACAGCCATTCACTCACCCTCCCCCCTTCCCTCTTTGGGATGGGGGAGAGTATCAGAAAAATGAAGCCTGTGGGTTGAGATAAAGACAGTTTCTTAGGACAGAAAAGAAAGGAAAATAATAATAATAATGATAATAGTACTACCAATAATAATGTGTATAAAACAAGTGATGCACAATGCAATTGCTCACCACCCGCTGACCGATGCCCAGCCTATCCCCGAGCAGCCGGCCCCCCCCCCCCCCCCCGGCTAGCCACCCCTATATATTGTTCAGCATGACGTCAGATGGTATGGAATACCCCTTTGGCCAGTTTGGGTCAGCTGTCCTGGCTCTGTCCCCTCCCAGCTCCCGCTGCACCCCCAGCCTGCCCACTGGCAGGACAGAGCGAGAAGCTGAAAAGTCCTTGGCTTGGTGTAAGCACTGCTCTGCAGCAATTAAAACATCAGTGTGTTATTAACATTATTCTCATCCTAAGTCCAAAACATAGCACCCTGCCAGCTACTAGGAGGAAAATTAACTCTATCCTAGCTGAAACCAGGACAATATCCACCCCTTCTTCAATACCATTTATGTTATGGTGTATAGCCCAAAGGCTACTGCATGAACTATCTCCCGTTTAATTTGTTCAAAGGCTTGTCGTTGCTCGGGGCCCCATTTGAAATCTTTCTTCTTACTGGTTACTTGATAGAGCGGGTTTACAATCTAACTGTAATTTGGGATGTGCGTTCTCCAAAACCCCACGACACCTAAGAAAGCTTGTGTTTCTTTTTTGTTAGTTGGTGGAGACATAGCTGTTATTTTGTTGATCACATCCATTGGGATTTGACGACGTCCATCTTGCCATTTTGTTCCTAAAAACTGGAACTCTCGTGAAGGTCCTTTGACTTTATTTTGTTTTATGGCAAAAGAAGCCTTCAGAAGGATTTGGACTATTTTCTTCCCTTTCTCGAAAACTTCCTCTGCAGTGTCACCCCACACAATGATGTCATCGATGTACTGCAGGTGTTCAGGAGCTTCCCCCTCCTCCAGCGCAGACTGGATCAGTCCATGGCAAATGGTAGGGCTGTGTTTCCACCCCTGGGGCAGCCGATTCCAAGTATATTGGACTCCCCTCCAAGTGAAAGCAAACTGTGGCCTGCACTCTGCTGCTAGAGGGATGGAGAAAAATGCATTAGCGATATCAATTGTGGCATACCACTTGGCTGCTTTTGATTCCAGTTCGTACTGGAGTTCTAGCATGTCTGGTACTGCAACACTCAGCTGTGGCGTGACTTCGTTCAGGCCACGGTATTCCACTGTTAGTCTCCACTCGCCATTAGATTTTCACACTGGCCATAGGGGACTATTAAAAGGTGAATGAGTCTCGCTGATCACTCCTTGGCTCTCCAGTTGACGAATTAGCTTCTGGATGGGAATCAGGGAGTCTCGGTTGGTGCGATATTGCCGCCGGTGCACATTTGTGGTAGCGATTGGCACTTGCTGTTCTTCAACCCTCAGCAACCCCCCAACAGAAGAGTCCTCCGAGAGACTGGATAATGTAGACAGCTGTCTAATGTCCTCTATCTCTAAGGTCCTTGAAATATCCTCTCCTGAGATATCATCTGTGTCTACTAAAGCCTGTGTCTACTAAAGTATAAAATTCTGTGGGTCTGATGTGCCAGGCCATTGAATCCACACAGTCCAATAAACTCGATTGTCCCTTTCCTCCCCCTGGCTGGAGGCAGGGCGTCTCTAATCCTGGTCATAATATTCATTACTGTGTCTGGAGGACTGCCTGCTGGAAATTGGAGCAGCATCTTTCTCAGAGAACCCCCGTTTTTCCGATTGTTTTTCCTTGCAACTCATGTACCCATACCTCTAGGGTCGAGGTAGATTTTCCATCCCATTTTCTCATGTCCTCTCCATGGTCACGTAGGTAAAACCACAGGGTGGCATGGGGTGTGTACCCACTATATCTTCTTTCTTGCACAGAAGGATGCTTACCCCTGATAGCTGAGACACTGGTTCGTACAGGTTGGGGGGAAGATGAATTCTCTTTGAGTTGGTGGACCTCTTGAGAAAGTTTCTCCACAGCTGAGACGCAGGCCTGTAGGGAAGAGGAGAGACTTTCTTTCAACTGCCGGAGTTGCTTAGTGAATTAGTTCACTGTGGGTTACTCATGGTCTTTCCAGGTCATTACTGCCAATGAGCTGGCATATGATGATGGTGCACTCCATACAAACTTCCGCCACATGGGTCGTGAACACTTGACTTCATCTGGACCTTTGGGTATCTGTTTGTTGTCTAGGTCCGTATAAATCACCTCCAGCACGGCTAATTCCCTCAGGTACTGGATTCCCTTCTCCGTAGTGGTCCACTTGTCTGGTTGACATATAAGATCTTCCTTGAAGAGATACCTTTCCTTCACAGCTGACAGGAGATGCCTCCAGAGGGTGAAGATTTGTGCTCCTTTTCCAGTTGTTTTCTCAATGCCTGAGTCCCTAGCAAGGGATCCCAGCTGCCTGGCTTCCCTGCCCTCTAATTCCAGACTATTGGCTCTGGTGTCCCAGCACCGGAGCAGCCAGGTGACAAGGTGCTCACCTGGACAATGACTGAAATCTTTTCGCACATCTCGTAGCTCACGCTGGAATAGGTTTCGGGTAGTTATTGATGTTCTTATGATAGCTTCCTCTTCTTCTTCCTCTTCCTCTGATGGCCCGGCCTCGTCTTCTCCATACCTGGTCTGAGTAGGAGTTTCTCTGCATTCTAAACGATCAGACTCTCTAAACCATTTTTTCGTCTTGGTTACGGGTGAAACTGACACTGGTACAGTTTGTTTCCCTGGCTCAGTGTTGGGGCCGGTCCTAGGGCTTGGAGGGGCCGCTGGGCCTGTCACTGGGGTTATATTGGTATATTGGTAAGCATAGGCCAAGCCCCTGCACATTGCAGTGATTTGTGTCTCTTTGGAATTGCCAAGGTGGTGACACAACCTTTTCAAGCATTCTACCAGTTTTTTAGGGTTTTGCACTTGTTCAGGGGTGAATTTCCAAAGCACTGGGGTGCCCACTGCTCTAGATGCCTGCCCATATCCTCCCACATTCCCTGCCACTCATAACTATCCTGCATCAGGACAGATCTCTGAATGGCATTCCTAAGTATTTGTGTAACCTTAAACAAAATCTGAAGCACATTCAGGAGACATAACAAAAACAACATGCTGTACTGAATATCCCAGGGATATTCAAAGTTTTGGAAACCTATTGTTACTTGCCTAGAGGATAAGAGGGTGGTGAAGGAGAAAGGGAGAATGAACAAGTGGGAAAAAACATCTCCCCCGTTTCCTCCATAGATTGGTTCCCTGAAGAAAAGGGTGAAAGATGTAATTGTTAATAGTTTCTGAGGTATGGTTTCCGAAGTATGGAGTCGATGGCAATGCTGAGTAGAAACACCAGGTTAGTCTCATGACCAGTAATTTTATCATATCATAAGCCAGTGTTACACAGTACAGCAATATAATAACTCTATACCAACCCCCAGAAGTGATAAGCAGAATGACAGGGAACACATACAGTAAGTCATGTGCTTACTATATATACTAATATATAACTGTAGTGGGTTTGTGTGGCAAGGTTTTGGTAGCAGGGGGCCATAGGGGTGGCTTCTGTGAGAAGGATCTAGAAGCTGCCCCATGTTTGGCAAGGGCCCCACTGCTGACCAGAGCTGAGCCAATAAGTGATATTCTTTTGCATCTCTGTGAGAGCATATTTAAGACGGGAAAAAACGCTGCGCCACACACAGCAGCTGGGAGAGTGAGAGGAGTGAGGAACAGCCTTGCAGGCACCAAGGTCAGTGAAGAAGGAGGGGGAGAGGTGCTCCAGGTGCCAGAGCAGAAGTCCCCTGTGGCCTGTGGTGAGGACCATGGTGAAGCAGGCTGTCCCCCTGCAGCCCATGGAGTTCCACTGCTCCACTGCTCCACTGGAGTTCCCTGCTCCACTGTGGAGCAGGGTTCCATGCTGCAGCCCATGGAGGAGACTACGGTGGAGCAGGTGGACCTGCACCGACGGAGGCTGCGGCCTGTGGAGGACCCCGCCAGAGCAGATTCCGGGCCGGACCTGTAGACCGTGGAGAGGAGACCACGCAGGAGCAGGTGACCTGGCAGGAGCTGCTGCCCATGCGGGATCCAGGTTGGAGCAGTTTGCTCCTGGGGAATGGACCCCATGGTACGGACCCATATCTGGAGCAGTTCTTGAAGAGCTGCTGCCTGTGGGAAGCCCACGCCGGATCAGTTCACCAAGGACCGCATCCCGTAGGAGGGACCCCACAGCACAGGGGACGAGAGTGACTGAGAAGGAGAGGTGGAGAAGAAGCGCTATAGACTGACCATAACCCCCATTCCCCCGTTCCCCTGCGCCGCTCGGGGGGAGGAGATGGAAGAGGGTGCATGGGGGGGAAGGTGCTTTTGGTTTCTTTCCTTTGTTTCTTGCTTCTCTAGCTTGTTAGCAATAGGTAATAAATCTTACTATCTCCCTACTCTGAGTCGGTTTTGCCCGTCACGATAATTACTGTGCGATCTCCCTGTCCTTATCTCAACCCTTGAGCCCTTTTCATTGTATTTTCTCCCCATTCCTCTTTGAGGAGGGGGAGTGAGAGAGCAGTTGTGGTGAAGCTCGGCCGCCCACCCGAGTAAAACCACCACAATAACTCAGTTCCGTATATAACTAACTCAGTTCCAGTATATAACTAACTAATATATAACTCAGTTCCAAAAACAGGCACAGCAGACTTGAGATCACAAAAATCGGCATTGTGGTTAGGAACTATTCAACTGATGTAATGCTGATAAGAATTTTTTTTTTCACACCCTCTGATCAGATCTGTCATTATCTCAACCCTTCGGGCCGCACGTTGGGTGCCAAAAGGACTGTTGTGGTTTAACCCGGCATCATATAGAATCATATCCTATGATTCTATGATTCTATGACTTTGCTCCCCCAGCCTCCATCTATGGGTTCAAGGAAACAAAAGACTTGGCATTGTGGTTTAACCCGGCCGGCAGCTAAGCACCACACAGCCGTTTGCTCACCCTCCCACCTCCCTCTTTGGGATGGGGGAGAGAATCAGAAAAATGAAGCCTCTGGATTGAGATAAAGGCAGTTTATTAGGACAGAAAAGAAAGGAAAATAATAATAATGATGATAATAGTACTACTGCTAATAATGTGTACGAAACAAGTGACGCACAGTGCAATTGCTCACCACCCGCTGACCGATGCCCAGCCTATCCCTGAGCAGCCGGCCCCCCCACCCCAGCTAGCCACCCCTATATATTGTTCAGCATGATGTCAGATGAAATGGAATACCCCTTTGGCCATTTCGGGTCAGCTGTCCTGGGTATGTCCACTTCCAGCTCCTGCTGCACCTCCAGCCTGCCCACTGGCAGGACAGAGTGAGAAGCTGAAAAGTCCTTGGCTTGGTGTAAGCACTGTTCTTCAACAATTAAAACACCAGTGTGTTATCACTGATGGAGGAAAATTAACTCTATCCTACTATGCTACTGGTTTATGGAAGCAGACAAAATCAAATATAACTTTCCAGTTTGATTTGAGCTAAGATAGGATATAACAACAAACACAGAATAATGATTGGGTTACGCAAAACAAGTAAACAAACAAACAAAACTATTTCTCTACAATCAAGAGCTCACAAAGCATTTTGTAAAATGCTGTTTAAAGATGGGAAATTCAGTATTGCTCTTGAGCAAGAAGCAATTTTTACAAAACACCACTGGTATGATATCTTTAAGGAATAATCTCCCAAAGCCAATGTAAGGTTACATTTAGTAATATATCTTGTAATTCTGTTGATTCAGGCTGGATATCAGGAAAATGTTTTTCGCCGAGAGGTTGGTCACGCTGGAACAGGCTCCCCAGGGAAGCGGTCACGACACTGAGCCTGCCGGAGTTGAAGAAACATTTGGACAGTGCTCTCAGACACAGTCTGATTTTTTTTTCTTTGGTGGTCCTTTGGGGATCCAGGAGTTGGACTCGATGATCTTTGTGGGTCCCTTCCAACTCGGATATTCTATGATTCTATGATTTAGTTGAAATTCCATTGATTTTAATGATCTTTTTTCTATGCACTCTTTGCTTGCACATGAAAACATAGGTTGCATTTTCAAATAAGCATTTATGCTGTGATATTGAAGAAGATATAGTCTTCAGTGGCCACAAGAAATGGGGGGACTGTGAGGACAGGGTTAACCACTCTGCCCTGCTCTGAATTAACTACTCTGCAAGGAACAAGTTAACTCTTCCGCCTAGAAGTTAGGAACTAATTGCTTTGTCTCTGCCCAGAGCTGCAAACACTGGCCTGAGCACTTTCACAGGATGTACTAGGAGCAACAATTAGGTGACGAAATACCAAAAGTTTTGTTCTGAGATAACTTCAACTCCAGAGAAGAGCAAGGTCTCAGGGAGACATAAACAGAGGACTGGAGCCTAAGGCCTGCACCTGTCCTGTGCTCGAAGCTCTGTGTTGCAGGGAAATGAGGGAAGATGATTGGTGGAGTCAGGACTGGTGTAATAATATGATTGGATATGTTTGCATAGCATTTTGTTGGAAATTGCATATAAGCTGCTGCAAATTTTAATTGCGGGGGCGTGGGGGGGTGGGGTGGGGGCTGCTCTCTCCCCCTCATTTCCCTAATGGCGGAGGGGTCTAATGATCATGACTAAACTTTAGTAAAAACTTTGTAAATCTACCCTTGGGTCTTGTTTCCTCTTCAGTCTCAGAATGTCCCAAATCACTTTTGTGACACCGTCCTGCTGAGAAGGGGGAGTGAGAAAGTGACTGTGTGGTACTTAGCTGCCTAGCAACCTACCAGTGTTAAACCTCAACAGTCACTTTTGGTGCCCAATGTGGTGACTTGCAGAAAACAGACTCCACAATCCGTAAGGCTGTAAAGTAGGTATGTTTATTCAGCGCTGGGCAGCACGGGGGGTAGTCCCACCAGAATCGTGCGCACCCACCACAGTAGTTCTTCTTGTATTTATACAGAAGGGGTTACACAGGTAAGGGATCGCCTATACATATTCATAACCTCTCCCCAAAAGGGTGGTCTTTATTACAGTGAGTTCCGGGAAATCATTTCCATTGTCTCAGTCCTGTCCTGATTAGTTTACAGTACCTATAGAAATCCCTTTAGCATCCATTTCTTACTTCAGTGGAACCATATATATCTAAATAAAGATAAAATTTATATAAATGTATAAAAATATACTAAAAATCCTAGATAAAGCCTTTATCTATATATCTAAATATAGATAAAACCTTTCAAAATGCTGTCTGTAGTATCTGTAAAAAAAAACAAAAAACAAACATGGCAGGGTGATGGTTAGCATGGACACCTATTCAGGACTGCTGTTTGCCTATCCCACTCTGTATGCTGGTTGACTCAACTAATTGCTCAATATGGGGAGGTGAAACAAATGCAAAGTGACCAAGGCACCCACCTTACTGGTACCACTGTGCAAGACCAGGCAAGAGATTTAGGAACTGAGTGTCTGATATTGGACCTGATGATGTACAAGTACAGAAATCGACTAAACCTGCCTTTTTATGGCTGGCACCTTCGCATTTAAAACCCACATTGATGGCAGTCGCTACAGCTGGGTATGGTTTAGTGGGGGAATTAGTGAATACCCTTCATGGAGCTAGAGAAAGTGATAGAGGTCACCCAGGGAGCTCATCCAGTGGAGGGACAGGGTTGAAAGCCCGTAAAAAAAGTCCTACTTGTGCCAAATGGGTTAATTGGCATATTATGTGGGTAGATCTACTGTGAGCGGGAGCATTACAGGATGAAATTAATGGCCTTCCCACTACAGAACTGTTCAAACGCTGGTGGCAGCTGCCATCAGAAAAAGACTGAAACTGCTGACTGCACCACCCCTCCCCCCAAATCAATGAGCAACCAAGGGAAAAATATGGAGCCTACCACTCCCCCCAACAGTTGGTGTGTTGGGAATTCCCCTCCCCTCAGGACTGATGGTGAGGTGGGTCCCCTGTCCCCAAGCCAATTGCCATCTGAGCATACCACATGGGGGACCAATGAGGGAGCAGAAGTCACTATTTTGCATAGTTCTCATGTATCCTTCTGTTGTGGTTTAGCCCGGCTGGCAGCTAAACACCACACAGCCGTTCGCTCACCCTCCCCCCTCCCTCTCCGGGATGGGGGAGAGAAACGGGAAAGTGAAGTCTGTGAGTTGAGATAAAGACAGTTTATTAAGACAGGAAAATAATAATAACAATAATAATAATAATAGTATTAATAATAATAATGTGTACGAAACAAGTGATGCACAATGCAATTGCTCACCACCCGTTGACCGATGCCCAGCCTATCCCCGAGCAGCCGGCCCCCCCCTCCACCCCGGCTAGCCACCCCTATATATTGTTCAGCATGACGTCAGATGGTATGGAATACCCCTTTGGCCAGTTGGGGTCAGCTGTCCTGGGTCTGTCCCCTCCCAGCTCCTGCTGCATCCCTAGCCTGCTCGCTAGCAGGACAGAGCGAGAAGCTGAAAAGTCCTTGGCTTGGTGTAAGCACTGCTCTGCAACAATTAAAACATCAGCATGTTATCAGCGCTCTTCTCATCCTAATCCAAAACATAGCACCCTACCAGCTACTAGGAGGAAAATTAACTCTGTCCTAACTGAAACCAGGGCACCTTCCACATGAGTATCCCAATTAATGGGCTTGGTGGGGTGGAGGTCCAAGCACACCCAATCCGTCTTAAATTGGCTATTGGTAAATCTGCACAGTTTCCTGCCATGGAGCTAATAGCCGCTATATACGAATACATTCATGGTGTTGATATATCAGTGGGGAAAGTGTTGCAAACTGATTTAGGACCTTTTTTTTTTGGTCGATCCACTTAAATTCGAGCTGTTGAAAACTGCACAACTGAAATTTTGTGGGGGTGCCCAAAATGGGATCTGGTTGCATTGCTGACCCCCTCTCAGATCGTGAATTTAAAGCAATATCGATTGCCCAGCAGGGAGCAAGAAATTACTAACACCGTTGCCTCTCTCCTAGCAGCTGAGATACTGTGGCCAGCCATGAGCCCTTTTAATGATCTCATTTGGCTTGTGTGTAAAAAGGATAGAACCTGGTAGATCATTGGCTGCTAAATAAGCATAGGTTCCTGCTAGCCACGAGAGCTCCTGACATGGTATCAATTAGAGGACATCACAGCACAAGCGAAAGCCTGGCATGCCATTGTTGATCTCCCTAATGCATTCTTCGTTGCCATAGACTCCAAAAGTCAAGATCAATTTGCTTTCATTTGGCAAGGCAAACAATATACATTTCAAGTTTTGACCCAGGGGTACAAGCATAGCCCAACCATATGTCATCACATGGAACAGGTTGACCTAGCTAGGCTCCCAGTTCCTTTGAGGATGGCACGATTCCACTATATAGATGATATTCTAATTTCAGAGCCTAATCAAAGTGAGGTGGATAGCTGCTTGACAATATTGTTACAACACCTCCAGTCGAGAGAGTGGGTTGTTAACCCTAAAAAGGTACAAGGATCAACTGAAGACATAGTCTTCCTGGGGATTTTATGGAGTGGAAGCACATCGTGCATACCACTGAAAGTTTAGGATACCATACAACAGTATCCCATCCCAAATAATGTGAAAGAATTGCAAGCATTTAGGGGGCCTTCTGGATTACTGGCATGCATTTATACCACACATTGCTATGTTAATGAGCAGTGCTTGCTCTAGCAGTAGAATTAGTGATAAGTGATTATTTATAAATAAAGTGACCTTCCTGAGACAGATCTCTCATGTCAGTATTTAAATGAACTAATCAGTGGCAATCTGCGGCATCTCCTTGGGATGATTATCCCAAGTTTGTGATCTCGAGGAATATGGGCCTAGCAAAGAGCAAAGAGCAAAGTCAGGAACTGAACTTCTGAAGAGCTAACTTCAAGCTAATTAAAGACCTAGTGGATGAGATCCCCTGAAACACTGTCCTTAGGGACAAAGGAGTTGAGCAGAGCTGGCAACTCTTTAAAGGATGTTTTCCTTAGAGTGCAAGAACTCTCCATACCCCTGCGTAAAAAAGTGGTCAGGGAGGGCAGACAACCGGAATGGCTGAGAAAGGACCTGCTGGAAAAACTGAGGTGCAAGAAGGAAATGCACAGGCAGTGGAAGCATGGGACACGTGGCCTGGGAAGAGTACAAGGATGCTATCCAGATGTGCAGGGATGGGACCAGGAAAGCACAGATGGAACTGAGCTTGGCAAGGGATGCAAAGAATAACAGGAAGGGATTCTATAGGTACATTGCTCAGAAAAGAAAGGCCAAGGAGAGTGTTCCCCCTCTGGTGGATGAGAAGGGTGAACTCGTAACGACAGACATGGAGAAGGCTAAGGTACTGAACAACTTTGCCTCAGTATTCACTGAGAGACAGGATCCTCAAGTGTCCTGGTTTCAGCTAGGATAGAGTTAATTTTCCTCCTAGTAGCTGGCAGGGTGCTATGTTTTGGATTAGGATGAGAAGAGCACTGATAACACACTGATGCTTTAATTGTTGCAGAGCGGTGCTTACACTAAGCCAAGGGCTTTTCAGCTTCTCGCTCTGTCCTGCAAGCGGGCAAGATGGGGGTGCAGCAGGAGCTGGGAGGGGACAGACCCAGGACAGCTGACCCGAAATGGCCAAAGGGGTATTCCATACCATCTGACGTCATGCTGAACAATTAATATGGGGGGGCTGGCCGGGGTGGGGAGACCAGCTGCTCAGGGATAGGCTGGGCATCGGTCAGCGGGTGGTGAGCAATTGCATTGTGCATCACTTGTTTTGTACACGCTATTATTAGTAATACTATTATCATTATTATTATTTTCCTTTCCTTTCTGTCCTAAGAAACTATCTTTATCTCAACCCACAAGCTTTCATGTTTTTTGTTTTTTTTTTATTCTCTCCCCCATCCCAGAGAGGAAGGGGGGGAGGGTGAGATAACGCCTGTGTGGTGCTTAGCTGATGGACAGTTTAAACCACAATGCCAAATCTTTCGCTTCCTTGAACCCATAGATGGAGGCTGGGGGAGCAAAGTCATAGAATCATAGAATCATAGAATATCCCGAGTTGGAAGGGACCCACAAGGATCAACACCTGACTCCACACAGGTCTACCCAAAAATTCAGACCATATGACTAAGAGCACAGTCCAAACACCTCTTAAACTCCGACAGACTTGGTGTTGTGACTACTTCCCTGGGGAGCCTGTTCCAGTGAGTGACCACCCTCTCGGTGAAGAACCTCTTCCTGATGTCCAGCCTGAACCTCCCCTGTCACAGCTTGACACCATTCCCTAGGGTCCTATCAATGGTCACTAAAGAGAATAGATTGGCACCTGCCCCTCCATTCCCCCTCGTGAGGAAGCTGTAGACCACGATGAGGTCTCCCCTCAGCCTCCTCTTTTCCAGGCTGAACAGACCAAGTGACCTCAGCTGCTCCTCATATGTCTTCCCCCCTTGGCCCTTCACCATCTTTGTAGCCCTTCTCTCTCCCACTGTAAGTGAAGAGCAGGTTTGAGACCACTTGATGAAACTAAACAAGTACAAGTCTATGGGCCCTGATGATATGCATCCCAGGGTCCTGAGGGAACTGGCTCATGTAATTGCCAAGCCTCTCTCCATCATATTTGAAAAGTCTTGCCAGTCAGGTGAAGTCCCTGGTGACTAGAAAAAGGGAAACATCACTCCCATTTTTAAAAAGGGTAGATAGGAGGACCCGGGGAACTACAGACAGGTGAGCCTCACCTCTGTGCCTGGAAAAGATCATGGAAAAGATCCTCCTGGAAGCAATGTCAAGGCACATGCAGGACAAGGAGGCGATCCGAGACAGCCAGCATGGCTTCACCAAGGGCAAATCATGCCTGACCAACCTGGTGGCCTTCTATGATGGAGTGACTGCATCAGTTGACAAGGGAAGACCGACTAATGTCATCTACCTGGACTTCTGTTAGGCCTTTGACACAGTCCCACCTGACATCCTGGTCTCCACATTGGAGAGATATGGACTTGATGGGTGGACCATTCAGTAGATAAGGAATTGGCTTGAAGGTTTGTTGTGGTTTAGCCCGGCTGGCAGCCAAACACCACACAGCCGTTTGCTCACCCTCCCCCCTCCCTCTCCGGGATGGGGGAGAGAAACGGGAAAGTGAAGTCTGTGAGTTGAGATAAAGACAGTTTATTAAGACAGGGAAAAGAATAACAACAATAATAATAATAATAATAATAGTATTAATAGTAATAATGTGTACGAAATAAGTGATGCACAATGCAATTGCTCACCACCCGTTGACCGATGCCCAGCCTATCCCCGAGCAGCCGGCCACCCCTCCACCCCGGCTAGCCACCCCTATATATTGTTCAGCATGACGTCAGATGGTATGGAATACCCCTTTGGCCAGTTGGGGTCAGCTGTCCTGGCTCTGTCCCCTCCCAGCTCCTGCTGCATCCCTAGCCTGCTCGCTAGCAGGACAGAGCGAGAAGCTGAAAAGTCCTTGGCTTGGTGTAAGCACTGCTCTGCAACAATTAAAACATCAGCATGTTATCAACGCTCTTCTCATCCTAATCCAAAACATAGCACCCTGCCAGCTACTAGGAGGAAAATTAACTCTGTCCTAACTGAAACCAGGACAAGGTTGCACCCAGAGAGTGGTGGTCAATGGTTCTATGTCCAGGTGGAGACCAGTGACAAGTGGTGTCCCTTAGGGGACTGTCCTGGGACTGGTACTGTTTAATATGTTTATCAGTGACATAGACAGTGGGATCGAGCGTACCCTCAGCAAGTTTGCAAAGGGCATCAAGCTGAGTGGCGCAGTTGATACAAGAGAAGGAAGGGATGCCATCCAAAGGGACCTGGACAAGCTTGAGAATTGGGCCCACATCAACCTAATGAGGTTCAAAAAGTCCAAGTGCAGGGTGCTGCACCTGGGTTGGGGCAATCCCAGGCATGAGTACAGACTGGGAGAAGAACTCATGGCGAGCAGACCAGCATGAAAAGGACTTGGGGGGTTCTGGTGGGTGAAAAGCTCGATGTGAGCCAGCAGTGCATGCTTGCAGACCAGAAAGCCAACTGCATCCTGGGCTGCATCAAAAGATTAGTGGCCAGCAGATCGAGGGAGGGGATTGTGCCCCTCTCCTCTGCCCTTGTGAGGCCCCATGTGGAGTACTCCGTCCAGGTTTGGAGCCCCCAGCACAAGAAGGATGTTGATGTGAGTGGGTCCAGAGGAGGACCACAAAGATCATTAAGGGGCTGGATTACCTCTTCTACGAAGAAAGGCTGAGAGAGCTGGTGCTCTTCAGCCTGGAGAAAAGAAGGCTCTGGGGCAACCTTATTGCAACCTTTAAGTACTTAAAGGGGCCATAAAAAAGTTGGAGAGTGACTCTTTGCTCAAATAGATAATGTCAGGAGAAGGGGGAATGGTTTAAGTTAAAAGAGGTGAGATTTATATTAGAGGTTAGGAGGAAATTCTTCACTCAGAGGGTGGTGAGGCACTGGAACAGGTTTCCCAGAGAGGCTGTGGATGCTCCATTCCTGGAGGTATTCAAGACCAGGTTAGATGAGGCCCAGGGCAACCTGATCTAGTGGGTGGCATCCCTGCCTATGGCAGGGGGGGTTGGAACTAGATGATCTTTAACGTCCCTTCCAGTCAGAGCTATTTTATGGTTGAATGACTCTATGATTCATTCTATGATTCTATGATTATACATGGCTTCCATTGGTGTGAGAATTGCGTGTAAGAACAAACCTCTGACTTGGAACCTATCAAAAACTCTTGACAGTTCCTAAGTTGATAGCAGGAAAAGAACCCTTTTGCATTCCTCAATACAAAGAACAATAGAATAGTCTGTAAATTCGCAGTACTGTAGGAAGATGCTGTAAGAAAATCCCCCCCCCCCCCCAAGCCCATCAGGGACAGGTATGTCCCCTTCCCCCCTATTTGAGAACAAACAGAATTTGGGTTGGTATGCATTTCAATGTTACTTGTGTTACAGTCCAGTCTACCCCTCTACATCAGCATCATCAGTTGTAAGCAAAACTTAAAGTAACATGTACATGTAGGGTAAGTATATTTAGATACACAAATACATATAGATGGAAAAACACCTACACACCTCTCCAATAGAAGATATTAACTGACATTAATAGTTAATTTCAGCATGATAAGTAGTAAAGTATGGGGATAAATATTGATTATGGAACCATGCATGTCATTCATGTTCCAATCGTTGTGTGTTTAAGAACATAAAGGACTAGCTCACATAATATAGTACTGGGGGCTGGGGCAGGGGTGGGGGGGAATGGAACAACTACCACCAGCCTTGCAGGATTTCAATTAGCTTTTTTACTTTTATTAACAAGCATATAATATTATTTGGCAAAACACTGAATACAAGCATCACTATCATAAAATCAAAACATTAAGCAATAATCCCAAAAGACTTCTTCAGACCCAAACTATACACCAATAGTACAAAAATCACAGAGGAAACAGTATAAAAAGTAAACTCTCAAATGAAACCAAGTAAAAAATATGGTCTTACACTGTGATAGTTTTAGTATTTCTATTATGCCACATATTGAGGATAAAGATTTAGTGATTGCACTAGCTTATTGTACTTTAACCTTAATTTAATACTGTTGCAGAAAGAACAAACTCTTTTTGTCCAATTAAATTACTTAGATAAAAACTCTATTAAACCAATGCTTTAAGTTAAATGTTACAGAAACATCAATCCATCCTTCAAAAATTAGGACTCCATCTTGCAGACACACATTTAAGCAATTCTACTGCCTTCAGTGGAATCATCCAGGTTAGTAATAAAGTTACCGGTGTAAGAATTTGCAGAATTGGACTTTTAACCTCTGTCCTGTAATCTGACCTCAGCAGATCATGGCAGCTTCAAAAGGTTTCCAAGAAGCCTTGAGGATCCGCTCAAGTGGCTCAATGAGCAGAAGTGGAGTTTTAGATTTGTATATAGGCATATCAAACTCTGTTGTAGAAATATAACTGTTGGCTTTCCACAAAAGGCAGGTACCTAGAGAGTGTCTGTACCTGATTACAGATTTTGAGGAAAGCAGACATTAAATTATTTTTCTATGCTAATGTTATGCACCGTAATGCTCTCTCTGCACCTTTAAAAGAGACAGAAGTCAATACCTCTCAGTTGTAGCTAAGTGAATCTTATGCAATGATTCCAGTGTGTACGACATTTTTTCTTGTTATTAACTATTAACTTCTGGCAGAAGAACTAAAGCATAGATTGTATTAATATCTCCAGGTGAAATGTCCAAACTGAATCAATTACCATAGGAAATACATAAACTAGATTTCTCTATACAATTCAGCCTTATGTACTAAATACACTGAAGTACTGCTGAGAAAACACATTTATTAAGTTTAATGTGTTGATGTACAGACTAGTTGGCTCTTTCCTATTATACTTAACTACGATTCATATAATTGGAAAATAGGCTAGCTGTATAGTCACTTTTACCATCCAGTAGGAACAACAACAACAACAAAGTGAATCTCTTAAGACTAATTATACTGTTATAACAATAGAGCCAGAAAAGCTTTCAAAGGTTCATAGCCTATTGAAAAAAAATAGTACCATCATAGTTGTAGTATTATTTTGGCAGTTGCATGTTATCAGAGGTTACAAGTGCTGTGTATATTATTGCGCAACCAGTAAAAATAAATATTCCCAGTTTAGATGACACACAAAGATACCAAACATAAGAATGGCAAAATACAGTTTTAGATAGGCTGCATCTTTTGCAGATTACTTCCACAATTCTTGCTAGATAATTCATTTTAAAATATTGCTGATGGATAGTTCTTGCACTTACACATTTTACAACCCCATAAAATTCCAAACTTTGTTCTTAAACACAAAACAATGACAAAAGCCACAAATGAAAATCCAAAGCAAAAACCCACTGAATATATATATGAAAATTACCTCCTACATTCCTTTTCAGTTTAGGAGTAGATGCTAAATTTACAATTTAAACACATGCCTTATAAATGCATGTTTCTGACCCACTGGACAAAAGAGTAATCAATGCTCTTTAGCCATACATCGCAAAGACACAAATAAAAGGCATTCAAACTTCATATAAAAAGAATCTGTAAAACCTTTTTTGTTCTTATATGCAAATAAAGCGGGACCTTTGAAACCAAAAATACTCAGATGACAAAATAAAACATAATGCTTAATATAATAAATAATTTTTATAAAGTTAACTTTTCCAAGTTCACAAATCTTATTTAAATACAATATTATATATATTTCTGTGAATTACCTATTTTTAATGAAAACTATATCTACAGAAGCTCTGAACCTGGGATAATTCAGTGTCATTGCTGCTGAGGATAATGATATAAGATACCTTTTGTCTCAATTATTTACCAGCATAAATGGATGTAAAAATTACTTCACAGTAATGCTATCTTCATTAAGATCAAAATAAATTAATCATGACCTCAGCAAGTTTCAAGAAATATCTATACTGAGCCCAACTTTAAGATTTTAAAGTTAAAAAAGTCAGTATTGTTTTACCCAATATAATTTTGACATTAAACCAACTGTTTCTTAAGCTTCAAAGAAATAAAACTGAATTTTGACCCCAAGGCTTGCCTCTGACTTTAATTAACAGTTGTAGTGTAGTCTTTCTATAAAGCTAGAAAGCAAACAAATTGTGTAGACACCATCCCATCCCTCCCCATGGGAAATAAGTTTTTGGAATGAATATATTGTGACATGATGAGAAAAAATAGGGCTGTGAGGTGTGGGTTGTTTGTTTGTTTGTTTGTTTTATTTTGTGTGTGTGTTTTTTTTTTTTAACATTGCTGAGGTTTTATCAGATTAAACACAGATAGAATTATGAGTAATCACCAGCTATAAGTGTTAACACTGGCTACAGATGCATACCTATATAAACAGATTTAAATATATTGATATAGCACCATAACAAATTCAAGTGATTCCAAATGTAGTTACATATTCTGTACTATAGACTGTTAGAGCAAGAGTTAGAACTGAATGGCTGAGTGCTTTCTGAAATTACGTTTGTAATTGCTAACCTCTTTCAGTTGTAGAACTAACACTAAAATCTCAATAAACTTCAACAACACTGCATCAACATCTGATCTTGCAATAAGTTTCCATGGTGTACATATACTGAGGTAGACCAATCACAAATGTATTTATTAAACCCTTAGATTGCACCTGAAGAATTAGGCATTTACATGGTCTATGGGTTTGAGCTCCATCAGGTACATTTAGGGTACATGGAGGATGGGTATTTAGAACCATATTTGCACTTTCTGGGGGCTTCAACAACTGGAACCAGACCCTGATTTACATTGGGAAGTATACAATGATAGTGACATGAACAGCTCCAGAAAGGCCTATTATGTCAACTTGCACACACATCCATGTCACCTGCATCCACTGTGGAAAAACTACCAAAAATATAGATTAATTAGATCTCACCTGTCCTCTTCTGCCACTTCTATTAATGCTAAAACGAGCTAAAAGCTAAGTAAGCAAGTACAGAAACAATACAGCAAAACTGGACCAAACTTCTAACTCCATCACGTACATTCTCTAAACTTTGACATAAAGAAGTCCTGTCTAACCCAGGTGTTCAAAATTAATGGTCTCACATCATCGTTTGCAGAAATGGCAGTATTCCACTGGCCTTACTGTGTCTTTCTTGACCACCCCCATAGTTCAGTAGACTTTTTTTCCTCTTTGCATTTCTTTCAACTTCCTTACCATTCACATGTGGGTACTGAAATGAAAACAAGGGCCCCATTCCCAAAGAAAAACAAGCAAGCTTAACACTTCACTCTAGCAACAGCAAAACTAGGAAAGAACTGAAAAGCCCAATTAAGAAAAGCGTGGAAGATGCACAGAACAACATGATGTTTGAAAAATTCAGGAAGAGACAACAGGATTTAGAATACTTGAATAAGCCTCTTGTGGGATCAACCTCCCATTATCAAGTAACATTAAGCAATGCTTTCTTGCAAAGTAGGGGAACACATCTGGAAGAAACAGGACAGTGCTAACTGGCATACTGATTTTCTGAGTCATTGACATTTTATGAAAGAATAAAGTGTTTGATATAACTGCCATTTTCAGCTGACAGGAAAACTCATCCAAGAGTTAAAAATTATTGGCAGCCACCAGCTGCCAATAATACTACTTATCTTCTTTTCAGTGACTTAAGACCCCATGTCAAACACACACACCCATGCTATATATAATGCTATGCAGCATAAAGCTTGCAGAAATCACTTTCAACTACTACCACAGTTTTATGAAGCTGACTATTTTAAAAAGCCTTTCAAGCAGTGTAATCAATACTCTGCTAAGTACTACTGAAGGTGGATTCTCTAAGGTGCATGCACATCTGTACATAGACACACATACACATATTGTATCTCTCAGGGATTGACACAATCAAAATTATCAAATAAGGTCAGAAGGTACCCCTGTAATCTAATCTGACCTCAAAGATAACTATCAGTTGCGCTTAAAATAGTTATGGTTTCATATAGAAAACAAGGAAAGAAACACAGAACTGGTTTGCAGTTAACTGAAGAATTTTTATCTAGTGAAATGGAAGCTTCTGCAGCGTCAATAAAAGGTGCCTAACAACCATAGTTTTTACAGCTATGAAAGAGCAAATACTCCCTAAAGTAAAATTTGATTTTTGCAATCTCTGATTACATGACATATTTGTTTTAAAACAATTTCACAAGTTCAGTACTTCTGAGTATTTTTTACAGTCAGACCTAATGTATTCCATGGCAAAAATATTAAGGCTTATTAAAAAAAAAAAAGATTAAAAAAAAAAGTCAAGTGAACTCATTTCTATTAAACCCAAAACAACACAAATGTGGGGATATTAAAACATTACTGAAATACAAAATAAAGATCAAACATTGCATAAAACTAATGAACTAATTGGATCTCCAGGCTTTTTGGAAGTTTATAATGCAGCATAATAAATATTACCAGTCACTGTATCATTAATTCAATGATACACTATGATTCACTATATTCAATGTTCTATAGAATGGCTTGATTAAAGGTGACAAAACTGGACATATTATATAAAACAAGAACAACTCAGAAAGACATACTGAAATAAGTTGTAAAGTTTCAAGAAAAAAAAAAAACAAGCAGATGTAGTAATTTGGTGTTAAAAGCAACATTTTAAATCATTCCCACAACATTCTAACTTATTTTTGTATGGCTACAAATAGATGAATCAGGCTGAGCTCCATGGAACTGTGAAGTGTTTTCACTACCTGTAAACTCAGAGCTGATAGAGTACTGTTGAGTTGCGATTTATTTCATTTTGTACAAAAATATATATATATTTGTCCAAAAATCCATGCAGCAAATCACTAGAAATATTCAGAAGGACAGTCTGCTATAAAAGCATTACAGACTTCCAAAATGATTCTGTTGGTTCACAATACATAAGAGTTAAATGCTGCACTAAGGTGTCAGATGATAGTCTCTGAAAAAAAAAAAAAACTGTCCAGAAGGACAATAAAGATCTCTTACAGCAATTCCATTTTGGGTCTGTAATGTAGCAGTAGAGGTGTTTTCTGCAAGACAGAATCATCAGACAGGTTAAGGGGTAAAATGAAAATGAATTAATCTACTTTGTAAATAAAACTTATCTATTTCATAAATTAAAGCTTAGAGGGACTATCAGAGTAGCTATATTCCAAAATGCAACCAAAATATCCCACCTATCGAGCCTCCCCCAAAGAATCCTTCTATTTTTGTTTGCAATCTGTTCCCAGCAGGGGCCAACTGCAGATCCTTGGGGAAAGGCATAAGGACAGCAAATAAATAACAATAGCCTCCAGAATGCTCCCCAATTACAAACAATTCAGGACTTTCCTAAACCAGATGTGGGGCCTTGTATTAATAATCCTCAGCCAATAATTCTTCTGAGAATTTACCAATTGCTTTTTAAAAGCTATGTAAATGTCTAACACCCACATCATCCTGCAGTAGAGTTCTATAGTGTAAGTATACACAACATAAAGAACTGTCATAAAAGCTTCTTCTGTATAAATTTCTGTGAATTGGCTCTATAGGTACATATGTGTGTGGATGGAGCAATAGTTACCAGAAAAGAGCAGGCCAAAGAAGAAAAACCCATGCTGAGAAGATAATATGTGAAAGTCTCCCAAGGACTGATAAGCTCCTAAAACTAGCAATCCTGTTGAATCCACAAGAACCGATAAACTCAGAACACCAAAGGTCTGCTGAATGTCATGGCCATGAGCACACACTGGCATCAATAATAGGTTGCATACTTGGACCACATTCTGGACAGTGGTGGCTACTATAAGCAGATGAAAACTAAGAGGATTATATACCATAGAATAATAGAATGGTTTGGGTTGGAAAGGACCTTAAAGACCATCTATTTTCAACCCCCCCCGCCATGGGCAGGGACACCTACCACTAGATCAGGTTGCTCAAAGTCCCATACAACCTGACCTTGAACACCTCCAAGGATGGGGCATCCACAGCTTCTCTGGGCAACCTGTTCCAGTGCCTCACCACCCTCATAGTAAAGAATTTCTTCATTATATGTAATCTAAATCTACCATTTTTTAGTTTAAAACTTTTACCCCTTCTCCTATCACTACATAACCTGGTAAAAATTCCCTCATCTTTTCTGTAGGCCTCCTTTAAGTGCTGAAAGGCTGCTATAAGGTCTCTCCAGAGCCTTCTCTTCTCTAGGCTATAAGCCCAACTCTCTCAACCTACTTTCTGAGGGCGCACTCAATCCCACTGTCCATTTCACCAACAAAAATGCTACATAATACCAGTCCCAAAAAAGACCACTGAGGGGCAACACTAGTCATTGGTCTCTACCTGGACAATGAGCTGCTGACTGCAACTCTCTGAGTGTGACCATACAGCCTACTCACTGGCGAGGCAGAATGAGAAGCAGTATGTAAGCACTGCTCAGCAAAAACTAAAACATCAGTGTGTTATCAGCACTACTGTCATTACAAATCCATAACATAGCACCATACCAGCCACTATGAAGAAAATTAACTCTATCCCTGTGGGAGTATTGCCATGGGGGTCGACAAGCCCCATGGCTGGTGATAACATCAGACTCCTGATGATGAAGCCATGAGGAATGTAAACAAGTTAGAAGGAACAAAGAAGGGTGATTCAGGAGACACCTTACTGTCTCAAACTGCTTATTCTCAAACGTTAAGACATGGAAGTTGCTAAATATTTGCTGTTGCCAGGCAAATATTTAACCAATGAATAGTTAGTGGAAAAGTACCGCTGGTAGAGCTAATGGTATAAGAAGGGAGCCTGTCCTCAATAAAGTAGTTGAAGTTATTGATCCTAAAAGAAACCCTGGTGTCCGTGTGGTCATTACGCCACATGTCCCAACCAAAGACCAGATCAATATCTATTCCTTATTCTATACCATCTACATCATGATCATGTCTCACACTTTCCTATACATCTTCATTAATCACCACCACCCTTCCTGTTCTTTGATATATACACACAGATATCATTCTCTTAGGCTATGGACCATCCCTCTAAAGTGTCTGTTGAGTTCATTTAGTCCACGACTTTGGGCCCCATCTGTCATAATGCTCCATCAGGGCAGGAGGGATGGTGTACGGTGTTCAATTGCTGCAAGTTGAAGGCAGCTCAATTTGCATCACCACAGCCAATTCCTTATCCACCGAGTGGTCCATCCATCAAATCCATGTCTCTCCAATTTTAAGACAAGGATATAGTGCAGGACAGTGTCAAATGCTTTGCACAAGTCCAGGTAGATGATATCAGTTGCTCTTCCCCTATCCACCAATGCTATAACCCTGTTGTAGAAGGCCACCAAATTTGTCAGGCATGATTTGCCCTTAGCGAAGCAAAGCTGGCTGCCACCAATCACGCTCTTATTTTCCATGTGCCTTAGCATAGTTTGCAGGAGGATCTGCTCCATGATCTTGCTGGGCACAGAGGTGAGACTGACCGACCTGTAGTTCCCTGGGTGTTTCTTTTTTCCCTTTTTAAAAATAGGGGTTATGTTTCCCCTTTTCCAGTCACTGGGAACTTCACCGGACTTCCACGACTTCTCAAATATGATGGATAATGGCTGGTCTGGAGTTTATTGGACTGTGTGGATTCGACGGCCTGGCATGTCAGACGCATAGAAGTAAGTATAAGGGTTTAGGAGACACCTGTGCCCAGCGTACTGTAGTGCCATGTCCTGGTTTCAGCTAGGATAGAGTTAATTTTCTTCCTAGTAGCTAGTAGGGTGCTGTGTTTGGGATTTAGGATGAGAATAACGTTGATAACACACTGATGCTTTAATTGTTGCAGAGCGGTGCTTACACCAAGCCAAGGACTTTTCAGCTTCTTGCTCTGTCCTGCAAGCGGGCAAGATGGGGGTGCAGCAGGAGTTGGGAGGGGACAGAACCAGGACAGCTGACCCAAACTGGCCAAAGGGGTATTCCATACCATCTGACGTCATGCTGAACAATTAATATGGGAGGGCTGGCCAGGGTGGGGGGGCTGGCTGCTCGGGGATAGGCTGGGCATCGGTCAGCGGGTGGTGAGCAATTGCATTGTGCATCACTTGTTTCGTACACATTAGTGGTAGTAGTACTATTATCATTATTATTATTATTTTCCTTTCTTTTCTGTCCTATTAAACTGTCTTTATCTCAACCCACAAGCTTTCATGTTTGGTTTTGATTCCCTCCCCAGTCCCAGAAAGGGAGGTGGGAGGGTGAGCAAATGGCTGTGTGGTGCTTAGCTGCCGGCTGGGTTGAACCACAACAGTCCTTTTGGCACCTGACGTGGGGCCCGAAGGGTTGAGATAGCGACAGATGTGACCAGAGTGTGTTAAACCAAAATTGGTATAAGTATTAGACCTGCTTAATCATTGCGAGTCACAATATTGATTACTTTGATCTCAAGTCTGCTGTGCCTGTTTTCCAAATTGACTTATATAGCATATTACTTACTGTATGTGTTCCCTCTCGTGCTGCTTATCCTTTCCAGGGGCTGGTTTAAGATTATTATTTTACTGTATGGTGTAACACTGGCTTATGATATGATAAAATTACTGGTCATGAGACTAATCTGGTATTTCTACTCAGCACTGTCGTCGACTCTATACTTTGGAAACCATATCTCAGAAACTATTAACAATTACACCTATTGCCTTTTTTCGTCAGGGAGCCAATCTATGGAGGGGACAGGGGGAGATATTTTTTCCTGCTTGTTCACTCTCCCTTTCTCCTTCACCCCCCTCTTATCCTCTAGGCAAGTAACAATAGGTTTCCAAAACTTTGAATATCCCTGGGATATTCAGTACAGCATGTTGTTTTTGTTATGTCTCCTGAATGTGCTTCAGATTTTGTTTAAGGTTACACAAATACTTAGGAATGCCATTCAGAGATCTGTCCTGATGCAGGATAGTTATGAGTGGCAGAGAATGTGGGAGGATATGGGCAGGCATCTAGAGCAGTGGGCACCTCCAGTGTCTTGGAAATTCACCCCTGAACAAGTGCAAAATCCTAAAAAACTGGTAGAATGCTTGAAAAAGGGGTGTCATCACTCTGGCAATTCCAGAGAGACAAATCACTGCAACATGCTGGGGTCTGGCCTATGCCTATCGAGCAGCAATTGATGCTACTATCAACCTAGTGACAGACCCTGCAGCCACTCCAAGTCCTGTGACAGGCCCAACGGCCACTCCAACCCCTACGACGGACCCTGCGGCCACTCCAGCCCCTGCGGCCACTCCAAGTCCTATAACAGGCCCAGCAGCCACTCCAAGCCCAGCAGCCACTACAACCCCTGTGATGGGCCCATCGGTTGTTCCAAACCCTGTTACGGGCCCAGCGGCCACTCCAACCCCTGTGACAGGCCCTGTGGCTGGGTCAATTAAACAGACGGTAGCAGTGCAAGTTGCCCCTGTAAGCACGATGAAACAGTGGATGAGAAAGTCAGGTCGTTTAGAACTTGGAGGAACTCCTACTCAGACTGGAGAGGAAGAAGACAACGAGATAGGCTACTCTGCAGTGGCTGGGCCATCACATTGTGAGAAACTAAGTTGTGTTTTTGCAGTAGAGAACTAATTTTCTGTGTTCAAAGATAGCTGTGTAGTCATAACAAGGAGAAATGCTAAGTAGATAAGTGGACAGTAGAAGGCCTCACTGTTCCAAAATAAGGTAGAAGCTTGAGAAAAACAGGATGAGCAGTGTGAGAACAGTAAAACAAAGGTCACAAGTTCTTCCAGAATATGTGGATGATCTTTTATTGTCAGGACAGAAGAAAACAGTTGTGAAGGAAGCCACTAACAAGCTATTCAACTTTCTGGGAAAACAGGGCTTGAAAGTATTGGAAAATAAATTAAAATTCGTAGAAAGAGAAGTCAAGTATTTAGGGCATCTAGTGTCTGAGGGAGAACAAAGAATAAATCCAGAGGGGATTCAGGGAACTGTTGAGCTACCCCTACCCAAAACTAAAAAGAACTAAAAAGTTTTAAGAGAAAGAGGTTTTTAAGGAATTAGGAGTCACAAAGTGCAAAGGAAAATAGATGCTCCCTGAGGGGAGAGGAATGCTGAATAAAGTGCTAATGAGGCAAATATTAACTGTTTTGCATCAAGAGGGTCATTGGGGAATTCAAGCAATGTGTGATGCTGTCCTATGGAAATATGTATGCGTAGGAACATATATACTCTGTCTGAACAAGTATGCAGGAGTTGTGTAGTATGTCAAAAGGTAAATAGGAAAATTATCCGCAGTCAGCCCAAAGGAGGGCGAGAACCAGGAATTCAATGCTTCCAAAATGTACAGGTAGATTTTAGAGAACTCCATACAGTAGGTAGATTTAAATACTTCTTAGTCTTGGTCGATCGTTTGTCAGGGTGGGTGGAAGCTTTCCCTTCAGTATCTGCTACTGCGAACATAGTAACTAAAGTAATTCTAGAACAAATAACTCCCAGGTATGGAATTGTTGAAAATATTGACTCTGATCAAGGAACTCACTTCATGTCAGAAATATTGCAAGGGCTAATGTGGCCTCCAGGAATCAAGTGGAAATTTCACACTCCTTGGCATCCTTCCCCTTCTGGAAGGGTGAAGCGGATCAGACAGTAAAGAAGCAATTGACTAAGTTCTGGAAACTCGGCTTCCCCAAACAAAGTGCTGACCTTTGGCACTTCTCCGAATTCAAACTGCACCAAGAAAAGATGTGGGAGTTTCACCATATGAAATATTATTTGGATTGCTGTACATGGACAAAGGGAATGAATTACCTCAAATTGAGACAAAAGATGCTTTTCTTAAGAACTATATACTCGGGCTGTCGTCCTCTTTGTCATCTCTCAGGATCCGTGGACTGTTAGCTCAAACCCCACCCTTGGAAGTCCTGATCCATCCATTCCAAGCAGGAGATTGGGATCTGATGGGAACATGGAGAGAACTGAAACTTCAACCTGAGTGGGATGGACTGTTCCAAGTGCTCCTGACTACTGAGACGACAGGAAGAACAGCTGAGAAAGGGTGGACTCATACCTGGGTAAAAGCATCAGTTAACCCTGATACCTGAGAGACTGCATTAACAAAGACTTTTAAGGTTAAAACTGTTAAAACTATCTATTGTAAACCTTCAACTTCTCCTTAGAAGAATTCTTAATGAATTAACGAGTAAAAGAGATTGAATTACACAGAATTGGAGTGTTTCCAGGGAACACTCCCTGGAAGTGGGAGAAGGGGGGGTATTTAATCCCTACCAGAAGAATCCTTATTAGTTTGTGATTTTTATTGTTTTTTCTTAATTATTATTTCTTTATTATTATAGGGGTGTATATATATATATAAATGATGTATTTTAAGATTATCTTAGTAATACCTATTCTCAATGGATTAGTGATAGGATGGAGGGAAAAATCAGCATTTCCAATTAATCCAGAACATCTCTCGAGTTCTGTCTCGAAATAATTGTTGGATTTGCACCCAGATGTCTAGAAGGACTGAAAAGGCCTTGTCCTTGATTTCTATTTCCAGCAGCAACTGTGTCTGGATTCTCTAGATTTCTAAAAATGACAGATCATACTCAGTCCCGGGAAGGAATAGATTTTGAAGTTGAGCTCCCTACACATAATCCTGGCTACAATACAAAGTGCTATCAAAGGTACCTTTTAAACAACATTGATAGAAACTCAGGGGGCAATAGTACTGACCCTGGGTGTGGAAATATCCATGAAGTAGGGAATAATCCATACTGTACCGAATATGGTAGCCACGGGAATGCTAGTGTACATTATGCACACCAGATACAACACGAGAATCCTGTAACCAGATGGCCTGTCCCGAATGGAAAGGGGTGGTACTGGCTATGTGGCCAGGAAGGTGTTGCCCCTAGGATGGAAGGGAGCTTGCACCCTGGAGGCAATAATTCCAAATGTAACTATTATTGAAGACCCACAAAGCCAAAGCCCCCTTGAGAGCACACGCAGAATTAAGCAGACTCCAAATAATCCTTTAGTAAAATTCTCTAGCATTTCATAGTTTTGCAAGGTGGTTTTTACCTTGGTTAGGGGGTGAGTGAATTAGAAAAAGCTATTGTAAATATCTCAGCTATAATTGAAGAACTAGAAAATATCACTCTGGATGCAAGAAAAAGGAGATAAGTTTGCAAAAATAGTACTCCAGAATCGAATGGTATTAGATTTATTAATAACCTCACAAGGAGGAGCGTGCACTGTAATTAATACTAGTTGCTGTATATATGTAGATCAAATGGGATGAATTTGACTGATCTCAAAAATATTTGGGAAAAAAAAAAGATCCTACATAGAGTACAACAAGATGACACTTCCTGGGGATTTAGAAACATTTGGGAGAAACTAACTTCCTGGTTACTTGAATAGAATTGGCTCAAACAACTATTTGTTGGTATTGTAATAATAACGGCATTGTATATCTGTCATATCCTGTGACATTGGAAGAATATTGCACCTTAATGTTGGAAAAACTCAAGAATGCAGTATGTGAAGAGGTGCAAAAACAACAACAGGAGTAAGAAAAGAAGAGGGGGGAATTGTGAGAAACTAAGTTGTGTTTTTGCAGTAGAGAACTAATTTTCTGTGTTCAAAGATAGCTGTGTAGTCATAACAAGGAGAAATGCTAAGTAGATAAGTGGACAGTAGAAGGCCTCACTGTTCCAAAATAAGGTAGAAGCTTGAGAAAAACAGGATGAGCAGTGTGAGAACAGTAAAAGAAAGATCACAAGTTCTCAGAACATAAGAAAGGAGGAAAAAAAAGGGAAAAAGGAGAAATTAAAGGCTTGAAGAAAAAAATATGTACATATATGGTATAGAGGAGCGTTGAGTAGCTTGTGAACCTGTAGTACTCAGCCAATGAGGAAACAGGGGAGGAGATCAGGTGTCGGGTAATAGGGAATAAAAGGTTATGATATGTTTACTAAAATGCACTCCTACTTGGCAGGACGCCCGCCATTGCAATCACGAATAAAATAGCTTCACAGAAGATCCTGTCTGAAGAAAATTGAGATTTTTCTCACAGCATGAACGGGAAGATGAAGAGGAAGATATCATAAAAGCATCAAAAACTACCTGAGGCCTATCCCAGTGTGAGCTACAAGATATGCGAAATGATTTTGGTCGTCATCCAGGTGAGCACCTTGTCACCTGGCTGCTCCGGTGCTGGGACACCAGAGCCAATAGTCTGGAATTCGAGGGCAGGGAAGCCAGGCAGCTGGGACCCGTTGCTAGGGATGCAGGCATTGACAAAGCAATTGGAGATGGAGCACAAATCTTCATCCTCTGGAGGCATCTCCTGTCAGCTGCGAAGGAAAGGTATCCCTTCAAGGAAGATCTTATATGTCAACCAGGCAAATGGACAACCATGGAGAAGGGAATCCAGTACCTGAGGGAATTAACCATACGGGAGGTGATTTATGATGACCTAGGCAATGAACAGCTATCCAAAGATCCAGATGAAGTCAAGTGTTCACGACCCATGTGGCGGAAGTTTGTATGGAGTGCACCATCATCATATGCCAGCTCATTGGCAGAAATGACCTGCAAAGACCATGAGGAACCCACGGTGGATGAATTGGCTAAGCAACTCCGGCAGTAGAAAGAAAGTCTCTCCTCTTCCCTACAGGCCTGCGTCTCAGCTGTGGAAAAACTTTCTAAAGAGGTCCACCAATTCAAAGATAACAAAGAGAATACTCTGGAGAAACTTTCTGAAGAGGTCCACCAACTTAAAGAGAGTTTATCTTCCTCACCACCTGTACAAACCAGTGTCTCAGCTATCAGGAGTAAGTGTCCTTCCGTACAAGAAAGAAGATATAGTGGGTACACATCCCGTGCCGCCCTGTCTTTTTACCTCTGTGACCATGGAGAGAACATGAGAAAATGGGATGGAAAATCTACCTCGACCCTAGAGGCACGGGTACATGAGTTGCAAGGAAAAACAATTGGAAAAAGGGGATTCTCTGAGAAAATTTCTGCTCCAATTTCCAGCAAGCAGTCCTTTAAACACAGAAACGAAGATCCTGACCAGGACTAGAGGGGCCCTGCCTCCAGCCAGGGGGAGGAAAGGGACAATCGAGTTTATTGGACTGTGTGGATTCGATGGCCTGGCATGTCTGACGCACAGAAGTATAAGGCTTTAGTAGACACCGGTGCACAATGTACTCTAATGCCATCAAGCTATAAAGGGCCAGAGCCCATCTGTATTTATGGGGTGACAGGGGGATCCCAGCAGTTAACTGCATTGGAGGCTGAAGTGAGTCTAACTGGGAATGAGTGGCAAAAGCACTGTATTGTGACTGGCCAGGATGCTCCGTGCATCCTTGGCATAGACTGTCTTAGAAGAGGATATTTCAAGGACCCAAAAGGGTTCCGCTGGAATTTTGGCATATAGCTGCCTTAGAGACAGAGGACATTAAACAGTTGTCTACCTTGCCCGGTCTCTCAGAGGACCCTTCTGTTGTGGGGTTGCTGAGGGTTGAAGAACAGCAGGTGCCAATCACTACCACAACTGTGCACTGGCAGCAATATCGCACCAACCGAGACTCCCTGATTCCCATCCAGAAGCTAATTCGTCAACTGGAGAGCCAAGGAGTGATCAGCGAGACTCATTCACCTTTTAATAGTCCCATATGGCCAGTGCGAAAATCTAATGGCGAGTGGAGACTAACAGTGGACTATCGTGGCCTGAACGAAGTCAAGCTGAATGCTGCAGTGCTGGACATGCTAGAACTCCAGTACGAAATGGAATCAAAGGCAGCCAAGTGGTACGCCACAATTGATATCGCTAATGCATTTTTCTCCATCCCTCTAGCAGCAGAGTGCAGGCCACAGTTTGCTTTCACTTGGAGGGGAGTCCAATATACTTGGAATCGGCTGCCCCAGGGGTGGAAACACAGCCCTACCATTTGCCATGGACTGATCCAGTCTGCGCTGGAGGAGGGGGAAGCTCCTGAACACCTGCAGTACATCGATGACATCATTGTGTGGGGTGACACTGCAGAGGAAGTTTTCGAGAAAGGGAAGAAAATAGTCCAAATCCTTCTGAAGGCTTCTTTTGCCATAAAACAAAATAAAGTCAAAGGACCTTCACGAGAGTTCCAGTTTTTAGGAACAAAATGGCAAGATGGACGTCGTCAAATCCCAATGGATGTGATCAACAAAATAACAGCTATGTCTCCACCAACTAACAAAAAAGAAACACAAGCTTTCTTAGGTGTCGTGGGGTTTTGGAGAACGCACATCCCAAATTACAGTTAGATTGTAAACCCGCTCTATCAAGTAACCAGTAAGAAGAAAGATTTCAAATGGGGCCCCGAGCAACGACAAGCCTTTGAACAAATTAAACGGGAGATAGTTCATGCAGTAGCCTTTGGGCTATACACCATAACATAAATGGTATTGAATAAGGGGTGGATATTGTCCTGGTTTCAGCTAGGATAGAGTTAATTTTCCTCCTAGTAGCTGGCAGGGTGCTATGTTTTGGACTTAGGATGAGAATAATGTTAATAACACACTGATGTTTTAATTGCTGCAGAGCAGTGCTTACACCAAGCCAAGGACTTTTCAGCTTCTCGCTCTGTCCTGCCAGTGGGCAGGCTGGGGGTGCAGCGGGAGCTGGGAGGGGACAGAGCCAGGACAGCTGACCCAAACTGGCCAAAGGGGTATTCCATACCATCTGACGTCATGCTGAACAATATATAGGGGTGGCTAGCCGGGGGGGGGGGGGGGCCGGCTGCTCGGGGATAGGCTGGGCATCGGTCAGCGGGTGGTGAGCAATTGCATTGTGCATCACTTGTTTTATACACATTATTATTGGTAGTACTATTATCATTATTATTATTATTTTCCTTTCTTTTCTGTCCTAAGAAACTGTCTTTATCTCAACCCACAGGCTTCATTTTTCTGATACTCTCCCCCATCCCAAAGAGGGAAGGGGGGAGGGTGAGTGAATGGCTGTGTGGTGCTTAGCTGCCAACCAGTTTAAACCACAACAACTGGGAACTTCACCGGACTGCCATGACTTCTCAAATATGATCGATAGTAGCTTACCAACTTCATCCACCAGTTACTTCAGGACCCTTGGATTCATCTCATCAGGTCGCCCCTCCCCTGTCCTTCCTTTTTTCCACATTTTATTCCTGAGTGTGACATCATACGGTATGGAATATCCCTTTGGTTGGTTTAGGTCAGCTGCCCTGCTGATGACCCCTCCCCACCTCTTGCCCACCCCCAGCCTGCTGGCTCTTGGGGTTGTTAGGGGGAGTCCTGATGCTTTGCCACTATTGCTCAGATGTAGACAGAACACTGGTGTGATACCAATGCTGTTCTAGCTACAAGTGCAGAGCACAGCACTGTATGGGCTGCTGCAGGGAAAGTTAACTCTATCCCAGCCAGACCCAGTATAGCGGTATAGTTACTCCTCAAGGGGAGTAGGAGGTCTCTGAATCTGATGACCAAATAACACACACTGTGGCTAAACCAGAGGGCCAACCATTGATGGTACCAGTCGCCCCCACAATCAAGACAAAGCAATGGAAGTGGAAGTCAGCCTGTTTAGTAAGGGAAGAAGCTCCTAGGAAGTTTGAGGAGGGAGAAGTGGAAGAAGGAGGCAGCTCTAAAGCAGAGCCATCACAAAGACAGCAGGAAGAAGAGACAGAAATCATAAATGAGTCAGAAACCACATGATCCCTATCCCTGAGTGAGTTGGGAGATACACGAAGGGATTTCAGCTGTCACCCAGGTGAGCACATTCTCACCTGACTGCTTCGATGCTGGGACACTGGGGCCGGTGGCCAGGAACTAGAAGGCAAGGAATCCAAGCAGCTGGGATCCCTCTCTAGAGAAAGGGTCATTGACAGAGAAATTGGGAGAGAGGCACAGGTTCTCAGCCTCTGGAGGCGACTCCTGTCAGGCGTGAAAGAAAGGTATCCCTACAAGGAAGATATTGTATATCAACTAGGCAAGCAGACCACCATGGTGAAAGCTCTCCAGCAACTGAGGGAATTAGCTCTGCTGAAGATGGTTTATAGTGATTTGGACAATGACCAGACACCCAAAGATACCAATGAAGTCCAGTGCACATCGTGCATGTGGCTGAAGTTTGTACAGAGTGTATTATCATCACACACCAGCATTCTGGCAGAGATGAATTGGAGAGATGGGCTGGGACCAACAGTGGATGTTGTATCCAGCCAGCTTCAGCAATATGAAGAAAATATCTCTGCCCCACTACAGGTCTGTATCTCGGCTGTGGAGAAATTGTCCCAACAGGTCCACCACCTTGAAGAACATATATCTTCCTCCTTACCCAGATGGAGCAGTATCTGAGCCATTAAGAGTCAGCATTTTCCTGCTTGAGAGAGAGTACCTGGGATGCACAGCACATGGCACCCTGTGGTTTTATCTGTGACCACAGGGAACACATAGGGAAGTGAGATGGTGAACCAACCTCAACCCTAGCAGCTCGGGTACGTGAACTGCAAGGAACTGCAGTCACTTGACGAGGTGATTGGCTCCGGGGGCAGACGTATTCTGCGGTGGAGCGGGGGATCGCAGTGTGCAGGGGGTTTTCTGCTTTGAGGCCACTCGAGGCAGCCGAGGGAGCCACCAGGACACAGCAGCCCTCATGAGGGCGGCTGATGAGGCTTGGGTGGAGCCAGGAGCGCCCATCCTCTGTTGTACAAAGGCAGCCCCTGGGGAGGGTGAGTGACCAGAGCAAGCAAACAGGGCGTGGCATGTCAGTAAGGACATGGCGCGGCAGTGCACGCAAGCAGTGCGAGCAGGGAGGGCGGAGGATCCCTCCCCACTCAGGAGAGCAGCTCACCTATCGGCTGCCTCCCTGACGGCATACCTAGCCATGGACTCCACCAGGCACGAAGCACTCGCCAAAAAGGCTGTGACAACCCAGACTGACTGCTTGCCCCAAAATGTGGCTGTTCAGGTATCCAGATACAGGGAATGCCTGAGCCTGTTGCTACCGATGGAGTGTGGCAGAGATACTGCCTGTGTGAGGTGAAAGCAGGTGGAGGATCTGATAAGCTTGTTGGCAGAGCTCAAGGAGGAGGTGGAGGGATTAAGGACTATCAGGGAGTGTGAGCAGGAGTTAGACTGGTGGAGCAAATCCCTGCCATGCCTGAGAGAAAGGCACTGGGGCGATACACCCCAAATAGTGGTGGACCCCCTGCCCCGTCACTGTCAGGCAGAGGGAGGGGACCTGAGAGATGGGGAGGAATGGAAACAGGTCCCTGCTCGGTGTCACAGACAAGCCCCTTCCCTACCCGCCTCGCCTTCCCAGGTACCCTTACACAATAGGTTTAAGGCTCTGGAGCCTGAGGGACAGGTTGGTGAGGATGTGGGGGAAGGTCCACCCAGGAGGTTGTCTAGGGCAAGGAAGTTCACTCCACTCCTCAAGACTACCTCCACTAAGAAGGAAAGAAGGGTAATTGTCATAGGCGACTCCCTGCTGAGGGAAACAGAGGACCCCATATGTAAGGACCCTACACATAGGGAAATCTGCTGCCTACCTGGGACCGGGGTCAGGGACATCACCAGGAAACTTCCTGGCCTGGTTCACCCCTCCAGTTATTATCCCTTAGTGATAATTCAGGCCGGCAGTGAAAAAATCACTGAGAGAAGCCTGAAGGCTATCAAAAGGGACTTCAGGGGATTGGGGTGGTTAGCAGATGCAGTAGGAGCACAGGTGGTGTTTTCCTCTATCCCTTCAGTGGCAGGGAAGGATACTGACAGGACCCAGAAAGCCCAGCTGATAAATACATAGCTGAGAGGCTGGTGCCATTGCAGGATTTATTTATATATATATTTTTTGATTATGGGGAGGATTACTAGGCACCTGGACTGATGACTGCAGATGGGTCCCACCTGTCTCAAAGGGGGAAAGGGGGAAAGGGATTCTAGCCCAGGAGCTGGCAGGGCTCATTGAGAGGGTTTTAACTAGGTATGAAGGAGGATGGGGATGAAATGAGGCTTGTTAGAGATGAGCCTGGGAGTGCAATACTAGGGTTGGGGGTGAGGGCAATGGTGCAACTGAAGTACATCTACACCAATGCATGCAGCATGGGCAACAAACAGGAGGAGGTGGAAGCCACTGTGGGGCAGGCAAACTATGACCTAGTTGCCATCACTGAAACGTGGTGGGACCACTCCCACGACTGGAATGCTGCAATGGATGGCTATAAGCTCTTCAAAAGCAATAGGCAACAAAGGAGGGGCAGTGGCGTGGCTGTCTATATTAAAGAGTGTTTTCATGCTGTTGAGCTCAGGGTTGGGACTGATAAGGTTGAGTCCCTGTGGATGAGGATCAGGGGGATGGCCAACAAGGCGCACATCCTGGTGGGGGTCTGTTATAAACCGCCAACCCAGGATGAAGAGACAGATAAGGCTTTCTACAAGCACTTGGCAGAAGTCGCACAATTGCCAGTACTTGTTCTCATGGGGGACTTGAACTTCCTGGACATATGCAGGAAATAAAATACAGCCCTAAGGAAGCAGACTAGAAAGTTCCTGGAGTGCATGGAAGACAGCTTCCTGACTCAGCTGTTTGTTGCATCTAGCAGGGGGGATGCCCCGCTAGACCTGCTGTTCATGAACAGAGAAGGACTGGTGGGAGATGTGGTGATCGGGAGCTGTCTTGGGCAGAGTGACCACGAAATGGTAGAGATCTCTGTTCTTGGTGAAGTCAGGAGGGGGGTCAGTAAAACTGCTACCTTGGACTTCCAGAGGGCAGACTTTGAATTGTTCAGGACACTGGTAGGGAGGGTCCCTTGGGAGTCAGTCCTGAAGGGCAGAGGGGTCCCGGAAGGCTGGATGCTCCTCAAGAAGGAAGTCGTAAAGGTGCAGGAGCAGATGATGAGCCGTTAGATGAGCCGGCAGGGAAGAAGACTGGTGTGGCTGAACAGGGAACTTTTGCTGAGACTCCAGGAGAAAGAGAGTTTATGTCCCGTGGAAGAAGGGACAGGGAACTCGAGGAGAGCACACGGAAGTTGTCAGCATAGGCCGAGAGAAAATCAGGAAGGCCAAAGCCCAGCACGAGCTTAACCTGGCCACTATGGTTAAGGATAAGAAAAAAATATATTTATAAATATATTAACAGCAAGACGAAGGACAAGGAGAATCTCCATCCTTTACTGGATGCAGGGGGGAACTTGACTACCGAGGATAGGGAAAAGGCTGAGGTTCTCAATGCCTTCTTTACATCTGTCTTTACTAGTCAGACCACTTATCCTCAGGGTACTCAGCCTCCCAACCTGGAAGTCTGGGACGGGGAGCAGAAAAAACACCCCACAGTTCAGGTGGAAACAATTAGAGATCTTCTGCTCCACCTGGACTGTCACAAGTCCATGGGGCAAGATGGGATCCACCTGAGGGTGCTGAAGGAACCCCTACCACCAGTATCACCCACTAAACCATGTCCTTAAGCACCACATCCAACCTTTCCTTAAACACCCCCAGGGATGATGTAGTGGGTTTACAAGGCAAGGTTTTGGTAGCAGGGGACCATAGGGGTGGCTTCTGTGAGAAGAATCTAGAAGCTGCCCCATGTTAGATAAGGGCCCCACTGCTGACCAGAGCTGAGCCAATAAGTGATGCTGTTTTGCGCCTCTGTGAGAGCATATTTAAGACAGGGGAAAAAAACAACAAACAAACAACTGCTGGGGAACAGCAGCAGAGAGAGGAGTGAGAAACAGCTTTGCAGGCACCAAGGTCAGTGAAGGAAGGGGAGAGGGGGGAGAGGCGCTCCAGGCGCCGGAGCAAAAGTCCCCTGTGGCCTGTGGTGAGGACCATGGTGAAGCAGGTTGTCCCCCTGCAGCCCATGGTGTGCCACAGTGGAGCAAGGTTCCACGCTGCAGCCTGTGGAGGAGACCATGGTGGATCAGGTGGACCTGCCCTGAAGGAGGCTGCGGCCTGTGTAGGACCCCCGCCGGAGCAGATTCCGGGCCAAACCTGTAGCCCGTGGAGAGGAGCCCACACAAGAGCAGATGACCTGGCAGGAGCTGCTGCCCATGGGGGACCCAGGATGGAGCAGTGTGCTCTTGAGGGATGGACCCCGTGGTACGGACCCATATCTGGAGCAGTTCTTGAAGAGCTGCTGCCTGTGTGAAGCCCATGCAGGATCACTTTGTATCAGACCTCCCTGGTCCTGCTGGCTACACTATTCCTGATACAAGCCAGGATGCCGGTGGCCTTCTTGGGCACCTGGGCATACTGCCAGCTCATGTTCAGGTGACCAACACCCCCAGATCCCTTTCCTCTGCACAGCTTTCCAGCCACTCTGCCCCAAGCCTGTAGCGCTGCATGGGGTTGTTGTGGCCGAAGTGCAGGACCTGGCACTTGGCCATGTTGAACCTCATCCCATTTTTAACCTCTGCCCATTTATCCAGCGTGTCCAGGTCCCTTTGCAGGGCCCTTCCAACCCTCCAGCAGATCGACTCTTCCCCCCAGCTTGGTGTCTGCAAACTTACTGAGGGCGCACTCTATTCCCTCATCCAAATCAATAAAGATATTAAAGAGGGTGGGCCGCAACAAGGCCCACTAAGGGCTTGTTGAAGTACCAGATATGAGAGACTGAATGTTGGGATCACTCAGGCTGGAGGAAAAAGCTGTATGGGATCTCATCAATGTATATATACTCCTGATTAGGAATGAATGGGGTAAGCAGGGAGTAAAGAAGATGGAGCTAGACTCTCAGAGGTATCTAGTGACATGACAAACAGCAGCATACAGAAGTTGAGATACAGCATATTCCATTTAAACATAAGAGTAAACTTCTTTGCTATGAGAATGGTCAAATAACGAAACAGCTTACCCAGAAGTGTTGTGGAGTCTCTATCCTTGGAGATATTCAAAATCCAACTAGATGTGGCCCTGGAGAACCTGCTGTAGTTGAGCCTACTCTGAGCAGTGCAGGGCAAGGGGGAGGAGGAGATGGACATTCACACAACTAGCTGATTTCCAGAGTTTTCATCTAACCTCAACAGTTTTGTAATTGTGTGAAATATTTTGATAAGTGTCCTTTTAACACCACAGGTACATCAAAACATCCTTCTGCAAAAGGGGCAGGTGTTCCTGGTGCACCAAGAATCAGGTTCTTAACTCAAAACTGCACTATTACCAAAAGTCAAAACTATGAAATGCTAGAGTACACTAACAACTGTTTATCTTAAACTTTTCAGCTTATTATATTATTCAGCCAAGTTTGACCAAGTGGGAAGGTTACATAATTAGTTAGCTATCAGATAAGGAGGAAGTCAGACAACTACTCAAACCTCGTTATGCAAACCTATACTTTTTTGTAGATGTCTGGGAGAAGCAGATTGCTTGCAAAGAGCAAAAAAAGGAAATTGTTTCTGTCAGTTGCCATTGCAACTGTAATAATTTAAAAATTAAGTGCAGGAAGTTTGGTTCACTGCAATGGTACAGAACAACGTAATAAATTAAGCAAAATATTTTCTAGATGAGACTACTCTGGGCAGAAGCACATGAAAAGCATTTGCATATACTGAACAGTTAGTTTTCAATCCAAACATACTACTCTTGGAAAATTTCTGTGCAACTATACTGAGGTACACAAAGATCAATCATAGATGATTTAGAGATTTTTAGCGATAATTCATTTTTCACTTGTCATGCGTTGTTAGAATCTTCAGAGGCAAACTGCTAACCAGGCAGAGTCATAAGGGAAGTGCAAACTCAGCTATGAAGTGTTCCAGACTGCTTAAAGAACTAACAAATACTACTATCACCCATTACCTTTTCTTAGTTGGACTACTTGTTACGCGGGGAGCAGATCGGGCTGTCTTTCTCAGCTCCACCCTCCCTGCAATGGGTCTTTCCTTTTCAGTCTGCAGAGAGGGGTGAAGCAGTTCTGTAAGGGTACCTCAGGCTTTGGGGGAAGGCCCCCCCCCCCCACGTGAGTGTCAGTGAGGGAGTTTTGGGCTGTTTGGCTGTGGGCTGTTGGTCCCCTGCAGACTGTCCTAGGATCCAGTTAACTGTTTTGTGTGAAAGAGATAAAATATGTACTTTGAGGAAAGGGCAAGATGACCCAGGCCTTGGAGATGTTTAAAGGATGATGAACTGAGGAACTGCTAATCAGGAAGACCATTATGTTGACATTCTTGAGGGAAATAGGTCGCCAATCAATGTAATGTGAATAGTTCCCTGAAAAACAAAGATCAGGAGTATTCTAATATACTCTATCTGTGAACTATCCTCATTATAATAGTAAAAATCATGCCCCTAGGCTGGAAGACCCTGGCCCAACAAGGGACCCTTCCTCTCTGAGGATGCACAGAATGATTATGTCATGTCAGCAGTATGCTAATTATGTAACCAATCAGAGGCTAGGGAATTGTAAAAACATGTAAATGTATTGATAAGTGATTGTATAAAGAGTGGCACGGAAAATCCTTAGGTGTGCCAGCTTAGTGGTAATCCACCTGGTATCCAGACTTGCACAATTCTGAAATAAACAGTATCTCGACCTAGTGTGTGGATTGTCTCATTGCACACCAGGTAACAAATCTGAACTTCTTATCAGACAACAACGTGGCCCTCCATGGGCTGCATGGGGACAACCTGCTTCAGGTTCATGGTCTTCTCCTAGGGCTTGTGAGGAATCTTTGCTCTAGTGCCTGGAGCACCTCCTCCCCCTCCTTCTTCACTGACCTTGGTGTCTGCAGTGTTGTTCCTCTCACATTTTCCTCACCCATCTCACCAAGGTGCTGCTGTGCAGTGTTTTTTTTATCCTTTCTTAAATATGCTCTCACAGAGGTACAACCAGCATCACTCATTGGCTCAGCTTTGGCCAGCGGTGGGTCCCTTTTGGAGTCAGCTGGAACTGGCTCAGTCTGACATGGGGCCAGCTTCTGGCCTCTTTTCACAGAGGCCACCCCTGCAGCACCCCCCCCCATCCAAAAAAAAAAGTTCCATGTCAAACCAATACAGTATACCCCCCCCCCCTTAACTTATTAATCTGTCTTTATCTGGATCCCTGAGTTTTTTTGCTTTTACTCTTCTTATTCTCTTCCCTGTCCCTTTGATGGGGAATAAGTGAGTGACTGTGCGGGTGTTTAGTTGCTGGTCAGGGTCAACCCACAACAAAGGATTATCCCAAAACAGCAGAAGTATAGGCTACCATAGAAGTTATTAAAAGGCAAACCCTCTAAACAGAACCCATTAAATCTCTTTATGTACACTGATTATGTTAATGGAGTAAAATAGTAGACTAATGACTAGGTGAAAGGGGAATGGAAAGCAGAGAATGGAAGACCAGAATGGAAGAAAACCAGAGGTTCATTTTACAAGCTCAGAGAGACAGTGGGAAAAATATATAAGCATGTTAAAGCACATGAGAAGACTGAAAACAATACTGAGAAACTGTTTAATGATCAAATAGATCAGTCAACAATTGCCACAGTTTAAACCAGGAAACAGGTAATGATAAGAGGAAATGGATAGCAGTGTTGTCTTAAAGAAAACAAATCATCTTAGATTGTCATAATAAGTTACATGAAGGAGTACAAGGCACTCTAAAAAGAGTTCAAGGAATTTATACTTGGCCACAAATGAAGCAAGAAATTGAGCACATAATTAAAAATTGTATGAGATATGCAATGATACAAAAGTAAACTAGTAAAACTAAGGTGCCATCTCTATCGCATCAGAAAAGCATTGGATCCTAGCAAATACTTCAAATGGATTATACAGATAAGTTTGCATGAACTAAAGGAGGATATAAGTATTTCCTTGTCATCGTAGATATATTATCAGGATGGGTTGAAGTTTTTTCCACTAAAAGGAACACAGCCACTGTAACTGTAAAAAATCTGTTTAAGGAAATTATGTGTAGGTATGGAACACCAGCAGACAGAGGATCAGAAAACAAAGGTACTTTTGTAAATGAAGGAACTCAAGCCTGAATGAGTGACTGGGGGATTAAACAAAGACTGCATATATCCTACCACCCACAATCATCCAGAATGGTGGAAAGAATGAATCAGACTATAAAAAAAATAGTCTAACGAAAATTGTAGGACAATATCCAAAACAATGGGCTGGAAAAATACCCTTTATATTAGCAGCTTTAAGGAATGGTGACAGATTAAGTAGTGGTTTAAAACTGTACCATATAACATTTGCACAGCCCATACCTTGGTGACCCCTAGGGCTCCTGAAAAGAGATCAATGGGAAAAAGTGAAAACATTACAACAGGATGAAGAAGAAATCAAGTCTCACTTGGAAGTAAAACAAGAAAAATATGGAAAATGAGAAAGGAAGAATTGAATTCATGTATATCCTATAGAAAAGGGGACCAAGTGATGTATTTGAAACTGGATAAAAAGGAACATGCTTTAGAGCTGAAATAGAAGGGGTCCAATTATATATTAGATAGGATGAGTCCTGTAACATATCAAATAGATGAAGGCAATGGCAAATATGTCAGGACTCTCAGGGCACTAATAGGCCTTAATGGACCTGAACAACATCACCTGGGGGCCTCCCCTCATCTGTCCATCTCAGACTTGAGCCTTCACTTCTTGTCTGAGCTGTGTTGTGGGAGTATTGATCTCCACAGCTGTTGCTGATCACATGCCCTCATAGATCCTGACCCGTGGCCTAACTTTCTGTCTTGATCTTGGACCTGACCTGTTTTGGACGTTACTTATATCTAATAATCAGAACTTAACCACTAAACCTAGCATTTCTGTAAGAGCAAAAGAAGAAAGAGAATGGTAGAAGTGTATACATGAATGTAATGAATGTGAACAGCTCTGTGTAATTCCCCCCTGCTATTTCTCCTTCTCCCCCCCAACTGTTTAGTCGCCTGCATCCCAAGGATCCAAAGCCCAGCTCTGATACTACACAGCTGCCTAGCCTGGGGACACATTTCTGAGAAAATCACTAAGTTATGAGAGAGCCTGCAAGAAGATAAGAAGGGCAAAATTAGGGCAAGGCTAGCTGAGAACTTTGGATCAGATCAAGCCACTAATATCAACAGTGAAAGCTAGGTGAAACTGGTTTGATCATTACAATCATGTTCACTTTTTCAGTAGTGACCAGGAATATCACTATTCGTGTACCAGGGCTACATTATGTGACTATTAGGATACCTAACAAGATATTGTAAAATGTACATGTATAATAGAATTGGGAAAGATCTACTGTAAATGTAATCTTACTCATGATAAAAGAGAACATATTGGCTAACTAAACAATTATATGAGGAATGAGAAACATTTCAACATTACCAATATGTTATGGGGAGATATTGGGGAAAACGTTTTAAGGGATAAGGCTGAAGGAAATATTTGTATATCTCTTAAGACCCCCCCATTGTATGATTAATCACATTTGAATGTATAGTTTTATTAATTGTGATAATCATAAAATACTATAGAATCAAAATGTTTATGCTTATAATTATTATACAGTTAATGAAATATTCTGTGATTATGTAAACTATGAATGAAAATTGACAATACTGTTTAACTTAGGTATGAACGTGGAGAGTTGTGTCATAAAGGACTGTTTGAACACCTACTTAGAAGCCACTGGCATGTCAGTATGACCCTCTGCTTCTGAATACACAGCTGGAGTTGGTCTCCCTGCTGTTTTTCCAACTGGGTAACTACGAGCGTGTGAGGGAATAAATGAGTTATCTGCTATTAATAATAGTTTGATTCTATTAATAACAGCTTTATAAATTCTGTTATTAATGAATATTGGTTGTGATCTTTGTTTCCCCCAACTCAATCCCCCATCAGGGTAAACAGAATTTACAAAAAAATTGCTTTTCTTTGTTCATTCTAAACTTCATACCTACTAGTTTCACTTGCCACCCTTCATCTCTTTCACAGAATAAGACAGTTTATAGTTGTTCCTTTTTCCATGCCACTCACGACTGTACATGATACAGGTAAATAGTGGATTTATACAGAGGCACAGCAGTGCTCTTGTTTAACTCTCTATTCTTTTCCTAATAATTTCTAGCATTTCTTCTGTGTTTTTCTTGGACCATTACTGAGCCAATATCTTTGTCTAACCCCAAAGCCTGATTACTGTTTGATGTCAGTCAATTCAGAGCCCACCATTTTTATGTATAAAGTTCAGATACATGTTTTGCCCAGCATGCATCTCTATATTTACCCTTACTGAACTTCAGGAGCCATTTTATCACCTGGTCATCCAGTACTATAAAGGTCTTCTGCAACCTTTCATCACTAACATTTATCTTTACTGTCTTGAATAACTTTATTGGTGCCAGTGTCACCTCACTATTTCACCTCTTTTCCAGGTCATTCATGAATATGTCATAACTGACCTAAGTCTCATATCCTCTATTTCCTAATCTGAAATCAATTATTTCCTCATACATGGATAAAAATTGCCTACCTATTCTCAGTCATTCCTTCTATTTATGCATCCAAAAATATTAGGAAGCTTGTGTTGCATATTCATTATGAACACTAACCCCTCTTCAAAGTTCCAACTCATGAGGTACAAACCTCAAGAAGTTCAACTAGGCCAAGTACAAGGTCCTGCACCTGTGTTGGGGCAATCCCAAGCATAAATACAGGATGGGCAGAGAATGGACTGAGAGCAGCCATGAGGAGAAAGACCTGGGGGTGTTGGTTGATGAGAAGCTCAACGTGAGCCAGCACATTGCTAACCATATTCTGGGCTGCATCAAAAATAGTGCGGACAGCAGGTTGAGGGAGATTATGCTCCCCCTCTACTCTGATCTTGTGATCCCCACCCAGAGTACTGCATTCAGCTCTGGAGCCCCTAACATAAGAAGGACATGGGCCTGTTGGAGCATGTCCAGAGGAGGGCCACGAGGATGCTCAGAGGGCTGGAACACCTCTCCTACAAAGACAGGCTGAGAGATTTGGGGTTCTTCAGCCTAGAGAAGAGAAGGCTCCAGGGAGACCTCACAGAAGCCTTCCAGTACCTAAAGGGGACCTACAAGAAAGCTGGGGAGGGACTCTTTATCAGGGAGTGTAGTGATAGGACAAGGGGGGGGATGACTTTAAACTACAAGAGGGTAGATTTAGAGTAGATATTAGGATGAAAGTCTTTACTCTGAAGGAGGTGAGGCACTGGAACAGATTGCCCACAGAAGCTGTGGATTCCTGGAAGTGGTTGGATGGGGCTTTGAGCAACCTTGTCTAGTAGGTGTCCCTGCCCATGGCAGGGGGGTTAGAACTAGATGATTTTTAAGGTCCCTTTCAACCCAAACTATTCTATGAACCTATTATTCTATATAGGTTCTCTCTCCCAAACCACAGACACATCTGGGTGTGACTTGTAGCCTAGATATTCAACTTGACATTTCATGATACTTAAACCCATTTTATTTGTGTGGGTATAAATCACATGAATGCACAGTATTAATCCTCATGAATATGTATGTATGAATATGAATACACAGTATGAATCCAGTATAAATCCCTCAGTATGAATGCCCCATCATTGCTATTCAGTTCTGTTTCATTGTGCAGGGTTTTGGTTTTATTTTGTTTAAAGATACTAACATCGGTAACCCAGAGACCCACCCAACTGCCTTCCCCAGCCTACTAAATGTTGATACAAGTCTCTTGAACTTAAAGTGGGGAGTAAATTTAATTCATCCTCATCCTTTAATGAGTATATTCAGCCTCTCTCTACCAAACTACAGGGTACAAATATACTAAATATTTGTCTCTTCTGCATTGTAACCAGTTTCACAACCTACACAAATATTAGTTGTATATGATTTACATGGCTGAGAAAAATTCCCTTCTCAATGGCTTCAGCCTCCTTTACCTTATAATTTTTTAATTATTATCAACTTGACATCTGCCATTAACTTCCCCTTTTCCTTAGTGGCATATTTTAAAATTTTCCTCCTTTTTCTCTTTCAAACCAAGAAAAATACCTACTTTTAAAGGTAGTTTATTAGACATTTTTAAAAATATGTTTTAACCATTTTGAAGTTATTGCAGTATAGACCTGTGGGATATGTTTTATGAACTTTGTTCTTTAGTCAGCTAACGATTTATATGGAACATGAAAATTTTGCTGAAAAGCAGTTGTGTCATACCTTAAATCTCCATCTAGTAACAACTACAAACTTGAGTGTGTGGTCCTTGCCAAGAATCTCTTCATTGCATAATATATCCAGCTGACAAAAAAAGAAGAAATAATTAATTCACTGATACACAGAACATGGCCTTGAAACAATACACTTCATACAAGGCCCAATAAAAAGATCAAAGAAACAGAACTCAATTCTCATGTAAAGACAGCTTTGTCCTTTGACATGCTATGAAAATTGCTTACACAGTGCCCAGGAAGTGACTTTCTACTTTGAAGATACATTTTTAAAAAGGCTATTCCCCCTTAGACATCAGTGGGGTTTTTGTTTCTTTTACAGAGACTTTATAGTTGTTTTTACTTTTCTATGTCAGCTTTGAAAGATCTTGATATTGGAAACAGCGAGGGTATGGATATATGAGCAAATGTGAAATCATGTGACCAGCCATCAGCTGAATTTCAATAGATGATCATGCACATGATCTTATCTTACTTGAACTGCAAGGTGACATACTGAAAGGGTAAGTCACCATGAAAGTGACACTTTACCACAACCTGAGAAAGCTAAGAATGTGCATGCAGTCCATTAACATGGCTTAGCTGACAGACTCAAATCAGGATTTGTCTATAGCATTCAACCAAGTGTCCACATTCTTATAGCTTTCCTCCTCAAAACATATTTTTCACTGGACATACCAATACACTGTTTCCACAAAAATGCTGTGTGCCCTTTAAGGGGGAAAGACTCCTGAAACTCAAATACATGAACATTCTTGCATTTCAATAAGAGCCAGGTAGGTTGTAAAAACAGGGATTGCTGCAGTGGAATAGTAAGCTTAAACACAAAAGCAATAGTGTAATTGGTAAGAAAGCAATCCAGGTTTCTGAAAGGTATTGGAGGCTAACACAGATGCTAGATGGGCCAACCAGGGGTGACATGCAGCTGGATCTACTACTCACCAAAAAGGAAGAACTTTCTGGGGACATGATAATCGATGGCAGTCTTGGCTGTAGCAACTATGAAATAGTGAAATTCAAGATTCTGAAGGGAGTGAGGAAATCAAGTAGCAGAGTACAGATCCCAGGCTTCAGGAGAGCAGATTTTTGCTTTTCAGGGAGCTGGTGGGTGGGATCCCATGGGAGACAGCTCTGAAGTGCAAAGAAGCTCAAGAGATGACAGGTCTTTAAAGACAACCTCCTCCAACCACAAGAACTGTTCATCCCAATACTCAGCAAAATGAGTAGATGTGTCAGGAGATCAGTTTGACTCAACAGGAAGCTCATGACTGAACTCCAATGCAAAAAGAACGTATACAGGAAGTGGAAATGAGAACAGGCTACATAGGAGGAATATAGAAACATTGCCCAGGTATACAGAGATGGTTTGGGGAAAGCTCATCTGGAATTGAAACTGGCAAGGGACATTAAACGCAACAAGAACTTCTACTGCTATGTTACCAATAAAAGAATAAACAAGAAAAAAGTGGGCCCATTGCTGCATGGGCTAGACAATTTAGTGACAGTGTACTCAGTTCCTTCTTTGCCTTGGTTTTCACGAACAAGGTCTCCCATTTCTTTGTGCCTAGAGACAGGTTTCAAGGAGGAGAGGAAGTACCAGTAGTAGAGGAGGACTGAGCCAGGGATCTGTTGAGAAATCTCAACCCATAGTAGTCCAGATCGGATGCATCCAAGGGTGCCGCAAGAGTTGGCTGATGTAATTGCAAGGCCACACTATCATCAGTGAAAGGTCATGGAGATCAGGGAAGGTATCCAATGACTTGAGAAATGTTGCACCCATCTTTAAAAATGGCATTAAGGACTAGGGAACTAGAGACCAGTCAGCCTCACTTTGGTGATCTCTGAGAGAGTCATCTTGGAAGCCATTTCTGGGCACATAAAGGTGAAGGTGCTGGCTATTTCCAGTCACCAAGGGAAAAATCATGCTTGACCAACCTGATTGTCTTCTTTAATGAAATAACTAGATCCATGGATCAGTAGAGAACGGTGGATGCTGTCCACCTTGACGGAAGCAAGGCTTTCAGCGCCATCTTGCACAGCATCCTTGGATCCAAATTGGGACATGATCTGGATGGGTGGACTTCCTGATGGGTGAAAAAATGGGTGGATCGTTGGGCTCAGAGGGCAGTGGTTAATGGGTTGTACTCTACACAGAGAACAGTGACATGCGGAGTATTGCAGGGGTCTATCCTGGGACCTGTCCTGTTGAATGTCCTTATCAGTGATCTGGAAGAGAAGACAGAATCCATCTTATCAAGCTTGTGGATGACACCATACTGGGGGAGAGCAGCTGACATAATTGAGGAAGCTGCTGCCGTTCAGGGAGACCTAAACAGACTAGAGGGATGGGCTGACAAGAACCTCATAAAAATCAACAAGAACACTAGCAAAGTCATGAGATGGTACAAGCTGGGCAGCAGCTCTGCTGAAAAGGACCTGGGGGTTCTGGTTGACAGCAAGCTGAACATGAGTCAGCAGTATGTTCTTGCAGTGATGAAGACTAACAGCATCCTGGGCTGTATCAACAGAAGCAGAGCCAGCAGACTGAGGGAGGTGATTATTCCCCTTTACTCAGCACTTATTAGACCACATATGGAATGCTGCATCCAGTTTTGGCCCCTCCAGTACAAGAAAAATGTTGATAAACTTTAGCAAGTTCAGCGGAGGGTCACCAAGATGGTCAGGGTGCTTGAACACAGGTCCTATGAGGAGAGGTTGAGGGAACTGGGCTTGTTTAGCTTGGAAAAGAGAAAGCTTAAAGGGAACCTAGTTACAGACTTCCAATACCTAAGAAAAGCCTATAGAGAAGATAGAGCTAGGGTCTTTGCTGAGGTACATGGTGGGAGAATGAGAGACAATGGTCATCAATGGAAAAAAAAGAAGTTCTGAATGGATATAAGAAAAAAAAATCAATACGAGGATAATTAATCACCAGAACAAGTTGTCCAAAGAGGTCATGGCATCACCATCTTTAGAAGTTTTCAAGACTGAGAGATGGAAGTTTGAGAGTCAAACTGAATGTAAGGGACTGTGACTAATACCAACAAAGGGAGGAACAGAGGCTGAGTTTTGACATGCCTGCCATTATGTGTTCTAGTTTTAGAACCTGAAATGGCAGAACTTGCAGAGGATAGAAATGCTTCTTTCTTCCCTTACCAAGATTTCTTTGAGGAACAGTCTGATTATGTACTCCCTGCAGGGAAAAGGTTGTCCTGGTTTCAGTTAGGATAGAGTTAATTTTCCTCCTAGTAGCTGGTAGGGTGCTATGTTTTGGATTAGGAGGAGAAGAGCGCTGATAACATGCTGATGTTTTAATTGTTGTAGAGCAGTGCTTACACCAAGCCAAGGACTTTTCAGCCTCTCTCTGTCCTGGTAGCGAGCAGGCTAGGGATGCAGCAGGAGCTGGGAGGGGACAGAGCCAGGACAGCTGACCCAAACTGGCCAAAGGGGTATTCCATACCATCTGACGTCATGCTGAACAATATATAGGGGTGGCTAGCCGGGGTGGAGGGGGGGCCGATTGTTCGGGGATAGGCTGGACATCGGTCAGCGGGTGGTGAGCAATTGCATTGTGCATCACTTGTTCTGTATACATTATTATTAGTAGTACTATTATAATTATAATTATAGTTATTATTATTTTCCTGTCTTAATAAACTGTCTTTATCTCAACCCACAGGCTTCACTTTCCCGTTTCTCTCCCCCATCCCGGAGAGGGAGGGGGGAGGGTGAGCGAATAGCTGTGTGGTGCTTAGCTGCCAGCCAGGTTAAATCACAACAATTAACTCTATCCTAACTGAAACCAGGACAAGGTAAAATAGTTATCTACTGCCCTTCTGCTCAGAGTAGGCAGCACCAGCTGAGTTTCACTCAGAGCAGAAAAGCAGAAGAAAGTATATATGCTGCTTTCCATTAAATCAGTCTTTCAGTAGTCCCCAAGTGTTATCATCTATTCTCTGCACTGAGTGAAAATTCTCAGGTGAAGCAGCGTATCCCTTCATTTAAGGCCACCAAAGCATCTTGCAGAACACAGGTGGAAACACATAACCAAGCCTTTTGGTATATTTTAAAACTGGTCATGGAACAACACACAGAGCTGCACTGCCAACTCTGTATAAAGCCAACAATCAGTAAGAGCTACATTTTCATTGTATTGGGGGAGAGGAATAAAAGGGAAGATGACCAGCATTCCTAAATTAAAGGGTGTGTGTGTGTGAAAAAAAACTATTTCTCTGCATTAAGCTCATCAATTTAAATAGCCATTTTCTGTTCCTTTTTATCAGGAAATACAGTATGCTTTTGTTTTTTGAAAATCTAATTGGAAAGAAATACACTGTTTTGAAAATAATCCATAAGATTTTCATTTACAAAATCATGTTTAAACATTAAAACATTAAAACAATTACCTCATTAAAAGAAGAAAGGTTAAGTTTTTTAGCAATGAACTTCTTTAGATGCAGGACTGTTGCTTGTGCTGAGCAGCGGATCCATTTTCGTTTCAATCCACGTAATTTGCTGCTATTGCATTCCAAGCAGATGCTCACCTTTGGGGAAAAGCAAACAGTCAGGGCTGGTTGACAGGATTTTCAGCAATCCCCATTAAGCATTGCACTTCCAGCCTTCATGAGTCCAACAAAAAGGTGAAAATGTAGAATAACAGTATTGCTTAAACTGAAAAGCATGCAGTCTCACTAAAGAAAAGGTTGTCTAGTATTTTGTCAGCTTATTATTAAGTACCATTCGACTCAAAATCACAGAATCACAGAATGGCCAAGGTTGGAAGGAACCTCTGAAGATCATCTAGTCCAACTCCCCTGCCAAGCAGGATCACGTAGAGAATACTGTGCAGGATGGCATCAAGGTGGGTTTTGAATATTTCCAGAGAAGGAGACTCTACAACCTCTCTGGGCAACCTGTTTCAGTGCTCTGTCACCCTCAAAGTAAAGAAGTGCCTCCTCATATTCAGCCAGAACCTCCTGTGCTTCCGTTTGTGCCCATTGCCTCTCGTCCTCTCACTGGGCACAACTGAAAAGAGACTGGCTCCATCCTCTCGACACCCTCCCCTCAGATATTTATACACGTTGATGAAGTCTCCCCTCAGTCTTCTCTTTTCCAGGCTAAACAGGCGCAGTTCTTTCAGCCTGTCCTCGTATGACAGGTGCTCCAGTCCTCTAATCATCTTCGTAGCCCTCCCCTGGACTCACTCCAGTAGTTCCACGTCCCTCTTGTACTGGGGAGCCCAGAATTGGAGACGGTACTCCAGGTGAGGCCTCACCAGGGCTGAGTAGAGGGGGAGAATCACCTTCCTTGATCTCCTGGCAACACTCTTCCAAATGCAGCCCAGGATACCATTGGCCTTCTTGGCCACAAGGGCACATTGCTGACTCATGGTCAGCCTGCTGTCCACCAGGACTCCCAGGTCTCTCTCTGCAGAGCTGCTCTCCAGCAGGTCACCCCCCAGCCTGTACCGGTGCTTGGGGTTATTCCTCCCTGTCCTGGTTTCAGTTAGGACAGAGTTAATTTTCCTCCTAGTAGCTGGCAGGGTGCTATGTTTTGGATTAGAATGAGAAGAGCGCTGATAACATGCTGATGTTTTAATTGTTGTAGAGCAGTGCTTACACCAAGCCAAGGACTTTTCAGCCTCTCTCTGTCCTGCTAGCGAGCAGGCTAGGGATGCAGCAGGAGCTGGGAGGGGACAGACCCAGGACAGCTGACCCAAACTGGCCAAAGGGGTATTCCATACCATCTGACATCATGCTGAACAATATATAGGGGTGGCTAGCCGGGGTGGAGGGGGGGGCCGGCTGCTCGGGGATAGGCTGGGCATCGGTCAACGGGTGGTGAGCAATTGCATTGTGCATCACTTATTTCGTACACATTATTACTATTAATACTATTATTATTATTATTGTTGTTGTTATTCTTTTCCCTGTCTTAATAAACTGTCTTTACCTCAACTCACAGACTTCACTTTCCCGTTTCTCTCCCCCATCCCGGAGAGGGAGGGGGGAGGGTGAGCGAACGGCTGTGTGGTGTTTGACTGCCAGCCGGGCTAAACCACAACAGTCCATTTGGCGCCCAACGTGGGGCTCGAAGGGTTGAGATATCGACAGATTTGACCAGAGTGTGTTAAACTAAAATTGGTATAAGTATTCGACCTGCTTAATAGTTGCTAGTCACAATGTTGATTGCCTTAATCTCAAGTCTGCTGTGCCTGTTTCCCAAATTGAGTTTTATAGCAAGTTACTTTCTGTATGTGCTCCCTGTCGTGCTGTTTATCCTTTCCGGGCCCTGGTTTAAGATTGTTATGGTACTGTGTGGTGTAACGATGGCTTATGAAATGATGAAATTTCTGGTCATGACTCTAACCTGGTATTTGTACTCAGCACTGTCGTCGACTCTATACTTCGGAAACCATATCTCAGAAACTATTAGCAATTACACCTATTGCCTTTTTTCATCAGGGAGCCAGTCTCTGGAGGGGACAGGGGAAGATATTTTTTCCTACCTGTTCACTCTCCCTTCCTCCTTCACCACCCTCTTATCCCCCGAGCTAGTTACGGTAGCTCTCCAAGATGTTGAATATCCTTGGGATACTCAGACCAGCATGTTCTTGTTGTTATGTCTCCTGAATGCGCTTCAGGTTTTGTTTAAGGTTAAACAACTACTTAGGAATCTCATCCGGAGATCTGTCTTGAGGCGGGATATTTGCGAGTGGCAGGGAGTGTGGGAGGCTATGGGCAGGTTTCTAGAGCAGTGGGCACCTCCAGTGTTTTGGACATTCACCCCTGAACAACTGCAAAATCCTAAAAAACTGGTAGAATGCTTGAAAAAAAGGTGTCATGACTCTGGCAGTTCCAAAGTGACACAAATCACTGTGGCGTGCTGGGGTCTGGCTTGTGCCTATCGAGCTGCAATTGATGCTACTATCAACCTAGTGACAGACCCTGCGGCCGTTCCAGTCCGGGCTCCTGCAGCCGTTCCGGCTCCAGCTCCCGCAGCCGTTCCAGCTCCCGCAGCCGTCCCGGATCCAGCTCCTGCAGCCGTCCCGGCTCCAGCTCCCGCAGCCGTTCCAGCTCCCGCAGCCGTCCCGGCTCCAGCTCCCGCAGCCGTTCCGGCTCCCACAGCCGTTCCAGCTCCTGCAGCCGTCCCGGCTCCAGCTCCCGCAGCCGTTCCGGCTCCCACAGCCGTTCCAGCTCCCGCAGCCGTCCCGGCTCCAGCTCCCGCAGCCGTTCCGGCTCCCACAGCCGTTCCAGCTCCTGCAGCCGTCCCGGCTCCAGCTCCCACAGCCGTTCCAGCTCCCGCAGCCGTTCCCACTCCTGTGGCTGGGTCAGAGAAACGAACTGTAGCAGTGCAAGTTGCCCCTGCAGAGGGTACTCCAACCCCTGTGGCAGACCCTGTGGCTGGGTCGGAGAAACGAACTGTAGCAGTGCAAGTTGCCCCTGCAGAGGGTATTCCAACCCCTGTGGCAGACCCTGTGGCTGGGTCGGAGAGGCGAGCTGTAGCAGTGCAAGTTGCCCCTGTAGAAAAGGTGAAAAAATGGTATAGAGACTCAGGTCGTTTAGAACGCAGAAAGTCTTCTGCTAAGTCTGGGTCTGGAGAAGACGAGGCTGGGCCATCAAGTGTGCAGGAGGATGAAGATGAGGATGAGGATGTCGAAAAATCAACAGTAACTACCCGAACCCTATACCAGCGTGAGCTACGAGATGTGCGAAAAGATTTTGGTCGCTGTATAGGTGAACAGCTTGTCACCTGGCTGCTCCGGTGCTGGGACACTGGAGCCAATGGTGTGAAATTAGAGGGCAGGGAAGCCAAGCGGTTGGGATCCCTTGCTAGAGATGCAAGCATTGACAAAGCAATTGGAGATGGAGCACGATCTCACAGCCTCTGGAGGCGTCTCCTGTTAGCTGTGAAGGGAAGGTATCCCTACAAGGAAGAACTTGTATGTGTACCAGTCAAGTGGACCACCATGGAGAAGGGAATTCAGTACCTGAGGGAATTAGCCGTACGGGAAGTAATTTATAAGGACTTAGACGATGCACAAACATCCACAGATCCAGATGAAGTCGAGTGTACTCGACCCATGTGGCGGAAGTTTGTACGGAATGCACCATCAACATGGGCCAGCACATTGGCAATAATAACCTGGAAAAACGGTGAAGATCCCACAGTGGGTGACATGGCTAAACAACTCCGGGAGTACGAAGGAAATCTCTCCTCTTCCCTACAGGCCTGCGTCTCGGCTGTGGAGAAACTCTCTGAAGAGTTCCACCAACTTAAAGAGAATTTATCTTCCCCCCCACCTGAACAAACCAGTGGCCACCAACTAAAAGAGAATACTTTGGAGAAACTTTTTGAAGAGGTCCACCAACTTAAAGAGAGTGTATTTTCTTCCCCACCTGTACAAACCAGCGTCTCGGCTATTAGGGGTAAACGTGCATCCGTGCAAAGAAGACAATATGGTGGGTACACACCCCGCGCCACCCTGTGGTTTTACCTACGTGACCATGGAGAGGACATGAGAAAATGGGATGGAAAATCTACTGAGACCCTAGAGGCACGGGTACGTGAGTTGCAAAAGAAAACAATCGGGAGAAAGGGGTTCTCTGAAAAGTTTGCTGCTCCAACTTCTAGCAGGCAGTCTTTTAAACACAGAAACGAAGATTCTGACCAGGACTAGAGGGGCCCTGCCTCCAGCCAGGGGGAGGAAAGGGACAACCGAGTTTATTGGACTGTGTGGATTCGATGGCCTGGCACGTCTGACGCACGGAAGTATAAGGCTCTAGTAGACACCGGTGCCCAATGTACTCTAATGCCATCAAGCTGTAAAGGGCCAGAGCCCATCTGTATTTATGGGGTGACAGGGGGATCCCAGCAGTTAACTGTGTTGGAAGCTGAAGTGAGTCTAACCGGAAATGAGTGGCAAAAGCACCGTATTGTGACTGGCCCGGATGCTCCGTGCATCCTTGGCATAGACTATCTTAGAAGAGGATATTTCAAGGACCCAAAAGGGTTCCGCTGGGCTTTTGGCATAGCTGCCTTAGAGACAGAGGACATTAAACAGTTGTCTACCTTGCCCGGCCTCTCAGAGGACCCTTCTGTTGTGGGCTTGCTGAGGGTTGAAGAACAGCAAGTGCCAATCGCTACCACAACTGTGCACCGGCGGCAATATCGCACCAACCGAGACTCCCTGATTCCCATCCACGAGCTACTTCGTCAACTGGAGAGCCAAGGAGTGATCAGCAAGACCCATTCACCTTTTAATAGTCCCATATGGCCAGTGCGAAAGTCTAATGGTGAGTGGAGACTAACAGTGGACTATCGTGGCCTGAATGAAGTCACGCCACCGCTGAGTGCTGCAGTGCCGGACATGCAAGAACTCCAGTACGAACTGGAATCAAAGGCAGCCAAGTGGTATGCCACAATTGATATTGCTAATGCATTTTTCTCCATCCCTCTAGCAGCAGAGTGCAGGCCACAGTTTGCTTTCACTTGGAGGGGAGTCCAATATACTTGGAATCGGCTGCCCCAGGGGTGGAAACATAGCCCTACCATTTGCCATGGACTGATCCAGTCTGCGCTGGAGCAGGGGGAGGCTCCTGAACACCTGCAGTACATCGATGACATCATTGTGTGGGGTGACACTGCAGAGGAAGTTTTCGAGAAAGGGAAGAAAATAGTCCAAATCCTTCTGAAGGCCGGTTTTGCCATAAAACAAAATAAAGTTAAAGGACCTTCACGAGAGATCCAGTTTTTAGGAATAAAATGGCAAGATGGACGTCGTCAAATCCCAATGGATGTGATCAACAAAATAACAGCTATGTCTCCACCAACTAGGAAAAAGGAAACACAAACTTTCCTAGGTGTCGTGGGGTTTTGGAGAATGCATATTCCAAATTACAGTCTGATTGTAAACCCGCTCTACCAAGTAACTCGTAAGAAGAATGCTTTTGAATGGGGCCCTGAGCAACGACAAGCCTTTGAACAAATTAAACAGGAAATAGTTCATGCAGTAGCCCTTGGGCCAGTCCGAACAGGACCAGATGTAAAGAATGTGCTCTACACCGCAGCCGGGGAGAATGGTCCCACCTGGAGCCTCTGGCAGAAAGAACCTGGGGAAACTCGAGGTCGACCCCTGGGGTTTTGGAGTCGGGGATACAGAGGATCTGAGGCCCGCTATACTCCAACCGAAAAGGAGATATTGGCAGCATATGAGGGAGTTCGATCTGCTTCGGAAGTGGTCGGTACTGAAGCGCAGCTCCTCCTGGCACCCCGACTGCCGGTACTGGGTTGGATGTTCAAAGGAAGGGTCCCCTCTACACATCATGCAACTGATGCTACATGGAGCAAGTGGGTTGCACTGATTACTCAGCGGGCTCGAATAGGAAACCCCAGTCGCCCAGGAATCCTGGAAGTGATTATGGACTGGCCAGAAGGCAAGTACTTTGGGATATCATCAGAGGAGGAGGTGGTCCGTGCTGAAGAAGCCCCACTGTACAACAAGCTACCAGAAAATGAGAAGAAATATGCCCTGTTCACTGATGGGTCCTGTCGTATTGTGGGAAAGCATCGGAGATGGAAAGCTGCTGTATGGAGTCCTACACGACGAGTTGCAGAAGCTGCTGAGGGAGAAGGTGAATCGAGTCAGTTTGCAGAAGTGAAAGCCGTTCAGCTGGCCTTAGATATTGCTGAACGAGAAAAGTGGCCAGTTCTCTATCTCTATACTGATTCATGGATGGTAGCAAATGCCCTGTGGGGGTGGCTACAGCAATGGAAGCAGAACAACTGGGAACGCCGGGGCAAACCCATCTGGGCTGCTGCATTGTGGCAAGATATTGCTGCCCGGGTAGAGAACCTGGTTGTAAAGGTACGCCATGTAGATGCTCATGTGCCCAAGAATCGGGCTACTGAAGAACATCAAAACAACCAGCAGGTGGATCAGGCTGCTAAGATTGAAGTGGCTCAGGTGGACCTGGACTGGCAACATAAAGGTGAATTATTTATAGCCCGATGGGCCCATGACACCTCAGGCCATCAAGGTAGAGATGCAACATACAGATGGGCTCGTGACCGAGGGGTGGACCTGACCATGGACACTATAGCACAGGTTATTCATGATTGTGAAACATGTGCTGCAATTAAACAAGCCAAACGGTCAAAGCCTCTCTGGTATGGAGGACGATGGCTGAAATACAAATATGGAGAGGCCTGGCAGATTGATTACATCACACTCCCCCAAACCCGCAACGGCAAGCGCCACGTAGTTACAATGGTGGAAGCAACCACCGGATGGCTGGAAACATATCCTGTGCCCCATGCCACCGCCCGGAACACTATCCTGGGCCTTGAAAAGCAAGTCCTATGGCGACATGGCACCCCAGAAAGAATTGAGTCAGACAATGGGACTCATTTCCGAAACAACCTTATAGACACTTGGGCCAAAGAACATGGTATTGAGTGGGTGTATCACATCCCTTATCATGCACCAGCCTCCGGGAAAGTTGAACGATACAATGGACTGTTAAAGACTACACTGAAAGCAATGGGTGCTGGGACATTCAAAAATTGGGAAACACATTTGGCAAAGGCCACCTGGTTAGTCAGTACTAGAGGATCTGCCAACCGAGCTGGACCTGCCCAATCAAACCTGTTACGCACTGTAGAAGGGGATAAAGTTCCTGTAGTGCACGTAAGAAACATGCTGGGTAAGACACTCTGGGCTACTCCTGCCTCAGGAAAAGGCAAGCCCATTCGTGGGATTGCTTTTGCTCAGGGACCTGGATGCACTTGGTGGGTAATGCAAGAGAATGGGGAGGTCCGGTGTGTACCTCAAGGGGACCTAATACTGGGTGAGAATAGCCCATGAGTTGAATTGTAGTATGTTAATTATCATATAACACTGTATGTCATCGCTACCATGGTTGCTATATATCATAGATGAAAATGGTGATTAATTAGAAGGTATTGGAAAGAGTGTAACCTGAGCATGACATAAATGGTATGGAATAAGGGGTGGATATCTGTCCTGGTTTCAGTTAGGACAGAGTTAATTTTCCTCCTAGTAGCTGGCAGGGTGCTATGTTTTGGATTAGAATGAGAAGAGCGCTGATAACATGCTGATGTTTTAATTGTTGTAGAGCAGTGCTTACACCAAGCCAAGGACTTTTCAGCCTCTCTCTGTCCTGCTAGCGAGCAGGCTAGGGATGCAGCAGGAGCTGGGAGGGGACAGACCCAGGACAGCTGACCCAAACTGGCCAAAGGGGTATTCCATACCATCTGACGTCATGCTGAACAATATATAGGGGTGGCTAGCCGGGGTGGAGGGGGGGCCGGCTGCTCGGGGATAGGCTGGGCATCGGTCAACGGGTGGTGAGCAATTGCATTGTGCATCACTTATTTCGTACACATTATTACTATTAATACTATTATTATTATTATTATTGTTGTTGTTATTCTTTTCCCTGTCTTAATAAACTGTCTTTATCTCAACTCACAGACTTCACTTTCCCGTTTCTCTCCCCCATCCCGGAGAGGGAGGGGGGAGGGTGAGCGAACGGCTGTGTGGTGTTTGACTGCCAGCCGGGCTAAACCACAACACTCCCTAGGTGCAGGACCTTGTTGAACTTCATGAGGTTCCTCTCGGCCCAACCCTCCAACCTGTTGAGGTCCCTCTGAATGGTAGCACAGCCCTCTGGGGTGTCAGCCACTCCTCCCAGCTTTGTCATCAGCAAACTTGCTGAGGGTGCACTCCGTTCCATTGTCCAGGTTGTTGATGAATAAATTGAACAAGACTGGACCCAGTACTGATCCCTGGGGGACACCGCTAGCTATACGCCTCCAACTAGATTCTGCACCACTAAGCCGAACCCTCTGAGCTCTGTCGTCCAGCCAATTGCCAATCCACCTCACCGTCCACTCATCTAGGCTGCACTTCCTGAGCTTGTCTATGAGGATGTTGTGGGAGACAGTGTCAAAAGCCTTGCTGAAGTCAAGGTAGGCCACATCTGCCGCTCTCCCCTCATCTACGCAACCAGTCATCTCATCATAGAAGGATATCAGATTGGTCAAACATGATTTCCCTTTGGTGAATCCATGCTGACTATTCCTGATCACCTTCTTTTCCTCCACATGCTTGGAGATGACATCCAGGATGAGCTGTTCTATCACCTTTCCAGGGATGGAGGTGAGGCTGACTGGCCTGTAGTTGCCTGGGTCCTCCTTCTTGCTCTTTCGGAAGACTGGCATGACATTGGCTCTCTTCCAGTCCTCAGGCACCTCTCCTATTCTCCACACCATATTCTGGCCTCGCAATAACATTGGCCAGCTCCCTCAGCACCCGTTGGTGCATTCCATCAGGGCCCATGGATTTGTAGATGTCAGGTTTGCTTAGATGATCTCTGAACTGATCCTCTTCGACCAAGTTAAAGTCCTCCTTTCTCTGGACTTCCTCTCTTGTCTCCAGGGTCTGAGATTCCTGAGAGCTGAAGCAAAAAAGGCATTCAGCAACTCTGCCTTCTCCATATTGTTTTTCACCAAGGCACCCGCCCCATTCAGCAGAGGGCCAACATTTTCCCCAGTCTTCCTTTTTCTACTGATGTATTTGAAGAAGCCCTTCCTGTTGTCCTTGACATCCCTTGCCAGATTTAATTCCAAATGGGCTGTGGCCTTCCTTGTTGTATCCCTGCATACTCTGACAGTGTCTCTATATTCCTCCCAAGTAGTCTGTCCCTTTTTCCACATGATGTAAACTTCCTTCTTCTGACTGAGCTTTGCCAGGAGCTCCCTGCTCATCTATGCAGGTCTCCTGCCCCCTTTGCTTGCCTTCTTACTCATAGGGATGCACTGATCTTGAGCTTGGAGGAAGTGATGCTTGAATATTGACCAGCTCTCCTGGATCCCCTTTCCTTCCAGGTCCCTAACCCATGGAATTCTTCCAAGCAGATACCTGAAGAGGACAAAATGGATCTGGACAAAAGTTCAAGGCAGAACTTGAGGGCTGCCTTGTTCCAGAGCTTTACTCCAACTGAAAAGGTTACAAGTAGTTCAGAAAGAGACTAGGTCAAAGCCAAAGTGAGAGATCTAATATGGAAACCTATAATAATAAGATAAAATGAAGTCTTAAAAGGGTTGTTGAAGGTGTTGAAGGTGTGGCATGTAGTATTTGACAGAGATGTCTGAAGCTGAATAAGCAGGGAAAGAGGATGTATTCCAGGGTTGAGGCAGAGACCTCAAAATCACAGGTGTGAGCCCTCTGGGGCAGAGGGATCATGATGAGCCCGAGAGAGTTGTCATGGAAACAGAAAAGCAGCTAATTCTTAAAACAGCCTGAGGTCATGTGTGAGCTCAGATTGCCAATGGGACCACTGCTCAGGGAACTGCAGACGACTGCATTCCTCTGACCAACCCCCACTGAGATCCTAATCACCCCGGAAATTATGAACGGTTATGTAAATACCAAAATCTGGTTAAATTGGGAATTAAGAATCTGTTCTAACAAGGTACAAAAGAAACCCCTATGGAATTTTTGGACCAACTTTGAAATGCAATGAAAAAAAAAAATATATATGTATATACACCAATTTGGACATGGTTTCAGAAGACAAACAGAGGCAATTGGCTAGCCTCTTTCTCGGGCAATCGGCTCCTGATATCAGAAAGAAATTACAGAAATTGGAGGGACAAGACTTGGGAGACCCAGAAAGGTTACTGAATGCAGCGTGGAAAGTATTTAGGAATAGGGAAGACACGAAGGACAGAAGTTATCTAAGGTGAAGTTATCTAAGGTGATAGCCACGGCAAACAGTGGCTGCACTACAACAGAAAGAGAGAAGGAAGGGGGCAAAGGGGGAATTGAGAAAGGTAAAGAAAGGACTTTAGGAGGGTGTAGAGGAATATTAGGACAGAACCACTGTGCATACTGCAAGAAGGAAGGACACTGAAAAGAAAAAAAATAAAAGAAAAAAAAATGATTGCCTTTGCGACTGAAAGCTAGAAACTCTTTGCCTTTGAGTGGGAAAATCCTAATAGAGGACGAAAAACTCAGCTTACTTGGACTGTGTTACCACAGGGGTTCAAGAATAGCCCCACCATATTCGGGAAACAGCTAGCCTGTGATCTTGAAGCTTGGAAAACCCCTTCAGGAAAAGGGGACACTGCTTCAATATGTAGATGACCTGTTGATAGCTACCGAAGAAGAAAAAGAATGTGTAGAATGGACTATTAGTTTCAGAGTTTATTGCATCAAGACCATGTACATGGTATACTCCAGCCGACCAGACTTAAAGGAAACACCCCTAGAAGATGCGGAGGATTGGTATATAGATGGCAGCAGCTTCGTCCACCAGGGAGTTTGCCTCACAGGATATGCGGTAACAAACATCAGCTCAAAAGGCTGAAATCATCGCCTTGATAAGAGCTCTTGAGCTGGCAAAAGGGAAAAGAATTAACATTTGGACAGATTCGAAGTATGCCTTTGGTGTGGTGCATGCACACGGGGCAATTTGGAAGGAGAGAGGACTCTTATCATCCTCAATTAAACATGCAGAAGAGATACTGAAGTTACTCCAAGCGGTATACCTGCCTATTAAAGTTGCCATTATGCACTGTAAAGGACATCAAACAGGGGATACTGATATTGGAAGAGGAAATAGATTGGCAAATGGGAAATGTTCCTAGGAAACAGTGGCAAATTGTTTTTTTCGAACTCCCAAGAAAAGGGGGGTTTAGATGCCTATTGGTACTAACAGACACCTTTTCCAGATGGCCAGGAGCATTCCCATGTCAGAACTGATCCAACAAGTCAGCAAAGTTCTGGGGATTGATTGGCAACTTTGTAGGCCACAGGCAAATTTCCAAGTGGAAAAATGAATCACTTGATAAAAATTTGAATCATTTGTTTTGATTTGATTTGATTGCTAAAATCTGTCAAGAAACCAATATGTATTGGTAAAACTAAGCCCCTTTGAGATATTGTGTGGCAGGCCTTACCAAATGCCATACAAAGGAGAAGATCTAACACAAGTAGGAAGCCAATATTTGCAACAACATATTATAGTTTTGTGCAAGCAACTAGAACAAATCAATAAGAACATTTTAGGCACTAGACCTTTTATTAGCCTCCCAAAGGGGAGTATGCACTTTAATAAATATTAGTTGCTGTATGTATGTAAATGAGTGCGGGAACAAAAATGTTGTTTTTGCACAGAGTTACATTGTTTAAAGGGAAGGAATGTGGTATTGAGATATGCTTGCAGTGGTAAGAAAGCATAACAGATGGCCTTGTAAAATGCAGACAACCAGAATCCTTAGAGCAATTAGGCAGAAATCATGGTGTAAGAAACATTACCATCTCAAAGAGTAAAAAAGTCAAAAGAAATTTGACTTATAACAGGCCGGCAACTGAAAGCTGTGTATTGTCTGTGAAGCACCGGATAGATTGTGGACCTGGATTACCCAGTCAATGGGGAAACAGGGGAGGGTCCTGGTCGTGGAGAAAAAAAGTATATAAACTGTGTTATGGAACTAGTAGGCGTGCTCCTGCTTGTGGGACGCCCACCATTGCAATCGTGAATAAAATTGCTACTTCACTGAGATCCTCGCCTGAGCCTATGTTATTGGCTACAGAGTGTTTCTCACATGAAGCAGGACGAATTGAGACTGATCTCAAAAATATTTGGGAAAAGACCAAGATCTTACATAAGGTAGTTCAAGATGACACCTTGTGGGTTCGAGAATTATGGAACAAACTGACCTCTTGGTCACCCAACTTTTCTTGGCTTAAGCAATTGTTTATAGGAATATTGATCTTGCTTTTACTAGTATTCTTAACCTGTGTATTGGTACAGTGTGCATTTTGGTGCTGTATGAAAGGATTATGAAACCTGGAAATGTAACTGAATCAAGCAACAAGTAGAAACTGGTAAGAATTTTATGCAAAAATTTTGAATCGAGGAGTGTTATAAGCAAAAGAATTTGCTTAGGATAAAGAAAAGCGGGGACTTGAGAAAGGGAACAAGATAAAGGATGGTGATTCCTAGGTCTTAGCTAGCACAATTGTATGTTAACGACCCAAAGGTAAGGGAATAAAAAATTGTATGCATAGATAATGGAACCTGCAAGAACTGGCTTGACTGCTGAAGTCTGTCAAAGACAGGAAAGGCCAGAAGATAAGCAGTGAGGAAGACTTCTGGCCTTCAACAAAAGACCACCAGAGTACGCCTGAAGACCACCCAAGGACTCCAGTATGCATACGAATAGAGGCAGGAACCTACATTAACGATTCTTTGGAGATCTGATGAATATACAAGACATAAGAAATTAAATGAATATGTATTTGTCCCACTAATATAACCACACTGCCAGTAACCGTTGGTGTGCAAGTTAGGTGGAGCTATCCCCCTTACGCCCGGCATGTGTGCGCAGCGCTGAATAAACATACCTGCTTTATAGCTATTCCGAGGTTATAGAGTCTGATTTCCGCATGTCACTAGAAGAGCATTGGTATCACACCAATGTTTTGTCTATTGCTGAGCAATGCTAGCACAGAATCAAGGCACCTTCCCCCCCTCCCCCCCTCTTCTTCTGAGGAAGGGGAGTGAGAGAGCAGTTGTGGTGGAGTTTAGCTGTCCAGCAAGGTAAAACCACAGTACTACAGTACAAACCATCCCATGGTCTCTGACTGAGTTAGCAAAGATGCAGGAAAAGTATACTAGGCACCTAGAGGAATCCAAAACACAATACATGTGGTGAGTCTCCCTCAAGGGCGGCAACCAAATGCTACTGAGCGAGGAACAGGCAGGAGGCTATTGGGGTCCTGGAGTGTTTTTAACCATTCTACCAGATGACCATAATTACTCATTGACTACACAAGCTGCCTATTGGGCTGGTGGCATAGACCCACAAGAAAAAGGAGATCCCCTTGTTTTTAAGACCTCAGGGTTCTCTGATTTGGCTGCATCTGTGCAAAAAGCAGCCTGCATACAAGTGATGTATGAGAGGGATGTGTTAAGGAGATTCCCCAATGCTAGCTCTTATTGATCCAGTAAGGTTAACTCCCCTTATCCGGGACCTCCCAGACAGCCTAAACACATATGTAGCTAATGCTCAGGACCGCATACAAACTGCTTGCACCATGAATGCTGCCACAGCTGCCATGCAACCCCCAGCGGAGCAAGTCCATGTAAACACCTGGACTGGGTTTGTGCAAGAGATAGTGAATTATGGGTGCCACATGGATTGGGTTGGATCGATCACCGGGAGACTGCCAGAACCCATCCCATGGGTTTGACAGGTCCACACCACTAAGCCTAAACCAGGGTTCAAACCAAAGTTTGATAAGGAACATAATGACCTTTGGCAGAGAGCTTTGACAAACGGAGTACCATGACAGTTACCATATGGTAAATCCACCACTGACCTCCGAGCTCTGCTACAATTGTTGAGCCAAAGGATAGATTCATCAGGGAGAAGTCAGCTGCCAGGAAATAAATCAATTCCTGCTAGACCCATGCCCTCAGCCCTGCAACAGAATCTAATTAATTTAGCAGACACTCCAACAAAAATCTTGCATCCTCGGGGAGGGCAGTGAGCCACCCTGCCCGGTGGTTGTTAGCTATACAATGGCTCTTTGATAAACACTACAAACTTGTCATTTTTAATCCTGATAAGACTGATATCAGTAATTACTAATGAAACAGCAGAGGATTAAATATAAAGCCCAGTCACCGTAAGGTAAAATTTACAGGGATTGATGGAGTCATAGTGGAATGCCTTACAGCAAAAAGCAATTCCAAAATATTGGAAGTCAAGCAGGTGGGGCAGAAGGCCAGCTTGGCTGACAAAGGATCTTCTTCTGGAGCTTAGGCACAAAATGAAAGTATACGGCTGCTGGAAGCTGGGTCAGGCAACATGGAAGGACTACAGGGACACTGTTTGCCTTTGTAGGGAGAAAATTCGTGAGGCCAAAGCCCAACTAGAGTTGAAGCTGGCCAGGACTGTGGGAGACAATAAAAAGTGCTTTTTAACATATGTGAACAGAAAAAGGAGGACCAGAGAAAACATAGATCCGCTACTTGATGGGGAAGGTCTCCTCACAGACAAGGATATAGGCAAAGCAGAGACGTTTAATGCCTTCTTTGCCTCTGTCTTCAACACTGATGATGGGCTTCGGGACCCCAAGTGCCCTGAGTTGGAGGACCGTGATGGTGGGAATGATAAACTCCCAGCCGACCCTGAATGTGTGCGGGATTTCCTGCTCCACCTGGATCCATACAAGTCCATGGGTCCGAATGGGATTCATCCCAGGGTGCTTAAAGAGCTGGCAGACGTCATCGCGGGACCTCTCTCAATTATTTTTCAATGGTCTTGGGAATCTGGAGAGGTCCCAGTGGACTGGAAGCTGGCAAATGTTGTGCCAATTTTCAAGAAGGGTAAGAAAAAAGACCCTAGCAATTACAGGCCTGTCAGTCTCACGTCAGTGCCTGGTAAAATTATGGAGAAGATTATTCTGGGAGTTATTGAAGCGCACCTGGGGGACAATGCAGTCATTGGTCCCAGCCAACATGGGTTCACGAGGGGTAGGTCCTGTTTAACAAATCTGATTTCTTTTTAGGATAAGATCACCCATTTAGTCGATCAAGGGAAACCAGCTGATGTGATCTTTTTGTATTTCAGTAAAGCTTTCAACACAGTTTCCCATAGGATCCTACTGGACAAAATGTCCAGCATATAGCTAGATAAAAACATCATACGATGGGTGAACAATTGGCTGATGGGCAGGGCTCAAAGGGTTGTGGTAAATGGGACCGCATCAGGCTGGCGGCCAGTCACCAGTGGAGTCCCCCAGTACTCCATTTTAGGGCCAATGCTTTTCAGTGCTTTTATAAACGATTTGGATGTAGGACTAGAAGCTGTTTTGAGCTAATTTGCTGATGATGCTAAACTGGGAGGAGTTGTGGACTCGGATGAGGGTGGAAAGGCCTTGCAGAGAGATCTGGACAGATTGGAGAGCTGGGCGATCACCAACCACATGAAGTTTAACAAAAACAAGTGCCGGGTCCTGCACCTGGGAAGGGGCAACCCTGGCTATACGTACAGACTGGGCGACGAGATGCTGGAGAGCAGCCCCGCAGAGAGGGATCTGGGGATTGTGGTTGACAGCAAGTTGAATATGAGCCAGCAGTGTGCCCTGGCAGCCAGGAGGGCCAACCGTATCCTGGGATGCATCAAGCATGGCATTGCTAGTCGGTCGAGGGGAGTGATTGTCCCGCTCTGCTCTGCGCTGGTGCAGCCTCACCTCGAGTACTGTGTGCAGTTCTGGGCACCACAGTACAAAAAGGACATTAAACTGTTGGAGAGTGTCCAGAGGAGGGCGACGAAGATGGTGAAGGGCCTAGAGGGGAAGACGTATGAGGAGTGGCTGAGGTCACTGGGCCTGTTCAGCCTGGAGAAGAGGAGGCTGAGGGGAGACCTCATTGTGGTCTACAACTTCCTCACGAGGGGAATGGAGGGGCAGGTGCCAATCTATTCTCTTTAATCACCAGTGATAGGACCCAAGGGAATGGTGTCAAGCTGTGACAGGGGAGGTTCAGGCTGGACATCAGGAAGAGGTTCTTCACTGAGAGTGTTGTCACACCCTGGAACAGGCTCCCCAGGGAAGTAGTCATGGCACCAAGCCTGTCAGAGTTTAAGAAGTGTTTGGACTGTGCTCTTAGTCATATGGTCTGAAATTTTGGGTAGACCTGTGCGGTGCCAGGAGTTGGACTCAATGATCCTTATGGGTCCCTTCCAACTCAGGATAGTCTATGATTCTATGAAAAATGACCTTGTGGCACCCAGGTGAAAAAAAATTGACCTGCACTGAAGTATTGGTTGGTGCTGCTAATACCAGTATTTTAGGGTTTGATTTTTTGTGTGGTAGAACAATGGGTCAGTCTGGAGTTTTGTAGGATGAGTTGATGGGGAAATAGTATGGTTTGAAAAGGAGCCTAATTTATAAATTTATTAGAGATGTCTATATCTCTACCTGCATCAAAGATTACCAATGTAAGGCAATACCCTCTGCCAGCAGCTGTGCATTTAGGCATTGATGGGGTGGTAACATCTGGAGAAAAGAAGCATCATTACTCGCAGTCATTCCCCTTAAAATTCTCCTGTCTGGCCACTGAAAAAGACAAATAGACCGTGGCGTCTTACAATTGATTATAGGCGACTGAATGCTAATACTGCCCCTTTAACTTCAGCCGTACCAAATATTACAGAGATGGTAACAAATTCAGGGAGCATCACACCTGTGGATGGCAACTTTGGATGTTAAGGATATGCTTTTCATGATGCAGCTGTAATGGAAGAAACTCTGCCTTGGAATAGAAGTATTACCTATGTTTAATTGGCCATCTCTATCATCAGGTATCCTTTATGCAGTACAGGACAAAAAACTTTGCTTAACATTTACCTAGGACACATTACCATATATGGATAAAAGGGTACTTCATCAGAAAAGACCACCAAGGACCCCCAAAGAAAGGAAGGCATGCACAGAAGTGCCTGAAAGGGAGCCAAGAAGAATGGTGCAACACAATTATGCAACACATGTAGGTTAGCATGAATATGTATTAGATTCATAGAATATGCATGATTACAGTGTATAAATGTATTACGATGGCATTGGGTGTGCTTGATTTTTGGAGAATCCACCGAGCACCCAGGCCTGAATAAAAGTAATATCTCTCCTGAGTGTATGAATTGGCTTATTGCATACCGAGTGAAAGAATCCACTTTTTCGGACAACAGTTTCAGGTGACCCAGATGGGACTGCCGTAAGGCCGTAAGGCCTTGCTTGGATCAACTTACTGGCTGCCAACGGGGAGACACTGCTCTCTGGACTCCAGTGTGCACTGAGCTTTTCAATGGGGACTCTGCAAGTATTCTCCCTGAGCCACAGTGGGTAAGCGACACAGTGGTGCAGCGCTTGCAGGAGATATTGCTTATCTTAGTTAATCGGTAATCGTATGCACTTGAGAGTGTGTAGTGGGTTTACATGGCAAGGTTTTGGTAGCAGGGGGCCATAGGGGTGGCTTCTGTGAGAAGGATCTAGAAGCTGCCCCATGTTAGGTAAGGGCCCCACTGCTGACCAGAGCCGAGCCAATAAGTGATGTTGTTTTGCGCCTCTGTGAGAGCATATTTAAGACAGGGGAAAAAAAAAAAACGCTGCACCACACAGCAGCTGGGAGAGTGAGAGGAGTGAGAAACAGCCCTGCAGGCGCCAAGGTCAGTGAAGAAGGAGGGGGAGAGGTGCTCCAGGCACCGGAGCAGAAGTCCCCTGCGGCCTGTGGTGAGGACCATGGTGAAGCAGGCTGTCCCCCTGCAGCCCATGGAGTACCACGGTGGAGCAGGTGGACCTGCACCGACGGAGGCTGCAGCCTGTGGAAGACCCCTGCCAGAGCAGATTCCGGGCCGGACCTGTAGACCGTGGAGAGGAGACCACGCAGGAGCAGGTGACCTGGCAGGAGCTGCTGCCCATGCGGGATCCAGGTTGGAGCAGTTTGCTCCTGGGGAATGGACCCCATGGTACGGATCCATATCTGGAGCAGTTCTTGAAGAGCTGCTGCCTGTGGGAAGCCCACGCCGGATCAGTTCACCAAGGACTGCATCCCGTGGGAGGGACCCCACAGCACAGGGGACGAGAGAGACCGAGAAGGAGAGGTGGAGAAGAAGCGCTATAGACTGACCATAACCCCCATTCCCCCGTTCCCCTGCGCCGCTCGGGGGGAGGAGGTGGAAGAGGGTGCATGGGGGGGAAGGTGCTTTTGGTTTCTTTCCTTTGTTTCTCACTTCTCTAGCTTGTTAGTAATAAGCAATAAATCTTACTATCTCCCTATGCTGAGTCTGTTTTGCCCGTCATGATAATTACTGTGCAATCTCCTCATCCTTATCTCAACCCTTGAGCCCTTTTCATTGTATTTTCTCCCCATTCCTCTTTGAGGAGGGGGAGTGAGAGAGCGGTTGTGGTGGAGCTCGGTCGCCCACCTGAGTAAAACCACCACACAGTGACAACTGGAATCTACGATATTCAGGTAAAGCACGCTCTGGTATATTTCGGTTAATCTGTAATCGTATGCGCTCGACAGTTATGACTTGGAGTATACGGTATCTGGATATATGCATAGGTATATTTTGGGAATAGGTATTCTGATGATATGAGATTTTGGTTAAAAAGATTCTTTTTGTGTAAAGATATGGGCAAAAGGATCTACAGTAACCCCTTGCTCCCCTTTTGGTTGTGTTTTAAAACATTGGAAGTTGTTTTGAGGGGATCCCCTGATGAAAAGAAAAATGAATGAATATTGTAATAATTTGTGGCTGATGTACAAATTGGACAGTGAAGAAAAAATGGCCTGAAAATGGGACTTTGAATTATAATACTATTTTGCAGCTGATGTTTTGTCGAAGATTAGATAAATGGGATGAGGTACCTTATGTGGATGTATTCTTTACTTTGAGGAATGATCATGAGACTCGAAATAAATGTAGATTATTGACTTCAGATTCTAATGTAATGATGATGATGGATGATATGAAGAAGCCTTTGCAGTGTTGCTCCGCTTGTAACACAGGAAAGATATTTAAAGCTAGAGAATGAAGAGGAGGGTATCCAGATGCTAGTAGCTCCAGGGGGGAAAGTGTTATGATTGGAATGGAGGGTGGAGATCAGGGCAGCGAAACCTTTAGCCCGGTGGCAGGAAGAACTCAAGCACAACAGCATCCTGTGATCCAAGCCCCCCCTTTTACCAGGCAGTGGGCCCAGACAGATCACCAGTATATGTAAAAGTACCATTTACAACATCAGACATAACGAACTGGAGGGAATCTGCTGAGTCCTATCGAGATAATCCTGATAAGATGCTTTGATCCTTTAGGATGATTGTTGAAAATAATAACCCAGATTGGCAGGGTATTCAAGTATTGTTGAATAATTTATTCACTCCAGAAGAAAACAGAATGGTTATGGAAAAGGCAAGGGAAGAGAATGAGAGGCAGAATGATAGAGATGGTCCCAGTCAATTTATGCCAACCCAGGAACCCAACTGGAACCTGAATATGAGTGCAGGGAGATTACTGATTAAGCAATGTCAACAGCTAATCTTGCATGGAATTAAGAACAGAATATCTCGACCAAAGAACCTTACCAAGTTATACCAAGTGGTAAGTGGTAAGATGGAGGATCTGTCTGCTTTCTCTGAAATATTGTGTGAGGTGACTAGAAAATGGACAGATCTGGATCCAGAGGATGAGGCTAATAGAATGACCTTTACTACTCTATTTGTGAGGCAATCAGCACCTGATATTAGAAGAAAGTTGCAGAAGGTAGATGGGATGTCAGGAATGACATATCTGAAGTGAATGAAATTGCATAGAAATTATATAATAGGGAGGAGGACAAAAAAAAGGAAAATGAAAAGGAAAAATTGAGGGTCAGAAAACAAAATGCAGCAATATTGGCAGCCACTTTTGCAAGGGCTCGAGCTCCATCTAGGGACTGGGATTTGAAGGAAAAACATGGATGGGGGAGAGGTAGAAGAATAGGGAAAAGACTAGATGTGAGGACTTCCTTGGCAAAAGATCAGGATGCCTATTGTAAGGAGAAGGGACACTGGAAAAATGAATGTCCAAAAAGGCAGTCCAATTGGGTTCCCATTCCAACTACAACCCCAGTACCTGGAGAAATGACTGGAGTAGTGAAAGGGGACTCAGACTGATGGGGACAGGGGGTTGAGGAAATGACATCCACAGCTGACCCCCTGGTTGACATTAAGCTAGGGAACGATGTAGTTAAATTTCTAGTTGATACAGGAACGAGTTACTCCGCGTTAAATAGCTGTAAATGACCTATGAGTAAATATTCTGCAATATTGGTGCGACGGGAAGGCAGGAGGTAAGACCTTTTTTCCAACCCATTATGTGCAGAACTGGCAACAAAATGTTTGTGCATGAATTTCTATACATGCCCCTACCATACCACACCCCTAATGGGAAGGGACCAGTTGAGACAGGCAGGTGGGAATGATGATATGATTGTGGTGAAAAGTGCCTTTTTCAATCACAGATTTAAATAACTGGAAAATAGCTGCCAGAAGCTACAGGGATGACCCGGATAGGGTGGCTAGTGCTTTTGAAACAATGAAATTTGGAGGAAGTTACTTAAGCTGCAGGGGGCAGATGCTAGAGATTTCACAAAATTGTTGGATACGGCTTGGGTGGTTTATAGAAATAGGGAACAGCAGAAAGAGAAATGGAATGCTACATTGATTGCTATACTAGAAGGAACGTATGGTTCTCGAAGAGGACCTGGAGGTGGATTTAGAAGTGGTTATGGGGGAAAAGGACGTGGTAAAGGAATGCCAAAGCCCCTGATAGGAGAAACTCAGCGTGCCTATTGTTAAAAGGAAGGGCACTGGAAATGAGAGTGCCCATCACTACAGGGGCCCAAGAGATCGAATATTCCCATAGTAGCCATAGAGGCTAGACAGTGAAAGGGACCAGAGGAAACTTCCCCAGCAGAACCTCTGGTTAAAATTAAGCTAGGGGGAGACAAAACTGAAATAGAGTGTCTGGTTGATACAGGGGCTACTTATTTGGTTTTAAACACAAAAGAATATGAATTGGGTATGATACTGTAAGAAATACCAGTGCGACAGGAAAATCGAAAACAAGGCCCTTCTTTAAACCCTTAAAGTTTAAAATTGGAAAACAATAGGTAACGCATCAGTTTTCATATCTGCCAGGTGCACCAAAACCATTAATAGGTAGAGATTTATTGGAAAGGTAGAAGCTGAAATAAAATGAAAAAAATGGTGAGGTAGAGGTGTTGCCTGATTCTAAATTTGTCCAAGCTTCAATATTGTTATTACAGGAGACTGAACAAGGGGAAGGAAAAATCTCAGCTGAGGTTGAGGACTCAGTGGTTCCTATTGCTTGGGCAGGAGACATACCAGGAAGATGAAAGAGGGCTGAACCCATAAGGATAGATCTTAAGCCAGGATCAGCACCGGTAAGATTGAAATGGTATCACTTAAAATTAGAAGCTAAACTTGGGTTAGTCCCTAATATACGGAAGTTTTTAGAATATGGGATGTTGAGAGAGTGTGAATCGAAGTATAACACTCCAATTTTACCCATTAAGAAAGCTGATGGGAAATCTTATAGGTTAGTTCAAAGTCTGAGAGCAGTGAATCAAATTATCCAATATATCCACTCTGTGATAGTAAATCCATAGACGTTATTAACTGCTCTCACTGAAGAACAGGGATGGTTTACGGTTTTAGATTTAAAAGATGCCTTTCTCTGCATCCCACTTGATTCTGAGAGTCAGGAATTGTTCGCCTTTGAATGGGAGAACCCCGAAATGGGAAAGAAAACAGTGTACTTGGACAGTGTTACCACAAGGATTTAAAAAAAAAGTCAGACGATCTTTGGAGATCAGCTAGCAAAAGAATTAGAATTATGGAGACAACAGAAAGGGAATAATACTACAATATGTTGAGCTAGCAACTCCCAGGAAGAATGTCTGGAACTGACAATTAGTCTACTAAATTTCCTTGGACTCAGTGGGCATACAGTGTCGAAGGAGGAGGCTCAAATTGCACAAGAAATTATAACATATTTAGGTTTTGAAATCTTAAAGGGACAGAGACAGTTAAGTACTGAAAGGAAGGAAGCTATTTGCCAGCTCCCAGAACCTCGAAATGTTCATGAATTAAGAACTTTCCTGGGAATGGTGCCACATGTGGATTCCTAATTATGGACTGATGATGAAACCTTTATATGAATTGTTGAAGTTATCCAAGGGCTCCCTTCAGTGGACCAATGACAGTCAGAGTCTGCTTAAAACAGCCTTGATGAAAGCCCCGGGTTTAGGGCTGCCTAATTTAGAAAAGCCTTTCAAACTGTTCACCTATGAAACGCAGGCTGTAGCCCTCGTTGTCCTGACCCAATGCTTGGAGGAATATAAGAGAGCAGTGGCATGCTTTTCCAAGCAATTGGATCCAGTAAGTCAGCGATGGCCTGGATGCTTGAGAGCAGTGGCTGCTACAGTGTTGCTAATACAAGAGGCCTGGAAGCTCACCACGGGACAGAAAATAACTGTTTATGTTCTGCACGTGGTAACTATGGTATTGGATCAGAAGGGGGGACACTGGCTCTCCCCAGCATAATGTTAAAGTGGTTCTTATAGAACCAGATGATGTGACCATCAAGACTACAGCTGTGGTCAACCCTGTCATGTTTCTCTCAACTCGACATGAAGAAAGTAAACCTGAGTATGACTGCTTACAAACAATTGAGGAGTCTATTCAAGTAGACCTGAACTGAGTGATACCCCTTTGCAAGACACAAATTGGGAATTGTATACAGATGGTAGCAGTTTTATGAAGGAAGTAAAAAGAGTATCTGGATATGTAGTCACTACTGTTGAGATGGTAGTGGAAGCTCAAACGTTGCCTCCCAGCACATCAGCCCAGAAGGTTGAATTAATTGCCCTCACTTGAGCTTTGCAGTTAAGCAAAGGCAAACGCATAAACATTTGGACTGATTCAAAATATGCCTTCGGAGTATTCCATGCGCATGGAGCCATTTGGAAAGAGAGAGTACTACTATGCACAGTGGACAGAGATAAAGCATAAGGAAGAAATTTTGAGTTTATTTGAAAGTATACAAGTCCCTGTTGCTGTAGCTGATATGCATTGCACCAGTCGGGGCGAACCACCCAAGAAAGAGGAAATAAGCTGTCTAATTTAACTGTGAAACAGTCTGCAGAAAAAGGCAAGGAAAAAGAAGTATTAGCTATAGTGCCACAGAAAAGAGTTTCTCTTCAAAAGAACATGGATCAAAAATAAGGAGGAGTACTCATCAATTATCCAGTGAATGCGATTGAAATGATGCAAATATGAGAAGCTACTTTAGAGAATCGGGCAGTTATCAATTACTTATTATTAAGACATAATCATGGTTGTGAAGAGTTCAAAGGAATGTGTTGTTTTAATCTCTCTGATAATTCACAGCTATTAGAGGAGAATATTCAACAGTTAGAGAAACTGGCTTTGGAAGTTTATGAAAGGGAAGGATGGGATCTCTCTTGGTTAACCTTGTGGCTCCCTAATCTAGGATGGCTTAAGCACTTATTTGTAATTATTTTGTTGACTGCTTTAATGATTATAGTCGCTTGCTGCTTAATTCAATGTATACTTTTCTGTATCCCAAGAAGACAAAATAAATATGTCGAGACTTAAGGTTGTTATATCACCTTAAGTCTCAAAAGGGGGGGAGATAGTTCTAATTAGGCATGCACAGAAGAGCCTGAAAAGGAGCCAAGAAGAATGGCGCAGCACAATTACACAGCCTATATAGATTATCATGAATATTCATTAGAGAGATAGAATATGCATGCATACAATGTATAAATGTAATGAAGAAGCTGGCATTGGGTGTGCTTGATTTGTGGAGAATCCACTGAGTACTCAGGCCTGAATAAAAGCAATAGCTCTCCTGAGTGTTTGAATTGGCTTATTGCACACAGAGTAAAAGGATCCACTTTTTCAGACAACACCCCAGGGCCACGATAAGACCCAATTTGCATTTACTTGGAAAGGGATACAGTATACCTTTAATAGACTGCCTCAGGGATATTAACACTCCTCTACCATTGCTCATAATGCCTTGTCAAAGGTTTTAATATAAGTCCCCAGTCTGCCAGGTGTTACAGTATACCAATATGTCGGTGACATCTTGATAGGAGAAGAAAACTCGAAGGAAATTGGACATACCACGGAAGGTGTACGAGAAAAAATGTTAAATTTAGGATTAGAAATTCCTCCGTCCAAATATCAGGGACCCGCACAAGAGCTAAAAGTTCCTGGAGAGCTGGTGGATTAAAGGAGCTGCTTCTATTCCCCCAGACACCTTGGAGAAAATAGAGCATGGGCAAAATCCATCTAGCATGAAGGAGTTAGAGCAAGTCCTGGGAATTTTAGGTTATTATTGCTCATCCCTTATACAGTTTGCTCAGAAAGGGAAAATCATGGGAATGGACTGAACAGCACGAGAACACATTAGAATTATTAATAAAAGAACTGAGGCTATTCCAGCAGCTAGGTCCTTTACACCTAACCCTATGTGTGTAGAATGGGGATTCAGTGAGCATGGTTCCCATTGTAATTCTGGCAGAAGGGACCAGAAGCACCAGAGAGACCACTAGAGTTTAGCTCCCACTCTTTGAATGACACCAAAATGACATATTCTGATTGTGAGAAACAAAGTTGTGTTTTTGCAGTAGAATGTGTTTTTGCAGTGGAAAATTCCACTAACCTTGCATATACAACTTCCTTGGGCAGCCTGTTCCAGTGTTCCATCACCCTCACTGTAAAAAAGTTTTGTCTCATATTTAAGCAGAACCTCCTATGTTCCAGCTTGCACCCATTGCCCCTTGTCCTATCATTGGATGTCACCAAGAAGAGCCTGGCTCCATCCTCCTGACACTCACCCTTTACATATTTATAAACATTAATAAGGTCACCCCTCAGTCTCCTCTTCTCCAAGCTAGAGACCCAGCTCCCTCAGCCTTTCCTTGTAAGGGAGATGCTCCACTCCCTTAATCATCCTTGTTGCTCTGTGCTGGACTCTCTCAAGGAGTTCCCTGTCCTTCTTGAACTGAGGGGCCCAGAACTGGACGCAATATTCTAGATGCGGTCTCACTAGGGCAGAGTAGAGGGGGAGGAGAACCTCTCTCGACCTACTAACCACACCCCTTCTGATATACCCCAGGATGCCATTGGCCTTCTTGGCAACAAGGGCACAGTGCTGGAAATTCCACTAACCTTGCATATTTAAAATTGACTGTGCAGGCATGACAGTGGCATAGCAGTGGGGACTATGTTAAGCAGTAAGGGGAAGGTCCCACTGTCCCAAAATAAGGAGGATAGCTAAGAAAAACAGGACGAGCAGTGTGAAACCAGTAAAAACAAAAATCACGGGCCCTCTAGTCACAAGAGAAGAAGGAAAAAAAAAGGAAAAGGAGAAATTAATGGTTGGTCAAATTAAATTGTACATATATGGTATAGTAAAAAGTGTCGAGTAGTTTGTGAACCTGTAGTACTCAGCCAATGAGGAAACAGGGAAGGAATCAAGCGTCAGGTAATAGGGAATATAAGGTTATGATATACTTTTACTGTGCACTTCTGCTTGCAGGACACCCACCACTGCAATTGCAAATAAAAATGCTACTTCGCTGAGATCCTTGCCTGAGCCTACGTTATTGGCAAGGGTGTTTCTCACAAGATCTTGAAAAAGGCTTGCTGTCCCTAGTGCGAGCAGTGAAACGGGTGGAACAGAGAAGAAAAGGACAGGTGCTGATCTCTTCTCTCTGGTAACCCGCGATAAGACCCAAGGGAACGGCTTGAAGCTGCGACAGGGGAAGTTCAGACTGGATATCGGGAAAAGGTTTTTCACCAAGAGGGTGGTTGGGCACTGGAACAGGCTCCCCAGGGAAGTGGTCACGGCATCAAGCCTGACAGAATTCAAGAAGCATTTGGACAATGCTCTCAGACACATGATCTGATTTAAAAAAATTTTTTTTTGGTGTTCCTTTGGGAACCCAGGAGTTGGACTCAATGATCCTTATGGGTCCCTTCTGTACTGGGTCTGGCTGGGATGTTAACTTTCCCTGCAGCAGCCCATACAGTGCTGTGCTCTGCACTTGTAACTAGAACAGCCCTGGTATCACACCAGTGTTGTGTCTGCTGCTGAGCAGTGCTGGCACAGCATCAGGACTCTCTCTAACCCTCCTAGGGGGTGGGCAAAAAAGTGAGAAAGAAACATCACCCGGGCAGCTGACCTAAACCAACCAAAGGGATGTTCCATACCATATGATGTCACACTCAGCAATAAAAGGCGGAAAAAGTAAAAAGAGGGGAGGGGTGGGCTCTTGTTGCGAAAACATCTATTCTCCCGAACACCGGCTACATGCGTTGAGGCCCTGCTCCAAGGACGTGGTCAAGCATTGCTCATTTGTGGGAAGTAGAGAGTAATTTCTTTCCTCTGCACTTCCACATAGCCTTTACTTGTTTGTTTCTTTTTTCCCTTTCCCCCTCCCTTTTCCCTTTTCCCCTTTTTCCCTTTAGTTAAATTGTCTGATTAATAATAATCTTTCCTTAATAATTATTTTTTTCCCTTTAATTAAATTATCCTTATCTCAACCCGTGAGTTGTTCTTTCCTTTACTTCTTCCCCTCCTCATCTGAGAAGGGGGAGTGAGAGAGCGGTTGTGGTGTTCAGCTGCCTAGCACGGTAAAACCACCACAGCCCTTTTTGGCACCCAACGTGGGGCTCGAAGGGTTGAGATAACAATAGAATTGATTAAAACTCTTACAGCTAACACACTTACTTGCTAGTCACCATGTTCAGTGTCCTGTTAATATTGGCTTGTTTGATCATGTGTCATGTAATCCGTGTCTTGTTCTCCTTTCTCTATATCCGTATATATATCTCATATATCTATATATGAGAATGTGCTACAATCTCTGTTCGTTTTTTTTTTAATTCGCTGTGCTGCCAAGCACTGGCCTTGAGTTTAATCTGGCATTCAGGCTCTGCACTGTTATCATTTGGGTCTCATGGAAACTATCTTTTAGAGAATATTCAGAATTACACTGCCTTCCTTTCCTCATCTGGAAGTCAGTTTATGAATAATATCAGGAATGGTACCTCCTCCTTCTTTCACAGTGGGCTAATTACAACAGTTTTTGAGTATTTTGAATATCCATGTGTAACCCATATATTGCTATTTCTAATTCTGAATAACGGGTTTCCTCTTCTCTCTAAGATTAGTCGATTGTTTAGAAAGCTGCCCTGGTTTCAGTTAGGACAGAGTTAATTTTCCTCCTAGTAGCTGGCAGGGTGCTATGTTTTGGATTAGGATGAGAAGAGCGCTGATAACATGCTGATGTTTTAATTGTTGTAGAGCAGTGCTTACTGCTCTACTGCTCTACTGGCTCCGGGGCAGACGCGTGCTGCAGCGGAGCGCGGGATCGGGACAGGCAGGGCTATTTTTCGGGCATCGAGCCTACGTGAGGGAGCCGCCAGGCACCGGCAGCCCTCGTGAGGGAGGCTGACGAGGCGTAGGCGGAGCCAGCAGCGTCAGCGACAGCTCCTCCCCCCGGCCGTTCAAAGGCAGCCCTTAGGGAGCGCGAGCGACCAGGAGCGCGGCTAACAGGGCGGGCAAACAGGGAGTGACGCGGCAGTTAGCGCAGGCAGGGCGGGCAGGAAGGGCGGAGCGCTCACACCCGCCCATAGGGACACCTCCTCTAAGGGCGCTCTCCCGTCAGCTGGGCTACAATGGTCTCCACCAGGCACGGTGCTTTCTATAGGAAGTCAGTACACACCCAGACCGACTGCCCGTCCAAACATGCAGCAGTTCAGGTCTCCGGATGCGGGGAGTGTCTGAGCCTCTTGCTGCCATCGGCAGGAGGCAGGGGGACTGCTTGCGTGAGGTGCGAGCAGGTGGACGACCTGGTCCGCATGGTGGCGGAACTCAAGGAGGAGGTGCAGAGGTTGAGGGATATCAGGGAGTGCGAGCGGGAGATAGACTGGTGGAGTGACTCCCTGCAGGACCGGAGGGAGAGGGACCAGGGTGAGATGCCCCAAAGGGGGGTGGACCCCCTGCCCTGTTGCCATCGGGCAGAGGGAGGGGACCTGCGAGTTGAGGAGGAATGGAGACAGGTCCCTTCTCGACCTCGCAGGAGATGCCCTCCCCTTCCGGCGCTGCCTTCCCAGGTGCCCTTGAACAATAGGTTTGAGGCCCTGGAGCTTGAGAGACCGGTGGGTGAGGACGAGGTAGGAAGCCTACCCAGGAGGATGCCTGAGGTGAGGAAGTTGGCTCCATGCCTCAGGACTGCCTCCACCAAGAAAGAGAGAAGGGTGATTGCTGTGGGCGACTCCCTCCTCAGGGGAACGGAGGGCCCTATTTGTCGGCCTGACCCCACACATAGGGAAGTCTGCTGCCTCCCTGGGGCCAGGGTCAGAGACGTTACCAGGAAGCTTCCAAACCTGGTTCGCCCCTCTGACTATTACCCGCTTTTGATAGTCCAGGCTGGCAGTGATGATCTTGAAAAGAGAAGCCTGAAGGCTATCAAACAGGACTATAGGGGGCTGGGACGATTGGTGGAGGGAGCGGGAGTGCAGGTGGTGTTTTCGTCTATCCCTACGGGGGAAGGGAGAGGCACGGAGAGGACATGGAAAGCTCACGTGGTTAATAGGTGGCTCAGAGGCTGGTGCCAGCACAGAAATTTTGGTTTTTTTCACCATGGGGAGCTTTACTCGGCACCTGGCCTGATGGCCCCAGACGGGTCCCTATCTCCAAGGGGAAAACGGATCCTAGGCCAGGAGCTGGTGGGGCTCATAGAGAGAGCTTTAAACTAGGCAAGAAGGGGGACGGGGCTCAAAGAAGGCTTGTTGGAGCCGTGCCGGGGGAAACAATGGCTAGGCTGGGGAAGAAGGCGATGGCCCAGCTGAAGTGCATCTACACTAATGCACGCAGCATGGGTAACAAACAGGAGGAGCTGGAAGCCATCGTGCAGCAGGAAGGCTACGACTTGGTTGCCATCACGGAGACGTGGTGGGACCGCTCCCACGACTGGAGTGCTGCAATGCCTGGCTATCGGCTCTTCAGGAGGGACAGGCAGCACAGAAGGGGTGGTGGCGTGGCTCTCTACATTAGAGAATCTTTTGATGTTGTGGAACTCCAGGCTGGGAATGATAAGGTTGAATCCCTGTGGGTTAGGATCCGCGGGAAGGCCGGCAAGGCTAGCGTCCTGGTCGGGGTCTGTTATAGACCGCCGAACCAGGATGAGGAGACGGATGAGGAGTTTTATAGGCAACTGACAGAAGTTGCAAAATCGTCGGCGCTTGTCCTCGTGGGGGACTTCAACTTCCCGGATATATCCTGGAAACACAACACGGCACAGAGAAAGCAGTCTAGGAGGTTTCTGGAGAGTGTGGGAGATAGCTTCCTGATGCAGCTGGTCAGTGAACCTACCAGGGGTGGTGCCCCGCTAGACCTTCTCTTCACAAACAGAGAAGGACTGGTGGGAGATGTGGTGGTCGGAAACCATCTTGGACAGAGTGACCACGAAATGGTAGAGTTCTCTATTGTTGGCGAGGCCAGGAAGGGGACCAGTAAAACTGCTGTATTGGACTTCTGGAGGGCTGACTTTGAGCTGCTCAGGACGCTGGTTGGCCGAGTCCCTTGGGAGGCGGTTCTGAAGGGCAGAGGAGTCCAGGAAGGCTGGGCGCTCCTCAAGAAGGAAATCTTAACGGCACAGGAGCGGTCCGTCCCCACGTGCCCAAAGACGAGCCGGCGTGGAAGAAGACCGGCCTGGCTCAACAGAGAGTTGCGGCTTGTGCTTAGCAGGAAAAAGAGGGTTTATAATCTTTGGAAAAAAGGGCAGGCCACTGAGGAGGACTACAAGGATGTAGCGAGGCTGTGCAGGGAGAAAATTAGAAAGGCCAAAGCTCATCTGGAGCTCAACCTGGCTACTGCCATTAAAGACAACAAAAAATCCTTTTACAAATATATCGATGCGAAACAGAGGACTAAGGAGAATCTCCATCCTTTACTGGATGCGAGGGGAAACCTGGTTACTAAGGATGAGGAAAAGGCTGAGGTGCTTAATGCCGCCTTTGCCTCAGTCTTTAGCGGCAATACCGGTTGTTCTCTGGATACCCAGTGCCCTGAGCTGGCGGAAGGGGATGGGGAGCAGGATGTGGCCTTCGCTATTCATGAGGAAATGGTTGGCGACCTGCTAAGGAGCTTGGATGTGCGCAAGTCGATGGGGCCCGATGGGATGCACCCGAGGGTACTGAAAGAACTGGCAGAGGAGCTGGCCGAGCCGCTTTCCATCATTTATCGGCAGTCCTGGCTATCAGGGGAGGTCCCAGTTGACTGGCGGCTAGCCAATGTGACACCCATCTATAAGAAGGGCCGGAGGGCAGACCCGGGGAACTATAGGCCTGTCAGTTTGACCTCAGTGCCAGGAAAGCTCATGGAGCAGATTATCTTGAGGGTCATCACGCGGCACTTGCAGGGCAAGCAGGCGATCAGGCCCAGTCAGCATGGGTTTATGAAAGGCAGGTCCTGCTTGACGAACCTGATCTCCTTCTATGACAAAGTGACACGCTTGGTGGATGAGGGAAGGGCTGTGGATGTGGTTTACCTTGACCTCAGTAAGGCTTTTGACACCGTTCCCCACAACATTCTCCTCAAGAAACTGGCTGCGCGGGGCTTGGACTGGCGTATGCTTCGCTGGGTTAGAAACTGGCTGGATAGCCGGGCCCAGAGAGTTGTGGTGAATGGAGTCAAATCTGGTTGGAGGCTGGTCACAAGTGGTGTCCCCCAGGGCTCGGTACTGGGGCCGGTCCTCTTTAATATCTTTATCGATGATCTGGATGAGGGCGTCCAGTGCACCCTCAGTAAGTTTGCAGATGACACCAAGCTAAGTGCGTGTGTCGATCTGCTCGAGGGCAGGAAGGCTCTGCAGGAGGATCTGGATAGGCTGGAGCGATGGGCTGAGGTCAACTGTATGAAGTTCAACAAGGCCAAGTGCCGGGTCCTGCACCTGGGGCGCAACAACCCCAAGCAGAGTTACAGGCTGGGAGATGAGTGGTTGGAAAGCTGCCTGGCCGAGAAGGACCTGGGAGTATTGGTTGATAGTCGGCTGAATATGAGCCAGCAGTGTGCTCAGGTGGCCAAGAAGGCCAACAGCATCCTGGCCTGTATAAGAAGCAGTGTGGCCAGCAGGTCTAGGGAAGTGATTGTCCCCCTGTACTCGGCTCTGGTGAGGCCGCACCTCGAGTACTGTGTTCAGTTTTGGGCCCCTCGCTACAGGAAGGACATGGACGTGCTCGAGCGAGTCCAGAGAAGGGCGACCAAGCTGGTGAGGGGTCTGGAGAACAAGTCTTATGAGGAGCGGCTGAGGGAGCTGGGCTTGTTCAGCCTGGAGAAGAGGAGGCTCAGGGGCGACCTTATCGCTCTCTACAGTTACCTTAAAGGAGGCTGTAGTGAGGTGGGGATTGGTCTGTTCTCCCACGTGCCTGGTGACAGGACGAGGGGGAATGGGCGAAAGTTGCGACGGGAGTTTTAGGTTGGATGTTAGGAAGTACTTCTTTACCGAAAGGGTTATTAAGCATTGGAACGGGCTGCCCAGGGGAGGTGGTGGAGTCACCATCCCTGGAGGTCTTTAAAAGACGTTTAGACATAGAGCTTAGCGATATGGTTTAGTGGAGTGCTTAGTGTTAGGTCGGAGGTTGGACTCGATGATCTTGAGGTCTCTTCCAACCTAGAAATCTGTGTCTGTGTCTGTGTCTTACACCAAGCCAAGGACTTTTCAGCTTCTCGCTCTGTCCTGCTAGCGAGCAGGCTAGGGATGCAGCAGGAGCTGGGAGGGGACAGACCCAGGACAGCTGACCCAAACTGGCCAAAGGGGTATTCCATACCATTTGACATCATGCTGAACAATATATAGGGGTGGCTAGCCGGGGTGTGGGGGGCCGGGCTGCTCGGGGATAGGCTAGGCATCGGTCAACGGGTGGTGAGCAATTGCATTGTGCATCACTTATTTCGTACACATTATTATTATTAATACTATTATTATTATTATTATTATTTTCCTGTCTTAATAAACTGTCTTTATCTCAACTCACAGGCTTCACTTTCCCGTTTCTCTCCCCCATCCCAGAGAGCTTCCCAGAGCAGGTTTAGCTGCCAGCCGGGCTAAACCACAACAAAAGCTTACCCGGGAATCTGTCCCGAAACAGTCTTGTGGCAGGTGGCAAGGTGTGTGGGAGGATATCAGCAGGTACCTGTCACGGGTGTCTCCTCCAATAGTTTTGAACTTCACCCCTGAACAAGTGCAAAATCCTAAAAACCTGATAGAATGTTTGAGAGTCGTATGCCCTGACCCTGACAATGCCGGAGAACGACAGCTTGCAGCATTGTGCTGGGTCCTGGCTTACTCCTATCAAACACTGTTTAACATCATCCAGCACCTTGAAGAGAGGGAGAAAGTCTCTGAATCTGATGACCAGATAAGACATGCTGTGGCTGACCCAGAGGACCAACCGACTATGGTATCAGTCGCCCCCATAGTCAAGTCAAAACAGTGGAAACGGAAGTCAGCTCGTTTAGTAAGGGAAGAAGCCTCTCCTAAGAAGGAGGGAGAAGGGGAAAAGGCAGGCACCTCTAAAGCAGAGCCATCACAAAAACAGCAGGAAGAAGAGATGGAAATCATAAACAAATCAGAAACCACTCGATCCCTATCCCTGAGTGAGTTGCGAGAAATATGAAAGGGTTATGGTCGACACCCAGGTGAACACATCCTCACCTGGCTGCTTCAATGCTGGGATGCTGGGGCCAATAGCCAACAATTAGAAGGCAATGAAGCCAAGCAGCTGGGATCCCTCTCTAGAGAAAGGGTCATTGACAAAGGAATTGGGAGAGGGACACAGGTTCTCAGCCTCTGGAGGCGACTCCTGGCAGCTGTGAAAGAAAGGTATCCCCATAAGGAAGATATTGTATATCAAGTAGGCAAGTGGGCCACTATGGATGAAGGTCTCCAGCATCTGCGGGAATTAGCTGTGCTGGAGATGATTTATAGTGATTTGGACAATGCCCAGACACCTCAAGATCCCGATGAAGTCCAGTGCACAACATCCATGTGGCATAAATTTGTGCGGAGTGCACCATCATCACATGCCAGTACGCTGGCAATATTTAATTGGGATGAGGGGATGGGACCAACAGTGTATAATCTGTCCTGCCAGCTTCAGAAATATGAAGGCAATCTCTCTGCTCCACTACGGGTCTGTATCTCAGCTGTGGAGAAACTGTCCGAAAGACTTGACCACCTCGTAGAATGAGCATATCCCTCCTCATCCAGATGGAATGATATTTCAGCCACTAAGAATCAGTATTTTCCTGCTCGAGAGAGAGAGTACCCAAGACGCACAGCATGTGGCACCTTGTGGTTTTATCTGCATGACCACGGGGAAGATATGAGGAAATGGGATGGTGTACCTACTTCAACCCTAGCTGCTCAGGTACGTGAACTGAAAGGAAATACAGCAGCAAGAAGAGGGGCTCCTAAGAAAAACGCTGCTCCAGTTTCTGTTGGGCAGTTCCCCAGAGGCAGTAGAAGGGCTGATGTTATTCTTGACCCTGATGAAGGGACCTCTGCTTCTCATTTGCAAGAATTAAGTGGCAGACACTCCAACCAGGACTAGAGGGGCCCTGCCTCTGGCCAGGTAGAGGAGAGGGATAACCAGATTTATTGGACTGTGTGCATCCGATGGCCTGGCACATTGCAACCATAAGAATACAAAGCTCTAGTGGACACTGGCGCACAATGGACCTTAATGCCATCAGGCTACCAAGGGACAGAACTCATCTGTATTTCTGGAGTGACAGGGGGATCCCAACAGCTAACTGTATTGGAGGCTGAAGTGAGCCTAGTTGTGAATGAGTGGCAAAAGCACCCCATTGTGACTGGCCCAGAGGCTCCATGCATCCTTGGCATAGACTACCTCAAGAGAGGATACTTCAAGGATCCAAAAGGGTACCGGTGGGCTTTTGGCATAGCTGCTTTGAGCACAGAGAAGATTAGGCAGCTGTCTACCCTGCCTGGCCTTTCAGAAGACCCTTCCTTTGTAGGATTGCTGAAGGTTGAAGAACAGCAGGTACCAATCACTACCACAGCGGTGCACTGACGGCAATATCGTACCAGCCGAGACTCCCTGATTCCCATCCATGAGTTGGTTCATTGGCTGGAGGGCCAAGGAGTGATCAGCAAGACTCTCTCACCCTTTAATAGTCCTATGTGGCCAGTGCGAAAGTCTAATGGCGAGTGGAGGCTAACGGTGGACTATCGCGGCCTGAACGAAGTCACGCCACCGCTGAGTGCTGCAGTGCTGGACATGCTAGAAGTCCAATAGGAACTAGAGTCAAAGGCAGCCAAGTGGTACACCACAATTGATATTGCTAATGCATTTTTCTCCATCCCTTTGGCAGCAGCATGCAGGCCGCAGTTTGCTTTCACTTGGAGGGGCATTCAGTACACTTGGAATCGACTGCCCCAGGGGTGGGAACACAGCTCTACCATTTGCCATGGACTGATCCAGTCTGCCCTGGAACAAGGGGGAGCTCCTGAACACCTGCAGTACATCGATGACATCATTGCGTGGGGTGACACAGCAGAAGAAATTTTTGAGGAAGGGAAATCGAAATTCTCCTGAAAGCTGGTTTTGCCATTAAACAGAGTAAGGTCAAGAGACCTGCACAGGAAATCCGGGTCTTGGGGGTAAAGTGGCAGGATGGGCGTTGCCACAATGGATGTGATCAACACAATAACAGCTATGTCTCTGCCAACGAGAAAAAAGCAAACACAAGCTTCCCTAGGCCTTGTGAGATCCTGGAGAATGCATGTTCCCGGCTATAGTCAGCTTGTGAGTCCTCTATATTGAGTGACTCAAAAGAGGAACTATTTTGAGTGGGGCCCCAAGTAACAACAGGCCTTTGAACAAATCAAACAAGAAATAGCTCATGCAGTAGCCCTTGGCCTTGTCTGTAATGGACCAGCTGTGCAAAGCATACTTTACACTGCAGCTGGGGAGCATGGCCTCACCTGGAGCCTCTGGCAGAAAACCCCAGGAGAAATTTGAGGTCGACCTCTGGGGTTCTGGAGACGGGGCTATCAAGGATCAGAAGCCAATTACACCCCAACTGAAAAAAGAGATACGGCATATGAGGGGGTTCGAGCCACCTCAGAAGTTGTGGGTACAGAAGCACAGCTCCTCTTGGCACCACGGCTACCTGTGTTACATTGGGTGTTCAAAGGGAAAATCCCCACTACACACCATGCCACCGATGCTACTTGGAGTAAGTGGATAGCGTTAATTACACAGCGGGCTCGAATGCGAAAACCTAACCGCCCAGGAATCCTGGAAGAGATCATGGACTGGCCAGAAGGCAGAGATTTCGGAGTGCCGACAGAAGAGGTAACTCGTGCCGAAGAGGCACCACCATATAATGAGTTGTCAGAAGACAGAAAGCAGTATGTGTTGTTCACTGACAGATCCTGTCACGTGGTAGGGAGCCATCGGAAATGGAAAGCTGCTGTGTGGAGTCCCACACGACAAGTTGTGGAGGCCATGGAAGGGGAAGGCGAGTCGAGTCAGTATGCAGAAGTAAAAGCCATACAACTAGCCCTACAGATTGCCGAAAGAAAAATGGCCAGTACTGTATCTCTACACTGATTCCTGGATGGTGGCAAACACTCTGTGGGGGTGGCTGCAGCAATGGAAACAGAGCAACTGGCAGCGCAGAGGTAAAGCTATCTGGGCTGCTACACTGTGGCAAGATATTGCTGCCCGGGTAGAAAACCTGGCCATAAAGGTACATCATGTAGATGCCCACATGCCCAAGAGTCGCACTACTGAAGAACACCAGAACAACGAAGAATTGGATCGAGCTTCAAAAACTGAAGTGGCTCAGGTGGACCTGGACTGGGGACGTAAGGGTGATCTGTTTGTAGCTCGATGGGCCCATGAACCAGCAGGACATCTGGGGAGGGATGCCACATACAGATGGGCTCGTGATCGAGGGGTGGACCTGACCATTGAGGCCATCACACAGGTCACCCATGAGTGTGAAACCTGTGCTGCAATCAAGAGAGCCATGAAGGTAAAATCTCCCTGGAATAGGGGGAGGTGGCTAGGGTTTTGATATGGTGAGGCCTGGCAAATTGACTATATCGGACCACTCCCACAAACCCGCCAAGGCAAACAGTACATACCATGGTAGAAGCAACTACTGGGTGCCTGGAAACACCCCGTAAACCATGCCACGGCCCGAAACACCATCTTGGGCCTAGTAAGGCAAGTGCTGTGGCGTCATGGTACACCAGAGTCTGACAATGAGAGTCTGACAATTGAGTCTGACAACTGAGTTTGACAATGGGAGTCATTTCCGAAACAATCTTGTCACCTCCTGGGCCAAGAGGCATGGTATTGCGTGGGTGTATCACATCCCTTATCACCCACAAGCTTCTGGGAAGGCTGAGAGGTACAATGGACTGTTAAAGACCATGTTGCGAGCATTGGGTGCTGGGACATGGAAACAATGGGACATAAATCTACCAGAAGCCACTTGGCTAGTTAACAACAGGGGGTCTGACAGCAGTGCTGGTCCTGCTGAAACAAAACCCCTACACACGGTGAAAGGAGCTAAAGTCCCCGTAGTGCATGCAGGGAAGTGGATGGGGAAGGCGGTGTTGGTTGCTCCTGCCTCGGGAAAAGGCAAACCCACTCGTGGGATTGTCTTCACCCAAGGACCGGGGTATACCTGGTGGATCATACAAAAAAATGGGGATATCAAGTGCGTGCCTCAAGGAGATTTAACCTTGAGAGAAAACTAATCTGTAATCTAAGTTATATGTTGTAGGAAGACACTGCAGGATCAACGACAGGTCAACTTTGCAAGGAACTGGGCAAGTGCAACAAGGACTTGAGCTAAGTTGGTGCTGGCGTCCAGACATCCAACTCCGCCTGCCCTGAGTGACCACTTTGGCAGATGAAGACTAAATCGTCAACAGTTCTTATGAACATTTTCCGAGAAAGACCTATAGAATGAGAAGATATACCTACCTATCAATCTGTTAAAGGACAAGGAACAATGGTGATGAGAATACTTATATGCTAAAGTATGGGGGACCTGAGAGTGACACAAATGTTATGGAATAAGGGCTGGAGGTTGTACTGGGTCTGGCTGGGATGTTAACTTTCCCTGCAGCAGCCCATACAGTGCTGTGCTCTGCACTTGTAACTAGAACAGCAATGGTATCACACCAGTGTTGTGTCTGCTGCTGAGCAGTGCTGGCACAGCATCAGGACTCTCTCTAACCCTTCTAGGGGGTGGGCAAAAAAGTGAGAAAGAAACATCACCCGGGCAGCTGACCTAAACCAACCAAAGGGATATTCCATGCCATACGGTGTCACCCTCAGCAATAAAAGGTGGAAAAAGGAAGAAGAGGGGAGGGGTGGGCTCTCATTGCGAAAACGTCTGTCCTCCCGAACACCGGCTACATGCGTTGAGGCCCTGCTTCAAGGATGTGGTCAAGCATCGCTCATTTGTGGGAAATAGAGAGTAATTTCTTTCCTCTGCACTTCCACATAGCCTTTACTTGTTGTTTTTTTTCCTTTTCCCCCTCCCTTTTCCCCTTTCCCTTTTTTCCCTTTAGTTAAATTGTTTGATTAATAATACTCTTTCCTTAATAATTATTTTTTCCCTTTAATTAAATTATCCTTATCTCAACCCGTGAGTTGTTCTTTCCTTTACTTCTTCCACTCCTCATCTAAGGAGGGGGAGTGAGAGAGTGGTTGTGGTGTTCAGCTGCCTAGCACGGTAAAACCACCACACCTTCCAACTCAGATATTCTATGATTCTATGACAGAGTGTGTTCATCCAGGGACCTTTCTGTCTCCTAGATATAGTTCGTAAAGTTACACCGCCACCTGCAGGCATTGCCCAGAAACCTGGGCTGTAAATGGTATGCCTATCTGGAAGGTATCAATGAAATTATGCCTATTACAGAAGGCAACATTAAAGTATCTAAAGTGCAGAAAGATATAGACAGCACTTTGTTATTCCAAAACCAGCCAAGCAAACCATCTCCAATTCAGGAGGCACCTCATCTGAGGGAAAGCAGTGACCTTAAAGGAGTATGGTTCACCAGTGCATCATCCTATAGGCAAAACAGTGAGTGGAATTGTAAGTCTATGGCACTGGAAGCGGCCACAGGGGAAAGGTTAAGTGAAACAGGTGGAGGAAGTGTGCAAATAGGAGAGCTTAGGGCATGCTATTAGCTGCACAACATAGTGCCAGTCATATCTACATAGACTCATACACTGCTTTCAAGGGAGCCACAGAGTGGATAGGCCACTGGGCAGCCAATGACTGGCAAGTAAATAGAGTCCCAGTCTGGCAAACTGACAGCTGGAAGCAATTGCTAGAAATAAGAGAACAAAGGGTGCTGCACATTGGTTGGGTAAAAGGGCATGATTGGTCAGCTTCCACTACTGCCAATTTAACCAACAAGTGGATAGCCTTACACGACTATGGAAAATTGATGTCATGAGTGATGACCACTAATGGGAACGCTTACTCGAATGGTTGCATGTAAAATGAGGCCACACCGGACAAACTGACTTGTATCGAGAAGGCATAGGCCGAGGATGGCCTGCATCAGTGAAGTTGTGCAAACAAGTGGCCATTGCCTGTTCACAATGTCTTTTGAGACTGAAAAAAACCACATTTGAGTAAAGTGCCTCCCCTGCATATCCAGGACAGGAAAATACTGTGGCATACCTGGCAGATCGACTACGTAGGTCCACTGTGACCCTCAGGGGGTAAAAAATACATATTGGTGGGGGTGGATGTCATCTCACGAATTACCATAGCCACAGCAGTTGCAGCTTCCACTGGAGAAAGTACAGTCCATAGCTTAAAGGAATGGTTTACTACAATCCCCCTTCCAGAGGAGATTCAGAGTGATAATGGATCAATTTTTACAGCTGTAGTTATACAAGACTGGGCCAAGGAGGAGGGGATCTGGTGGGTATTCCATACTCCATTCTATCCCCAGTATTGTTGAACGGACTAATGGGTTAGTCAAGCGATTTGCTAAAACCCATGAATCTGGATGGCATCTGCGACTGTCCAATGTCATCTATCAATTAAACAATAGATGGAGTGGAGATAGTTGTCCAAAGATGAAAGCTTTTTGTGCTTCTGCTAAAATTTTGGTACCAAAGGCAGATGTAAAAATGAGGAAATACCCTACTGGATTTTATGCAGGTCAGCCTGTGCTGGTTAAAATGCCTCAGACTGGGACAGTGTTAATGGTGTTAACAACCCCAAAGAACCTTTACACTTGGGAAGTGAAAGTTCCAGGAAACTCCATTGAATCAGCACTAGATGATAGTACCCACCTTTTAACCTAAAATCTGCTGGTTGGATAACAACCGAGCACCTTTTCTTTTGTCTGTTCCCAGTTACTCTGAATGCTGTTTTCTACATCTGGGATCACGGACTCCCCTATACCAATCTAGAGCGTTCCCAAGCAGAGTTGATTTCATTTGTTGGGTATTTCTGGTTTTTGTCTTATCTGTAAACCAAAACTGTAATATCAGCCATCATTAGGGAAGGGGAAGGAGGAACCTTACCCACTGAAATTCGCAAAGTAATCTGGGACAATGCATCAGAGTTTGAAAAGGAGTTTCAATCCTGGTGGCAATTAATCAACTTCACTTATCATTCAGAGTACAAAAAAAATTGTTGGCTTTGTCTTTACTATATGCAATGCTTCGATATATACCATATACCAATTACTGTACTAGGATTAGAACCCAGAGTGTGTGCCCAACGAAACGTAAATAAATGGCAAACTGTTGATGTTAATACATGTGTTGTTCGAGAACAACAAGGTTTCATTTGTGAGAGTAACATCCTTAAAGCTCAAGATACCTGTCTAGATACAGAACAGGATATCCGCCACTTTGAAATACATCCCGATGAGATGCCTGAAACGGTAGTTCTATACGTTGGGAAAGGGTGTGTATGTATGCAAACATTATGTAAATCCTTGTTAATAGATGATATTGTTTATAGTGTTACTAATCACTCTAATTGATGTTTGTAACTTTTCCATAATCATAGGTTGTGATTTTAATTTCTCTGCACCCATAATTACTCATGAAGATTTGTCTTTTGACTATATGCTATATCATGAACTGCAACCAGCACCTATTGGAATGAATTTGACTCTAGTCAAGCGACTCCTCCACCATCCTGACCTGGCAAGCCTCCTACAACAGGCACAGAAAACAGGACAAAAGACTCTTATCACAGTCCATCAATGACAGTGAAGAAATACATCAAGTGTTGGAGAGAGTTAGGAAGGACAGAGAGTATCAGTGGTGGGAAGTCCACATATACCCTTAACACGATAAGGATTAAAATAAATACTAAATAAAAAAAGACTTTTCATTCTAATTATTGAAACATATTCAGTCCTGATGCATCAGAGTGGCATGAGAGTAGACCCTTTCAGAAAAAGAGCCCAAATGACTTGAAATCTAGTTGAGATGAAAACCAGCACAGAATTTAGCTGATAGTCCAGAAACTCAGAACTAGTTATAAACTATCAAACCTCAATTAAAATCTCAAAACCAAATTTCCCCACAGCTACCTAAAAAAAGACAAAGTTCAAGTTTACACAAAAGCATGGGAGAACACTGTATCTTGTCTCTGTCAGAGGGAAAAAAATAATAATTTAAAGTAGAACAGGACTGAAGCTGAAATACAAAATAAAACTAAGAAATGCCCTATATCAGAAGTAAGCCCACCTGTTCATCACTTCGATGATAGTCATTATCTTCTTTTTCTTCAGAAGTTTCTTTGTTTGAATTTTCATCTGTTTTAGTTTCACCTTCGAGAATAAAGCAGAGCATTACAATAATTAAATTAGACATCTCAGATGACAATTAATCCTGAAACAAAGTCAAGACTATAAGAGCAACTAGTTTTTGGTGGTTTTTTTTTTGTTTGTTTGTTTTTCAAAGTAATTAGGTTTGTCAGACCAATCTCTTCTAACCAGGAAAAAGGTTGGAAAGCAGCTTTATTCTTGGTAGCAGAAATGTGTGTGATGCGTCTACCCTTCCTGGACATTAATCCAAAGCTTCCCAAAAAAAGCTTCTTGTCAATTCAAGACACCTTGCTATAAATTTATCAGGGATCATTCACTATTGTGTACAACTGGTATGCTCTCCTGACAGTCATAAATTTCAGAATTCTTTTGCCCTAGAATAAATACACACACACCTTAATATAACCACCACACCATTTCTATCACAAAATTATACTTAACATCAGCAGTTTCTGAAATTTATGTCAGTACAGTTCAGTACTGGAATAAAAAATAACTTAATAACTTAATAAAAAATAACCCTGCCTCCAAGTCATGGCCATCTACTTAAGCAACATCAGCTGCCAATAGGCCCACACAGTCAAAATGGGAACAAGTATATAGTGCAGCCCTCAATATAACCAGCTCTGCTAGCAGCCCAGAAGCAGAGTATCATCATAGAGTTCCCACATAGATACTAATGAAGATCTTCACCAGGAACACATTACAGCCAGCTAAAAGAACATATTCTATAAACAAGTGTGATGCAAAACAACAATACTGGACTCAAATGGTGAGTTCAAAGATGGTGAGCACATATATAGTCCAATATACATGCACAAACAAGCATTGTACAATATTATACAACAATTACATGTATTAATAAATATTAGCTAGACACCTAGCTATGACAGATCCTTTCAGCAGTTTAATGGCAGGCTGTTTCCCACCCCCCCACCCCAAGACAGAATAAACATAAGACCATTTACCATTGCGATATGAATCTAGATGTTGCTTTGAAGAGCATATCTCCCCTTTGATGTCCCCTGGTACTTCCATACCCAGTTTGTGATAGAATTCCTTCTGCTTTTTCATTTCCGCTGTTTACAATTGTACATATTAGTTATGTAATAAAGTTATAGCCCAATATTTATCAAGGTATTCTAAAATGCTCCTCTGACCTGTAAAAGAAGCTTGTCAGGCAGAAAGTAGTATTAGCACTTTTTGCTACTTCTCTGCTCTTGCTGCCATAATCGCGTTACCCTAGATCTTATTCTTGAGAGGCATAATATTACCAAGTCATTTGCAGAGCTATTATTACACCATTATGTTATTATAGATAAAATAGATTTTAAATACTATACCATACTTTGTATTTCCCCCTTCAGTATTTCTGTCAAAACACTGGTTTTGAATTTTTATTTTTTTATTTCAATAAGGCCAAGTGCAAGGCGCTGCATCTCAGTTGGGGCAACTGCCAGTATCAGTACAGACTAGGGGATGAATGGATTGAGAGCAGCCCTGCAGAGAAGGAATTGGGGGTACTAGTGGATGAAAAATTGACTATAAGCCAGCAATGTGCACTTGCAGCTCAGAAAGTTAATCATATTCTGGGCTGTATCATAAGAAGTATGGCCAGCAGCTTGAGGGAGGTGATTCTCCCCCTCTACTCCGCTCTCTTGATACTCCACCTGGAGTACTGCATACAGGTCTGGGGCCCTCAGCACAAGAAAGACTTGGACCTGTTCTGTTAGAGTGGGTCCAGAGGAGGACCACAAAGATGATCAGAGGGCTGGAACACCTCTCTTATGAAGACAGGCTAAGAGAGTTGGGGTTGTTCAGTCTGGAGAAGAGAAGGCTCTGGGGAGACCTTAGAGGGGCCTTCCAGTACCTAAAGGGGACCTACAGAAAAGCTGTGGAGGGACTCTATCAGGGAATGTAGCAATAGGACAAGGGGTAAAGGTTATAAACTGAAAGAGTGTAGATTTAAATTAAATATTAGGAAGAAATTCTTTACTATGAAGATGATGAGGCACTGGAACAGGTTACCCAGAGAAGTTGTGGATGCTCCATCCCTGGAAGTGTTCAAGGCCAGGTTGGACAGGGCTTTGGGCAACCTGATCTAGTGGTCGGCATCCCTGCCCATGGCAGAGGGGTTGGAACTAGATGATCTTTAAAGGTCCTTTCCAACCCAAATCATTCTATGATTCTATGATTTCTGATTTTTCAGTATCTTGGAAACAATTTAAAAATAATCCCTTTACCTAAACTTCCTTATGTCTGATATTGTCCTCATCTGACAGCTTGATTGGATTCTACTTAAATAAAAGTAGCAACACACCACTGAAAAATAATACTGAATAATTAATATAAAGCATTCCTTTAGCTCAACAGATGCATGGTCAAAATAGATTATGAGAGGACAAATGTTTTGCTAGCAAGTACCTTGGTATTTAAGTATGTTTTAGGAGAAGAAAACAACTGAAAATAAAAGTTATGCTAGATTAATATTCTGTCTCTTAGAACTCTGCAAACCTGGCAGAAAAGAAATGAATACATACACAGTTTAATAAAGAAGAATGTATGCAATATATAGAATGCCAACATGAAAAAGTTGTAGTGCTATTTAGGTTTACAAAATGTTACTTTTCACTGAAACAACACTAGTATTTTCATTACTGACTTTTTTCAGTAATGCTGCTAGTACAAGTCTAAAATTGAAAAAAGCACTGAAGTATAGAGAAGTAGTGCTAGAACTGGAACAAGTGAAAATGGTATTTTTCATCTTTCCATGAATACTTTCCTCATTTCCTCCTTTCATTAAATGAAAAGGAACTATGTGTAAATCTAACATTCAGTAAAAACAGGTCGTACAGAAAACTTACCTTCTTGGAGGCCTGGCACAAGTTTGTAAACAATATCTTGCATTGTTCTATCATGACTAGCAGGGAAAAAAATGAAGGTTTAAATTAGCCATCTTGATTCAAAACATTTCTCTTTAAAAGATTCCATATTAAATTGACTCTACAAACCTCTGAAGTCTTGTAAGAAACATACTGATTTTGGATAACTGAAATGTCAAACAGGAGATGACAGTAACAGGAAAGGAATGCAGACAAGGTTCAGGCTAAGACAAGAACTGAAAAAAAAATTAAACTGACAGAAGTTTAACAGAAATGCTAGGAAGGATGGTCTTTATATTGCAAAGGAAGGAATCCTGTAAGAAACGTTTCTACCAGCATGTATATCAGTAACATACTCTCAAAATTCTTTGACAATTTTGACAAAAGTATGTTTAGCTTTTCTGTTTCTAGACACTAGACGCTTGTCCTGGTTTCAGCTATGATACAGTTAATTTTCCTCCTAGTAGCTGGTAGGGTGCTGTGTTTGGGATTTAGGATGAGAATAATGTTGATAACACACTGATGTTTTAATTGCTGCAGAGCAGTGCTTACACTAAGCCAGGGACTTTTCAGCTTCTCACAATGTCCTGCCAGTGGGCAGGCTGGGGGTGCAGCAGGAGCTGGGAGGGGCCAGAACCAGGACAGCTGACCCAAACTGGCCAAAAGGATATTCCATACCATATGACGTCATGCTGAGCAATTATATGGGGGGGCTGGCTGGGGTGGGGGGACTGGCTGCTTGGGGATAGGCTGGGCATCTGTCAGCAGGTGGTGAGCAATTGCATTGTGCATCACTTGTTTTGTACACATTATTATTAGTAGTACTATTATTATTATTATTTTCTGTCCTAATAAACTGTCTCTGTCTCAACCCACAGGCTTCATTTTTCTGATTCTCTGCCCCATCCCAGAGAGGGAGGGGGGCGGGTGAGCGAACGGCTGTGTGGTGCTTGGCTGCCGGCCGGGTTAAACCACAACAACACTTTTCTGTTTCTAGAAATTAGACTGCTGCTTATCCCTTTTAATTAATCTCTCATGTTGCTAGGTTTTTAGTTATCCATACTGGGATTTTTAAAAAAACATGAGGAAAGGAGACTATAGGGGAAAAAAGGAAGGGAGCAAAGAAAAAAAATGTGTTTGCTCTTAATCAAAATTTTACTCAAGAGCACCATCATGTAGCACAGAATCCCATCTAGCTAAAAAGGGTGTAACAAAAAGGACAGACTGATCCAACACATAAGACAGGAACTGGGAAAGCAGGACTAGTTAAGATTCTAAACTTCCATTCTCCAACTCACCTAGGTAGCACTCTGATGTTTTCAACCGAAGTGTAAATACAAGCTGCCCTTTTCTGGATTACTCTAAAACAAGTCATTGCCTGAAAGGACCAGAACATTACAATGACTTCCAAACTATAAATAAAATTCAATAGAAGGCAAAATTTCAGCCTCAGCTGCTACCAGGGCATTAGCTCCAGAAGAGTTTACAGTACCAATCTCCAGCTTTGACTCTCAGGTTAGGATTTTTAAGTGTCATTTACAGTTTGCAGGTACATCTCCCAAAACATTTTAAAGTAAATGAATGATATTAGCCACCAGCATGAGAGAAGAGATAAGAATTTAACAGTATTCTTAGTCATGACACATGAGTTTCATGACTCCTGTGTTTGTTCAACGTATTCCCCAGATGGCTGGGTGTTATGGTTTAAACACCGGTAGGTAGCCAAGCACCATGCAGCCACTGTCTCACTCCCCCTCCTCAGCAGAACAGAGGGAGAAAATATGATGAAAAAAATCGTGGGTTGAGATAAGGACAGGGAGATTGCTCATCAGTTACCATCATGAGCAAAATAGACTCAGCAAAAGGGAGATTAAATAAATTTAATGCCTATTATTAACAGATTAGAGCAATGAGAACTAAAAGCAAACTAAAAACACCTTCCCCCCATGCACCCTCTTCTTCCTCCTCCCCCCCCCCGAGTGGTGCAGGGGAAAGGAGAATGGGGGTTGGTGTCAGTCCATAATGCTTTCTCTGCCGCTCTGTGGTGGTTTTACACTGCCAGGCAGCTGAGCTCCACCACAACCGCTCTCTCACTCCCCTTCCTCAAAGCAAAAGGGGGAGAAAATATGATGGAAAGGGCTCAAGGGTTGAGGTAAGGACAGGGAGATGACTCAACAATTATCGTCACGGGCAAAACAGACTCAGCATAGGGAGATTAGAGAAATTTATTACCTATTACTAGCAAGCTGGAGAAGTAAGAAACAAAGAAAGCAAACTGAAAACACCTTCCCCTCATCCACCCTCTTCCACCTCCTCCCCTCGAGCGGTGCAGGGGAACAGGGAAATGGGGGTTGCAGTCAGTCTTCTCCTTCGCCACTCCTTCATGGTCAGTCTCTTCCCCTGCTCCAATGTGGGGTCCCTCCCACGGGATGCAGTCCTTCCCGAACTGATCCTGCATGGGCTTCCCACAGGCAACAGCTCTTCAAGAACTGCTCCAAATATAGGTCCGTACCACGGGGTCCATCCATCAGGAGCAAACTGCTCTAACATGGGCCCCCCACGGGCGGCAGCTCCTGCCAGATCACCTGCTCCTGCATGGGCTCCTCTCCATGGGCTACAGGTCTGATCCAGAGTCTGATCCTGTGGGAATCCTCCACAGGCTGCAGCCTCCTTCAGGTCAGATCCATCTGCTCCACCGTGGGCTCCTCCACAGGCTGCAGTATGGAAATCTGCTCCACTGTGGTACACCATGGGCTGCAGGGGGACAATCTGCTCCACCATGGTCCTCTCCACAGGCCCCAGGGGAAATTCAGCTCTGGTGCCTGGAACACCTCCTCCCCCCCCTTCTTCACTGAACTTGGTGTCTGCAGGGCTGTTTCTCACTCCTCACTCTCCCAGCTGCTGTAGAGCAGCACTTTTTTTTCCCCTTTCTTAAATCTGCTCTCACAGAACCGCAACCAATATCGCTTCTTGTCTTGGCTTTAGCAAGTGGTGGGTCCCTTTGGAGATGGCTGAAACTGGCTCTTATCTAACATGGAGCAGCTTCTGGATTCTTCTCACAGAGGCCACCCCTGCAGCCCCCTGCTACCAAAATCTTGCCACATAAACCCACTACACACTCCTTCATTGTCATGCTCTTCCCCTGTTCCAGCATGGGGTCCCTCCCATTGGATGCAGTCCTTCCTGAACTGATCCTATGTGGGCTTCCCACAGACTGCAGTTTTTCAAGAACTTCTCCAGCATGGGTCCGTACCATGGGGTGCAGTCCTTCAGGAACGGACTGCTCCAGCTGGGATACCCTAGGGGCCACAGTTCCTGCTAGACAACCTGCTCGTCCATGGGCTCCTCTCCACAGGCTGCAGTTGCACAGGTCCAAATTGCTCCTGCATGGGCTGTCTATGGGCTGCATCTTCCTTCAGGCAATATACACCTGCTCCAGTGTGGGGTCCTCCATGGGCTGCAGTGTGGATATCTTCTGTGACATGGTACCCCATGGGCAGCAGGGGGACAACCTGCGTCACCATGTTCCAGCAATCTCAGCTCTGGTGCCTGGAGCGCCTCTTCCCCTTCCGTCTTCACTGACCTCATTGTCTGCAGGATTGTTCCTCTCACAGCTGCTGTGCACTGTTTCTTAGCCTTTCTTAAATATGCTATCACAGAGGCACAACCAGCATTGCTCAGTGTCAGGTCCCTTTTTGAGCTGGCTGGAACTGGTTCTTATCTAACACGGGGCAGTTTCTGGTCTCTTCTCACAGAGGCCACTCCTGTAGCCCCCCCGCTACCAAAATCTTGCCATTTAAACATAATACAATGGGGATGAATTAGATCACAGATTTTTGTAACTACAACATAATACAAAGTTCCTCCCTATTAATTCTCTACTGAAAAAAACAGACTTCCAAAAGAGGTTGGACAAAGGCTATCTGTTTTCATCTTTAAGGGGCAGTGTTTTGTAACTGCCTCAGGAAAATACTTCCCCTAGGAGGACATCCTTATTTTTCGAAGCAATAGAGCAAAAAAAATAGAATAAAGAATGGGATCAATTTTTAAACAGACAATACTGTACATTCAGTGTCCATAAACAACTGTCAAATCCACTTCTAACTAGTCAATTAGAGTTCAAGCTCTCAGGCCTCTCTTAGCATTGAAAACAGCCTTCTGAATCAATACACGGATGCATTCCTGTAGCTTTACAGAGGACAACCACACTGTGTGGTTTTCATGCCATTTGTTTCGTCTTGCCTACTGGCATGGATTTGTCATCACTGTTTTGTCATACTTCAGAATACACTTTAGTACAGTCTCTATGTCATTCTCGAAAGGTATAAGGAAAATCTTATTTCAGACTCCTGAAGGGGACTTAGTTTTGAGCAATTCAGAAAGTTCTTCAGAAAGTATCCAGAATTGTCAGTGAAAGTGGAGAGAATCAAATTAATTTTCTGCAACCACTCCTTCAAAAGCTGCGCTAGAACCAAGACAGGCACATTTGAAGCAGTGTCACAAACAAAAAGAAACTGCATGGAGGTAGACAAGTCTATTCAACATGCAGCAGCTATTGTGAACACACTATCTCAATACATTTATATCAGTGGAAGTTGAAATGGTACAAATCTCTAGTGCAGATCCAGCCAAGTCAGGTGGTATAAACATTTGACCGATATCTTTGAAATATTTAAAATAAGAGGAAATCATTGAAGAAAGGTAATGTACAAATAAACACAAAATACACTGAAAAAGAAGGAAATTAAGATATAACACCCCAATCATGTTAGGTCACACAGTAAGGGAGTTCCATGTGGGAATGAAAAGAAGTAGGCACAAACCTTACATTCAGAGATTGTTCCATTTAAGAGGTTGAAGCCACTAGTCTAACTTTTCTGCTGCCATATTTCTCATCTGCACCTATGAACTAAACAGTTCTTTGAAAGACTAAATCAACAATAATGCTATGTATTTACGGTCTTTGAACATACCCTCTATGTCACTGAAAACCACTGTCCAACTGCTAGTCATTGTTCTAAAGATTTTGTAAAAGTGTAATTCAAGTATATGTTCCATATTTGTAACTTCTATGATCCAGGCATACAAAACTAAAAGTCACTAAAAGTGACTAAATCTCATTAAACTTCTCTCAGGAATTAAACAATAAAGTCTACTGTGTTTGTCTGATTTGCCTTAGAAGAATTGCAAATTCACAGAAGAATTCAATACCTTACCTCCTTTATATAAATCTTTTATCTTCTAATCAACCTTCTTTATATATATTTAAAATATTGATAAGCAAATTTAAAAAAATCTAAAGAGAAACTTTGCTGTATTTGAGAGGTCTGTACAGTCCAGAGAGTAACTGGTTCTGCTTTACACTTTCATACTGCACACTTACCCGATATACTGTAATGGATGGCTCTGGTGTATAACTATCCTACATGTTGGACAGGTGTTGTTTTCCTCCAAATACTTCACCAAGCAGCTTCTACAGACTAATAACAAGAACATTAATAAACAGGAAAAAATAAAACAAGATGTAGTTTGAAGAAAAAGAAGCTTGCTATATACAGTTTAAGAACCACATGGTACTGTAATCATAAAGTTAATTTGTAATATCATTTTTGTATGTGTAATCATTTAGCACAAAATTTCCACTATTTTTCATGAATATTTTCAATATAGAAAAATGATGCATTGTAATTTTAGTAAGAAATTATATATAGTTGGAGTCTTCCTAAGAAACATACTTAAATTTAGAACACAGTCCCATTCCAAAAGTTGCAAGAACAGCATTTCAAATAGGTCAACAGTATATTTACTTGCACTGTTCATCTTTTACAAAGGGTGTTATGGACACTGCATGGTGATGGGAGCAGCCGTAAAGGTGACCTGGCTCCAATGGAAAAATACTGACAGAAAATGTCTGCTAAAATATCTGCTAAAACACTGACAGAAGAAAAGGCCTGTCAGCCTGAGAATTGCTAGCCTAGGAACTAGGTCTGGGAACTAGCAGCATCCTTGAAAAGGCAAAGCTGGCCTCTTTGAAGTGCAGCTGTGTACCTAAGAATCAGAGACATCCCGAAGATACCATTGATAAGGGCAAAAACAAGAAAATGTAACAGCAACTTATCATCTGGAAAAGTGAAAACAGTCTGGAAAAAGGGGAAAACATCCTGAGAAAGTAGGAATTGGCAACTGCTTTTGGCTGTTTTAGTTGAAAGAACAGAAAAATAGTCTAGGAAAGTAAACTTTCCTAAACAAATTGGCCCTTCTCTGGGGACACCTAGCTGACTACAAAGTTTCTGACGTGGATCATTTTCAAAGCAAGACTCTGTCCATTATTTCCTTTTGTCCCACTCCTGAGCCAGTTTTAATTGGCCCCAGTTCTGAGGTTGGTTTGACCCCACCTCCAGGACTGGTTTGATAGTGCTTGGTACCAGTAACATTTTGAATATATATGCATTTGTGTATATATATATGTGCACGTATATGTAACAAATCATAAGTATATTTGCAAATTTACTAGTGATAAGTTCATAGTAGCCTGTAATATTACTATATATATATATATATACTTGCTGCTATATTATTGATTGATGCTACTATTAATTGCTACTATTGATTGCTGCTACTATTGATAATATATATACGTATACTTGCTTTCCTGGTAATAATTTTTAATAGCTTGATATATTCTTGCTTTATTAATCATAGGTATACTTGCTAGTGATGACTTGCAGTAATTTGCAATAAAGTAGAGAAATTTAGGAAATAAAACATGTCCTTGTGTATTACAGAAACCTGTGAACCCACTGTCATGGCCTCTGTACACCTGCAGGCCAGGTAACCCTTTACAAAATGGCACATGCCATTAAGATACTTAGCCAATTTGCTGTGAATCATAGAAACATGCAGAAGAAAGATGGGCTATGATAATAAATTTGTGGCAAAAGAATCATTTATTTTTCCTCAAGTCAGATGCTTTGAATCATTTTATTCAGATGAAATTTTACTTTTAACTTTTACAAAATAAAATAGAATTAGACTTCAATCAGAAAATTAAATGAGGAAAGGTCTTTAATATATAGGTTAAAACTGTTAAAACAGATACCATAGAGCAGCATGCTTTTGGAACTAAGTCTATTCCCCACCATGTGTTTGATTAAAAAAAACACAATTCACTCATTTTAACCAGTAGTACTGTTTATCCACAAGTAATAATACACTACAGTAAAATGTGTTTTCCTGACCTATTATAGTAAAATGTGTTTTCCTGACCTGAAGTTATAAACAGACTCCAGCTTTTTTTTAAAAAAAGCTCAAGTTACCTAAGTTATATTGTTGTTTTGTTTTTTCTATTAAAAAAGGTTAAACATCTTTTCCTTAAACAGCGATTCCTTTAATCTTAGGTAGCCTTACAACAATATAAGGCAAGAGAACTCTAGCTGTAGTGCCATCTCTCTCTCAGACAAAATTATGGTATAGAATCATAGAATCATAGAATATCCCGAGTTGGAAGGGACCCATAAGGATCATCGAGCCCAACTCCTGGCACCACACAGATCCACAGAAAAATTCAGACCATATAACTAAGAGCACAGTTCAAACGCTTCTTAAACTCTGAAAGGCTTGGTGCCATGACTACTTCCCTGGGGAGCCTGTTCCAGTGTGCGACCACCCTCTCGGTGAAGAACCTCTTCCTGATGTCCAGCCTGAACTTCCCCTGCCTCAGCTTAACACCATTTCTGCGGGTCCTATCACTGGTGATTAAAGAGAATAGATCGGCGCCTGCCCCTCCACTCCCCCTCGTGAGGAAGCTGTAGATCACGATGGGGTCTCCCCTCAGCCTCCTCTTTTCCAGGCTGAACAGGCCAAGTGACCTCAACCACTCCTCCTCCTCATATGTCTTCCCCTCTAGGCCCTTCACCATCTTAGTAGCCCTTCTCTGGACACTCTCCATTGGACCAACCCTAGCAGCTTTACTCACTAAGCCCATATCTTGCACTGAAATCTACTCCAGTGGAATATTCTAGCAGATCCAGTTGCAAGGGTGAGGCCCAAACCTGTCTGAACCAAATAAACAAAAGAAGAACCACTCATCTTGTAAAAAACGCAATCACTTGCCATCAGCAGATCCTCCAGTTCAGAATAAGCAGATACCAACCCCTCCTAAACTCAGCTCAGCACACGTCAGCTCAGTTTGCCACAGACAAAGTAAAAATATACAAATGAGGAAACTCACTTTTCCAACAACTGTTTTTGAAAAAGCTGTCCCTTACCCTTCCACTCATAACATGAGGCTATGTGTCCCCTCAGAATTAATACCATAAGTCTAAGGATGAAATCAAAAGCAATAAAACTTTCTGAAAACATAAATTCATAAGACATAATCCACAAGGAAAAGAAAAAAAAAAAAAAAAGAAAAAAGAGGGCAGTAAAATCTCCTTGGCTTCTCAAGCAAGCCCTGTAGGTTTGCTCTAAAAATTCATTGCTATATACAAACCTGAGAAATGGCATGGCCTATGTGAAACATGTTTGCAGTGCATGTTTTAGGGTTGCAAATAAATAAATAAGTACATTTTAGAACAATGAAAAAGTGACCCTCTAGCAAGACCAAATTTAATACTTAACGGCAGCCTTACAGGATTTGGGACATAACAGAGCAACTCCTAGATTAGGATTCTAAATGCTTTACTCCAAACAGAACACTGAGGAACTTTAGATTTGGAGCACGTGGAGAAGGGGCTCAAGAATGAGCTAAAAAAGAAAAGCAAATACATCAAAGCTGATGAACAGCATCCAGAAATCAAATGCAGTGGAAAAAGTGATCTCTGGCAAATCTGAAACGCCATATAATCTCTGCAGAGCATGCCACATTTCTTCTAGTATTCAACAGAAAAACTACATTCCTGAATATACATTGCTGTTGGTTATATATATTATATATGTTTTCAAGTTTCCTCTCCCTATTTGTCTCATGAGACAATATATATTGCTTTATTGAAAAATTGTAAGTGCATAGCAAAGCTTGCATTATTCTGGTTGAAAAACAGTAAATTTTGAAACTTCAACTACAAACTGTTAAAACATCTAGTATATCAAGTACAAAAACAATTTTAGCTTATTCACAGAATTATATTCCTACTTACAAGTATGTAAGCATTCTGTTACAGTGGTGGCATCAATCAGGTATCCATTGCACAAATGACAGGTTATGTGGGCATTAATGTCCCAAAGCTTAATCTTTCTAGTCATCATCTTTGGTATCTGTAAAAAAAAAATAAATCACCCACACATTAGATAGTAACTCAGATGTACCGATGACGTAAAAGTAGTTTTGGAATGAATTATTAACTATAATTCACATTAATTATATGCTTATGCAGAGAGCTTCAGGTTCTTGTATACTCATGCACATATTTTGAATGAGTACTAAACTTTTAAAGGATGATAAAAATGACTGGTGAAATAATTGAAATCTACACTATTTTACATGTCAAGATTTCAGAATGGAAGACTCCTAGTACATTACTAATACTGCTCTCCTACTTACCAAATGTGGTGGGTTAGTCTTGACTAACAGCCAAACTCCCACACAGCTGCTCATTCATTCCCCCCTCCTCAACAGGATGGGTGGGGAAATAGGAAGAATGGGAACAAGAAAGCTTGTGGTTTGAATAAAGACAAGGAGATTGCTTACCAATTACCACTGCAGGCAAAACAGACTCAACTTGTGGAAAATTAACTTTATAGCCAACTAAAATAAAATTATAATTACTAAGTCAGGTAGTGGGAAACAAAAAGACAAACATTAAAACAACACCTTTCCTCACCCCCCTTTCCTTTGTCTAACTTCACTCCTTCACTCCAGACTCTTCTACCCTCCTGAGCGGCACATGGGAAATGGAGTGGGGAGTTAGAACCAGTAATGGTTTCTCTCTGCTATTCCTTCTTCCTCATGCTTTTCCTCTACTCTGGTATGAGTTCTCCACAGGCAGCAGTTCCTTCAGGAATATCCATCTGTTCTGGCATGGGTTATCCACAAACTGCAGGGAATATCTGCTCCAGTGCCATGGAGCAAGCAACTCCTCCTCCTCCTCTGATTTTGGTGTTGCCTCCGTTCTCTTACTCTTTGTTCCCAACTCCTCTCTCTGTAGTGCTTTCTGCCCTTTCTTAAAGATATTTTCACAGAGGTGCCACAAACCTTGCTGATGGACTCATCTTTAACATGTGGTGGGTCTGCTGCAGAGATGGTTATGTCCAGCACATGGCAGTCCCTGACCTCTTCCCACAGAGGTCTAACCACACTAAGTTTTGGCCTCGAATCTCTATATGGTTAGAGCATGATTTTTAATTCATATCTGAAAAAGGGCGCTGAAAAGTAAAATTAAAAGAGTTTCTGAAAAGTTAAAAATCAAATTAAATAAAGAAAAAATGACAAACTAAAACTTTTGTCCCACCAGTAGAGCTACACCCTGTTTTGTTAAAAAATGTGAAGTACAGAGCTTTTTTTCCCTCCCTTACAGATTAAAGGGTGCTACAACCACCATTAAGAGGAAAGCATTTGGAATTTAAAAATGAAATAGCTTTTTAAAAATATTTTTTGACAATATTGCTTATCACTGGTACTGAAAACAGGCTACAAAATGCATGCTTTAATGAAACAAAGAAATGCTTTAAAATGCTGTTTTAGAAGAAGCAATGCCAGATATATTTGTAACTGTTTAGAAAGACAAGAAGAAACTTGCAGCAAAATGGTACATTATAAAGATGTAAGTTTGATTGGACTAGAGATACTAACCAACCTGACAGAGATTTAGATTAGACTAGAGATACTAACCAACTGATGTGCTTCACATTTTTTTTTGTTTTTAATCTGCAAAGTGAACATTGATTTAACATTCAAAGTACTATTAAGTCGCCTTTATCCCTTCTCTTTAAAGTAACATCTGAAATCAGAGGTTTTGAGCCAACCATGAGGTTATTCCCATTTGAGCTGTTTTATTTAAAGAGGAAAAGAGAAAATAGTTCTAAAAAAAAAAAAACACCCCACAAACTACTGAGACATATAAAGAAGAAATGAGAAGACTCAAATTACTACCTTAAATGAGACATTAAAATTAGGAACAACAATTAAAAATACTTCAGAAAAATGTATTTAGGAATTTATCAGGTTTATATCACATAAGAGGAAAGTGCACATTGCAAACTGAATTAAATAATCATCCATTAACTAATTTTTCATCCTAATTGTACTGGATCTAGCTGGGATGGAGTTAACTTTCTTCATAGCAGCCTACATGGTGCATTGCATTTGTCACTAAAACAGTGTTGATAACAGATCAATGTTTTGGATACTGCTGAACAGTGCTTGCACAGCCTCAAAACTTTCTTCCCCGCCCCGCCCGTCTCACACACACACAGAGGGTAGGCTGGGGGTGAGCATGGGGTTGGGAGGGGAAACAGCTGGGATAGCTAACCCAAATTGACCAAGGGAATTCAAGTTTATGGGGCTTGATGACATGCATCCCAGCATCCTGAAGGAATTGGCTAATGTAGTTGCCAAGCCTCTCTCCATCAAATTTGAAAAGTCCTGGCAGTCAGGTGAAGTCCCTGGTGACTGGAAAAAGGGAAACATCACTCCCATTTTTAGAAAGAGTAGAAAGGAGAGCCCGAGGAACTACAGACAGGTGAGCCTCACCTTTGTGAGGCTCACTTTCAACTTATGCTGCAGCCTCGAGAGTCTCTCCAGCCCATTGTTGACTGTGCAAACCTACTGAGCAGCTCGAGGCTTCCATGGAATTATCAGGGCTGATTAGATCCCTGATCCTCAGAGATCTTTGGAAGAATAGTGGTTGAGACTATGCAAATGCTGTGCTCTGCAGCAGCCAGGAACCATCTCCTTAGCCAGGCCAGCCTGGGATGAGTGGAGGTAGCCATCCAGACAGAGCTTCCTCTCAGGGCAGCTGGTGTCCAGGTGGAGGCCTGCAAAATCTACAGCCCACACTCCTGGGTAAAGGAGGGTGGGAACTCCACCTGTGCAAGTTGTGCGCTGGTGGAGTCACTCAGGCAGCAGGTGCAAGAACTGCAGGAAGAAGTCAGCAGGTTATGCTGCATTAGGGAAGGGGAACAAGAAATGATGGAGTATTACTTGAGGCATTGCACAGAGAATTATTAGGGCCCTGTTACACTGACCTCTAAGGACTAGCAAACAAAGGAAGTCAAGACATAGATAGCACCTTGGAAAAGGAGGCGTCATGGTGTCTCATAACTTGTGGCAACAGGATGATGATTCCCCCTGTTTCCTCACAAGTACCAACCAGCAACAAATATGAAATTTTGGCAGCGGATAAAATCAAAGAGCAAGACTCACAGGGTGAAACAGCACCAGCTACACATGCTAAAAGTTTCAGAAGGAAATGGCAAGTGCTGGTAGTGGGCGACTCCCTACTGAGAGGCACCGAGGCATCCATTTTCCAGCCTGATATGCAGTGAAGGGAAGTCTGCTGCTTGCCAGGAACCAAGGTCTGGGATGTTGCAGAGACACTGCCACAACTAGTAAAAAGTGCAGACTACTATTTCCTACTTCTTTTCCATATGGACACCAATGATATGGTACAGCATAGCCTGGGAAAGATCAAGCAGGACTTCAGGGTCCTGGGGGCACAAGTGAAGGGTATGGGGGCCCAGGTGGTCTTCTCCTCTGTCTTACCAGTCAGAGACAGGGGTTTGGGCAGAAGTCAGTGCATCATGCAGATTAACACCTGGCTATGTGGTGTCACAGAATTAGATTTTACACAACACTAATCTAGCAGCAATTAAGGATTTGTTATATACCTTTATAGCAAACAGCAAAGTTAGATTACATGATTTTTAACAGCACTTAATCAGTATCTAAGCATTAGTTAATTAACACAATGATCTAAAGAACTTACTACAATAAAAACAGCCACTTAGTTAAAGATTCGAGAATGGCAAGGTTCACCTGAGAGTTACTGCAGGGTCCCGGGGTGTTTCTAAATCCAGTTGCATGCAATAGATAGAATTAAATCTGACCAAGGATGTCAAAGGCAACAAGAAAAGCTTCTATAATTATGTCAGTGATAAAACTCGATGTGATTGACTCGCCGAGGCAATTGGCTCCAGAGCAGATGTGTTCTGCAGCGGAGCAGGGGATCTCGGCACGCAGGGGGTACTCCTACATCGAGGCCCCTTCGAGGCAGCCAAGGGAGGCTTGGGCTGAGCCAGGAGCAGTGGCAGGCCATTTAAATCGGGCATAACCGCCATTTTACAGTCACTCACCAAGGCTCCGGGGCAGATGCGTCCTGCAGCAGAGCAGGGGATTGCAGCGTGCAGGGGGTTTCCTACACTGAGGCCCCTTTGAGGCAGCCAAGGGAGCCCTCAGGACCCGGCAGCCCTCGCGAGAGCAGCTGATGAGGCTTGGGTGGAGACAGGAGTGCCCCCCCGCCCCTGATGTACAAAGGCAGCCCCTAGGGAATGCAGGCAAACAGGGCATGGTGTGCCAGTCAGGGTATGGCGTGGCAGCACGCGCAGTCAGGGTTCAGGGCGGGTCATTTTGTATTCTGGGAGAGGCAGAGGAAGGGCATTCTACTTTAACAGAAATGGTGTTCACCCACCGAGTCTGCCGGTCTGAGGCTGAAACACAGATGGGAGGGCTGCAACCTCCCCGGGCAGATGTCTACACCCAAACAGACCTCCCGAGTATCGAAAGAGCTGCCCTGATCCTCAGTTCCAGGGAGCTCCAGTCTCTGGAAGTCCCCCTAGGCCCTGAAGGTAGAGATGGGTGTCGTGGGTGCAAGTGTGTCCAGCTGGATGAGGTCTTCAAACAGGTGGTTCTGTTGCAAGAAGGAGCTTACCAGGCAACGTAGCATCCAGGAGTCTGAGCGGGAGATTGACAAATGGTATTATGCACTGACACGGTCCGAGCAACAGCCCTGCCTTAAGCCCTGGCAAGGGGAAGGTAAACAAGCTTGCAGCCCCGAATGAGCACATGTGAAGGACTCACAGGACAAGGGAGAGTGGACCCTTGTCTCTGATTGGAGCCGGAGGAGGAGTCTCCCCCTTGCCCCTGAAGTGCCCTTGCACAATAGAGTTGATGTCCTAGGGCAGGAGAGAGGGGACTCCAAGAGAACTAGTAAAGACCTCAGAAAGGCCAACCACGCAAAGTTGGCTCAGTCTCCCACCTGCATCAGAACCAGTGCCACAAAAAGGTACGAAGGGCGTTAGTCATTGGAGACTCCTCTCTGAGAGGCATTGAGGCTCCCATTTGCCGTCCGGACAATCTCTCCAGAGAGGTTTGCTGCCTGCCTAGGGTCCATATTTCATAGAATCATAGAATATCCCGAGTTGGAAGGGACCCATAAGGATCATCAAGTCCAACTCCTGGCACCGCACAGGTCTGCCCAAAAGTTTAGACCATGTGACTAAGTGCACAGTCCAATCGCTTCTTAAATTCAGACAGGCTTGGTGCAGTGACTACTTCACTGGGGAGCCTGTTCCAGTGTGCGACCACCCTCTCGGTGAAGAACCTCTTCCTGGTGTCCAGCCTAAACTTCCCCTGCCTCAGCTTAACACCGTTCCCACGGGTCCTGTCACTGGTGATAACGGAGAATAGGTCACCTGCCTCTCCGCTCCCCCTCGCGAGGAAGTTGTAGACTGCGATGAGGTCCCCCTTCAGCCTCCTCTTCTCCAGGCTGAACAGGCCCAGTGACCTCAGCCGCTCCTCATATGTCTTCCCCTCTAGGCCCTTCACCATCTTCGTCGCCCTCCTCTGGACACTCTCCAACAGTTTAATGTCCTTTTTGTACTGTGGTGCCCAGAACTGCACACACTACTCGAGGTGAGGCCGCACCAGCGCAGAGTAGAGCGGGACAATCACTTCCCTCGACCATATATTTGTGATATTATGACGGTAATATTTGTGATATTATGAAGAGGCTACCAAGTCTGGTGGGTCCCAAAGCCTACCACCCCTTTCTACTTTTTCACGTAGGATGAAATGATGCTGCAACAAGGAAACTCCAAAATACAAAAAGGATTTTATGTCCCTTGGAAAGATGTTGAAGGGATCGGGAATGCAAGTAGTGTTCTCCTCTGTCCTCAAGAGGACCCAGGAAGAAGGAGACGAATGGACCAAGTGATGGCATGCTGACACAGGATGGGGCGCAGCTGACCAGGTGGGGTAAGAGTCTTCTGAGCAGTAAGCTGGCTGGGCTTATCACAAGGGCTTTAAACTACATGTGGTGGGGGAAGAAGATGCACCTCTGAGTGAAGGAGGCATACCTGAAAACATTGTCACTCTAAGAAACAACAGGGAAATACTTGTGAACTGTCCCAAAGCAATAAGGAAGTGTTCTGGAAAAGTGATGTGACCGATAGCCCAGCTGAAGTGCCTCTACACCAATGCACGCAGCACGGGGCATAAGCAGGAGGAGTTGGAAGCCATGGTGCAATTAGAAAACTATGGTCTAATTGCTATCACGGAAACATGGTAGGACGGATCACATAACTGGAACGCTGGAATAGAGGGCTACAAGCTCTTCAGAAGAGATAGACAGGGAAGGAGGGGAGGGGGTGTTGCCCTTACATTAGGGAAGGGATTGATTGTGAAGAGATGCTTCTGAGAAGCAGCCACAGACAGACTGAGAGCTTGTGAGTGAAAGTTAAGGACCACACCAATAAAAGACATCTTGTGGTCGGGGTCTACTACAGGCTGCCTGATCAAAGGGAGCCTGTGGATGAGGACTTCTTGCTTTAACTACAAGAAGCGTCACGCTCGCACGCTCTCATCCTGATGGGGGACTTCAACCACCTTGAGGTCTGCTGGGAAAGCTACACAGCAGGCTATAAGCAATCCAGGAGATTCCTACAGTGTGTTGAGGATAACATCCTGGTCCAGATATTAGACAAACCAACCAGGGGAGAAGCATTACTTGACCTGGTGCTCACCAATGTGGACGAGCTCATTAAAGAGGTCAAGATTGGAGGCAGTCTGGGCTGCAGTGAACACACCCTGGTTGAGTTTGTGATCTCGAGGAATATGGGCCTGATGAAGAGCAAAGTCAGGACCCTGAACTTCCAAAGAGCGAACTTCCAGAAGTTTAAAGACCTAGTGGATGAGATCCCCTGGAACACTGTCCTCAGAGACAGGGGAGCTGAGCGGAGCTGGCAACTCTTTAAGGATGTTTTCCTTGGAGCGCAAGAACTCTCCATCCCCCTGTGTAAGAAAGCGGGCAGGGAGGGTAGACAACCGGGCTGGCTGAGCAAAAACTTGCTGGTCAAACTGAGGCTTAAGAAGGAAATGCACAGGCAGTGGAAGCAGGGACATGTGGCCTGGGAAGAGTACAAGGATGTTGTCCAGATGTGCAGGGATGGGAAAGCTAAGGCACAGATGGAACTGAGCTTGCCAAGGGATGCAAAGAATAACAAGGGATTCTATAGGTACATTGCACAGAAAAGAAAGGCCAAGGAGAGTGTACCCCCTCTGATGGGTGAGAAGGGTGAACTGGTAACGACAGACATGGAGAAGGCTGAGATACTCAGCAACTTCTTTGCCTCCGTCTTCACTGACAGACAGGCTTCCCATGTCTCTCATTTCCCTGAACCCATAGATTTGGGGCTGGAGGAGCAAAGTCCCTCCCACTGTAAGCGAAGAGCAGGTTCGAGACCACCTGATGTAACAAGTACAAGTCTAGGGCTTGATGATATGCATCCCAGCATCCTGAAGGAATTGGCTAATGTAGTTGCCAAGCCTCTCTCCATCATATTTGAAAAGTCCTGGCAGTCACGAGAAGTCCCTGGTGACTGGAAAAAGGGAAACATCACTCCCATTTTTAGAAAGGGTAGAAAGGAGGACCTGGGGAACTACAGACAGGTGAGCCTCACCTCTGCGCCTGGAAAAGATCATGGAACAGATCCTCCTGGAAGCAATGTCAAGGCACATGCAGGACAAGGAGGCGATCCGAGACAGCCAGCAGGGCTTCACCAAGGGCAAATCATGCCTGACCAACCTGGTGGCCTTCTATGATGGAGTGACTGCATCAGTTGACAAGGGAAGACTGACTAATGTCATCTATCTGGACTTCTGTAAGGCCTTTGACACGGTCCCACATGACATCCTGGTCGTCAAATTGGAGAGAGATGGATTTGAAGAGTGGACCATTCATTGGATAAGGAGTCGTCTTGAAGGTCGCACCCAGAGAGTGGTGGTCAATGGCTCTATGTCCAGGTGGAGGCCAGTGATGAGCGGTGTCCCTCAAGGGTCTGCCCTGGTGCCAGTACTGTTTAATATCTTAGGGCTTTAAACTAGAGTCGAAGGGGGAAGGGGATAGAACCAGGCACGCCGGTCACGAGCTAAGGGATGGTGTGCTAGAATCAGAGGGACTGTGTCCTAGTGAGGCCCTTCGGTCGGATACACAAGGTGCTGCGTGTGGGGAGGTGCATTTGAAGTGCTTCTACACAAATGCATGCAGTATGAGGAATAAAATGAATGAGCTTGAAGTCTTGGCCCAGTCCCACAGCTACGACATCATCGTCATAAGCGAAACCTGGTGGGATGAGTCCTGTGGCTGGTGTATTGCAATAGATGGTTACAGGCTCTTCAGGAGGGACAGGCAGGGTAGGCGAGGTGGCGGGGTGGCGATGTACGTGAAGCATGGGCTGGACTGTGTGGAACTTCAAGTTGGCGATGGCAAAGTTGAGAGCCTCTGGGTAAGGATTAAGGGACGAACAAATAAAGGGGATGTCGTTGTGGGAGTCTATTACAGACCACCTGGCCAGGACGACAACGCTGATGAATTATTCTTTGCAGAACTAAGAGATGCCTCGAGATCAACTCCCCTTGTCCTAATGGGGGATTTTAACTTGCCAGACGTCAACTGGGATCACCACACGGCTGACACGAGCAAGTCCAGGAGGTTCATAAAGCACCTCGATGATAACTTCTTGGTGCAGGTGCTAAGGGAGCCCACTAGGAAAGGTGCCCTCCTAGATCTGTTGCTGGAGAACAGAGAGGGTCTTGTGGGAGACGTGGCAATTGGCGGCCGTCTCGGTCATAGTGACCATGAAGTGGTTGAGTTTACAATTTATGGTGACAGAAGGAAAACTGCCACCAAAACTTCAGCCCTGGATATGGGGAAAGCAGACTTCAGGCTGCTCAGGGAACTAGTTAGTAAGGTCCCCTGGGAAACTGCTTTTGAAGGCACTGGTGTCCGTCAGTGCTGGTCCATCTTTAAGCACTGCGTCCTAAAAGCTCAAGATCAGGCGATTCCAAAATATCAGAAGTCAGGCAAGCGGGGCAGAAGGCCGGCCTGGCTGACCAGGGATCTTCTGCTGGAGCTTAGGCGAAAAAAGAAAGTGTACGGCTGCTGGAAGGAGGGTCAGGCGACGAGGAAGGAATACAGGGATGCTGTTCGTGTTTGTAGGGAGAAAATTCGTGTGGCCAAAGCCCAACTAGAGTTGAAGCTGGCCATGTCTGTGGGAGACAGTAAAAAAGGTTTTTTTAGACATGTGAACAGAAAAAGGAGAACCAAAGAAAACATAGGTCCGCTACTTGATGGGGAGGGTCTCCTCACAGACAATGACACAGGCAAAGCAGAGACATTTAATGCCTTCTTTGCCTCTGTCTTCAACACTGATGATGGGCTTCGGGACCCAGGGTGCCCTGAGCTGGAGGACCATGACGGTGGGAATGACAAACTCCCAACCGACCCTGAATGTGTGCGGGATTTGCTGCTCCACCTGGATCCATACAAGTCCATGGGTCCGGATGGGATTCATCCCAGGGTGCTTAAAGAGCTGGCAGACATCATCGCGGGACCTCTCTCAATTATTTTTCAATGGTCTTGGGAAACCAGAGAGGTCCCATTGGACTGGAAGCTGGCAAATGTTGTGCCAATTTTCAAGAAGGGTAAGAAAAAAGACCCTAGCAATTACAGGCCTGTCAGTCTCACGTCAGTGCCTGGTAAAATTATGGAGAAGATTATTCTGGGAGTTATTGAAGCGCACCTGGGGGACAATGCAGTCATTGGTCCCAGCCAACATGGGTTCACGAGGGGTAGGTCCTGCCTAACAAATTTGATTTCTTTTTATGATAAGATCACCCATCTAGTCGATCAAGGGAAACCAGCTGATGTGATCTTTTTGGATTTCAGCAAAGCTTTTGACATGGTTTCCCATAGGATCCTACTGGACAAAATGTCCAGCATACAGCTAAACAAAAACATCATACGATGGGTGAGCAATTGGCTGACGGGCAGGGCTCAAAGGGTTGTGGTAAATGGGGCCACATCAGGCTGGCGGATGGTCACTAGTGGGGTCCCTCAAGGCTCCATTCTAGGGCCAGTCCTCTTCAATGTTTTTATAAAAGATTTGGATGTGGGACTAGAAGGTGTTTTGAGCAAATTTGCTGACGACACCAAACTTGGAGGAGTTGTGGACTCAGCTGAGGGTGGAAAGGCCTTGCAGAGAGATCTGGACAGACTGGAGAGCTGGGCGATCACCAACCACATGAAGTTTAACAAAAGCAGGTGCCGGGTCCTGCACCTGGGACGGGGCAACCCTGGCTATACGTACAGACTGGGCGACGAGACACTGGAGAGCAGCCCCGCAGAGAGGGATCTGGGGGTTGTGGTTGACAGCAAGTTGAATATGAGCCAGCAGTGTGCCCTGGCAGCCACGAGGGCCAACCGTATCCTGGGGTGCATCAAGCACGGCATTGCTAGTCGGTCGAGGGAAGTGCTTGTCCCGCTCTACTCTGCGCTGGTGCGGCCTCACCTCGAGTACTGTGTGCAGTTCTGGGCACCACAGTACAAAAAGGACATTAAACTGTTGGAGAGTGTCCAGAGGAGGGCGACGAAGATGGTGAAGGGCCTAGAGGGGAAGACATATGAGGAGCGGCTGAGGTCACTGGGCCTGTTCAGCCTGGAGAAGAGGAGGCTGAAGGGGGACCTCATCGCAGTCTACAACTTCCTCGCGAGGGGGAGCGGAGAGGCAGGTGACCTATTCTCCGTTATCACCAGTGACAGGACCCGTGGGAACGGTGTTAAGCTGAGGCAGGGGAAGTTTAGGCTGGACACCAGGAAGAGGTTCTTCACCGAGAGGGTGGTTGCACACTGGAACAGGCTCCCCAGTGAAGTAGTCACTGCACCAAGCCTGTCTGAATTTAAGAAGCGATTGGACTGTGCACTTAGTCACATGGTCTAAACTTTTGGGCAGACCTGTGCGGTGCCAGGAGTTGGACTTGATGATCCTTATGGGTCCCTTCCAACTCGGGATATTCTATGATTCTATGAAATATGGACCCTAGGCAGGCAGCAAACCTCTCTGGAGAGATTGTCCGGACGGCAAATGGGAGCCTCAATGCCTCTCAGAGAGGAGTCTCCAATGACTAACGCCCTTCGTACCTTTTTTGTGGCACTGGTTCTGATGCAGGTGGGAGACTGAGCCAACTTTGCGTGGTTGGCCTTTCTGAGGTCTTTACTAGTTCTCTTGGAGTCCCCTCTCTCCTGCCCTAGGACATCAACTCTATTGTGCAAGGGCACTTCAGGGGCAAGGGGGAGACTCCTCCTCCGGCTCCAATCAGAGACAAGGGTCCACTCTCCCTTGTCCTGTGAGTCCTTCACATGTGCTCATTCGGGGCTGCAAGCTTGTTTACCTTCCCCTTGCCAGGGCTTAAGGCAGGGCTGTTGCTCGGACCGTGTCAGTGCATAATACCATTTGTCAATCTCCCGCTCAGACTCCTGGATGCTACGTTGCCTGGTAAGCTCCTTCTTGCAACAGAACCACCTGTTTGAAGACCTCATCCAGCTGGACACACTTGCACCCACGACACCCATCTCTACCTTCAGGGCCTAGGGGGACTTCCAGAGACTGGAGCTCCCTGGAACTGAGGATCAGGGCAGCTCTTTCGATACTCGGGAGGTCTGTTTGGGTGTAGACATCTGCCCGGGGAGGTTGCAGCCCTCCCATCTGTGTTTCAGCCTCAGACCGGCAGACTCGGTGGGTGAACACCATTTCTGTTAAAGTAGAATGCCCTTCCTCTGCCTCTCCCAGAATACAAAATGACCCGCCCTGAACCCTGACTGCGCGTGCTGCCACGCCATACCCTGACTGGCACACCATGCCCTGTTTGCCTGCATTCCCTAGGGGCTGCCTTTGTACATCAGGGGCGGGGGGGCACTCCTGTCTCCACCCAAGCCTCATCAGCTGCTCTCGCGAGGGCTGCCGGGTCCTGAGGGCTCCCTTGGCTGCCTCAAAGGGGCCTCAGTGTAGGAAACCCCCTGCACGCTGCAATCCCCTGCTCTGCTGCAGGACGCATCTGCCCCGGAGCCTTGGTGAGTGACTGTAAAATGGCGGTTACGCCCGATTTAAATGGCCTGCCACTGCTCCTGGCTCAGCCCAAGCCTCCCTTGGCTGCCTCGAAGGGGCCTCGATGTAGGAGTACCCCCTGCGTGCCGAGATCCCCTGCTCCGCTGCAGAACACATCTGCTCTGGAGCCAATTGCCTCGGCGAGTCAATCACATCGAGTTTTATCACTGACATAATTATAGAAGCTTTTCTTGTTGCCTTTGACATCCTTGGTCAGATTTAATTCTATCTATTGCATGCAACTGGATTTAGAAACACCCCGGGACCCTGCAGTAACTCTCAGGTGAACCTTGCCATTCTCGAATCTTTAACTAAGTGGCTGTTTTTATTGTAGTAAGTTCTTTAGATCATTGTGTTAATTAACTAATGCTTAGATACTGATTAAGTGCTGTTAAAAATCATGTAATCTAACTTTGCTGTTTGCTATAAAGGTATATAACAAATCCTTAATTGCTGCTAGATTAGTGTTGTGTAAAATCTAATTCTGTGACACCACATAGCCAGGTGTTAATCTGCATGATGCACTGACTTCTGCCCAAACCCCTGTCTCTGACTGGTAAGACAGAGGAGAAGACCACCTGGGCCCCCATACCCTTCACTTGTGCCCCCAGGACCCTGAAGTCCTGCTTGATCTTTCCCAGGCTATGCTGTACCATATCATTGGTGTCCATATGGAAAAGAAGTAGGAAATAGTAGTCTGCACTTTTTACTAGTTGTGGCAGTGTCTCTGCAACATCCCAGACCTTGGTTCCTGGCAAGCAGCAGACTTCCCTTCACTGCATATCAGGCTGGAAAATGGATGCCTCGGTGCCTCTCAGTAGGGAGTCGCCCACTACCAGCACTTGCCATTTCCTTCTGAAACTTTTAGCATGTGTAGCTGGTGCTGTTTCACCCTGTGAGTCTTGCTCTTTGATTTTATCCGCTGCCAAAATTTCATATTTGTTGCTGGTTGGTACTTGTGAGGAAACAGGGGGAATCATCATCCTGTTGCCACAAGTTATGAGACACCATGACGCCTCCTTTTCCAAGGTGCTATCTATGTCTTGACTTCCTTTGTTTGCTAGTCCTTAGAGGTCAGTGTAACAGGGCCCTAATAATTCTCTGTGCAATGCCTCAAGTAATACTCCATCATTTCTTGTTCCCCTTCCCTAATGCAGCATAACCTGCTGACTTCTTCCTGCAGTTCTTGCACCTGCTGCCTGAGTGACTCCACCAGCGCACAACTTGCACAGGTGGAGTTCCCACCCTCCTTTACCCAGGAGTGTGGGCTGTAGATTTTGCAGGCCTCCACCTGGACACCAGCTGCCCTGAGAGGAAGCTCTGTCTGGATGGCTACCTCCACTCATCCCAGGCTGGCCTGGCTAAGGAGATGGTTCCTGGCTGCTGCAGAGCACAGCATTTGCATAGTCTCAACCACTATTCTTCCAAAGATCTCTGAGGATCAGGGATCTAATCAGCCCTGATAATTCCATGGAAGCCTCGAGCTGCTCAGTAGGTTTGCACAGTCAACAATGGGCTGGAGAGACCCTCGAGGCTGCAGCATAAGTCTGTTGGTGAGAGGAGATGGCAGCCCACCTAGTGGCAGAATGCACGTGCCCTGCCTCACAACTGCTGCACCACTTCCTGTTTGCACACCCTGGTCACTGGCACTCCCTAAGGGTGGGTTACATGTGGCTTCCTGACATTTGAACTGGCCAAGTCGTCAGCCAGCACTGCCTAACTCTCACCCGTCCCTCTCACAGAACCAATCGCTTGCCTGTCAGTTCCTCCATACACACAACCCGAGAGTGTCAGGACTCAGAAACCTTCTCAGAGATCCTCACAAGCCTCACGTTCCTCTCAGCAAGTGGCAACGGCTGCTGCTGCTGCAGTTTTACTGGTGATGGATAATGTTACAATTCACTGAGGCTTGGAACAGTGTTGGTGCCTGATAGCTCAAGGGAGGAAGGGAGTAGGGGAAACTACAAAAGTCTTTGGAGTATACTCCCAAACTTAAAGAAAATCCACAGGAGGAGTGGGTGTGTCCTGGTTTCAGGTAGGACAGAGTTAATTTTCCTCCTAGTAGCTGGCAGGGTGCTATGTTTTGGATTAGAATGAGAAGAGCGCTGATAACATGCTGATGTTTTAATTGTTGCAGAGCAGTGCTTACACCAAGCCAAGGACTTTTCAGCTTCTCGCTCTGTCCTGCTAGCGAGCAGGCTAGGGATGCAGCAGGAGCTGGGAGGGGACAGAGCCAGGACAGCTGACCCAAACTGGCCAAAGGGGTATTCCATACCATCTGACGTCATGCTGAACAATATATAGGGGTGGCTAGCCGGGGTGGAGGGGGGGGCCGGCTGCTCGGGGATAGGCTGGGCATCGGTCAACGGGTGGTGAGCAATTGCATTGTGCATCACTTATTTAGTACACATTATTACTATTAATACTATTATTATTATTATTATTGTTGTTGTTATTCTTTTCCCTGTCTTAATAAACTGTCTTTATCTCAACTCACAGACTTCACTTTCCCGTTTCTCTCCCCCATCCCGGAGAGGGAGGGGGGAGGGTGAGCGAACGGCTGTGTGGTGTTTAGCTGCCAGCCGGGCTAAACCACAACAGGGTGGAAGGGGGTAGGTATGTGTCAGATAAAGTATCGCCATTCATGCTATACTTTCTCTACCAAGGTAATGTCCTGTTAAAGTTATCAACCAGAAAGGTAAGCAGTATATTACAGACATCTTCAGTAAAGTTATGTCACTGACAAGGCAGCTTTGAAGAAGCAGCTTTCAGAGATTCCAGCACTGAAAACTTTTTATAGAGTAGACTCACAGAAACAGAAGAGAAGCAAAAGAGACCCCCCACACACACACAAGCTTTATCATTAGTGTATATTCTAGTCAGGAATATTTTGGGCTACGAGGCATACCTCTTAAAACTGCATTTCTTTTCAGAGTCTGCCATCCAGAGACCTAAAAAAATAGAAAAATATTCTGAAAGATAACATCCCAGACTCCTTAGAATCCAGATACCACATAGAAATCTTAACTTAGTAAGCTCACTTAACACAACCTACATGTATTAACCCAAGACAGCTCAAAGGAAAAATAAACATTACTTTCTGATTAAAATAAAAAAAAAAAAAGGAAAGCCAGCCAAAATTTGAAGAAAAAAGGAACTTCAGGAAATACCCACGTAACATCCTTCTGTGACTGGACAAACTTACCACAGAAAAATAAAAATGAGTAAAAATTCAAGCAGTCCTTGAATTTTTGTCCTCCTCACTTGGAGGAGTGTCCAGTACACCTGGAATCGACTGACCCAGGGGTGGAAACACAGCTCTACCATTTGCCATGGACTGATCCAGAATGTCCTGGAACAAGGGGAATCATAGAATCATTAAGGTTGGAAAAAACCTCCAAGATTATCTGGCCCAGCCATCCCCCAACCACCAATATGACCCACTAAACCATGTCCCTAAGCACCACATCCAACATTACCTTAAACACACCCAGGGATGGTGACTCCACCACCTCCCTGGGCCACCCATTTCTGAAATAATTGCCTGAGGGAACTTGGAAATTAAGCTGATATTCACATTTTATAGAAAAGGTACAGCACTGAAGAAGCTTCCAGGGTGGAGTATAGCTGCACTACATAAAAGTTCCCTAGGCCTCCAACCTTAGATGTTAGTCACACCAGGGGAACTCAGTGTGCTGACTCTAAGAGGAACAGTATGGAGCGTGGAGGGGAGACAGTGTGGCTAGGCTCTGTCATAAGATGGGAACTTGATTGTTCTTGTGCACACCAAGACTGATAAGCTGCACATTTGCTGCCCTGAGCCAATGACCTGCCATGTTTTTGACAAAATGCTGTACTTTAGTGAACTTTTTCACTATAATCTCATTATAATACCAAAACACACCTCCATCCCAAAAGCTACCCGCCTCCAAGGTGCGACCACCCCTCACTGAGCACGTGCTCTGAATTTCTCGGAGCCTATACCTTTAAATGAAAGCGAGAAAACTTTTCACCAATCATAACCAAGATATGCATGGCTAGAGTCACTCAAGCTCCACCTAAAAGACAGAAAATAATATAAATTGGTTTAAGAGAGAGGGGATGTTAGGGAAGATATCATTCTGGCTTCTGGAGTCAGTTGACAGGCTGAGCCTCTCTTCCTCCGCACTGGGACACCTCTGGGTAAGATTTGAACACCTGATTATACCAAGTGCCTCCCCAGGAAACTTAGAAATCTCTATGAGTTGCTTTATACCTTTTGATGTGTTTATAGCTAGGCTGTATTACTCATACTTTTGGTATTTTTATGTGCTTTGCAGACAGTGAATTTATCGCCGGTAGTCCAAAGAACCTGTGTACCTGTTGCTTTAATAAATTGCACTAGATTGCATTGTTCCTAGCCGTGATAGATCTCACTAAATGCAACCAAACTCTTTAAGTGTGGCCGTAGTAGTTCATAGAATGCAACTAGAGTGAGAGTGTACTACGTTACTTATGAATCCATAATCGTGATAGTTCAGTACCCTCAGTGCGACCAGACTTATAACAGCTAATTGGGTATACCCTTAATGCAACAGAAAAATTGGCCTACTTGGCAGGGTTGTCATGGATAAACTGCTGCAAAAATACAAATGTGCCCCTTCCCAGGCTGGGAAGAAGTGGCCTCAAAAATTTCGGAAAAATGAAAAAGTGGTAGAAAGCATTAAGCAGTGTCAGGCTGCACAAAAGACTGGAGTGATAAAAGGTAAAGGTGCAGTCTGTGCAGTATTAGGAGCCTGTTTGTCTTGCGCTCAGCAAGAAGCTAAGGAAATTCCTGCTCCCAAACTAATCTCTGATGTGGAATATACAGCTTTAAAATCAGAAGTTGAGGTGTTGAAATCATCATTGACCTTTGAAAAGGAGACAGGAAAAACACTAGGAATCAGAGTGGATAAACTTTTGAATGAGAATAATCATCTTAAACAGTTGCTGGAAAGGGTTAATCGTCTGTTAGATAAAATGCAACCTTCTGCTCCAGTTAAGCAGGTTCACAGATTAAGATGTAATGCAGACCCTGAAAGCTGGGATGGTGATATTTGGTATGACAGTGATGATGAGGTTAAAGGGACTGCTGATTCCAAACCCCAATTGATTTCCTTACGACCTTTGGTTAAAACTGAGACCACTGTTGATGACGAAGATGAAATCCGCGCTACTGTGCGAACGATTCCATGGTCACCAGCAGAGTTGATAAAAATACAGGAGAAATTCTCAAGGCGGTCAGGAGAATTGGAAGTCGAGTATGTGTGGAGAGTTTCTCTTGAAGGAGGAGACCGAATTATGTTGAGTGAGGAAGAAGCAGGAGGCTATTGGAGACCAGGAGTATTTTTAACTACCACACCGGGAAAGCATAATTAGTCCTTAACCACAAGAGCTGCATACTGGGCAGGTGGTATAGATCCTCAAGAGAGAGGGGAACCACTGGAAATTAAAGCCACAAGCTATTCCGACCTGGCTGTAGCAGTACAGAAAGCAGCCTGTATACAGGCAATATATGAAAGAGATGAATTCAGGAAATCCCTGATGTTAGCTCCTATCGACCCAGCTTGATTAACCCCTCTTATCCGTGGCCTCCCTAATTGTCTTAAAATGTCTGTAGCAAATACCCAGGATCGCATACAAGCTGCTCGTAGGGATGGTGATCGTAGTCGTAGACAAAATCTGCACTCCCCCATTGCCACCTGTAGTGATTTTGTAGAAACACAGATAAGTAGGGACACCAAATGGGCTGGATTAGTTTGTCCAGTACTAAGCCCCCAGATCACTCCCACCGAGTGTGCCAAATCTATACTCAAAAACCCAAATACCCCAAATTCAAAGAAAGGTTCAAACCTAATAAGGAACAGGGTGAGTTGTGGTGTAAGGCCCTAGATTTGGGTGTACCCCGACCAGTTTTGTGTGGCGTCTCTACAGAGGATCTCTGTACATTAGTCCGATCTCTGGGTAAGAAAAATATCCCAGCTGAGGAGAATTGCCTAGCTGGAAAACCCCCAATCCACAAGGAAAGTGCACCTTCTCCATCAAGCCCGATTGACAAGGCAGAATCTCAGACAAAAAAAACCCTCCTGTTCCCCAGGAGGGCAGTAAACCACACTGCTCAGTGGGTATTAGCAATTCGATGGCTCTCTGATGAATACACTGGCCCTACCACTGCCCTTCCCCTTGGACCCCGCAAAATACTGGTAAACTTTCTCATTGACACCATAATCGCGATACTTCACTACACTGAACACGACTGGCCTTATAATGGCTAATTAGGTATACCCTTAACGCAACACTGTTCCAATGTCTTAGTACTTTTTCTGAGAAATGTCTTCTAATTTCCAACCTCAGCCTCCCCTGGCGCAAATTGAGGCCATTCCCTCTAGTCTTATCGCTGGTTATCTGAGAGAAGAGGCCGACCCCCAGCTCCCCACAACTTCCTTTCAGGTAGTTGTAGAGAGCAATAAGGTCTCCCCTGAGCCTCTTCTTCTCCAGACTAGACAACCCACGTTCCCTCAGCCGCTCCTCATAGGACTTGTGGTCCAGGCCCTTCACCAGCTTTGTAGCCTTTCTGTGGACATGATCCAGGGCCTCGATGTCCTTCTTGTAGTGAGGGGCCCAAACCTGAACACAGTACCTGAGGTGCAGCCTCACCAGAGCAGAGTACAGGGGGACAATCACCTACCTGGTCCTGCTGGCTACACTATTCCTGATACAAGCCAGGACACTGTTTGTCTTCTTGGTCACCTGGGCACACTGCCGGTTCATGTTCAGGCGAGCATTGACCAACACCCCCAGATCCTTTTCCTCTGCACAGTGTTCAAGCCACTCTGCCCCAAGCCTGTAGCACTGCATGTGGTTGTTGTGGCCAAAGTGCAGGACCCGGCACTTAGCCATGTTGAACGTCATCCCATTGGCCTCTGCCCATTGATCCAACCTGTCCAGGTTCCTCTGCAGGGCCTTCCTACCCTCCGGCAGATCGACACTTCCCCCCAACTTGGTGTCATCTGCAAACTTACTGAGGGTGCACTCAATTCCCTCATCCAAGTCATCAAAGATATTAAAGAGGATGGGCCCCAACACTGACCCCGTGGAACACCACTTGTGACCGGTTGCTATGTGGATTTCACTCCATTCACCACCACTCTCTGGGCCTGGCTGTCCAGCCAGTTTTTAACCCAGCAAAGAGTGTACCTGTCCAAGTCTTGGGCTGCCAGCTTCTCCAGGAGAATACTGTGGCAGACCGTGTTAAAGGCCTTACTGAAGTCTGCGTAGACTACATCAACAGCCTTTCCCTCATCCACCAGGCAGGTCACCCGGTCATAGGGAAATCTTCCCCAAAAGTCACACTGTAGGTGGTTAAGTGGTAAACTGGAAAGGTGTAGGTGTTAAACTGGAAAAACTCTGTCGGACCCTATAGGGAGAATCCGACAGAAATGTATCAGTTGTTAGAAACTATTATGATTTCTCATAACCCTAACTGGGCGGATATGCAAGCCCTGTTAAATACACTGTTGACTGTAGAAGAAAAGAGAATGGTTGTAGAAAAAGCTCAGGCAGAAATGAGGAACTTGTACCCGAGAGAGGATGTAGAAGAATTACCTGTTAAGAAAGATCCTAAGTGGGACCCAAATACTGGCAGGGGTCAGCAATCAATAGAACAATATCAGCAATTAATCCTATATGGGATTCAACACGGAGTACCAAAGCCAAAAGACCTCTCTAAATTATACAAGGTCTGACAGGGCCAGGATGAGAATCCATCTGCTTTTCACGAACGCCTCTGTAAAACAGCTAGAAAGTGGAAAGATTTAGACCCAGATGAGCAGGTGAATGATCAACTGTTTTCCATGCTGTTCATAGGGCAATCAGCCCCAGACATTAGGAAAAAGCTGCAAAAGATAGAGGAGGTGGATGGAAGAATGTCAATATCATAACTGATCGACAAAACCTATAAGGTTTATAACAGCCGGGAAGCAAAGAAAGATAGGGATAGGATGAAAGTACAGGTGTCACTGATAGCAGTGGCTATGAGAGAAGGAGGTAGGAGCAGGGGTGAACAAGAGGAATTTTCAGGGAGGCAAGGGCAAGAGAAGGCAAGGGAGGCACAGCGAAAAACTCACTTGGGCCCCAACCAGTGTGCTATCTGCAAGAAGGAGGGGCACTGGAAGAAAGACTGTCCACTGAGGAAGAAAAAGAAAACAGCAGACAGTGAAAAACAAGAGCAGGCTTTGATTATGCTAGAGGACTCAGACTGAAGGAGACTGGGGGATGAATTTCCGATTTCCCCAGCAGATCCCCTGATCCCCTGGTTCCAGTGAAGCTGGGGGGGGGAAATAATTGATTTTCTTTTAGATAGTGGAGCAACTCATTCAGTAATAATAGATTGCAAAAGACCCTTAAGTAAGATAAAAGTTGCAATTATAGGAGCAACTGGGAAACATACTTTAAGACCCTTTTTACAGCCTATGGATTGTGAGATCGGAGGGAAGGTTTTGACACACCAGTTCTTATATATGCCTGAATGTCCTCTCCCTTTGTTGGGAAGAAATCTGCTGTGAAAACTGCATGCACAGGTAACCTTTTCCACAAACGGGATAACAGTTAAAATTCCATCTGAGAATGCATGGAAGGCACAAATTTGTTTACTGACAGAACCAAAGGCAGAGGAAAGGCTACAGATCCCTGAAGAGGTGTTGAATGCAGTGACTCCTTTTGTATGGGCAGGAAAACAGCCTGGGAGAGCGAAAAACTCACTTCCAATTTGGTTTGAGCTACAACCAGGAGCTGTACAGGTACGGGTGCCACAATATCCAATTAGCCTTACAGCAAGGAAGGGGCTGGAGCATCCGATAAACAATTTCTTATCTTATGGACTAATCTGAGAATGCCAATCTATCTTCAACACCCCAATACTGCCAGTAAAAAAAAAAAAGCAGTGAATACAGGTTTGTGCAAGATTTGTGAGCCATAAACAAAATAACCGAGGACATCCACCCTGTAGTGCCAAACCCGTATACCCTTCTAACAACACTATCTGAAAAAGATTCTTATTTCACAGTATTGGATCTTAAAGATGCCTTCTTTTGTATACCTCTGGAGCCTGATAACCAGACAACCAGACTATATTTGCTTTTGAATGGGAAAATCCCACAGCTGGGAAAAAGACTCAAATGTACTGGACACTACTACCACAAGGATTCAAGAATAGCCCCACATTATTCGGGACTGCCTTAGGGGCAGATTTAAACAATTGGCAAAGCAAGAATGAAGGAATCTTATTACAGTATGTTGATGACTTGCTGCTAGGAGCCCCAACCAAAGAAAAATGTTTACAGTTAGCTTGTTAAATCACCTGGGAACAGCTGGATACGGGGTGTCCCAGAAAAAAGCCCAGATAGCCCATCAGAAAGTACGGTACCTGGGCTTTGATGTTTCTCAGGGACAACGAGTATGTGTGGAAGTGCAGAGGAAAGAAATTACTCTCTACTTCCCAGAAATGAGCAATGCTTGACCACGTCCTTGAAGCAGGGCCTCAATGCATGTAGCCGTTGTTTGGGAGGACAGACATTTTTGCAATGAGAGCCCACCCCTCCCCTCTCCTTCCCCTTTTCCACCTTTTATTGCTGAGTGTGACATCATATGGTATGGAATATCCCTTTGGTTGGTTTAGGTCAGCTGCCCTGGTGATGTTCCTTTCTCATTTTTGCCCACCCCCAGCCTGCTGACTCTGAGAGAGTTAGAGAGAGTCCTGATGCTGTGCCAGCACTGCTCAGCAGCAGACACAACACTGGTGTGATACCAGGGCTGTTTTAGCTACAAGTGCAGAGCACAGCACTCTATGGGCTGCTGCAGGGAAAGTTAACATCCCAGCCAGACCCAGTACAGAATTAGATCCGTTTAATAATTGCTAGTCACAGTGTTGATTTTTTTGATCTCAGGTCTGATGGGCTGAACTGAGTTATATAGCACATTACTTACTGTATGTGTTCCCTGTTGTGCTGTTTACGCTTTCCAGGGACTGGTTTAAGATTATTACTTTACTGTATGGTGTAACACTGGCTAATGATATGATGAAATTATTGGTCATGAGACTAATCTGGTATTTGCACTCAGCATTGCCATCAACTCCATGCTTTGGAAACCATATCTCAGAAACTATTAATAATTACCCCTTTTACATTTTTTTCTTCAGAGAGCCAGTCTATGGAGGGGACAGGGGGAGATGGTTTTCCTACTTGTTCACTCTCCCTTTCTCCTTCACCTGCCCTGTTCTCCTCCAGGCTAGTTACAACAGCTCTTCAAGACTTTGAATATCCCTGGGATGTTCAGACCAGCATGTTCTTATTGTAATGCCTCCTCAATGCGCTTCAGGCTTTGTTTAAGGTTAAACAACTACTTAGGAATGCCATCCAGAGACCTGTCCTGAGGCAGGATACTTATGAGTGACAGGGAGTGTGGGCAGATATGGGCACGCATCTAGAGAAGTGGGTACATCCAGTGCTTTGGAAATTCACCCCTGAACAAGTGCAAAATCCTAACAAACTGGCAGAATGCTTGAAAAAGGTGTATCATCACCCCAGCATTCGATGCCACCTTAACCCCAGTGACAGACCCTGAGGCCACTTCAACTCCCGAGACAGGCCCAGCGGCCACTCTAAACCCTGCGATGGGCCCAGCGACCACTCCAAGCCCTACGACATGCCCCAAGGCTGAGCCAGGGAAACAGACTGTACCAGTGTCAGTTGCATCTGTAACCAAAATTAAACAATGGATGAGAAAGTCAGGCCATTTAGAAAGACAGAGGACATCAAACAGCTGTCTACTTTGCCTGGTCTTTTGGAGGACCCTTCAGTTGTGGGGTTGCTGAGGGTTGAAGAAAAGTGGGTGCCAATCGCTACTGCAGTGGTGCACCGGCAGCAATATCGCAGCAACAGAGAATCCCTGATTCTCATCCATTAGCTAATTCGTCAACTGGAGAGCCAAGGAGTGATCAGCAAGACTCACTCACCCTTTAATAGTCCCATATGGCCAGTACGAAAGTCTAACAGTGAGTGGAGGCTAACAGTGGACTATCGTGGCCTGAATGAAGAGAGCTGGGCAATCACCTACAGTATGAAGTTTAACAAGAGCAAGTGCCGGGTCCTGCACCTGGGATGGGGCAACCCTGGCTATACGTACAGACTGGGGGATGAGATGCTGGAGAGCAGCCTCGCAGAGAGGGATCTGGGGGTTTTGGTTGATAGTTGAATATGAGCCAGCAGTGTGCCCTGGCAGCCAGGAGGGCCAACCGTATCCTGGGGTGCATCAAGCACGGCATTGCTAGTTGGTCGAGGGGAGTGATTGTCCCACTCTACTCTGCGCTGGTGCGGCCTCACCTTGAGTAGTGTGTGCAGTTCTGGGCACCACAGTACAAAAAGGACATTAAACTGTTGGAGAGTGTCCAGAGGAGGGCGACGAAGATGGTGAAGGGCCTAGAGGGGAAGACATATGAGGAGCGGCTGAGGTCACTGGGCCTGTTCAGCCTGGAGAAGAGGAGGCTGAGGGGGGTCCTCATCGCAGTCTACAACTTTCTCACGAGGGGGAGTGGAGAGGCAGGTGACCTATTCTCCGTTATCACCAGTGACAGGACCCGTGGGAACGGTGTGAAGCTGAGGCAGGGGAAGTTTAGGCTGGACATCAGGAAGAGGTTCTTCACCGAGAGGGTGGTTGCACACTGGAACAGGCTCCCCAGTGAAGTAGTCACTGCACCAAGCCTGTCTGAATTTAAGAAGCGATTGGACTGTGCACTTAGTCACATGGTCTAAACTTTTGGGCAGACCTGTGTGGTGCCAGGAGTTGGACTTGATGATCCTTATGTGTCCCTTCCAACTCGGGATATTCTATGATTCTATGATTGTAAGTTATTGCTGCCTGGGTGGAGAACCTGGTTGTAACGGTACGCCATGTAGATGCTCTTGTACCCAAGAATCGGGCTACTGAAGAACATCAAAACAACCAGCAGGTGGATCAGGCTGCTAAGATTGAAGTGGCTCAGGTGGACCTGGACTGGCAACAGAAGGGTGAATTATTTACAGCTCGATGCGCCCATGACACCTCAGGCCATCAAGGCAGAGATGCAACATACAGATGGGCTCGTGATCGAGGGGTGGACCTGACCATGGACACTATAGCACAGGTTATTCATGATTGTGAAACGTGCTGCAATTAAGCAAGCCAAACGGTCAAAGCCTCTCTGGTATGGAGGACGATGGCTGAAATATAAATACGGAGAGGCCTGGCAGACTGATTACATCACACTCCCTCAAACCCGCAACGGCAAGCGCCATGTACTTACAATGGTGGAAGCAACCACCAGGTGATTGGAAACATATCCTGTGCCCCATGCCACCGCCCGGAACACTATCCTGGGCCTTGAAAAGCAAGCCCTATGGCGACATGCCACACCAGAAAGAATTGAGTCAGACAATGGGACTCATTTCCAAAACAACCTCATAGACACTTGGGCCAAAGAACATGGTATTGAGTGGGTGTATCACATCCCCTATCATGCACCAGCCTCCGGGAAAGTTGAACGATACAATGGACTGTTAAAGACTACACTGAAAGCAATGGGTGCTGGGACATTTAAAAATTGGGACGTACATTTGGCAAAGGCCACCTGGTTAGTCAATACTAGGGGATCTGCCAACCGAGCTGGACCTGCCCAATCAGACCTGTTACGCACTGTAGAAGGGGACATAGTCCCTGTAGTGCATTTAAGAAACATGCTGGGGAAGGCAGTCTGGGCTATTCCTGCCTCAGGAAAAGGCAAACCCATTCGGGGGATTGCTTTTGCTCAGGGACCTGGATGCACTTGGTGGGTAATGCAAAAGAATGGGGAGGTCCGGTGTGTACCTCAAGGGGATTTAATACTGGGTGAGAATAGCCCATGAGTTGAATTGTATTATGTTAATTATTATATAATACTGTATGTCATCACTACTATGATTGCTTATGTCACTGTCACAACATCACGTTAGCAAGTCTCCAGTCACCCGGGACCTCTCCAGATGACCGTGACCACTGATAGATGATGGAAACAGCTCAGCAATCACATCCACCAACTCCCTCAGCACCCTCAGGTGCATCCCATCAGGGCCCATAGATTTGTGGGTGTCTAGCTTGCCTAAATAACCTCTAACCCAATCCTCTTCATCCAGGGGAAAGTTTTCTTCTCTCCAGTTTTCCTCTCTTGTTTCTGGGCTCGGTAGTGCTTGGGGACTAGTCTTAGCAGTGAAGACTGAAGCAAAGAAGGCATTCAGTAACTCCGCCTTCTCTGTATCTGCCGTCACCAAGGCACCCAGCTCATTTAGCAGTGCACCCACATTTTCCTTAGTCTTCCTTTTGCTGCTGATGGATTTGAAGAAGCCCTTCTTGTTGTCCTTGATGTCTCTTGCTAAATTTAATTCTAACCGGGCCTTGGTCTTCCTCATTGCATCCCTGCATTCTCTGAAAGTGTTCCTATATTCCACCCAAGTGGTCTGTCCCTTCTTCCACATGATGTACGCTTTCTTCTAAGTTTTCCCAAGAACTCCTTGCCCATCCATGCAGGTCTCCTGCCCCCCTTGTTAGATTTCTTTCTCGTAGGGATGCACCGATCCTGAGCTTGGAGGAAGTGATGCTTGAATACTAGCCAACTCTCCTGGGCTCCCTTTCCCTCTAGGGCCCTAGCCCAGGAGATTCCTCCAATTAGGTCCCTGAAGAGGTCAAAGTTAGCTCTCTTGAAATCCAGGGTTGTGGTCTACTTTTTGCCCTGCTTCCTCCTCGCAGGATCTTCACCTCCAACATCTTGTGGTCACTGAAGCCGAGACTGCCCTCAACCTTCACGTTTCCAGCTAGACCATCTCTGTTTATTAGTATCAGGTCCAGCAGCATCCCTCTCCTTGTTAGCTCACCTACCACTTGCGTCAAGAATTTATCTGCAACATTCTGCAGTAAGCTCCTGGACTGTTTGTTCCAAGCTGTATTGTCTTTCCAGCAAATATCAGGGTGGTTAAAGTCCCCCATAAGAACCAGGGCCTGTGAACGTGAGGCAACTTGCAGTTGTCTGTAGAAGGCCTCATCCACTTCCTCTTTCTGATCCGGTGGCCTGTAGTAAACACCCACCACAATGTCACCCCTGTTGGCCTGCCCTTTAATCCTCACCCATAGGCTCTCGACTCGCACTTCGTCCACCCCTAGACAGAGCTCCATGCATTCCAGTTGCTCACTCACGTAAAGAGCAACTCCACCACCTCGCCTTCCTGGCCTGTCCTTCCTAAAAAGCACAAAGCCGTCCATGGCCACATTCCAGTCATGGGAGCTGTCTCACCATGTCTCAGTACTTGCGACGAGATCATAGCCCTACAACCTCATGCACACCTCCAGTTCCCCTTGTTTATTCCCCATGCTGTGTGCATTCACATAGAGGCATTTGAGTTGGTCTCCCAATGTGTCTACCTTTCTGGATGAGGAGACAATAACTCATCCATGTGGGCCTACAGTAGCTCTCCTGTTAAGCTCTGTTGCCTCTCTAGACTCTGGGCATCCTTTGCCAGCTCTGGTGTTCAGCTGGCATGAGTGGGATGGCATGTCATCCCGTACCTTGTCACCAGCATCCCTGATGATTTCCCCTTTCCCCATCAAATCTAGTTTAAAGCCTGATCAACGAGCCCCACCAGCTCATGATCAAGGACCCTCTTCCCCCTTTGGGAAAGATGAATCCCGTCCAATGCCAGCAAGCCTGGTGCCATGTAAGGGTTCCTGTTGCCAAAGAACCCAAAATTTTGGTGATGACACCAGCCACGGAGCCACATGTTAATGGATGCTATCCTTCTGTTCCTGTCACTGTCAGTACTGGGGAGAATAGAGGAGAAGATGACTTGCGCACCCGAGTTCCTGATCATCCATCCCAGTTCCTTGAAGTCCCTTTTGATTGTTGTCGGGCTACACGTTGCCACTTCTCTTCCTACATGTAGGACCAGCAATGGGTAATAGTCTGAGGGTTGAATCAAGCTGGGAAGTCTCCTGGTGACATCCTTAACCTGGGCCCCAGGAAGACAGCAGACTTCCCTTAGAGGAGGATCCCTTCTACATACTGGACCCTCTGTTCCCCCTATTGTGGAATCACCCACAACTAAAACCCACCTTTTCTTCCTCCTGCCAGTGGTCACGATACAGGGGGATGGCCTTTCCGACCCTGGCATTATCTCTGGTGGAGAGGGATCATCACTTTCTCCATTCATCGATTACCTTTCAGCCTCCAGGGCCTCATACCTATTGCTCAGGGATACCTGAGAGGGTGAGATGGGTGAAGGCAGATTTCTCCTGCCATCTCAAGCCTGGATTGTTTCCATTCATTCACATCTTTGCAGCTTACGCCTTGTATCTGCTGGGGGATGGATACCGCATTCCCTTCTTGTTGGAGAATTCCTGGTGCGTGTTCTTGTTTGACAGAGTCCAGAGCTTGGCACCACCAGTCTATCTCCCTCTCTGCATCTCAAATGCCCCTCAGTTTTTCCACCTCTTCTCATAGCTCAGCTACCATGCTGAGCACATCTTCCACTTGCTCACATCTCATGCAGTTGCTATCTCTACAGCTGCCCAAAGGTGGTGTGAGGCTTTATCCTCTCCACAGCTTTCCAGCCACTCTGCCCCAAGCCTGGAGCATTGCATGGGGTTGTTGTGACCAAATTGCAGGACCCAGCCCTTAGCTATGTTGAACCTCATCCCACTGGCCTCTGCAAATCAATCCAGCTGTTCAAGAAACCTCCTGAACACCTGCAGTACATTGATTACATCATCGTGTGGGGCAATACAGCAGAAGAAGTTTTTGAGAAAGGGAACAAAATAATCCAAATTCTCCTGAAAGGTGGTTTTGCCATTAAACACAGTAAGGTCAAGAGACCTGCACAGGAAATTCAATTCATGCGCTAACATGGCAGGATGGACGTCACCACATCCCAAAGCATGTGATTAACAAAATAACTGCTATGTGTCCACGAACTAGCAAAAAGGAATCACAAGCTTTCCTAGGCCTTATGAGATTCTGGAGAATGCATGTTCCCGGCTATAGTCAGCTTGTGAGTCCACTATATTGAGTGACTCAAAAGAGGAACTATTTTGAGTGGGGCCCCAAGTAACAACAGGCCTTTGAACAAATCAAACAAGAAATAGCTCGTGCAGTAGCCCTTGGGCCAGTCGGTACCAGACCAGCTGTGCAAAACGTCCCGAGCACTGTCGGAACCCGGGCCCCGAGAAGCATGTCAAGAATGAGGGAAGTACCAAGCATAGGGAGCGGGACTGGACGGGGCACTGCATCAAAACCAGCACCACAAAAAAAGGGCGGAGAGTCTTAGTGATTGGAGACTCCTTCCTGGGAGGCACTGAGGCTCCCGTTTGCTGCCCGGATAACCTCTCCAGAGAGGTGTGCTGTCTTCCTGGAGCACGTGTCGGAGACGTTAGGAAGGCTTTGCCACAGCTCGTTAAACCGGAGGACTACTATCCTCTTGTTGTCATTCAGGCTGGGTCCTGGGAAGCTGCAACAAGAAAAATGAGGAATATTAAAAAGGACTTTGCATCCCTGGGAAGGATGTTGAAGGGATCAGGGGTGCAGGTAGTGTTCTCATCTGTCCTCCCAATGGGTGACCGGGACCCAGAAAGAAGGAGGAGAACGGGACGGGTAAATGACTGGCTGAGGGGATAGTGTCTGGACCAAGGATTTGAGTATTTTGATCCTGGGCAGGCCTTTGAGAAGCCGGGTATGTGGGCTGCTGACAGACTCCAACTCAGCAAGTGGGGCACAATCATATTGGGGAGCAAGCTCTCTGGACTTACAACCAGAGCTTTAAACTACGTTTGACAGGGGAAGGGAGGGGAGTTAGAAGTGACAGAGAAGGGCTGGGGGATGTTGTCACTGCTGTCACTGTTGAAGATAGTAGGGAAAAACCTGTGAGTTGTCCCATAAGATTGTCTGAGGGCTCCTCAGAAAAGGTAATATTCCTGATACCCCGTCTGGAATCTTCTTCTTGCGTCCCTCCAGGGGTAACTGAGACTGCTGCTTCCCTAAAGTGATTGTATACCAATGCGCGAAGCATGGGAAATAAACAGGATGAGCTCGAGACCTGTGTACGGTCGAGGGGCCACGATCTCATTGCGATCACGGAGACGTGGTGGGACAGCTCACATAACTGGAACACTGTCATGGAGGGATATGTCCTTTTTAGGAAAGACGGGCTGGGGAAGCGAGGGGGAGGAGTTGCCCTTTATGTGAGGGAGCAATTAGAATGCACCCACCTCCACCTGGGTGAAGGACAAGTGGAGAGCTTGTGGGTGAGAATTAAGGGGCGGGCTGGTATGGGGGACACTGTAGTGGGGGTGTACTACAGGTCACCAGATCAGGAGGAGGAGGTCGATGAGGCCTTCTACAAGCAGCTGGAAATAGACCCGTGATCCCAGGCACTGGTTCTCATGGGGGACTTTAATTATCCAGAGATCTGTTGGGAAAGTAACTTGGCCAGGGACGCGCAGTCCAAACAGTTCCTACAATGAGTTGAAGATAATTTTCTGACGCAGGTGGTGGAGGAGCCAACAAGGCAGGGGGTGCTTTTGGACCTTGTTCTTACCAACAGGGATGGGCTTGTTAGGGATGTGAAGGTTGGGGGCAGCTTGGGATGCAGTGACCATGAGATGGTGGAGTTCAAGATGGAACTTGGTGGAAGAAGTAAGGCTAAAAGCAGGATTGCTACCCTGGACTTTCGAAGAGCCAACTTCGACCTCTTCTGGGACCTACTTGGGAGTATCTCATGGGCTAGATTGCTAGAAGACAAGGGTGCTTGTGAGAGCTGGGCAACATTTAAACAGCACTTCTTCCAAGCTCAGGATCGGTGCATCCCTAGGAGTAGGAAATCGGGGAAGGGGGGCAGGAAACCTGCGTGGATGAGCAAGGAGCTCATCGATAAGATCAAAAGGAAGAGGAAGGTCTATGAAATGTGGAAAAAGGGCCTGTCCTCTTGGGAGGAGTATAGGAGTGTTGTCAGGGCCTGCAGGGACGTGACGAGGAAGGCTAAAGCCCACCTGGAGATGAAGCTGGCAAAGGAGATAAAGGATAATAAGAAGGGTTTTTTTTTTTAAGTATGTAAACAGTAAAAGGAAGACCAGGGATAATGTGGATCCCCTGCTGTACGAGGGGGGTGTCCTGGTAACGGGGGATGCTGAGAAGGTGGAGATACTGAATGCCTTCTTTGCTTCGGTCTTTGCTTCAAAGACTTCCCCCCAGGACTCCTGGACCCCGGAGGGAGGAGAGTCTGGGAAATGGAGAGCTCCCCCCTGGTTGAGGAGGGAGTGGTTCGTGAGCATCTGAGTGAGATCAACGCACTCAAATCCATGGGCCCTGATGGGATGCATCCACGTGTGCTGAGGGAGCTGGCGGAGGTGATCACCGAACCACTCTCTATCATCTTTGAAAGGTCCTGGAGAACAGGAAAGGTGCCTGAAGAAGGGAGGATAGCCAGCATCACTTCGGTCTTCAAGAAGGGCAAGAAGGAGGATCCGGGAAACTACAGGCCAGTCAGTCTCACCTCTGTCCCTGGAAAGGTGTTGGAACAGCTTGTTCTGGATGCCATCTCCAAGCAATTGGAAGAGAAGAAGGTTATGAGGAGTAGTCAGCATGGATTCACCAAGGGGAAGTCGTGCTCAACCAACCTCATTGCCTTCTATGATGACATCACCAGCTGGGTAGACGGGGGGAGAGCAGTGGATGTCATCTACCTTGACTTCAGCAAGGCTTTTGATACTGTCTCCCATGACATCCTGCTAGCAAAGCTGAGAAAGTGTGGGATAGACGAGTGGACAGTAAAGTGGGTTGAGAACTGGCTGACTGGCCGAGCTCAGAGGATGGTGATCGGCGGCGCAGAGTCCGGATGGAGACCTGAGTAGCGGTGTCCCCAGGGGTCCATGCTGGGTCCGGTCTTGTTCAGCATTTCATCGACGACCTTGATGAGGGAATAGTGTCCACCCTCAGCAAGTACGCCGACGATACAAAGCTGGGAGGAGTGGCCGACATGCCGGAAGGCTGTGCTGCCATTCAGCGAGACCTGGACAGGCTGGAGAGCTGGGCAGGAAGAAACCAAATGAGGTTTAATAAGAGCAAGTGTAGAGTCCTGCACCTGGGAAGGAACAACCGCATATATCAGTACAGGCTGGGGGATGACCTGCTGGAGAGGAGCTCTGCGGAGAAGGACCTGGGGGTCCTGGTGGACGACAGGTTGACCATGAGCCAGCAGTGTGCCCTGGTGGCCAAGAAGGCCAATGGGATCCTGGCGTGCTTTAAAAGGAGCGTGGCCAGCAGGTCAAGGGAGGTGATCCTCCCCCTCTACTCTGCCCTGGCCAGGCCTCACCTGGAGTACTGTGTCCAGTTCTGGACTCCCCGGTACAAAAAAGACAGGGATCTCCTGGAAAGAGTCCAGCGGAGGGCCACAAAGATAATACGGGGCCTGGAGCATCTTCCCTATGAAGAAAGGCTGAGACACCTGGGTCTGTTCAGCCTTGAGAAGAGAAGACTGAGAGGGGATCTTATCAATGTTTATAAATACCTTAAGTGTGGGAGACAGAGGGATTGGGCCAACCTCTTTTCAGTGGTTTGTGGGGACAGGACAAGGGGCAATGGCCACAAAATGGATCACAGGAAGTTCTGCACCAACATGTGAAAGAACTTCTTCACGGTGAGGGTGACGGAGCACTGGAACAGGCTGCCCACGGAGGTTATGGAGTCTCCTTCTCTGGAGATATTCAAGGCCCGCCTGGATGCCTACCTGGGCAACCTGCTCTAGGGAACCTGCTTTGGCAGTGGGGTTGGACCCGATGACCTCTCGAGGTCCCTTCCAACCCCTACGATTCTGTGATTCTGTGAAAGCATTGTAGATGGACAACAATCCCCATTCCCCTGCACCACCTGGGGGAACGTACTGGGTCTGGCTGGGATGGAGGTAACTTTCCCTGCAGCAGCCCATATAGTGTTGTGCTGTGCACTTGTAACTGGAACAGCATTGGTATCACACCAGTGTTTTATCTATTGCTGAGCAATGCTGGCACAGCATCAAGACTCCCTCCAACCCCCGTGGCCCCGCCTGCCCCAAGAGCCAGCAGGCTGAGGGTGGGAAAGTAGTGGAGAGGGGACATCTCCAGGGCAGCTTACCTAGACCAACCAAAGGGATACTCCATACCATATGACATCATGCTCAGAAATAAAAACTGGGGAAGGGGAAGGAGAAGGGGGGCTCTCATTGTGGTGTCTGTCCTCCCAAACAACCCGGAGGCTGGCCTGGAGGCTCTGTGCATGCTTTGGCATAGACTACCTCAGAAGAGGGTACGTCAAGGGCCCAAAAGGGTACTGGTGGGCTTGAGTACAGAGAAGATTAAGCAGCTCTCTACCCCGACTGGCCTTTCAGAAGACCCTTCTGCTGTAGGACTGCTGAAGGTTGAAGAACAGCAAGTGCCAATCGTGACCACAACTGTGCACCAGCAGCAATATCGCACCAACCGAGACTCCCTGATTCCCATCCATGAGTTGGTTCATCGGCTGGAGGGCCAAGGAGTGATCAGCAAGACTCATTCACCCTTTAATAGTCCCATATGGCCCGTGCAAAAGTCTAATGGGGAGCGGAAGCTAACGGTGGAGTATCCTGGCCTGAATGAAGTCACGCCACCGCTGAGTGCTGCAGTGCCAGACATGCTAGAATTACAGTACGAAGCAGAGTCAAAGGCAGCCAAGCAGTATGCCACAATTGATATCGCTAATGCATTTTTCTCCATCCCTTTGGCGGCAGGCCACTGTTCGCTTTCACTTGGAGCGGCATCCAATACACCTGGAATCGACTGCCCCAGGGGTGGGAACACAGCTCTACCATTTGCCATGGTCTGATCTAGTCTGCCCTGGAACAGGGGGAAGCCTCTGAACACCTGCAGTACATCGATGACATCATTGCGTGGGGTGACACAGCAGAAGAAATTTTTGAGGAAGGGAAATCGAAATTCTCCTGAAAGCTGGTTTTGCCATTAAACAGAGTAAGGTCAAGAGACCTGCACAGGAAATCCGGGTCTTGGGGGTAAAGTGGCAGGATAGGCGTTGCCACAATGGATGTGATCAACAAAATAACAGCTATGTCTCTGCCAACGAGAAAAAAGCAAACACAAGCTTCCCTAGGCCTTGTGAGATCCTGGAGAATGCATGTTCCCGGCTATAGTCAGCTTGTGAGTCCTCTATATTGAGTGACTCAAAAGAGGAACTATTTTGAGTGGGGCCCCAAGTAACAACAGGCCTTTGAACAAATCAAACAAGAAATAGCTCATGCAGTAGCCCTTGGCCTTGTCTGTAATGGACCAGCTGTGCAAAGCATACTTTACACTGCAGCTGGGGAGCATGGCCTCACCTGGAGCCTCTGGCAGAAAACCCCAGGAGAAATTTGAGGTCGACCTCTGGGGTTCTGGAGACGGGGCTATCAAGGATCAGAAGCCAATTACACCCCAACTGAAAAAAGAGATACTCACGGCATATGAGGGGGTTCGAGCCACCTCAGAAGTTGTGGGTACAGAAGCACAGCTCCTCTTGGCACCACGGCTACCTGTGTTACATTGGGTGTTCAAAGGGAAAATCCCCACTACACACCATGCCACCGATGCTACTTGGAGTAAGTGGGTAGCGTTAATAACGCAGCAGGCTGGAATGGGGAAACCCGACCACCCAGGAATCCTGGAAGAGATCATGGACTGGCCAGAAGGCAGAGATTTCAGAGTTTCGACCAAAGAGGTAACTCGTGCCGAAGAGGCACCACCATATAATGAGTTGTCAGAAGACAGAAAGCAGTATGTGTTGTTCACTGACAGATCCTGTCACGTGGTAGGGAGCCATCGGAAATGGAAAGCTGCTGTGTGGAGTCCCACACGACAAGTTGTGGAGGCCATGGAAGGGGAAGGCGAGTCGAGTCAGTATGCAGAAGTAAAAGCCATACAACTGGCCTTAGAAATTGCCAAAAGAGAAAAATGGCCAGTACTGTATCTCTACACTGATTCCTGGATGGTGGCAAACACTCTGTGGGGGTGGCTGCAGCAATGGAAACAGAGCAACTGGCAGCGCAGAGGTAAACCTATCTGGGCTGCTACACTGTGGCAAGATATCGCTGCCCGGGTAGAAAACCTGGCCATAAAGGTACATCATGTAGATGCCCACATGCCCAAGAGTCAGGCCACCAAAGAACATCAGAATAACAAAGAGGTGGACCAAGCTTCGAAAATTGAAGTGGCTCAGGTGGACCTGGACTGGGGACGTAAGGGTGATTTGTCTGTAGCTCGGTGGGTGCATGAACCAGCAGGACATCTGGGGAGGGATGCCACATACAGATGGGCTCGTGATCGAGGGGTGGACCTGACCATTGAGGCCATCACACAGGTCACCCATGAGTGTGAAACCTGTGCTGCGATCAAGCAAGCCATGAGGGTAAAGTCTCCCTGGAATAGGGGGCAGTGGCTAGGGTTTTGATATGGTGAGGCCTGGCAGATTGACTACATCGGACCACTCCCACAAACCCGCCAAGGCAAACGGTACATACTCACCATGGTAGAAGCAACTACTGGGTGGCTGGAACCATACCCAGTAAACCATGTCACCACCAAAAACACCATCTTGAGCCTGGAAAGGCGAGTGCTGTGGCATCATGGTGCACTAAGGAGAATTGAGTCAGACAATGGGAGTCACTTCTGAAACAATCTTGTCACCTCCTGGGCCAAGAGGCATGGCATTGGGTGTATCACATCCCTTATCACCCACAAGCCTCTGGGAAGGTTGAGAGGTACAATGGACTGTTAAAGACCATGTTGCGAGCATTGGGTGCTGGGACATGGAAACACTGGGACAAATCTACCAGAAGCCACTTGGCTAGTTAACACCAGAGGGTCTGACATCCATCCTGGTCCTGCTGAAACAAAACCCCTACACACTGTGGGAGGAGCTAAAGTCCCCATAGTGCATGTAGGGAAGTGGCTGGGGAAGGCAGTGTGGGTTGCTCCTGCCTTGGGAAAAGGCAAAACCACTCAGGTGATTCTCTTCACCCAAGGACCAAGGTACACCTGGTGGGTCATGCAAAAGGATGGGGATATCAGGTGCATGCCTCAAGGAGATTTAACCTTGGGAGAAAACTAATCTGTAATCCAAGTTATTTGTTGTAGGAAGACACTGCAGAACCAATGACAGGTCAACTTCGCAAGGAGCTGGGCAAGTGCAGCAACGACTCGAGCTAAGCTGGTGCTGGCATCCAGAAATCCAACTCCACCTGTCCTAAGTGAGCATTTAGGCAGATCAAGCCTAAATCATCAACAGTTCTTATGGACATTTTGGGAAGAGGCTTATAGAATGAAAAGTAGTAGCTATTGATAAATCTGTTAAAGGACAGGGAACAGTGGTGATGAGAATACCTATATACTAAGGTATGTGGAACCTGAGTGTGACACAGATGTTATGGAATAAAGGGTGAAGTTTGTACTGGGTCTGGCTGGGATGGAGTTAACTTTCCCTGCAGCAGCTCATACAGTGCTGTGCTCTGCACTTGTAGCTATAACAGCCCTGGGTATCACACCAGTGTTTTTGTCTACTGCAGAGCAATACTGGCACAGCATCAAGACTCCCTCCAAACCGCCCTCCCCAAGAGCCAGCAGGCTGGGGGTGGGCAAGAGGTGGGGAGGGGACATCACCAGGGCAGCTAACCTAAACCAACCAAAGGGATATTCCATACCATACTATATTAGGTCACACTCAGCAATAAAAGGGGGGAAAGGAGAAGGAGGGTTGGGCTCTCGTTATGGAAACATCTGTCTTCCCAAAGAAATGCTATGTATATTGAGGGCCTGCTTCCTGGGACATGTCCCAACATTGCTTGTTGATGGGAAGTAGAGAGTAGTTTCTTTTCTCTCTCTCTGTGCTTCCGCACAGCCTTTGCTTGTTCCGCCCCTCCCCCCTTCCTTTTCGTTTTAATTATTTATACTTATCTCAACCTGTGAGTTGTTTGTTTTTTGTTTGTTTTTTTTTTTCAGCATACTTTCTTCTTCCCCTCTTCTTTTGAGGAGGGGGAGTGAGAGAGCAGTTGTGTTGGAGTTCAGCTGCCCAGCAAGGTAAAACCACCACACCTCCTAGGAGGAATCCATAGCCCTCAGTAATGTTCCGACCTGTTTTTGCCAGCCCCCTACGCCTCACACCCCCATTTTGGTATTCCCCATCCCCATTCTACCTCTGGGGGTGCATCCCAAAGCCTGCCTTTTATGTTTACTCATGTTTAAAAGGTTAAATAGTTAATGTGAATAGAAAGTAATTAAGTCATCTCTAAGGAGATATATACACATAGACAAACACATAAAGACCATAAGGTCTTTATCATGAAAACGATCTTAACACTATGAAGTTCACACTACCCTTATTCAAACCTTTTCTGAAGTCAAAAGTAAAAATAGCTCGAGTTATCACTTGCATACAATCTCCTTAAAGAATTTGAATAATAGTTATAGGTAAAAAAAAAAGAATAAATAAAAAAATCAAACTTTCCCAATGAAATATTAAGTTTGTAGAACAGCATTTAAGATTATGCTTAAGAAGCTGCATTAATGAATGCTTAAAACTAAATACACTATTTTTCAGTTTCGCATCTCTCAAAAACCCACCTAGTATATTCAAATACCAATTATGCAGATCAATACACACTCTCTACTTCTTCCAAAAACGTTCTGAAAAATCAAGTCAGGAGAGAACCTGGCACACAGAAGAATAAACAAAAGAAAATTAGCTCCACTGGCTGGCCACAAATCTTTGCATCTAATCAGGGCAGCATTTATGCTCTCACGGGAAGAAAAATCCTACCATGACATAAATCAATATCCTGATGAACAATAACAAAAACAAGAGCTGTACCAAGTCTCTTATGAATGAATTATAGGACAACCTGTTCACACACACAGAAGGGATTTCTACCTCACCCTAAGCAGTCAGATTATGCAACCTAAAGCATGAGGATTCATGAACTAGCATCCACATCAAGCATAATAAACCTATTGACTTGGGGCCTCCAGGCATTCCAGTATTATAAACACAACGACAAGTGTTATTAAAAATAAAAATAAAAAAGCTCTTCCAGTTAAGCTGTTCTTGTTTATCAATAGTTAAAATTCAAACTTCTCTTCTGATTAAGCAATTACAACACCATCCACACCTTGATTTAAAAGGGCTCGTTTTTATTGCACTGCCAAGACAGACATGATTTACAAAAATAACTATCAGAATCTGACAATACAGATTCCATGGAAATTGGCATCAATTTAGGAATTCCAAACCCCATTAGGAAAATTTGAGATGGGAAGCTGTTGTGGTTTAGCCCGGCTGGCAGTCAAACACCACACAGCCGTTTGCTCACCCTCCCCCCTCCCTCTCCGGGATGGGGGAGAGAAACGGGAAAGTGAAGCCTGTGAGTTGAGATAAAGACAGTTTATTAAGACAGGGAAAAGAATAACAACAATAATAATAATAATAATAGTATTAATAGTAATAATGTGTACGAAATAAGTTATGCACAATGCAATTGCTCACCACCCGTTGACCAATGCCCAGCCTATCCCCGAGCAGCCGGCCCCCCCTCCACCCCGGCTAGCCACCCCTATATATTGTTCAGCATGACGTCAGATGGTATGGAATACCCCTTTGGCCAGTTTGGGTCAGCTGTCCTGGGTCTGTCCCCTCCCAGCTTCTGCTGCATCCCTAGCCTGCTCGCTAGCAGGACAGAGAGAGGCTGAAAAGTCCTTGGCTTGGTGTAAGCACTGCTCTACAACAATTAAAACATCAGCATGTTATCAGCGCTCTTCTCATTCTAATCCAAAACATAGCACCCTGCCAGCTACTAGGAGGAAAATTAACTCTACCCTAACTGAAACCAGGACAGATATCCACCCCTTATTCCATACCATTTATGTCATGCTCAGGTTACACTCTTTCCAATACTTTCTAATTAATCACCATTTTCATCTATGATATATAGCAACCATGGTAGCGATGACATACAGTGTTATATGATAATTAACATATTATAATTCAACTCATGGGCTATTCTCACCCAGTATTAGGTCCCCTTGAGGTACACACCGGACCTCCCCATTCTCTTGCATTACCCACCAAGTGCATCCAGGTCCCCGAGCAAAAGCAATCCCACGAATGGGCTTGCCTTTTCCTGAGGCGGGAGTAGCCCAGACTGTCTTACCCAGCATGTTTCTTACGTGCACTACAGGAACTTTATCCCCTTCTACAGTGCGTAACAGGTTTGATTGGGCAGGTCCAGCTCGGTTGGCAGATCCTCTAGTATTGACTAACCAGGTGGCCTTTGCCAGATGTGTTTCCCAATTTTTGAATGTCCCAGCACCCATTGCTTTCAGTGTAGTCTTTAACAGTCCATTGTATCGTTCAACTTTCCCGGAGGCTGGTGCATGATAAGGGATGTGATACACCCACTCAATACCATGTTCTTTGGCCCAAGTGTCTATAAGGTTGTTTCGGAAATGAGTCCCATTGTCTGACTCAATTCTTTCTGGGGTGCCATGTCGCCATAGGACTTGCTTTTCAAGGCCCAGGATAGTGTTCCGGGCGGTGGCATGGGGCACAGGATATGTTTCCAGCCATCCGGTGGTTGCTTCCACCATTGTAACTACGTGGCGCTTGCCGTTGCGGGTTTGGGGGAGTGTGATGTAATCAATCTGCCAGGCCTCTCCATATTTGTATTTCAGCCATCGTCCTCCATACCAGAGAGGCTTTGACCGTTTGGCTTGTTTAATTGCAGCACATGTTTCACAATCATGAATAACCTGTGCTATAGTGTCCATGGTCAGGTCCACCCCTCGGTCACGAGCCCATCTGTATGTTGCATCTCTACCTTGATGGCCTGAGGTGTCATGGGCCCACCGGGCTATAAATAATTCACCTTTATGTTGCCAGTCCAGGTCCACCTGAGCCACTTCAATCTTAGCAGCCTGATCCACCTGCTGGTTGTTTTGATGTTCTTCAGTAGCCCGATTCTTGGGCACATGAGCATCTACATGGCGTACCTTTACAACCAGGTTCTCTACCCGGGCAGCAATATCTTGCCACAATGCAGCAGCCCAGATGGGTTTGCCCCGGCGTTTCCAGTTGTTCTGCTTCCATTGTTGTAGCCACCCCCACAGGGCATTTGCTACCATCCATGAATCAGTATAGAGATAGAGAACTGGCCACTTTTCTCGTTCAGCAATATCTAAGGCCAGCTGAACGGCTTTCACTTCTGCAAACTGACTCGATTCACCTTCTCCCTCAGCAGCTTCTGCAACTCGTCGTGTAGGACTCCATACAGCAGCTTTCCATCTCCGATGCTTTCCCACAATACGACAGGACCCATCAGTGAACAGGGCATATTTCTTCTCATTTTCTGGTAGCTTGTTGTACAGTGGGGCTTCTTCAGCACGGACTACCTCCTCCTCTGACGATATCCCAAAGTACTTGCCTTCTGGCCAGTCCATAATCACTTCCAGGATTCCTGGGCGACTGGGGTTTCCTATTCGAGCCCGCTGAGTAATCAGTGCAACCCACTTGCTCCATGTAGCATCAGTTGCATGATGTGTAGAGGGGACCCTTCCTCTGAACATCCAACCCAGTACCGGCAGTCGGGGTGCCAGGAGGAGCTGCGCTTCAGTACCGACCACTTCCGAAGCAGATCGAACTCCCTCATATGCTGCCAATATCTCCTTTTCGGTTGGAGTATAGCGGGCCTCAGATCCTCTGTATCCCCGACTCCAAAACCCCAGGGGTCGACCTCGAGTTTCCCCAGGTTCTTTCTGCCAGAGGCTCCAGGTGGGGCCATTCTCCCCGGCTGCGGTGTAGAGCACATTCTTTACATCTGGTCCTGTTCGGACTGGCCCAAGGGCTACTGCATGAACTATTTCCTGTTTAATTTGTTCAAAGGCTTGTCGTTGCTCAGGGCCCCATTCAAAAGCATTCTTCTTACGAGTTACTTGGTAGAGCGGGTTTACAATCAGACTGTAATTTGGAATATGCATTCTCCAAAACCCCACGACACCTAGGAAAGTTTGTGTTTCCTTCTTGCTAGTTGGTGGAGACATAGCTGTTATTTTGTTGATCACATCCATTGGGATTTGACGACGTCCATCTTGCCATTTTATTCCTAAAAACTGGATCTCTCGTGCAGGTCCTTTAACTTTATTTTGTTTTATGGCAAAACCGGCCTTCAGAAGGATTTGGACTATTTTCTTCCCTTTCTCGAAAACTTCCTCTGCAGTGTCACCCCACACAATGATGTCATCGATGTACTGCAGGTGTTCAGGAGCCTCCCCCTGCTCCAGCGCAGACTGGATCAGACCATGGCAAATGGTAGGGCTATGTTTCCACCCCTGGGGCAGCCGATTCCAAGTATATTGGACTCCCCTCCAAGTGAAAGCAAACTGTGGCCTGCACTCTGCTGCTAGAGGGATGGAGAAAAATGCATTAGCAATATCAATTGTGGCATACCACTTGGCTGCCTTTGATTCCAGTTCGTACTGGAGTTCTAGCATGTCCGGCACTGCAGCACTCAGTGGTGGCGTGACTTCGTTCAGGCCACGATAGTCCACTGTTAGTCTCCACTCACCATTAGACTTTCGCACTGGCCATATGGGACTATTAAAAGGTGAATGGGTCTTGCTGATCACTCCTTGGCTCTCCAGTTGACGAATTAGCTCGTGGATGGGAATCAGGGAGTCTCGGTTGGTGCGATATTGCCGCCGGTGCACAGTTGTGGTAGCGATTGGCACTTGCTGTTCTTCAACCCTCAGCAACCCCACAACAGAAGGGTCCTCTGAGAGACCGGGCAAGGTAGACAACTGTTTAATGTCCTCTGTCTCTAAGGCAGCTATGCCAAAAGCCCAGCGGAACCCTTTCGGGTCCTTGAAATATCCTCTTCTAAGATAGTCTATGCCAAGGATGCACGGAGCATCCGGGCCAGTCACAATACGGTGCTTTTGCCACTCATTTCCGGTTAGACTCACTTCAGCTTCCAATACAGTTAACTGCTGGGATCCCCCTGTCACGCCATAAATACAGATGGGCTCTGGCCCTTTACAGCTGGATGGCATTAGAGTACATTGTGCACCGGTGTCTACTAGAGCCTTATACTTCTGTGCGTCAGACGTGCCAGGCCATCGAATCCACACAGTCCAATAAACTCGGTTGTCCCTTTCCTCCCCCTGGCTGGAGGCAGGGCCCCTCTAGTCCTGGTCAGAATCTTCATTTCTGTGTTTAAAAGACTGCCTGCTAGAAGTTGGAGCAGCAAACTTTTCAGAGAACCCCTTTCTCCCGATTGTTTTCTTTTGCAACTCACGTACCCGTGCCTCTAGGGTCTCAGTAGATTTTCCATCCCATTTTCTCATGTCCTCTCCATGGTCACGTAGGTAAAACCACAGGGTGGCGCGGGGTGTGTACCCACCATATTGTCTTCTTTGCATGGATGCACGTTTACCCCTAATAGCCGAGACGCTGGTTTGTACAGGTGGGGAAGAAAATACACTCTCTTTAAGTTGCTGGACCTCTTCAATAAGTTTCTCCAAAGTATTCTCTTTTAGTTGGTGGCCACTGGTTTGTTCAGGTGGGGGGGAAGATAAATCCTCTTTAAGTTGGTGGAACTCTTCAGAGAGTTTCTCCACAGCCGAGACGCAGGCCTGTAGGGAAGAGGAGAGATTTCCTTCGTACTCCCGGAATTGTTTAGCCATGTCACCCACTGTGGGATCTTCACCGTTTTTCCAGGTTATTATTGCCAATGTGCTGGCCCATGTTGATGGTGCATTCCGTACAAACTTCCGCCATATGGGTCGAGTACACTGGACTTCATCTGGATCTGTGGATGTTTGTGCATCGTTTAAGTCCTTATAAATTACTTCCCGTACGGCTAATTCCCTCAGGTACTGAATTCCCTTCTCCATGGTGGTCCACTTGACTGGTACACATACAAGTTCTTCCTTGTAGGGATACCTTCCCTTCACAGCTAACAGGAGACGCCTCCAGAGGCTGTGAGATCGTGCTCCATCTCCAATTGCTTTGTCAATGCTTGCATCTCTAGCAAGGGATCCCAACCGCTTGGCTTCCCTGCCCTCTAATTTCACACCATTGGCTCCAGTGTCCCAGCACCGGAGCAGCCAGGTGACAAGCTGTTCACCTATACAGCGACCAAAATCTTTTCGCACATCTCGTAGCTCACGCTGGTATAGGGTTCGGGTAGTTACTGTTGACTTACTGACATCCTCATCCTCATCTTCATCCTCCTGCACACTTGATGGCCCAGCCTCGTCTTCTCCAGACCCAGACTTAGCAGAAGACTTTCTGCGTTCTAAACGACCTGCGTCTCTATACCATTTTTTCACCTTTTCTACAGGGGCAACTTGCACTGCTACAGCTCGCCTCTCCGTCCCAGCCACAGGGTCTGCCACAGGGATTGGAATACCCTCTGCAGGGTCAACTTGCACTGCTACAGTTCGTTTCTCTGACCCAGCCACAGGAGTGGGAATGGCTGCGGGAGCTGGAGCCGGGACGGCTGCGGGAGCTGGAACGGCTGCGGGAGCTGGAACGGCTGCGGGAGCCGGGACGGCTGCGGGAGCCGGAGCTGGAACGGCTGCGGGAGCTGGAGCCGGAACGGCTGCGGGAGCTGGAGCCGGAACGGCTGCGGGAGCTGGAGCCGGAACGGCCGCAGGGTCTGTCACTAGGTTGATAGTAGCATCAATTGCAGCTCGATAGGCACAAGCCAGACCCCAGCACGCCACAGTGATTTGTGTCACTTTGGAACTGCCAGAGTCATGACACCTTTTTTTCAAGCATTCTACCAGTTTTTTAGGATTTTGCAGTTGTTCAGGGGTGAATGTCCAAAACACTGGAGGTGCCCACTGCCCTAGAAACCTGCCCATATCCTCCCACACTCCCTGCCACTCGCAAATATCCCGCCTCAAGACAGATCTCCGGATGAGATTCCTAAGTAGTTGTTTAACCTTAAACAAAACCTGAAGCGCATTCAGGAGACATAACAACAAGAACATGCTGGTCTGAGTATCCCAAGGATATTCAACATCTTGGAGAGCTACCGTAACTAGCTCGGGGGATAAGAGGGTGGTGAAGGAGGAAGGGAGAGTGAACAGGTAGGAAAAAATATCTTCCCCTGTCCCCTCCAGAGACTGACTCCCTGATGAAAAAAGGCAATAGGTGTAATTGCTAATAGTTTCTGAGATATGGTTTCCGAAGTATAGAGTCGACGACAGTGCTGAGTACAAATACCAGGTTAGAGTCATGACCAGATACTTCATCATTTCATAAGCCATCGTTACACCACACAGTACCATAACAATCTTAAACCAGGGCCCGGAAAGGGTAAACAGCACGACAGGGAGCACATACAGAAAGTAACTTGCTATAAAACTCAATTTGGGAAACAGGCACAGCAGACTTGAGATTAAGGCAATCAACATTGTGACTAGCAACTATTAAGCAGGTCGAATACTTATACCAATTTTAGTTTAACACACTCTGGTCAAATCTGTCGATATCTCAACCCTTCGAGCCCCACGTTGGGCGCCAAATGGGCTGTTGTGGTTTAGCCCGGCTGGCAGTCAAACACCACACAGCCGTTTGCTCACCCTCCCCCCTCCCTCTCCGGGATGGGGGAGAGAAACGGGAAAGTGAAGCCTGTGAGTTGAGATAAAGACAGTTTATTAAGACAGGGAAAAGAATAACAACAATAATAATAATAATAATAGTATTAATAGTAATAATGTGTACGAAATAAGTTATGCACAATGCAATTGCTCACCACCCGTTGACCAATGCCCAGCCTATCCCCGAGCAGCCGGCCCCCCCTCCACCCTGGCTAGCCACCCCTATATATTGTTCAGCATGACGTCAGATGGTATGGAATACCCCTTTGGCCAGTTTGGGTCAGCTGTCCTGGGTCTGTCCCCTCCCAGCTTCTGCTGCATCCCTAGCCTGCTCGCTAGCAGGACAGAGAGAGGCTGAAAAGTCCTTGGCTTGGTGTAAGCACTGCTCTACAACAATTAAAACATCAGCATGTTATCAGCGCTCTTCTCATTCTAATCCAAAACATAGCACCCTGCCAGCTACTAGGAGGAAAATTCACTCTGTCCTAACTGAAACCAGGACAGAAGCAAAGTGCTTATGGGGGGGATATCCAGAAAAGACTGCTGGGTACGCCCCGACAAACTGTTTGAAATATGTTCAAGCATAAAGTAGAAAGGAGGAAGAGCTTTTTAACTAAACATACACTCTTGTTAGGCCAATACTAAAAGCATGACATCATAGAGCAGGCTGACTAAAGAAACAAGGCCACTTTGTGACCAATCATCTTGAACAGTTACAGGAAAAGATTGACTTACATACCTCATTCATAAAGAAAACAGGCTTATTGTTTCTAAATATTTAGTTTCAGAAATAACTATATGGTATAAAGTATACTTTTACACCCCAGTTCCCACATGGTCCCTCAAGTGCAGGACCTTGGGGGGGGGGGGGGGGGGGCAGCAGCACACCCTCAGGCACCTTCAGACAAGTGGCCAGGTTATATTTACTTCCCAGCCCCCTTAGGGAGGGAGGGGGGAATAAATTAAATTTTAAGAACCATGTATAGAAAACTATTTAGACATCAGCAATTACCCCTTTTTGTTTCAACATCATGCTGGTTGGTGAATATAATCATTGGAGAAAGACAGAGATCATTAGAACAGACAGAATCAGTTAGATATTATATACATCTCCGGAATCCATACTTAAAAACAAAACAAAACCACCACTGCACACCAATTCAAAACGAAAGAATTCAAGAATTCAACTTGTGGGCTGAGGTAAGAACAGGGAGATCACTCAACAATTAACATCATGGGCAAAACAGACTCAGTGTAGCGAGATTAATATCATTTATTGCCTATTACTAACAGACTAGAGCAGTGAGAAACTAAAAGCAAACTAAAAACACCTTCCCCCCTCCATCCACCCTCTTCTACGTCCTCATCCTCCCCACCGAGAGGCACAGGGGAACAGGGAATATAGGTTGCTGTCAGTCCATAACACTTCATCTCCACTGCTCCTTCATGGTCATTCTCTTCCCCTGCTCCAGCATGGGGTCCCTCCCATGGGATACACTCCTTCCCAATCTGATCCTACATGGGTTTCCTACAGACTGCAATTCAAGAACTGCTTCAATAAAGGTCTGTACCATGGGGCGCAGTCCTTCAGGAACAGACTGCTCCAACATGGTGTGGTGGTGTGTTGTGGTTTAGCCCGGCTGGCAGTCAAACACCACACAGCCGTTCGCTCACCCTCCCCCCTCCCTCTCCGGGATGGGGGAGAGAAACGGGAAAGTGAAGCCTGTGAGTTGAGATAAAGACAGTTTATTAAGACAGGGAAAAGAATAACAACAATAATAATAATAATAATAGTATTAATAGTAATAATGTGTACGAAATAAGTGATGCACAATGCAATTGCTCACCACCCGTTGACCGATGCCCAGCCTATCCCCGAGCAGCCGGCCCCCCCCCCTCCACCCCGGCTAGCCACCCCTATATATTGTTCAGCATGACGTCAGATGGTATGGAATACCCCTTTGGCCAGTTTGGGTCAGCTGTCCTGGGTCTGTCCCCTCCCAGCTTCTGCTGCATCCCTAGCCTGCTCGCTAGCAGGACAGAGAGAGGCTGAAAAGTCCTTGGCTTGGTGTAAGCACTGCTCTACAACAATTAAAACATCAGCATGTTATCAGCGCTCTTCTCATTCTAATCCAAAACATAGCACCCTGCCAGCTACTAGGAGGAAAATTAACTCTGTCCTAACTGAAACCAGGACAGATATCCACCCCTTATTCCATACCATTTATGTCATGCTCAGGTTACACTCTTTCCAATACTTTCTAATTAATCACCATTTTCATCTATGATATATAGCAACCATGGTAGCGATGACATACAGTGTTATATGATAATTAACATATTATAATTCAACTCATGGGCTATTCTCACCCAGTATTAGGTCCCCTTGAGGTACACACCGGACCTCCCCATTCTCTTGCATTACCCACCAAGTGCATCCAGGTCCCCGAGCAAAAGCAATCCCACGAATGGGCTTGCCTTTTCCTGAGGCGGGAGTAGCCCAGACTGTCTTACCCAGCATGTTTCTTACGTGCACTACAGGAACTTTATCCCCTTCTACAGTGCGTAACAGGTTTGATTGGGCAGGTCCAGCTCGGTTGGCAGATCCTCTAGTATTGACTAACCAGGTGGCCTTTGCCAGATGTGTTTCCCAATTTTTGAATGTCCCAGCACCCATTGCTTTCAGTGTAGTCTTTAACAGTCCATTGTATCGTTCAACTTTCCCGGAGGCTGGTGCATGATAAGGGATGTGATACACCCACTCAATACCATGTTCTTTGGCCCAAGTGTCTATAAGGTTGTTTCGGAAATGAGTCCCATTGTCTGACTCAATTCTTTCTGGGGTGCCATGTCGCCATAGGACTTGCTTTTCAAGGGCCAGGATAGTGTTCCGGGCGGTGGCATGGGGCACAGGATATGTTTCCAGCCATCCGGTGGTTGCTTCCACCATTGTAACTACGTGGCGCTTGCCGTTGCGGGTTTGAGGGAGTGTGATGTAATCAATCTGCCAGGCCTCTCCATATTTGTATTTCAGCCATCGTCCTCCATACCAGAGAGGCTTTGACCGTTTGGCTTGTTTAATTGCAGCACATGTTTCACAATCATGAATAACCTGTGCTATAGTGTCCATGGTCAGGTCCACCCCTCGGTCACGAGCCCATCTGTATGTTGCATCTCTACCTTGATGGCCTGAGGTGTCATGGGCCCACCGGGCTATAAATAATTCACCTTTATGTTGCCAGTCCAGGTCCACCTGAGCCACTTCAATCTTAGCAGCCTGATCCACCTGCTGGTTGTTTTGATGTTCTTCAGTAGCCCGATTCTTGGGCACATGAGCATCTACATGGCGTACCTTTACAACCAGGTTCTCTACCCGGGCAGCAATATCTTGCCACAATGCAGCAGCCCAGATGGGTTTGCCCCGGCGTTTCCAGTTGTTCTGCTTCCATTGTTGTAGCCACCCCCACAGGGCATTTGCTACCATCCATGAATCAGTATAGAGATAGAGAACTGGCCACTTTTCTCGTTCAGCAATATCTAAGGCCAGCTGAACGGCTTTCACTTCTGCAAACTGACTCGATTCACCTTCTCCCTCAGCAGCTTCTGCAACTCGTCGTGTAGGACTCCATACAGCAGCTTTCCATCTCCGATGCTTTCCCACAATACGACAGGACCCATCAGTGAACAGGGCATATTTCTTCTCATTTTCTGGTAGCTTGTTGTACAGTGGGGCTTCTTCAGCACGGACTACCTCCTCCTCTGACGATATCCCAAAGTACTTGCCTTCTGGCCAGTCCATAATCACTTCCAGGATTCCTGGGCGACTGGGGTTTCCTATTCGAGCCCGCTGAGTAATCAGTGCAACCCACTTGCTCCATGTAGCATCAGTTGCATGATGTGTAGAGGGGACCCTTCCTCTGAACATCCAACCCAGTACCGGCAGTCGGGGTGCCAGGAGGAGCTGCGCTTCAGTACCGACCACTTCCGAAGCAGATCGAACTCCCTCATATGCTGCCAATATCTCCTTTTCGGTTGGAGTATAGCGGGCCTCAGATCCTCTGTATCCCCGACTCCAAAACCCCAGGGGTCGACCTCGAGTTTCCCCAGGTTCTTTCTGCCAGAGGCTCCAGGTGGGGCCATTCTCCCCGGCTGCGGTGTAGAGCACATTCTTTACATCTGGTCCTGTTCGGACTGGCCCAAGGGCTACTGCATGAACTATTTCCTGTTTAATTTGTTCAAAGGCTTGTCGTTGCTCAGGGCCCCATTCAAAAGCATTCTTCTTACGAGTTACTTGGTAGAGCGGGTTTACAATCAGACTGTAATTTGGAATATGCATTCTCCAAAACCCCACGACACCTAGGAAAGTTTGTGTTTCCTTCTTGCTAGTTGGTGGAGACATAGCTGTTATTTTGTTGATCACATCCATTGGGATTTGACGACGTCCATCTTGCCATTTTATTCCTAAAAACTGGATCTCTCGTGCAGGTCCTTTAACTTTATTTTGTTTTATGGCAAAACCGGCCTTCAGAAGGATTTGGACTATTTTCTTCCCTTTCTCGAAAACTTCCTCTGCAGTGTCACCCCACACAATGATGTCATCGATGTACTGCAGGTGTTCAGGAGCCTCCCCCTGCTCCAGCGCAGACTGGATCAGACCATGGCAAATGGTAGGGCTATGTTTCCACCCCTGGGGCAGCCGATTCCAAGTATATTGGACTCCCCTCCAAGTGAAAGCAAACTGTGGCCTGCACTCTGCTGCTAGAGGGATGGAGAAAAATGCATTAGCAATATCAATTGTGGCATACCACTTGGCTGCCTTTGATTCCAGTTCGTACTGGAGTTCTAGCATGTCCGGCACTGCAGCACTCAGTGGTGGCGTGACTTCGTTCAGGCCACGATAGTCCACTGTTAGTCTCCACTCACCATTAGACTTTCGCACTGGCCATATGGGACTATTAAAAGGTGAATGGGTCTTGCTGATCACTCCTTGGCTCTCCAGTTGACGAATTAGCTCGTGGATGGGAATCAGGGAGTCTCGGTTGGTGCGATATTGCCGCCGGTGCACAGTTGTGGTAGCGATTGGCACTTGCTGTTCTTCAACCCTCAGCAACCCCACAACAGAAGGGTCCTCTGAGAGACCGGGCAAGGTAGACAACTGTTTAATGTCCTCTGTCTCTAAGGCAGCTATGCCAAAAGCCCAGCGGAACCCTTTCGGGTCCTTGAAATATCCTCTTCTAAGATAGTCTATGCCAAGGATGCACGGAGCATCCGGGCCAGTCACAATACGGTGCTTTTGCCACTCATTTCCGGTTAGACTCACTTCAGCTTCCAATACAGTTAACTGCTGGGATCCCCCTGTCACGCCATAAATACAGATGGGCTCTGGCCCTTTACAGCTGGATGGCATTAGAGTACATTGTGCACCGGTGTCTACTAGAGCCTTATACTTCTGTGCGTCAGACGTGCCAGGCCATCGAATCCACACAGTCCAATAAACTCGGTTGTCCCTTTCCTCCCCCTGGCTGGAGGCAGGGCCCCTCTAGTCCTGGTCAGAATCTTCATTTCTGTGTTTAAAAGACTGCCTGCTAGAAGTTGGAGCAGCAAACTTTTCAGAGAACCCCTTTCTCCCGATTGTTTTCTTTTGCAACTCACGTACCCGTGCCTCTAGGGTCTCAGTAGATTTTCCATCCCATTTTCTCATGTCCTCTCCATGGTCACGTAGGTAAAACCACAGGGTGGCGCGGGGTGTATACCCACCATATTGTCTTCTTTGCATGGATGCACGTTTACCCCTAATAGCCGAGACGCTGGTTTGTACAGGTGGGGAAGAAAATACACTCTCTTTAAGTTGCTGGACCTCTTCAAAAAGTTTCTCCAAAGTATTCTCTTTTAGTTGGTGGCCACTGGTTTGTTCAGGTGGGGGGGAAGATAAATTCTCTTTAAGTTGGTGGAACTCTTCAGAGAGTTTCTCCACAGCCGAGACGCAGGCCTGTAGGGAAGAGGAGAGATTTCCTTCGTACTCCCGGAGTTGTTTAGCCATGTCACCCACTGTGGGATCTTCACCGTTTTTCCAGGTTATTATTGCCAATGTGCTGGCCCATGTTGATGGTGCATTCCGTACAAACTTCCGCCATATGGGTCGAGTACACTGGACTTCATCTGGATCTGTGGATGTTTGTGCATCGTTTAAGTCCTTATAAATTACTTCCCGTACGGCTAATTCCCTCAGGTACTGAATTCCCTTCTCCATGGTGGTCCACTTGACTGGTACACATACAAGTTCTTCCTTGTAGGGATACCTTCCCTTCACAGCTAACAGGAGACGCCTCCAGAGGCTGTGAGATCGTGCTCCATCTCCAATTGCTTTGTCAATGCTTGCATCTCTAGCAAGGGATCCCAACCGCTTGGCTTCCCTGCCCTCTAATTTCACACCATTGGCTCCAGTGTCCCAGCACCGGAGCAGCCAGGTGACAAGCTGTTCACCTATACAGCGACCAAAATCTTTTCGCACATCTCGTAGCTCACGCTGGTATAGGGTTCGGGTAGTTACTGTTGACTTACTGACATCCTCATCCTCATCTTCATCCTCCTGCACACTTGATGGCCCAGCCTCGTCTTCTCCAGACCCAGACTTAGCAGAAGACTTTCTGCGTTCTAAACGACCTGCGTCTCTATACCACTTTTTCACCTTTTCTACAGGGGCAACTTGCACTGCTACAGCTCGCCTCTCCGACCCAGCCACAGGGTCTGCCACAGGGATTGGAATACCCTCTGCAGGGTCAACTTGCACTGCTACAGTTCGTTTCTCCGACCCAGCCACAGGGTCTGCCACAGGGGTTGGAGTACCCTCTGCAGGGGCAACTTGCACTGCTACAGTTCGTTTCTCTGACCCAGCCACAGGAGTGGGAATGGCTGCGGGAGCTGGAGCCGGGACGGCTGTGGGAGCTGGAGCCGGAATGGCTGCGGGAGCTGGAGCCGGGACGGCTGCGGGAGCTGGAACGGCTGCGGGAGCTGGAGCCGGGACGGCTGCGGGAGCTGGAGCCGGAACGGCTGCGGGAGCTGGAGCCGGAACGGCTGCGGGAGCTGGAACGGCTGCGGGAGCTGGAATAGCTGCGGGAGCTGGAGCCGGGACGGCTGCGGGAGCTGGAACGGCTGCGGGAGCTGGAGCCGGGACAGCTGCGGGAGCTGGAGCCGGAACGGCTGCGGGAGCTGGAGCCGGGACGGCTGCGGGAGCTGGAACGGCTGCGGGAGCTGGAACGGCTGCGGGAGCTGGAGCCGGGACGGCTGCGGGAGCTGGAACGGCTGCGGGAGCTGGAGCCGGAACGGCTGCGGGAGCTGGAGCTGGGACGGCTGCGGGAGCCGGGACTGGAACGGCCGCAGGGTCTGTCACTAGGTTGATAGTAGCATCAATTGCAGCTCGATAGGCACAAGCCAGACCCCAGCACGCCACAGTGATTTGTGTCACTTTGGAACTGCCAGAGTCATGACACCTTTTTTTCAAGCATTCTACCAGTTTTTTAGGATTTTGCAGTTGTTCAGGGGTGAATGTCCAAAACACTGGAGGTGCCCACTGCCCTAGAAACCTGCCCATATCCTCCCACACTCCCTGCCACTCGCAAATATCCCGCCTCAAGACAGATCTCCGGATGAGATTCCTAAGTAGTTGTTTAACCTTAAACAAAACCTGAAGCGCATTCAGGAGACATAACAACAAGAACATGCTGGTCTGAGTATCCCAAGGATATTCAACATCTTGGAGAGCTACCGTAACTAGCTCGGGGGATAAGAGGGTGGTGAAGGAGGAAGGGAGAGTGAACAGGTAGGAAAAAATATCTTCCCCTGTCCCCTCCAGAGACTGACTCCCTGATGAAAAAAGGCAATAGGTGTAATTGCTAATAGTTTCTGAGATATGGTTTCCGAAGTATAGAGTCGACGACAGTGCTGAGTACAAATACCAGGTTAGAGTCATGACCAGATACTTCATCATTTCATAAGCCATCGTTACACCACACAGTACCATAACAATCTTAAACCAGGGCCCGGAAAGGGTAAACAGCACGACAGGGAGCACATACAGAAAGTAACTTGCTATAAAACTCAATTTGGGAAACAGGCACAGCAGACTTGAGATTAAGGCAATCAACATTGTGACTAGCAACTATTAAGCAGGTCGAATACTTATACCAATTTTAGTTTAACACACTCTGGTCAAATCTGTCGATATCTCAACCCTTCGAGCCCCACGTTGGGCGCCAAATGGGCTGTTGTGGTTTAGCCCGGCTGGCAGTCAAACACCACACAGCCGTTTGCTCACCCTCCCCCCTCCCTCTCCGGGATGGGGGAGAGAAACGGGAAAGTGAAGCCTGTGAGTTGAGATAAAGACAGTTTATTAAGACAGGGAAAAGAATAACAACAATAATAATAATAATAATAGTATTAATAGTAATAATGTGTACGAAATAAGTTATGCACAATGCAATTGCTCACCACCCGTTGACCAATGCCCAGCCTATCCCCGAGCAGCCGGCCCCCCCTCCACCCTGGCTAGCCACCCCTATATATTGTTCAGCATGACGTCAGATGGTATGGAATACCCCTTTGGCCAGTTTGGGTCAGCTGTCCTGGGTCTGTCCCCTCCCAGCTTCTGCTGCATCCCTAGCCTGCTCGCTAGCAGGACAGAGAGAGGCTGAAAAGTCCTTGGCTTGGTGTAAGCACTGCTCTACAACAATTAAAACATCAGCATGTTATCAGCGCTCTTCTCATTCTAATCCAAAACATAGCACCCTGCCAGCTACTAGGAGGAAAATTAACTCTGTCCTAACTGAAACCAGGACATGGTGTTACTCGGGTGGGCGGCCGAGCTCCACCACAACTGCTCTCTCACCCCCCCTCCTCAAAGAGGAATGGGGAGAAAATACAATGAAAAGAGCTCGAGGGTTGAAATAAGGACAGGGAGATTGCTCAACAATCATCGTGACGGGCAAAACAGACTCAGCATAGGGAGACAGTAAGATTTAATGCCTATTACTAACAAGTTAGAGAAGTGAGAAACAAAGGAAAAAAAAAAAAAAGAACCAAAAACACCTTGCCCCCATCCGCCCTCTTCCACCTCCTCCCCCCCAAGCGATGCAGGGGAATCGGGGTTATGGTCAGTCTATAACGTTTCTTCTCTATCGCTCCTTCTCGGTCACTCTCGTCCCCTGTGCTGTGGGGTCCCTCCCACAGGATGCAGTCCTTGCTGAACTGACCCGGCGTGGGCTTCCCACAGGCAGCAGCTCTTCAAGAACTGCTCCAGATATGGGTCCGTACCACGGGGTCCATCCCTCAGGAGCAAACTGCTCCAACCTGGGTCCCCCACGGGCAGCAGCTCCTGCCAGGTCACCTGCTCCTGCATGGTCTCCTCTCCACAGGCTACAGGTCCAGCCCGGAAACTGCTCTGGCAGGGGTCTGCCACAGGCTGCAGCCTCCATCGGTGCAGGTCCACCTGCTCCACCGTGGTCTCCTCCATGGGCTGCAGCAAGGAACCCTGCTCCACCGTGGTAGTCCATGGGCTGCAGGGGGACAGCCTGCTTCACCATGGTCCTCACCACAGGCCACAGGGGACTTCTGCTCTGGCACCTGGAGCACCTCTCCCCCTCCTTCTTCACTGACCTTGGTGCCTGCAAGGCTGTTCCTCACTCCTCTCACTCTCCCAGCTGCTATGAAGCGCAGCATTTTTTGTTGTTTCTTTTTTCCTCTTTCCTGCCTCTTGCCGAGGCGATCAGCTCCAGGGCAGATGCGTTCTGCAGTGGAGCGGGAGATTGGGAGTAACACCTGGGAGTACTGGTTGATAGTCAGCTGAATATGAGCCAGCAGTGTGCTCAGGTGGCCAAGAAGGCCAACAGCATCCTGGCTTGTATAAGAAGTAGTGTGGCCAGCAGGTCTAGGGAAGTGATTGTCCCCCTGTACTCGGCTCTGGTGAGGCCGCACCTCGAGTACTGTGTTCAGTTTTGGGCCCCTCGCTACAAGGACATGGAGGTGCTCGAGCGAGTCCAGAGAAGGGCGACCAAGCTGGTGAGGGGTCTGGAGAACAAGTCTTACGAGGAGCGGCTGAGGGAGCTGGGCTTGTTCAGCCTGGAGAAGAGGAGGCTCAGGGGCGATCTTATCGCTCTCTATAGGTACCTTAAAGGAGGCTGTAGCGAGGTAGGGGTTGGTCTATTCTCCCACATGCCTGGTGACAGGACAAGGGGGAATGCGCTAAAGTTGCGCCAGGGGAGGTTTAGGTTGGATATTAGGAAGAACATCTTTACTGAAAGGGTTGTTAGGCACTGGAATGGGCTGCCCAGGGAAGTGGTTGAGTGACCATCCCTGGAGGTCTTTAAGAGACGTTTAGATGTAGAGCTTAGTGATATGGTTTAGTGGAGGACTTGTTAGTGTTAGGTCAGAGGTTGGACTAGGTGATGCTGGAGGTCTCTTCCAACCTAGACGATTCTGTGTTTCTCGGGCCTCCCTTCAAACTTGACCGAGTACCTACCACATCACAAAGGGGTGGAGTTTGAACTGTTACTCGGCCTTTTACTAGTAATTTCAGAAAGGAAACAGTTTAGACCACAGGACATTCAAGAACATCAACATTCTTTTATGTGTTGCATTACCAAATACTGCTGAACTACTGATAAAGGCTTTTGTTTAGTATCTTTCTCAAGCTACATACCAGTCAGACCACTATCCCAATATAAAAGGATGAAGGGAGATATACACAAACAGGAATATTATACACTCACATTCTTACAAGGTTTTTTTTAAGTAAGCCCACATCACCTATTAAAAACAGTAGCTGAAAGGGTAAAACACTGCACACATGCAGTGTTTTTCCCAAAACATACATTCACTTTACAGACATATCTAGCTTAAAGTTTGCATGCATTTTTAATATATTTATGAAGTAGCTTCCTGGAGAGACCAACATTTTGATCTAAAATTACTTTAGTCCAGAAAAGGATCATTATGCACGTGAAATTTATAAGTTAGAATGAACACTGTGTTTAGATAGCATCTGTGTTTTTTTGATTGATTTTTTAAATGTGAATCTTCTTATCCACAACCTTAATTTTAAGAAATATATGCAGACAATTATGCAGGACTCCTGAAAAATACCAAAGCAAAACACTTTTAAAGGAACATTCCAGAGCACACATGGGTTATCAAACAGAATTTCTAGATCTAGGTTTCTCAGTCACCCATATTTCATATGCATAGGGGGAAGAAAGAAAAAAAAAAAAGCTAAACTGATTTGAGACTAATCATACACAAAATTATGGAGTACACAACATTTCCCCAAACAAAATATACATGAACTAGTAAAGAGCACCTAAATATTATATAACTATAGTATTAAAGTATTAAGTGTCCTGTAGTTTCTTCACAGGACACTCTGAAGTGGAATCAGCTACTTCTCGACAAGAGACAAATTGCCACATTATTCCATAGCACCACAACTCACTGGCAAACTCAACCTTTGTAGAAAATAACTAGAAACACTCGGGGCCGGGGGGTGGTGGGGGTGGTGGTGGTGGATTTTTTAAATCTATGTAATCTTTTAAATCTAATCTATAAATCTATAATTTTAAAAATTTTTAAATCTATAAAATCTAATCTTATTTTTTTTAAATCTATAATTTTATAATCTATAATTTTAAATCTAATCTATCTAATCGAAAGATCTAATCTTTTAAATCTACTTCAAGTCCTACTTCTCATGGAACTTGAAAGCTACACGCAGCATTGCAACCTCACATTTGTATAAATGAGGTCATTTAGCAAGGAATATGCCCACTCCATTCTGACTAGAGACAGATTCCTTCCCCTCCCCCCAAAAAAGACAGTGGGGTTTTAATCCATGCAAAGCCATTAACGGAGGAGTGGGAAAGGAGGAAAAGCTCTCTGAACATGACTCAGCTCCCATCTGAACTCTTCCATCGCCTCTTCACAAACACGAAAGCGTTCCTTATCACCCTGCTGAGGTACATGCCTAAGCCAATCCACAGCAATGCAAGGTCTCCATGCAAACTTGAGAACAAGAGCCTATTGGCAGGATGCAGAGGCACACTGACCATGCACACATAAAGAAGGAAGTGCTCCCACTCCTCCGCAAGCCAGGAAGCTTAACAGTTACAAAAGGAAAGGGAGGGGTGAAAATTGAAAAGAGGGTGGGGGGAAGAAGAAGGTATTCTTACGCACTGAAAAATGCCCTCTTATTAACGTGCACAGAAGTGCACACATACAGTCACACACACAACTCCGACAGCTAGCAGAAGACTCGCACATCCATGGGGAACGGGGGGGGGGAGCGGCAGCAGGGGGAGGAGGTTAAGAACAAAAACCCACACTATCTATTAAAATACCATCGAACCCACCGAGATAAAAACGTACATTTTCTGCATCATAGAAAGTTCAAGCACAGCCTTTCCCCCGTATGCCCTCACCCGACCCGGTGTCGTCCCCGTCCAGCACCGTAGGGCGGCAGACTAACCTGTCAGGAAACGGGAGCGACAGTGGCAGGAGAGGAGAGGAACAACGCTGTACCCGGCTACTGGGAAAAATGGGAGGAGCAGGAATCTTTTATCTCCGGGTGTGATTCCCCCCTCCGTTTTCCTCCCAGTTCTGCTTTTATTTTTCCCTTCCCCCGCAAAAAGGGGGGGGGGGGGGGGTGGGGGAAGAAAAAACAAAACAAACAAAAAACCAAACCACTTTGTCTTTCCTCCCCCGACCCCGACTCGGAGTTTAAAACAAAAGAAACGGAAATAGCCGAGCGCGGTTCGAATGAAGCCGAGCGAGTGTCATGCGTACAGCGCATGCGTACTATGTGTACACACGCGCAGGTCTACTTTTGTCTCCCTCGAGATACAGGGTTAGTTTCGCACTAGCCATTCCTTATATCCCACTCCATTATGCGCGTGAAAAGAGGGGTCCCGTTTTCTCATCCCCTCAAAGCTCAGGGTGGAGGATACCTCTATGGCACTCTGCATTTCTCACTAGGGTGGCCCCTTAAGGACTCCCTGCCTGGTATCGCTCCCTCATGAATGCACAGGGTAGCATACCTGTATACTCTTTTTGTTAAGAGGGTGGTGATTGGGTGAGGGGTGAACGTACCCAGAAATAGCCCTTTTGCCATGCAGGCTTTTCCACTGCCTCATTTATCCTTACTGACACACAGGGATAGGCACCCCTGGCACTGCTCCTCCAAACCTGTGCCTTCTCCACATGCAAAGACAAGCACCCCAGAACAATTCTCCCCAAGCCTGCACCTTTCCACATACAGTGATACTCATTATTGTCACAAATCCATCCCCATAAACAGGGACAGACGTTCTCTCAATGCCCTTTTAACATATAGCCCTCGCATATAGGGAGGACAAACATTTGCAACATAAAAGATCTCCCTGCCAAACTCACCAACACCCTTATTTACACAGGAATAAACCCTGCACAACCTGACAAAAGCTCTTCTCCACCAAAGACCCCCCCACACCGGACTTAACAACCCTAGTCATCTATTCGCAGCACACAAAGGCACCAGAAGAGTGCACCCTCAGTAAGCTTGCAGATGACACCAAGTTAGGCACAAGTGCTGATCTGCTCGAGGGTAGGAAGGTTCTACAGAGGGATCTGGATAGGCTGGACCGATGGGCGGAGACCAACTGTATGAGGTTCAACGAGGCTAAGTGCCGGATCCTGCACTTGGGGCACAACAACCCCATGCAATGCTACAGGCTGGGGGAAGAGCAGCTAGAAAGCTGCCTGGCAGAAAGAGACCTGGGAGTATTGGTCGATAGCTGTCTGAATATAAGCCAAAAGTTGTGGGAGAAGAATTCGCAGGGAGCTTTGTGCTGTTTTGTGGGAAAGGAATTCGCAGGTGGCTTCGCGCTGTTTCACACGTCCCTGAGTTAGAGATAATGAGGAAAACAGCGGTAGAAACAAAAACTTGAGCGAAGATGAGATCAAGTAAATTGGCTACAGTGTTAAAGATGAGTTTTGGGCAGTAGCCAATTGCTGGCTGGCTCGAGGCACGTGTCTGAGGGTCTCTAACCAATTGTAAGACAGATTCGGGCGTGTGGACAGCGTGTGGGGCTACGGGGAAAGTATATGTAGTGGTGAAAAATGGCAATAAAGGTCCTGCTGTTCAAGAGCCATCAGGAGTCCGTGTTGTGCGTGCCTTCAAATGGTGACCCCGACGTGATAGGGGAGGAGCAGCGCTGCACGAGCGTCCGAAGGGAACCCAGCCGAACGAGTCAAGCTTGCAGCTGGACTGCAGCTTCAACCCCGGGACATCACCTGAAGGACAGGTGAGCGGCTGGGCATTAATCATGGGAGCTAGCCTTTCGTGGCAGGCAGAAAAGAAAGTACAGAACGCCGCTGCCCAGGCAGTAAAAGCAGCCGAACTGAGATCAGAGCCTGCAAGGTCACCAGAGCAGTGCAATTTGATAGACCTGGGGGATGACAAGGAAGAGGGCCGCGGACCGCCGCCGCAGAGCCCCTCCCCGCTGACCCCCTCGGCTCCCGCCTTGCCTGCCCCCGATAACGCCTCCCTGGGGGCCCGAGCTTTCGATCCGCGGCAACGATGGGAGCTGGTGCGCCAGGAAGCGCTGAAGGACGGGGACCCGGTAGGAATGGCTTTCCCAGTGCAGGTGCGACCCAACGGTCCAAATGAATATAATGCCTTCCACTGGGACCTAATTAAAGAATTAAGAAAGACTGTGACTACATATGGATTACACGCACCATTTACTCAGTCATTGTTAGAAAATGTTATGACTGGTCAATTGTTGGTGCCGTACGATTGCCGCCAGCGCCGCCGCCCGCCCCGTTGTCAGCTCCGGGCAGCCACCCGCCCCGCCGCCGGCTGCTGCGTTTCTCCGGTTTGGGCGCCCGCCTGCGCGCACCGGGCGCTGCCATGTTCCGCCTGCTGCTGCGCGCGGGCCCGCGGCCCCGCGGGCCCCCGCTCTGTCCGCCCTGCGAGGCCGGGCAGAGCCGCGCACAGCCCGTGCTCCGCGACAGCCCGCGCGGCCGCAAGCGCCGCCGCCGCCGCCTCCCCGCTCGCCGCCGACCGCCGCCGCTGCTGCCCCCCCCACCCCCCCGGCCGGACCCCCCCCCAAGCCCGCCGGCCCCTCTGCTGGCGCTGCGGGTCGCCGCTGGCAGCTCGGCCAAGGATGTGGGTGGATCCCCTGAAAAGGCAGCCACAGATCTCAGCAGTGAACACAAACTCAATAAATCCCAGCAGCTGAAAAAAGTTTTCAAAGAATATGGTGCTGTAGGGGTTTCATTCCATGTTGGAATTTCATTAGTATCTCTAGGAATCTTCTACCTGGCTGTGTCAAGTGGTGTGGATATGACTGCAGTTCTCTTCAAACTTGGTTTCAGTGAATCATCGCTGCAATCTAAAAGGGCTGCTGGTACAGGCACATTTCTGTTGGCATATGCTATTCACAAATTGTTTGCTCCAGTACGAATCAGCATTACTATAGTTTCTGTGCCATTTATTGTCCGATACTGCTGGAAGATTGGTTTCTTTAAACCTCCTACCCCAAATCCGTGATAACTTCTTATGGTTTTTATTCGCCCAACGTGGGGCTCAAGGAATTTGAGATAAGGATGATAGTCGAGAGAAGTAACAGGTAAATCATGGACTGGATTTTTTTTTTATGAATGTAATAGTTGTGAAGAATTTAGGAAAGCAGCAATTGTGAGGAATATGTTTCATATTAGTGTGGTGAAGGGACGAGGGGTGGTGTGTGTGTAAATTGTCCACCTCCTCGGTGCTGTGATGATGTTATGTTTATTTTGGTGTGGGGAATTCTTTTTTTTGATGTAAGTGAAATTTGTGAAGATTGTGATAATTGTAAAGTAAGAGCATATTGGAATGTAGTGGGTTTATGTGGCAAGGTATTGGTAGCAGGGGACCATAGGGGTGGCTTCTGTGAGAAGAATCTAGAAGCTGCCCCATGTTAGGTAAGGGCCCCGGTGCTGACCGGAGTCGAGCCAATAAGTGATGTTGTTTGAGCTTCTGTGGGAGCAGATGTAAGAAAGAGAAAAGAAAAGGAAAAAAAAAAGGAAAAAAAAAACACGCTGCACCACACAGCAGCTGGGAGAGTGAGAGGAGTGAGGAACAGCCTTGCAGGCGCCAAGGTCAGTGAAGGAGGAGGGGGAGAGGTTCTCCAGGCACCGGAGCAGAAGTCCCCTGCAGCCTGTGGTGAGGACCATGGTGAAGCAGGCTGTCCCCCTGCAGCCCATGGAGTACCACGGTGGAGCAGGGTTCTGCGCTGCAGCCCCGCTGCCACAGTTACCACCGTGGACACCCTCTCAGCAAGAACCAGAGGGAGTGCCGGAGTGGATATCTCCACAGTAACAGATGCCACGTTGTGGTGTACTCACGTTCATAAAATTCCATTGAACGTCAAAGGACCAATTGGGAATGACTGTAGTGTATTGCTGCTAGGACGATCAAGTACAACTTTGACCGGATTGTTTGTTTTGCTGGGGATAATTGATGCCGATTATAATGGACAAATCCAAGCTCTGGCTTGGACACGGTCTCCACCATTGTCAATACCAAAGGGAACTAGAATTGCTCAATTGATTCTTTTCCGAGCAGTAGTCTGCAGGACTTGGTTCAAGAACAACTCCAACAAGGACATATTGTTCCGCCAAACAGCCTATGGAATTCACCAGTGTTTGTTATCAAGAAGAAGAACGGGAAATGGAGATTACTGCATGATTTGCGACGAATCAATGCAGTGATCGAGGACATTGCACCCAGAAAACAAACAAAACAAAAAAGAGAAAAAAAAAGAAAAAAAAGAAAAAAAGGAAAAAAGAAAAAAAAACCAGTACCTTTGAATATTGTATCGGACTCGCAATATGCTGTAGGTGTCACTCAGCGCATTGAGAGGGCACATTTGAGACATATCCCAAAGGAAAACTTGTTTCTAAAATTTAAAGAGTTGTTATTTTTGGTAGAGCAGCGAGTGCACCTGTATTGTATTATTCACATGCAGAGCCACACCATGTTACCTGGTATTTTTGCAGAGGGTAAGGCATGCGCTGACCAGCTGACTAATATGACCCTGACTGCCCCGGTGCCTAAGGTGCTGGAGCAAGCACGGTTATCCCATGCCTTTTTCCATCAATCCGCCAAAGTCTTGGCGAAACAATTCACTATATCAATCACTGACGCCAAATTGATTGTCCAAATGTGTCCTGACTGTCAACAACATGTTTCGACCCCGTCTTTAATGGTAAACCCTAGAGGTCTACGGTCCTTACAGTTATGGCAGACCGACGTAACGCATATTCCAGAATTTGGTCGCTTGAAATATGTTCACGTATCGGTAGATACTTTCTCTCATGCTATTTGGGCGACAGTTGCGGTGGGTGAAACTAGTCGCCATGTCCAGGCTCACTTCTGTGTTGCTTTCGTGGCGCTAGGCATCCCAAAAGAAATAAAACCCGACAGTAGCCCCACCTATGGTAGTCACTCCCTTCAAACCTTTTTTCAAACTTGGGGTATCCGACACATCACAGGCATTCCTCATTCCCCCACGGGTCAAGCCATTGTAGAGCGCACACATCGCACCTTGAAAACACCGCTAAATAAACAAAAAGGGGGAGACACCCAGGAAACACCACAGAACAGGTTGGGAAAGGCACTTCACATAATGAATCACCTATCATTACCCTTTCCTCACAAAGAGGTACCGCCCATAGTAAAACATTACAAAAATATGAATTCCGCGCTCTCACGGGTGCCACAGTCAGAGCAGGCCTTAGTAATAGTAAAAAATTTAAATACAGGTCTTTGGGAGGGACCCCAGCCTCTAATAACTTGGGGTCGAGGGTATGCTTGTGTCTCCACAGGTCACGGACCAAGATGGGTACCATCAAGGGGGGTAATGCCATGGTTGGCCTCCTCCTCACAATCGCCGCTGTCATCGGTTATTGCCAGCCCTGGGTCTCCATCCAGCCACGCCGCAACATCTGGGTCACCCTCGCCAACATGACAGGACAAGAAGCGATGTGCCTGTCCCGGGCTAGTGCTAACGACCCATTCACGACATGTCTGGTGGGGAACCCGGCAGATAACAAAGACTGGACTGTCTACTTGCCGCAAGCACCCCTAGAGCCACAGGAATTAGATATCCTGGGATGTGTAACAGCAACAGCATGTGGAAGGTTTAATTGCTCAGGCAAAAAACCAAATCATGAAACAAATGGTCAACACCACACTTGCTCCTTACTGCAATGCATCTCTTTGCTGTCATTATAAAAAACTATAATAGCATCCTTCCTTGCGCCAGGAGCCACTCTGCTCGGCTGTGGGATCGACTGTGGAACGGACGCCCCTAGGTGCACCCCGAGCATTTTCCTCAGAGGGGTCTCCACTCTCAGCCGCTCACCACGGGAGTAGACAAGGACCTCCTGAAGCCGCGGACAAATTATTTTAAGTGATATTTTCTAGTGGTATGAATGAGAAGTGCAAGAGGCCTCTTTGCGTGATTGTGTGATTGTGCTGTGGGAGTGAAAAGCAGCATCGCTGCGAAGCAACATCCCTAGCGCTTAGTGGCTTGTTGACTGATGTAGATTCTAGTAGGCACGCTACTTTACAATCGTAATTCTGCATGTGATTTTCACCCTGTTGCTTATTGTACCTTGCTGTTGTGGTTTAGCCCGGCTGGCAGTCAAACACCACACAGCCGTTCGCTCACCCTCCCCCCTCCCTCTCCGGGATGGGGGAGAGAAACGGGAAAGTGAAGCCTGTGAGTTGAGATAAAGACAGTTTATTAAGACAGGGAAAAGAATAACAACAACAACAATAATAATAATAGTATTAATAGTAATAATGTGTACGAAATAAGTGATGCACAATGCAATTGCTCACCACCCGTTGACCGATGCCCAGCCTATCCCCGAGCAGCCGGCCACACCTCCACCCCGGCTAGCCACCCCTATATATTGTTCAGCATGACATCAGATGGTATGGAATACCCCTTTGGCCAGTTTGGGTCAGCTGTCCTGGGTCTGTCCCCTCCCAGCTTCTGCTGCATCCCTAGCCTGCTCGCTAGCAGGACAGAGAGAGGCTGAAAAGTCCTTGGCTTGGTGTAAGCACTGCTCTACAACAATTAAAACATCAGCATGTTATCAGCGCTCTTCTCATTCTAATCCAAAACATAGCACCCTGCCAGCTACTAGGAGGAAAATTAACTCTGTCCTAACTGAAACCAGGACAGATATCCACCCCTTATTCCATACCATTTATGTCATGCTCAGGTTACACTCTTTCCAATACTTTCTAATTAATCACCATTTTCATCTATGATATATAGCAACCATGGTAGCGATGACATACAGTGTTATATGATAATTAACATATTATAATTCAACTCATGGGCTATTCTCACCCAGTATTAGGTCCCCTTGAGGTACACACCGGACCTCCCCATTCTCTTGCATTACCCACCAAGTGCATCCAGGTCCCCGAGCAAAAGCAATCCCACGAATGGGCTTGCCTTTTCCTGAGGCGGGAGTAGCCCAGACTGTCTTACCCAGCATGTTTCTTACGTGCACTACAGGAACTTTATCCCCTTCTACAGTGCGTAACAGGTTTGATTGGGCAGGTCCAGCTCGGTTGGCAGATCCTCTAGTATTGACTAACCAGGTGGCCTTTGCCAGATGTGTTTCCCAATTTTTGAATGTCCCAGCACCCATTGCTTTCAGTGTAGTCTTTAACAGTCCATTGTATCGTTCAACTTTCCCGGAGGCTGGTGCATGATAAGGGATGTGATACACCCACTCAATACCATGTTCTTTGGCCCAAGTGTCTATAAGGTTGTTTCGGAAATGAGTCCCATTGTCTGACTCAATTCTTTCTGGGGTGCCATGTCGCCATAGGACTTGCTTTTCAAGGCCCAGGATAGTGTTCCGGGCGGTGGCATGGGGCACAGGATATGTTTCCAGCCATCCGGTGGTTGCTTCCACCATTGTAAGTACGTGGCGCTTGCCGTTGCGGGTTTGGGGGAGTGTGATGTAATCAATCTGCCAGGCCTCTCCATATTTGTATTTCAGCCATCGTCCTCCATACCAGAGAGGCTTTGACCGTTTGGCTTGTTTAATTGCAGCACATGTTTCACAATCATGAATAACCTGTGCTATAGTGTCCATGGTCAGGTCCACCCCTCGGTCACGAGCCCATCTGTATGTTGCATCTCTACCTTGATGGCCTGAGGTGTCATGGGCCCATCGGGCTATAAATAATTCACCTTTTCTACAGGGGCAACTTGCACTGCTACAGCTCGCCTCTCCGACCCAGCCACAGGGTCTGCCACAGGGATTGGAATACCCTCTGCAGGGTCAACTTGCACTGCTACAGTTCGTTTCTCCGACCCAGCCACAGGGTCTGCCACAGGGGTTGGAGTACCCTCTGCAGGGGCAACTTGCACTGCTACAGTTCGTTTCTCTGACCCAGCCACAGGGTCTGCTACAGGGGTTGGAGTACCCTCTGCAGGGGCAACTTGCACTGCTACAGTTCGTTTCTCTGACCCAGCCACAGGAGTGGGAATGGCTGCGGGAGCTGGAGCCGGAACGGCTGCGGGAGCTGGAACGGCTGCGGGAGCTGGAGCCGGGACAGCTGCGGGAGCTGGAGCCAGAACGGCTGCGGGAGCTGGAGCCGGGACGGCTGCGGGAGCTGGAACGGCTGCGGGAGCTGGAATGGCTGCGGGAGCTGGAGCCGGGACAGCTGCGGGAGCTGGAGCCGGAACGGCTGCGGGAGCTGGAGCCGGGACGGCTGCGGGAGCTGGAACGGCTGCGGGAGCTGGAACGGCTGCGGGAGCTGGAGCCGGGACAGCTGCGGGAGCTGGAGCTGGAACGGCTGCGGGAGCTGGAGCCGGAACGGCTGCGGGAGCTGGAGCCGGGACGGCTGCGGGAGCTGGAACGGCTGCGGGAGCTGGAACGGCTGCGGGAGCTGGAGCCGGGACAGCTGCGGGAGCTGGAGCCGGAACGGCTGCGGGAGCTGGAGCCGGAACGGCTGCGGGAGCTGGAGCTGGGACGGCTGCGGGAGCTGGAGCTGGAGTGGCTGCAGGAGCCGGGACTGGAACGGCCGCAGGGTCTGTCACTAGGTTGATAGTAGCATCAATTGCAGCTCGATAGGCACAAGCCAGACCCCAGCACGCCACAGTGATTTGTGTCACTTTGGAACTGCCCGAGTCATGACACCTTTTTTTCAAGCATTCTACCAGTTTTTTAGGATTTTGCAGTTGTTCAGGGGTGAATGTCCAAAACACTGGAGGTGCCCACTGCCCTAGAAACCTGCCCATATCCTCCCACACTCCCTGCCACTCGCAAATATCCCGCCTCAAGACAGATCTCCGGATGAGATTCCTAAGTAGTTGTTTAACCTTAAACAAAACCTGAAGCGCATTCAGGAGACATAACAACAAGAACATGCTGGTCTGAGTATCCCAAGGATATTCAACATCTTGGAGAGCTACCGTAACTAGCTCGGGGGATAAGAGGGTAGTGAAGGAGGAAGGGAGAGTGAACAGGTAGGAAAAAATATCTTCCCCTGTCCCCTCCAGAGACTGACTCCCTGATGAAAAAAGGCAATAGGTGTAATTGCTAATAGTTTCTGAGATATGGTTTCCGAAGTATAGAGTCGACGACAGTGCTGAGTACAAATACCAGGTTAGAGTCATGACCAGATACTTCATCATTTCATAAGCCATTGTTACACCACACAGTACCATAACAATCTTAAACCAGGGCCCGGAAAGGGTAAACAGCACGACAGGGAGCACATACAGAAAGTAACTTGCTATAAAACTCAATTTGGGAAACAGGCACAGCAGACTTGAGATTAAGGCAATCAACATTGTGACTAGCAACTATTAAGCAGGTCGAATGCTTATACCAATTTTAGTTTAACACACTCTGGTCAAATCTGTCGATATCTCAACCCTTCGTGCCCCACGTTGAGCGCCAAATGGGCTGTTGTGGTTTAGCCCGGCTGGCAGTCAAACACCACACAGCCGTTCGCTCACCCTCCCCCCTCCCTCTCCGGGATGGGGGAGAGAAACGGGAAAGTGAAGCCTGTGAGTTGAGATAAAGACAGTTTATTAAGACAGGGAAAAGAATAACAACAACAACAATAATAATAATAGTATTAATAGTAATAATGTGTACGAAATAAGTGATGCACAATGCAATTGCTCACCACCCGTTGACCGATGCCCAGCCTATCCCCGAGCAGCCGGCCACACCTCCACCCCGGCTAGCCACCCCTATATATTGTTCAGCATGACATCAGATGGTATGGAATACCCCTTTGGCCAGTTGGGTCAGCTGTCCTGGGTCTGTCCCCTCCCAGCTTCTGCTGCATCCCTAGCCTGCTCGCTAGCAGGACAGAGAGAGGCTGAAAAGTCCTTGGCTTGGTGTAAGCACTGCTCTACAACAATTAAAACATCAGCATGTTATCAGCGCTCTTCTCATTCTAATCCAAAACATAGCACCCTGCCAGCTACTAGGAGGAAAATTAACTCTGTCCTAACTGAAACCAGGACACTTGCTTATTGCAGTGTCTGCGGTGATTGATAGAAAAATCTATAGAAAGTGTTTGGTTGATTTAAATTAAAAAAGGGGGAATTGTGGGAAAGGAATTCGCAGGTGGCTTCGCGCTGTTTCACACATCCCTGAGTTAGAGATAATGAGGAAAACAGCGGTAGAACCAAAAACTTGAGCAAGGACGAGATCAAGTAAATTGGCTACAGTGTTAAAGATGAGTTTTGGGCAGTAGCCAATTGCTGGCTGGCTCGAGGCACGTGTCTGAGGGTCTCTAACCAATTGTACGACAGATTCGGGCCCAGATTCGGGCCATGGGTTTTCTACCCCCCCAACGGACAAAGACATTTGCCACCCACATTGAAATGTTTTCAGATTTGATTAGGAAGGGAAGAGAATGAATTATAGAAATGGCTGGAGAAGAGCCAAAATCCATTATCATTCCGATAGTTAAAGACTATCCTGATTGGTGCCTCCAGAATAGCTTAGAGCTACAATCAGCCCTTTCGGGTTTCAGTGGTCAACTTGATATACATCTCCCATCTCATAAAATGCTTACCTTTTATAATAATGTACAGGTTGAGGACAAGCCGCTATATCGATGGCACCCAGTCCAAGGACAAACAGTATTTACAGATGGGTCAGGGAGAACGGGAAAAGCTGTAGTCACGTGGGAACAAGGAGGCCGCTGGCAACATGTGACAGAAACAGTACAGGGCTCCCCTCAGATAGTAGAATTACATGCGGTAGTAATGGCATTCAAGCAATGGGACCAGGCTCCACTAAATATTGTCTCTGATTCACATTATGCAGTAGGAGTAGCACAACGCATTGAAAGATCTCAGATCAAACACATCCACAACGAAGCACTATTCTTAAAATTTAAAGAGTTATTATTTCTTGTAGAGCACCGTACCCACCCTTATTGCGTGATCCACATTAGAAGTCATACGACACTCCTGGGATTCTTTGCAGAAGGAAATGCCCGGGCCGATCAATTGACCAACATTGCATTGCAAGTCCCAGTGCCAAATACATTGTCCCAGGCTCGTCTATCACATCAATTTTTCCACCAGGCTGCAAAGGCATTGTCCAAACAGTTTGCCATCCCCATAGGAGATGCTAAGCTCATAGTACAGACCTGCCCAGATTGTCAACAACGACCAGGCCCACCGACTACAGTTAATCCTAGGGGCCTCTCTTCTCTTCAGATTTGGCAAACTGACATTACTCACATTCCCGAGTTCGGGAGGCTAAAATACATTCACGTGTCTATAGATTCTTTTTCGCACGCGCTCTGGGCCTCTGCGATGACGGGCGAAACAAGCCGTCACGTACAGGCGCATTTCCGTGCGGCCTTCGCCGCCCTCGGAATCCCTAAAGAAATAAAAACTGATAATGGCCCAGCTTATGCGAGCCGCTCTACGCGCCTTTTTTTCCATACCTGGGGCATCACTCACAAGGCAGGCATCCCACACTCACCCACAGGACAAGTAATAGTAGAACGTGTTCACCGCACATTAAAGGACTTATTGGCAAAACAGAAAAAGGGGGAGACACAGGAGACCCCGCAGAATAGATTGAACAAAGTGGTATATGTCATGAATCATTTGACACTACCTTTTCAATACGAAGACGTACCACCTATAATTAAGCATTTTAAATCAATGGAATCAGGACTAACGTCCGTTCCAACAAGAAAAGCGATGGTTATGATGAGAAATCTGGATACTGGGGGGTGGGAAGGACCATATCCCTTAATAACCTGGGGGCGAGGGTACGCTTGTGTTTCCAAAGGGCAAGGACCACAATGGGTGCCGGCTCGTGGCGTGCGGCCATGGTTAGGACCATCATCCTCATCCGCCTCTGCAGCTTCGGCGCCTCCCGGGTCTCAGTCCAGCCCAGACTGTGGGTGACCCATTCGGTGATAACCTGGAGCTGATTAATACAGCAGTTCACTAAAGGTTAGATGGGAGGAGGTTCCTGGATCTGGTGGAGCCAATGAAACGACCCATCTACGACATGTCTGGTGGGGAACCCGGCGGATAACAAAGAAGAATTTGCAGGGAGCTTTGTGCTGTTTTGTGGGAAAGGAATTCGCAGGTGGCTTCGCGCTGTTTCACACATCTCTGAGTTAGAGATAATGAGGAAAACAGCGGTAGAACCAAAAACTTGAGCAAAGATGAGATCAAGTAAATTGGCTACAGTGTTAAAGATGAGTTTTGGGCAGTAGCCAATTGCTCGCTGGCTCGAGGCGCGTCTGAGGGTCTCTAACCAATTGTAAGACAGATTCGGGCGTGTGGACAGCGTGTGGGGCTACGGGGAAAGTATATGTAGTGGTGAAAAATGGCAATAAAGGTCTTGCTGTTCAAGAGCCATCAGGAGTCCGTGTCGTGCGTGTCTTCAAAAAGTATATCATAACCTTATATTCCCTATTACCCAACGCTTAATTCCTCCCGTTTCCTCATTGGCTGAGTGCTACAGGTTCACAAACTACTCAACGCCTATTACTATACCATATATTTTTATTACCATATCATTTTATTTGACCAACCATTAATTTCTCCTTTTCATTTTTTTCCTTCTTCTCTTGTGACTAGAGGGCCTGTGATTTTTTCGTTTTACTGATTTCACACTGCTCATCCTGTTTTTCTTATCTATCCTCCTTATTTTGGGACGGTGGGACCTTCCACTGTCCCCTTATCTGCTTAACGTACTCCCCACTGTTATGCCTGCACAATCACTTTTGAATATGCAAGGTTAGTGGAATTTTCCACTGCAAAAACACAACTTTAATTCTCACATATCGTATTCCAAACTTTTTTTTTTTCCAGAAGCAGGTGGTTTTTTTTTAGGCAGCATTATAGTGGGACTCTGCTACAGGCCACTCAAACAGGAAGACCAAGCAGATGAGGCCCTCTACAGACAGATAGGAGCAGCCTCATGTTCACAAGTCCTGGTTCTCATGGGGGCGTTAACCACCCTGATATCTGTTGGAGGGACAACACAGCAGGGCACAGGCAATCCAGGAGGTTCCTGGAATGCATTGATGACAACTTCCTTCTCCAAGTGACAGAGGAACCAACAAGGAGAGGTACTCTGCTGGACATCATTCTCACCAATGAGGAGGGGCTGGTGGGGAATGTGAAGGCCAAAGGCAGCCTTGGCTGCAGTGACCATGGGATGGTAGAGTTCAAGACCCTCAGGGCAGCAAGGAGGGTGCACAGCAAGCTTATCACCCTGGACTTCAGGAGAACAGCTTCAAGGATCTGCTTGGTAGAGTCTTATGGGATAAGGCCCTGGAGGGAAGAGAGGCCCAAGAAAGCTGGCTAATATTCAAGGATCACCTCCTCCAAGCTCAAGAGTGATGCATCCCAACAAAGAGGAAGTCAGGCAAAAATGCCATAGGAGGCCTGCATGGATGAACAAGGAGCTCCTGGCCAAACTCAGACACAAAAAGGAGGCCTACAGAGGGTGGAAGCAAGGACGGGTAACATGGGAGGGATACAGAGACATTGTCAGAGCATCCAGGGATGAAGTTAGGAAAGCTGAATCCCAAATGGAGTTGAATCTGGCTAGGGATGTCAAGGTAAACAAGATGGGCTTCTACAAGTACGTCTGATAAAAGGAAGACTAGGGAAAATATGGGCCCTCTCCAGAAGGAAATGGGAGACCTGTTTACACAGGAAGATCCCTGGAACAGTAATGGAGCAACTATTCCTGGAAACCAATTCCAGAAACATGAAGGGCAAAGAAAACCATCAGGAGTAGTCAGCATGGATTCACCTAGGGGAAGTCATTCCTGACCTACCTGGTAAGCTATAATGAAGTCATCAGTCTGATGGATGAGGGGAGAGCAGTGGATATTGTCTTCCTAGACTTCAGTAAGAAACTTGACACTGTCCCCCCTAAGATCCTCATAGACAAGCTGCTGATGTATGGGCTGGATGAGCAGACAGAGAGGTGGATTGAAAACTGGCTGAACAGATGGACCCAGAGGGTAGATGTCAGTGGTGCAAAGTGTAGTTAGAGGCAAGTAATGAGCAGAGTACCTCAGGGGTCCAGTCCTGCTTAATATCTTCACTAATGATCTGGATGATGGGGTAGAGTGCACCCTCAATAAATTCGCGGATGAGATGAAACTGGGGGGAGTGGCTGACTCACCAGAGGGTCATGCTGCCATCCAGAGGTACCTTGATAGGTTGGAGAGGTGGGCTAACAAAAATCTCATGCAGTTCAACAAGGAGAAGTACAGAGTCCTTCACCTGGGAAGGAACAACCCCAGGCACCAGCACATGCTGGGGGCTACCCAGCTGGAAAGCAGCTCTGCAGAAAAGGCCCTGGAGGTCCTGTTGGACACCAAGTCGATAGCCGTCTGAATATGAGCCAGCAGTGCGCTCAGGTGGCCAAGAAGGCCAACAGCATTCTGGCTTGTATCAGAAACAGTGTGGCCAGCAGGACTAGGGAAGTGATTGTCCTGCTGTACTCAGCTCTTATGAGGCCGCACCTTGAATACTGTGTTCAGTTTGGGGCCCCTCACAACAAGAAGGACATTGAGGTGCCAGAGAAGTGTGTGTCCAGAGAAGGGCAACAAAGCTGGTGAAGGGTCTAGAGAACAAGTCTTATGAGGATCGGCTGAGGGAGCTGGGGTTGTTTAGCCTGGAGAAAAGGAGGCTCAGGGGAGACTTTATCGTGCTCTATAATTACCTTAAAGGAGGCTATAGCGAGGTGGGGATCGGTCTCTTCTCCCAAGCACTAAGTGATAAGGCAAGAGGAAATGGTCTTAAGTTGCACCAGGAGAGGTTTAGGTTGGATATTAGGAAAAATTTCTTCCCTGAAAGGGTTGTGAAGTATTGGAACAGACTGCCCAGGAAAGTAGCTGAGTCACCATCCCTGGAGGTCTTCAAAAAGCATGTAGATGTAGAGCTTAGTGACATGACTTAATGGTGGACTTGGTGGTGCTAGGTTAAAGGCTGGATTTAATGATCAACGATTAAAACAAAGCCCCTGTAGATCCTGCATCCTTAGAATCCTCAAATCAAGAGTGGTTTCCTTGCATCTTGGACACTTCACATTTTAGTCAAGAAACAGTTATGCTCAATGCAAGGGCATTGCACTCAGTGTAAGGGCAACTGTGTGAAAGTTAATGGTCTGATACACAGGCAGTCAAACAAGATCAGACAAGACCTTATGGTCTTTATGTATCATAAAAAGGATTGTAACACTACAAATTTCACATTATCCTTATTTGAGCCACTTTAAATTTCACAGCATAGCTAGCCAGTCAAAAAAGGTGATTCTCTCATTATATTTAGCATTGTTGTGGCCTCGCCTTGAATTTTGTGTGCAGTTCTGGTCTCTACAATATAAAAAGGATGGTAAGGTCCTTGAAAAAGTCCAGAAAGTAACGTTTAACATCAAATTTACTTATTTGAGGATATTTGAATTTTTGATTTAATAGAGTGATCCAGCAATATATTTAAATTGCAATACAGGTGTAACTTACACTTAGGAAAATATAGTGATTGCAATGTATGGTTTGGTCATAATACCAGTGTCATCCCCATTATTAGTCTTTATAATGATATAAAGATATAGATTTGAAGGGTGGACCATCTGGTGCATAAGGAATTGTCTCGATGGCTGCACCCAGAGAGCAGTGGTCAATGGCTCTATGTCCAGGTGGAAGCCAGTGACAAGTGGTGTCCCTCAGGGGTCTGTCTTGGGACCAGTGCTTTTCAATATCTTCATCAATGACATAGACAATGGAATTGAGTGCACCCTCAGCCAGTTTGCAGATGACACCAAGCTGAGTGGTGAAGTTGATACAACAGAAGGAAGAGATGCCATTCAAAGAGACCTGGACAGACTGGAGAAGTGGGCCCATGTGAACCAAATGAGGTTCAACAAGTCCAAGTGCAGGGTGCTGCACCTGGGTCGGGGCAATTCCAGACAGGAGTACAGACTGGGAGAAGAACTCATTGAGAGCAGCCCTGAGGAGAGAGACTTGTAGGTTCTGGTGGACAAAAAGCTCGACATGAGCCATCAGTGTGCACTTGCAGCCTAGAAAGCCAACTGTGTCCTGGGCTGCATCAAAAGAGGCGTGACCAGCAGGTCAAGGGAGGTGATTTTGCCCCTCTACTCTGCCCTTGTGAGGCCCCACCTGGAGTATCGCATCCAGGTTTGGGGCCCCCAGCACAAGAAAGATGTGGATCTGTGAGAGCAAGTCCAGAGGAGAGACACAAAATCATCAGAGGGCTGGAGCACCTCTCCTATGAAGAAAGGCTGAGAGAGCTGGGGACGTTCAGCCTGGAAAAGAGAAGGCTCCGGGGAAACCTCATTGCGACCTTTCAATACCTAAAGGGGTCTTATAAAAAAGTTGGAGAAGGACTCTTTACTCGGGTAGATAATGATAGGACAAGGGGGAATGGTCTTAAACTAAAAGAGGATAGATTTAGACTAGACATTAGGAGGAAATTCTTCACTGTAAGGGTAGTGAGGCACTGGAACAGGTTGCCAAGAGAAGTTGTGGCTGCCCCATCCCTGGAGGTGTTCAAAGCCAGGTTGGATGGGGCCTTGGCCAACCTGATCTAGTGGGTGGCATCCCTGCCTATGGCAGGGGGGTTGGAACTAGATGATCTTTAACATCCCTTCCAACCCAAGCCATTCTATGATTCTATGATATCCCAGCTTTTAACTCACTGTTTAAAGGTACTTTAAAAGTTACAATATACAAGTCAACACTACCAGAAGTACATATGATCCCTTACTGATACACTTCTATTTTCAAATATATAATATTATTGGTTGGTAAAGTTATAATTGTGTACATGAGACAAAACTTAAGAAATGCATGGAGATTCATTGTTTATACATTATATTAGGTTTACGTGACAAGGATTTGGTAGCGGGGAAGGCAATACATAAAGGGGGCTTATAAAAAAGATAGAGTGTGACAGAAGCAGAAAGTGATAGGACAATGGGGAAGAGTTTTAAATTAAAAAAGGGAAGATTTAGATTAGATGTTAGGAGGAAATTCTTCACTCAGAGGGTGGTGAGGAACTGGAACAGATTGCCCAGAGAAGTTGTCCCGTTGTCATGGTTTTGGCTAGGACAGAATTAATTTTCTTCATAAATATTCACAGTGGTGTGTTTTGGATTTTTGATGAAAATAGTGGTGATAACATACTGATGTTTTTAGTTGCTGCAGAACGGTGTTTGCATAGACCCAAGGACTTTTCTGCTTCTCATGCTGCCCTGCCAGCAAGGAGGCTGGGGGTGCACAAGAAGTCAGGAGGGGACACAGCCAGAACAGCTGACCCAGGATGATGTACGGGGTTTGCATGACAAGGTTTTGGTAGCGGGGAGGGCTGCAGGGGTGGCCTCTGTGAGAAGAATCCAGAAGTTGCTCCATGTTAGATAAGAGCCAGTTTCAGCCAGCTCCAAAAGGGACCCGCCACCGTCCAGAGCTGAGCCAATAAGTGATGTTTGTGCCTCTGTGAGATCATATTTAAGAAAGGGGAAAAAAAACTGCTGCATAACAACAGTTGGGAGAGAGAGGAGTGAGAAACAGCTTTGCAGACACCAAGTTCAGTGAAGAAGGAGGGGGAGGAGGTGCTCCAGGCGCCGGAGACAAAGTTCCCCTGCGGCCTGTGGAGAGGACCATGGTGGAGCAGGTTGTCCCCCTGCAGTCCATGGTGTACCAGGCAGAGCAGATCTCCATGCTGCAGCCTGTGGAGTAGCCCACAGTGGAGCAGGTGGATCTGACTTGAAGGAGGCTGTGGCCTATGAAGAACCCCTGCTGGAGCAGACTCCAGGCTGGACTTGTAGCCTGTGGAAAGGAGCCCACGCAGGAGCAGGTGCTCTGGTAGGAGCTGCCGCCCGTGGGGGACCCATGTTAGAGCAGTTTGCTCCTGACGGGTGGAACCCGTGGTTCGGACACATATTTGGAGCAGTTCTTGAAGAGCTTCTGTCTGTGGGAAGCCCACACAAGATCAGTTTGTGGAGGACTGCATCCCTTGGGAAGGACCCCACTTTGGAGCAGGGGAAGAGAGTGACCGTGAAGGAGTGGCAGAGATGAAGTGTGTGGAATAATTGCCTGAGGTGACTTGGGAAATTAAACTGATATTCACATTTTAAGGAAAATGTACAGCACTGAAGAAGCTTTCAGGATGGAGTGTAGCTGCACTACCTAAGCGTTCCCTAACCTTAGATGCTATCACACTGGGGGAACCGGATGAGCTGACTCTAAGGAACAGTACGGAGTGTTTAGCGGAGTGGAGACACTGCGGCTAGGCTCTGTGACAAGATGGGGACTTGGTTGTTCTTGTGCATGCTGAGACTGATAAGCTACACATTTGCTGCCCTGAGCCAATGACCTGTCGTGTTTTTGACAAAATGCTGTATTCTAGTGAACTTTGTTCATTATAATACCAAAACACATCTCCATCCCAAAAGCCACCCACCTCCAAGGTGTGACCACCCCTCACTGAGCATGCGCTCTGAATTTCTCGGAGCCTATACCTTTAAACGAAAGCGAGAAAACTTTTCACCAATCATAACCAAGATATGCATGGCTAGAGTCACTCAAGCTCCACCTAAAAGATATAAAATAATATAAATTGGCTTAAGAGAGAGGGGATGTGATGGAAGATACCATTGTGACTTCTGGGATCAGTCGACAGGCTGAGTCTCTCTTCACTCCCATTGGGACGCCTTTGGGTAATATTTGAACACTTGGTTATATCAAGTGCCTCTACGGGAAACTTAGAAATCTCTATAGAGTCTTTGTGCCATTTAACACGTTCATAGCCAGGCTGTGTTACCTGTGTACTTTTGGCATGCTAGTGTGCTTTTGCAGACAGTGAATTTATCGCCAGCAATCCAAAGAACCTGTGTACCTGTTGCTTTAATAAATTGCACTTAATTGCATTGTTCCTATCTGTGATAGTTCTCATTGAATGCGACCAAACTCTTTAAGTGTGGCTGAGGTAGTTCATGGAACATGACTAGAGTGAGGGTATGTGTCCCGGTTTCAGTTAGGACAGAGTTAATTTTCCTCCTAGTAGCTGGCAGGGTGCTATGTTTTGGATTAGGATGAGAAGAGCGCTGATAACATGCTGATGTTTTAATTGTTGTAGAGCAGTGCTTACACCAAGCCAAGGACTTTTCAGCTTCTCGTTCTGTCCTGCTAGCGAGCAGGCTAGGGATGCAGCAGGAGCTGGGAGGGGACAGACCCAGGACAGCTGACCCCAACTGGCCAAAGGGGTATTCCATACCATTTGACGTCATGCTGAACAATATATAGGGGTGGCTAGCCGGGGTGGGGGGGGGGGCGGCTGCTCGGGGATAGGCTGGGCATCGGTCAACGGGTGGTGAGCAATTGCATTGTGCATCACTTATTTCGTACACATTATTATTATTAATACTATTATTATTATTATTATTGTTATTATTTTTCCTGTCTTAATAAACTGTCTTTATCTCAACTCACAGGCTTCACTTTCCCGTTTCTCTCCCCCATCCCAGAGAGGGAGGGGGGAGGGTGAGCGAACGGCTGTGTGGTGTTTAGCTGCCAGCCGGGCTAAACCACAACAGTCCATTTGGCGCCCAACGTGGGACCCGAAGGGTTGAGATATCGACAGATTTGACCAGAGTGTGTTAAACTAAAATTGGTATAAGTATTCGACCTGCTTAATAGTTGCTAGTCACAATGTTGATTGCCTTAATCTCAAGTCTGCTGTGCCTGTTTCCCAAATTGAGTTTTATAGCACGTTACTTTCTGTATGTGCTCCCTGTCGTGCTGTTTATCCTTTCCGGGCCCTGGTTTAAGATTGTTATGGTACTGTGTGGTGTAACGATGGCTTATGAAATGATGAGATTTCTGGTCATGACTCTAACCTGGTATTTGTACTCAGCACTGTCGTCGACTCTATACTTCGGAAACCATATCTCAGAAACTATTAGCAATTACACCTATTGCCTTTTTTCGTCAGGGAGCCAATCTGTGGAGGGGACAGGGGAAGATATTTTTTCCTACCTGTTCACTCTCCCTTCCTCCTTCACCACCCTCTTATCCCCCGAGCTAGTTACGGTAGCTCTCCAAGATGTTGAATATCCTTGGGATACTCAGACCAGCATGTTCCTGTTGTTTTGTCTCCTGAATGCGCTTCAGGTTTTGTTTAAGGTTAAACAACTACTTAGGAATCTCATCCGGAGATCTGTCTTGAGGCGGGATAGTTGCGAGTGGCAGGGAGTGTGGGAGGATATGGGCAGGTTTCTAGAGCAGTGGGCACCTCCAGTGTTTTGGACATTCACCCCTGAACAACTGCAAAATCCTAAAAAACTGGTAGAATGCTTGAAAAAAAGGTGTCATGACTCTGGCAGTTCCAAAGTGACACAAATCACTGTGGCGTGCTGGGGTCTGGCTTGTGCCTATCGAGCTGCAATTGATGCTACTATCAACCTAGTGACAGACCCTGCAGCCGTTCCAGTTCCAGCTCCCGCAGCTATTCCAGTTGCAGCTCCCGCAGCCACTCCAGCCCCTGCAGCCGCTCCAGCTCCTGCAGCCGCTCCAGCCCCTGCAGCCGCTCCCACTCCTGTGGCTGGGTCAGAGAAACGAGCTGTAGCAGTGCAAGTTGTCCCTGCAGAGGGTATTCCAACCCCTGTGGCAGACCCTGTGGCTGGGTCAGAGAAGCGAGCTGTAGCAGTGCAAGTTGCCCCTGTAGACAAGGTGAAAAAATGGTATAGAGACTCAGGTCATTTAGAACGCAGAAAGTCTTCTGCTAGGTCTAGGTATAGAGAAGACGAGGCTGGGCCATCAAGTGTGCAGGAGGATGAAGATGAGGATGAGGATGTCGAAAAATCAACAGTAACTACCCGAACCCTATACCAGCGTGAGCTACGAGATGTGCGAAAAGATTTTGGTCGCTGTATAGGTGAACAGCTTGTCACCTGGCTGCTCCGGTGCTGGGACACCGGAGCCAATTGTGTGGAATTAGAGGGCAGGGAAGCCAGGCGGCTGGGATCCCTTGCTAGAGATGCAAGCATTGACAAAGCAATTGGAGATGGAGCACGATCTCACAGCCTCTGGAGGCGTCTCCTGTTAGCTGTGAAGGGAAGGTATCCCTACAAGGAAGAACTTGTATGTCTACCAGTCAAGTGGACCACCATGGAGAAGGGAATTCAGTACCTGAGGGAATTAGCCGTATGGGAAGTAATTTATAAGGACTTAGACGATGCACAAACATCCACAGATCCAGATGAAGTCCAGTGTACTCGACCCATGTGGCGGAAGTTTGTACGGAATGCACCATCAACATGGGCCAGCACATTGGCAATAATAACCTGGAAAAACGGTGAAGATCCCACAGTGGGTGACATGGCTAAACAACTCCGGGAGTATGAAGGAAATCTCTCCTCTTCCCTACAGGCCTGCGTCTTGGCTGTGGAGAAACTCTCTGAAGAGTTCCACCAACTTAAATAGAATTTATCTTCCCCCCCACCTGAACGAACCAGTGGCCACCAACTAAAAGAGAATACTTTGGAGAAACTTTCTGAAGAGGTCCACCAACTTAAAGAGAGTTTATTTTCTTCCCCACCTGTACAAACCAGTGTCTCGGCTATTAGGGGTAAACGTGCATCCGTGCAAAGAAGACAATATGGTGGGTACACACCCTGCGCCACCCTGTGGTTTTACCTACGTGACCATGGAGAGGACATGAGAAAATGGGATGGAAAATCTACTGAGACCCTAGAGGCACAGGTACGTGAGTTGCAAAAGAAAACAATCGGGATAAAGGGGTTCTCTGAAAAGTTTGCTGCTCCCACTTCCAGCAGGCAGTCCTTTAAACACAGAAACGAGGATTCTGACCAGGACTAGAGGGGCCTTGCCTCCAGCCAGGGGGAGGAAAGGGACAACCGAGTTTATTGGACTGTGTGGATTCGATGGCCTGGCATGTCTGACGCACAGAAGTATAAGGCTCTAGTAGACACCGGTGCACAATGTACTCTAATGCCATCCATCTGTAAAGGGCCAGAGCCCATCTGTATTTATGGCGTGACAGGGGGATCCCAGCAGTTAACTGTATTGGAGGCTGAAGTGAGTCTAACCAGAAATGAGTGGCAAAAGCACCGTATTGTGACTGGCCCGGATGCTCCGTGCATCCTTGGCATAGACTATCTTAGAAGAGGATTTTTTCAAGGACCCAAAAGGGTTCCGCTGGGCTTTTGGCATAGCTGCCTTAGAGACAGAGGACATTAAACAGTTGTCTACCTTGCCCGGTCTCTCAGAGGACCCTTCTGTTGTGGGGTTGCTGAGGGTTGAAGAACAGCAAGTGCCAATCGCTACCACAACTGTGCACCGGCGGCAATATCGCACCAACCGAGACTCCCTGATTCCCATCCACGAGCTAATTCGTCAACTGGAGAGCCAAGGAGTGATCAGCAAGACCCATTCACCTTTTAATAGTCCCATATGGCCAGTGCGAAAGTCTAATGGTGAGTGGAGACTAACAGTGGACTATCGTGGCCTGAACGAAGTCACGCCACCACTGAGTGCTGCAGTGCCGGACATGCTAGAACTCCAGTACGAACTGGAATCAAAGGCAGCCAAGTGGTATGCCACAATTGATATTGCTAATGCATTTTTCTCCATCCCTCTAGCAGCAGAGTGCAGGCCACAGTTTGCTTTCACTTGGAGGGGAGTCCAATATACTTGGAATCGGCTGCCCCAGGGGTGGAAACATAGCCCTACCATTTGCCATGGTCTGATCCAGTCTGCGCTGGAGCAGGGGGAGGCTCCTGAACACCTGCAGTACATCGATGACATCATTGTGTGGGGTGACACTGCAGAGGAAGTTTTCGAGAAAGGGAAGAAAATAGTCCAAATCCTTCTGAAGGCCGGTTTTGCCATAAAACAAAATAAAGTTAAAGGACCTGCACGAGAGATCCAGTTTTTAGGAATAAAATGGCAAGATGGACGTCGTCAAATCCCAATGGATGTGATCAACAAAATAACAGCTATGTCTCCACCAACTAGCAAGAAGGAAACACAAACTTTCCTAGGTGTCGTGGGGTTTTGGAGAATGCATATTCCAAATTACAGTCTGATTGTAAACCCGCTCTACCAAGTAACTCGTAAGAAGAATGCTTTTGAATGGGGCCCTGAGCAACGACAAGCCTTTGAACAAATTAAACAAGAAATAGTTCATGCAGTAGCCCTTGGGCCAGTCCGAACAGGACCAGATGTAAAGAATGTGCTCTACACCGCAGCCGGGGAGAATGGCCCCACCTGGAGCCTCTGGCAGAAAGAACCTGGGGAAACTCGAGGTCGACCCCTGGGGTTTTGGAGTCGGGGATACAGAGGATCTGAGGCCCGCTATACTCCAACCGAAAAGGAGATATTGGCAGCATATGAGGGAGTTCGATCTGCTTCGGAAGTGGTCGGTACTGAAGCGCAGCTCCTCCTGGCACCCCGACTGCCGGTACTGGGTTGGATGTTCAGAGGAAGGGTCCCCTCTACACATCATGCAACTGATGCTACATGGAGCAAGTGGGTTGCACTGATTACTCAGCGGGCTCGAATAGGAAACCCCAGTCGCCCAGGAATCCTGGAAGTGATTATGGACTGGCCAGAAGGCAAGTACTTTGGGATATCGTCAGAGGAGGAGGTAGTCCGTGCTGAAGAAGCCCCACTGTACAACAAGCTACCAGAAAATGAGAAGAAATATGCCCTGTTCACTGATGGGTCCTGTCGTATTGTGGGAAAGCATCGGAGATGGAAAGCTGCTGTATGGAGTCCTACACGACGAGTTGCAGAAGCTGCTGAGGGAGAAGGTGAATCGAGTCAGTTTGCAGAAGTGAAAGCCGTTCAGCTGGCCTTAGATATTGCTGAACGAGAAAAGTGGCCAGTTCTCTATCTCTATACTGATTCATGGATGGTAGCAAATGCCCTGTGGGGGTGGCTACAACAATGGAAGCAGAACAACTGGGAACGCCGGGGCAAACCCATCTGGGCTGCTGCATTGTGGCAAGATATTGCTGCCCGGGTAGAGAACCTGGTTGTAAAGGTACGCCATGTAGATGCTCATGTGCCCAAGAATCGGGCTACTGAAGAACATCAAAACAACCAGCAGGTGGATCAGGCTGCTAAGATTGAAGTGGCTCAGGTGGACCTGGACTGGCAACATAAAGGTGAATTATTTATAGCCCGGTGGGCCCATGACACCTCAGGCCATCAAGGTAGAGATGCAACATACAGATGGGCTCGTGACCGAGGGGTGGACCTGACCATGGACACTATAGCACAGGTTATTCATGATTGTGAAACATGTGCTGCAGTCAAGCAAGCCAAACGGTCAAAGCCTCTCTGGTATGGAGGACGATGGCTGAAATACAAATATGGAGAGGCCTGGCAGATTGATTACATCACACTCCCTCAAACTCGCAACGGCAAGCGCCACGTACTTACAATGGTGGAAGCAACCACCGGATGGCTGGAAACATATCCTGTGCCCCATGCCACCGCCCGGAACACTATCCTGGGCCTTGAAAAGCAAGTCCTATGGCGACATGGCACCCCAGAAAGAATTGAGTCAGACAATGGGACTCATTTCCGAAACAACCTTATAGACACTTGGGCCAAAGAACATGGTATTGAGTGGGTGTATCACATCCCCTATCATGCACCAGCCTCCGGGAAAGTTGAACGATACAATGGACTGTTAAAGACTACACTGAAAGCAATGGGTGCTGGGACATTCAAAAATTGGGAAACACATTTGGCAAAGGCCACCTGGTTAGTCAATACTAGAGGATCTGCCAACCGAGCTGGACCTGCCCAATCAAACCTGTTACGCACTGTAGAAGGGGACATAGTCCCTGTAGTGCACGTAAGAAACATGCTGGGTAAGACAGTCTGGGCTACTCCTGCCTCAGGAAAAGGCAAGCCCATTCGTGGGATTGCGTTTGCTCAGGGACCTGGATGCACTTGGTGGGTAATGCAAGAGAATGGGGAGGTCCGGTGTGTACCTCAAGGGGACCTAATACTGGGTGAGAATAGCCCATGAGTTGAATTATAGTTTGTTAATTATCATATAACACTGTATGTCATCGCTACCATGGTTGCTATATATCATAGATGAAAATGGTGATTAATTAGAAGGTATTGGAAAGAGTGTAACCTGAGCATGACATAAATGGTATGGAATAAGGGGTGGATATCTGTCCTGGTTTCAGGTAGGACAGAGTTAATTTTCCTCCTAGTAGCTGGCAGGGTGCTATGTTTTGGATTAGGATGAGAAGAGCGTTGATAACATGCTGATGTTTTAATTGTTGCAGAGCAGTGCTTACACCAAGCCAAGGACTTTTCAGCTTCTCGCTCTGTCCTGCTAGCGAGCAGGCTAGGGATGCAGCAGGAGCTGGGAGGGGACAGACCCAGGACAGCTGACCCAAACTGGCCAAAGGGGTATTCCATACCATTTGACATCATGCTGAACAATATATAGGGGTGGCTAGCCGGGGTGGAGGGGGGGGCCGGCTGCTCGGGGATAGGCTGGGCATCGGTCAACGGGTGGTGAGCAATTGCATTGTGCATCACTTATTTCGTACACATTATTACTATTAATACTACTATTATTACTATTATTATTATTGTTATTATTATTTTCCTGTCTTAATAAACTGTCTTTATCTCAACTCACAGGCTTCACTTTCCCGTTTCTCTCCCCCATCCCAGAGAGGGAGGGGGGAGGGTGAGCGAACGGCTGTGTGGTGTTTGGCTGCCAGCCGAGCTAAACCACAACAGTATGCTATGTTATTTGTGAATCCGTGATTGTGATTGTTCAGTACTCTGAACCCCACCGGACTTATAACGGCTAATTGGCTACACCTCTTAATGCAACAGAAGCGTTACGGTCTGACCACAAACTCCATTCACCATTCCCCTGCACCGCTCGAGGGGAGGACAGAGAAGAGGGTGGATGGGGGAAAGTGTTTTTAGGTTTGTTTTTTTTTTTTAGGTTTTAGTTTTTCATTGCTCTAGTTTGTTAATAATAGGTAATAAATTTTATTAATCTCCCTATGCTGAGTCTGTTTTGCCTGTGACGATAATTATTGAGTGACCTCCCTGTCCTTATCTCAACCCTTTAGCCCTTTCCATTGTATTTTCTCCCCCTTTCCCTTTGAGGAGGGGGATTGGGAGAGCAGTTGTGGTGGAGTTCAGCTGCCCAGCTGACTAAAACCACCACAGCTAACCAAAGAGATATTCTATACCATATGACATCGTGCTCAGCAATAAAAACTGGGGTAAAGGAGTAAGAAGGCTGGGATGTTTGGAGTGATGGTGTTTGTCGTTCCCAAGAAACCATTATGCATGATGAGACCTGCTTTCCTGGAAGTGGCTGAACACCTGCCTACTGATGGGAAGTAGCGAATGAATTCCTTGGTTTGTTTTGCTTATGCATGTGGCTTTTACTTTACCTCATAAACTGTCTTTAATGCAACCCATGAATTCTTGCACTTTTATCTCTCTGATTCTCTCCTCCACCCCAGCTCGGGGAGAGTGAGCAAGTGGCTGTGTGACACTTAGATGCTTGTGTGGGCTAAACCACAACAAGTCTTATGGAATAAATAGTGTAGAAGAGGCAGGTGTCTTTGGGAGACATGACTATACTGGAAAATTACTATTTTCAACAGAACAGAAAATTCATCTTTTTCTTCCACTTATTGATGGGAAGGAACATTTGCCGTCTTCTGTGATCATAATGAAGAGGCAAGGAACAAATACAATAGGAAGTCTAGGAAGAGACCTAGTTCATCTTTATATTCCTCCCTTTCCCAATTTGTAATCAAAGCTTTAGATTGTGAATGTTATGTTGCTTGATCTTAATTGAAATCCATTAATAATGCTTTACCTCGATTTGGGTCATGTCATAGCTTTGTCATGGACAACAAAGTTGTTTGTTTGTTTGTTTGTTTCCTTTCCTCCCCCAGGAATTGCAAATTGTGAACACAGAGTAAAATCCAAAGGAGGTGATCAGTAAAGAAAGCAGAAAGGGACTTACTCTCACACAGCACTGGCAGTATCAGCCCCTGTACTGAGATGGAGTTAACTTTCCCTGCAGCATCCCATACAGTGCTGTGCTCTGCACTTGTAGCTATAACAGCCCTGATATCACACCAGTGTTTTGTCTGTTGCTGAGCAATACTGGCACACCATCAAGACTTCCTCCAAACCCTCCCAAGAGCCAGCAGGCTAGGGGTGGACAAGAGGTGAGGAGGGGACATCATCAGGGCAGCTGACCTAAACCAACCAAAGGGATATTCCATACCATATGATGTCACACTCAGCAATAAAAGGTGGGAAAAAGGAAGGGGCGGGGGGGGCTCGCGTTATGAAGACATCTACCCTCCCTAAAAGCTGCTACGTGTATTGAAGCCCTGCTTCCCAGGACATGGCCAAAAATCACTCATTGATGGGAAGTAGAGAATATTTATTTTTCTCGCACTGTGCTTCCACGCAGCCTTTGCTGCTTTTTTTTTTTCTCTTCCTTTTAATTAAATTATCCTTATCTCAACCCATAAATTTTGTTTGTTTGTTTGTTTGTTTGTTTTTTCTTTCCAGCATACTTTCTTCTTCCCCTCTTCTTCTAAGGAGGGAGAGTGGAGTGTGGTGGAGTTCAGCTGCCCAGCAAGGTAAAATCACCACAGCCCTTCTCTGTACTGCTGCAATGATGCTTATTGGTTTGTTTAGGTTAAAAGATGTTGATATTAAAGTTTTCTATGGGCACCAATGGCCGAGGAAACTGGATTCACATAGTATCTTCTTTTGAGCTTAATCGTGCTGTTCATGAAGGAGTTTCATGATCAGAACTTTTGTACTGTTTAAAATATGTTTGGCTGTATAACATGTACTAGTTTTATGACATTATAAAGTGGCACAGGCTCCAGGATGTATGCAGCTCTTCAAACATCATTATGCCTTAGACCAGTTCACTCATGTAAAATTATTTGAATAAATTATATTGAGAAAATCTCCTTTATTTCTGTTTAAAGGTGTTAACAGTAAGGCAGTCCCATTTGAAATTTTTAATTTAAAAAATCTTACCCCTGAGAAGAAAGGTTCATTGGATCTAAGAGCTGAATGTAGATTAGCATCTAGGGAAGGCCTAACTTGTTTATCTGTGATCCAGTAAAACAGGCATAGTGATTTACTGACAACTTTGCATGTACTAATAATGCAATTGTGTTTTTCCCTGTCTTTGTGCTTTTGACAGAGCAGTTTATATATAGTTTTTCATAGGATCTGAAAAATGTTTTCCATTTAGAAACACTATTCATGGCCACTGAAACAGTGGTTAACAACGGAAGAGCCCACATATGCTCTCTACAGGGAGCTCTGCTGTAACTTACACCTCCTTCTTCCTCATCTCTCCTGAAACTTTCTGCTGCTGTCTTTATGGGATCTGCCCATGTCCTAGTTTCAGTTAGGACAGAGTTAATTTTCCTCCTAGTAGCTGGCAGGGTGCTATGTTTTGGATTAGAATGAGAAGAGCGCTGATAACATGCTGATGTTTTAATTGTTGTAGAGCAGTGCTTACACCAAGCCAAGGACTTTTCAGCCTCTCTCTGTCCTGCTAGCGAGCAGGCTAGGGATGCAGCAGAAGCTGGGAGGGGACAGACCCAGGACAGCTGACCCAAACTGGCCAAAGGGGTATTCCATACCATCTGACGTCATGCTGAACAATATATAGGGGTGGCTAGCCGGGGTGGAGGGGTGGCCGGCTGCTCGGGGATAGGCTGGGCATCGGTCAACGGGTGGTGAGCAATTGCATTGTGCATCACTTATTTCGTACACATTATTACTATTAATACTATTATTATTATTATTATTGTTGTTATTCTTTTCCCTGTCTTAATAAACTGTCTTTATCTCAACTCACAGGCTTCACTTTCCCGTTTCTCTCCCCCATCCCGGAGAGGGAGGGGGGAGGGTGAGCGAACGGCTGTGTGGTGTTTGACTGCCAGCCGGGCTAAACCACAACAGCCCATTTGGCGCCCAACGTGGGGCTCAAAGGGTTGAGATATCGACAGATTTGACCAGAGTGTGTTAAACTAAAATTGGTATAAGTATTCGACCTGCTTAATAGTTGCTAGTCACAATGTTGATTGCCTTAATCTCAAGTCTGCTGTGCCTGTTTCCCAAATTGAGTTTTATAGCAAGTTACTTTCTGTATGTGCTCCCTGTCGTGCTGTTTACCCTTTCCGGGCCCTGGTTTAAGATTGTTATGGTACTGTGTGGTGTAACGATGGCTTATGAAATGATGAAGTATCTGGTCATGACTCTAACCTGGTATTTGTACTCAGCACTGTCGTCGACTCTATACTTCGGAAACCATATCTCAGAAACTATTAGCAATTACACCTATTGCCTTTTTTCATCAGGGAGTCAGTCTCTGGAGGGGGACAGGGGAAGATATTTTTTTCCTACCTGTTCACTCTCCCTTCCTCCTTCACCACCCTCTTATCCCCCGAGCTAGTTACGGTAGCTCTCCAAGATGTTGAATATCCTTGGGATACTCAGACCAGCATGTTCTTGTTGTTATGTCTCCTGAATGCGCTTCAGGTTTTGTTTAAGGTTAAACAACTACTTAGGAATCTCATCCGGAGATCTGTCTTGAGGCGGGATATTTGCGAGTGGCAGGGAGTGTGGGAGGATATGGGCAGGTTTCTAGGGCAGTGGGCACCTCCAGTGTTTTGGACATTCACCCCTGAACAACTGCAAAATCCTAAAAAACTGGTAGAATGCTTGAAAAAAAGGTGTAATGACTCTGGCAGTTCCAAAGTGACACAAATCACTGTGGCGTGCTGGGGTCTGGCTTGTGCCTATCGAGCTGCAATTGATGCTACTATCAACCTAGTGACAGACCCTGTGGCCGTTCCAGTCCCGGCTCCCGCAGCCACTCCAGCTCCAGCTCCCGCAGCCGTTCCGGCTCCAGCTCCCGCAGCCGTTCCGGCTCCAGCTCCCGCAGCTGTCCCGGCTCCAGCTCCCGCAGCCGTTCCAGCTCCCGCAGCCGTTCCAGCTCCCGCAGCCGTCCCGGCTCCAGCTCCCGCAGCCGTTCCAGCTCCAGCTCCCGCAGCTGTCCCGGCTCCAGCTCCCGCAGCCATTCCAGCTCCCGCAGCCGTTCCAGCTCCCGCAGCCGTCCCGGCTCCAGCTCCCGCAGCTGTCCCGGCTCCAGCTCCCGCAGCCGTTCCAGCTCCCGCAGCCGTCCCGGTTCCAGCTCCCGCAGCCATTCCGGCTCCATCTCCCGCAGCCGTCCCGGCTCCAGCTCCCGCAGCCATTCCCACTCCTGTGGCTGGGTCAGAGAAATGAACTGTAGCAGTGCAAGTTGCCCCTGCAGAGGGTACTCCAACCCCTGTGGCAGACCCTGTGGCTGGGTCGGAGAAACGAACTGTAGCAGTGCAAGTTGCCCCTGCAGAGGGTACTCCAACCCCTGTGGCAGACCCTGTGGCTGGGTCGGAGAAACGAACTGTAGCAGTGCAAGTTGACCCTGCAGAGGGTATTCCAATCCCTGTGGCAGACCCTGTGGCTGGGTCGGAGAGGCGAGCTGTAGCAGTGCAAGTTGCCCCTGTAGAAAAGGTGAAAAAGTTGTATAGAGACGCAGGTCGTTTAGAACGCAGAAAGTCTTCTGCTAGTCTGGGTCTGGAGAAGACGAGGCTGGGCCATCAAGTGTGCAGGAGGCTGAAGATGAGGATGAGGATGTCAGTAAGTCAACAGTAACTACCCGAACCCTATACCAGCGTGAGCTACGAGATGTGCGAAAAGATTTTGGTCGCTGTATAGGTGAACAGCTTGTCACCTGGCTGCTCCGGTGCTGGGACACTGGAGCCAATGGTGTGAAATTAGAGGGCAGGGAAGCCAAGCGGTTGGGATCCCTGCTAGAGATGCAAGCATTGACAAAGCAATTGGAGATGGAGCACGATCTCACAGCCTCTGGAGGCGTCTCCTGTAGCTGTGAAGGGAAGGTATCCCTACAAGGAAGAACTTGTATGTGTACCAGTCAAGTGGACCACCATGGAGAAGGGAATTCAGTACCTGAGGGAATTAGCCGTACGGGAAGTAATTTATAAGGACTTAAACGATGCACAAACATCCACAGATCCAGATGAAGTCGAGTGTACTCGACCCATATGGCGGAAGTTTGTACGGAATGCACCATCAACATGGGCCAGCACATTGGCAATAATAACCTGGAAAAACGGTGAAGATCCCACAGTGGGTGACATGGCTAAACAACTCCGGGAGTACGAAGGAAATCTCTCCTCTTCCCTACAGGCCTGCGTCTCGGCTGTGGAGAAACTCTCTGAAGAGTCCACCAACTTAAAGAGAATTTATCTTCCCCCCCACCTGAACGAACCAGTGGCCACCAACTATAAAGAGAATACTTTGGAGAAACTTATTGAAGAGGTCCACCAACTTAAAGAGAATTTATGTTCCCCCCCCACCTGAACGAACCAGTGGCCACCAACTAAAAGAGAATACTTTGGAGAAACTTTTTGAAGAGGTCCAGCAACTTAAAGAGAGTGTATTTTCTTCCCCACCTGTACAAACCAGCGTCTCAGCTATTAGGGGTAAACGTGCATCCATGCAAAGAAGACAATATGGTGGGTACACACCCCGCACCACCCTGTGGTTTTACCTACGTGACCATGGAGAGGACATGAGAAAATGGGATGGAAAATCTACTGAGACCCTAGAGGCACGGGTACGTGAGTTGCAAAAGAAAACAATCGGGAGAAAGGGGTTCTCTGAAAAGTTTGCTGCTCCAACTTCTAGCAGGCAGTCTTTTAAACACAGAAATGAAGATTCTGACCAGGACTAGAGGGGCCCTGCCTCCAGCCAGGGGGAGGAAAGGGACAACCGAGTTTATTGGACTGTGTGGATTCGATGGCCTGGCACGTCTGACGCACAGAAGTATAAGGCTCTAGTAGACAACGGTGCACAATGTACTCTAATGCCATCCAGCTGTAAAGGGCCAGAGCCCATCTGTATTTATGGCGTGACAGGGGGATCCCAGCAGTTAACTGTATTGGAAGCTGAAGTGAGTCTAACCGGAAATGAGTGGCAAAAGCACCGTATTGTGACTGGCCCGGATGCTCCGTGCATCCTTGGCATAGACTATCTTAGAAGAGGATATTTCAAGGACCCAAAAGGGTTCCGCTGGGCTTTTGGCATAGCTGCCTTAGAGACAGAGGACATTAAACAGTTGTCTACCTTGCCCGGTCTCTCAGAGGACCCTTCTGTTGTGGGGTTGCTGAGGGTTGAAGAACAGCAAGTGCCAATCGCTACCACAACTGTGCACCGGCGGCAATATCGCACCAACCGAGACTCCCTGATTCCCATCCACGAGCTAATTCGTCAACTGGAGAGCCAAGGAGTGATCAGCAAGACCCATTCACCTTTTAATAGTCCCATATGGCCAGTGCGAAAGTCTAATGGTGAGTGGAGACTAACAGTGGACTATCGTGGCCTGAACGAAGTCACGCCACCACTGAGTGCTGCAGTGCCGGACATGCTAGAACTCCAGTACGAACTGGAATCAAAGGCAGCCAAGTGGTATGCCACAATTGATATTGCTAATGCATTTTTCTCCATCCCTCTAGCAGCAGAGTGCAGGCCACAGTTTGCTTTCACTTGGAGGGGAGTCCAATATACTTGGAATCGGCTGCCCCAGGGGTGGAAACATAGCCCTACCATTTGCCATGGACTGATCCAGTCTGCGCTGGAGCAGGGGGAGGCTCCTGAACACCTGCAGTACATCGATGACATCATTGTGTGGGGTGACACTGCAGAGGAAGTTTTCGAGAAAGGGAAGAAAATAGTCCAAATCCTTCTGAAGGCCGGTTTTGCCATAAAACAAAATAAAGTTAAAGGACCTGCACGAGAGATCCAGTTTTTAGGAATAAAATGGCAAGATGGACGTCGTCAAATCCCAATGGATGTGATCAACAAAATAACAGCTATGTCTCCACCAACTAGCAAGAAGGAAACACAAACTTTCCTAGGTGTCGTGGGGTTTTGGAGAATGCATATTCCAAATTACAGTCTGATTGTAAACCCGCTCTACCAAGTAACTCGTAAGAAGAATGCTTTTGAATGGGGCCCTGAGCAACGACAAGCCTTTGAACAAATTAAACAAGAAATAGTTCATGCAGTAGCCCTTGGGCCAGTCCGAACAGGACCAGATGTAAAGAATGTGCTCTACACCGCAGCCGGGGAGAATGGCCCCACCTGGAGCCTCTGGCAGAAAGAACCTGGGGAAACTCGAGGTCGACCCCTGGGGTTTTGGAGTCGGGGATACAGAGGATCTGAGGCCCGCTATACTCCAACCGAAAAGGAGATATTGGCAGCATATGAGGGAGTTCGATCTGCTTCGGAAGTGGTCGGTACTGAAGCGCAGCTCCTCCTGGCACCCCGACTGCCGGTACTGGGTTGGATGTTCAGAGGAAGGGTCCCCTCTACACATCATGCAACTGATGCTACATGGAGCAAGTGGGTTGCACTGATTACTCAGCGGGCTCGAATAGGAAACCCCAGTCGCCCAGGAATCCTGGAAGTGATTATGGACTGGCCAGAAGGCAAGTACTTTGGGATATCGTCAGAGGAGGAGGTAGTCCGTGCTGAAGAAGCCCCACTGTACAACAAGCTACCAGAAAATGAGAAGAAATATGCCCTGTTCACTGATGGGTCCTGTCGTATTGTGGGAAAGCATCGGAGCTGGAAAGCTGCTGTATGGAGTCCTACACGACGAGTTGCAGAAGCTGCTGAGGGAGAAGGTGAATCGAGTCAGTTTGCAGAAGTGAAAGCCGTTCAGCTGGCCTTAGATATTGCTGAACGAGAAAAGTGGCCAGTTCTCTATCTCTATACTGATTCATGGATGGTAGCAAATGCCCTGTGGGGGTGGCTACAACAATGGAAGCAGAACAACTGGGAACGCCGGGGCAAACCCATCTGGGCTGCTGCATTGTGGCAAGATATTGCTGCCCGGGTAGAGAACCTGGTTGTAAAGGTACGCCATGTAGATGCTCATGTGCCCAAGACTCGGGCTACTGAAGAACATCAAAACAACCAGCAGGTGGATCAGGCTGCTAAGATTGAAGTGGCTCAGGTGGACCTGGACTGGCAACATAAAGGTGAATTATTTATAGCCCGATGGGCCCATGACACCTCAGGCCATCAAGGTAGAGATGCAACATACAGATGGGCTCGTGACCGAGGGGTGGACCTGACCATGGACACTATAGCACAGGTTATTCATGATTGTGAAACATGTGCTGCAATTAAACAAGCCAAACGGTCAAAGCCTCTCTGGTATGGAGGACGATGGCTGAAATACAAATATGGAGAGGCCTGGCAGATTGATTACATCACACTCCCCCAAACCCGCAACGGCAAGCGCCACGTACTTACAATGGTGGAAGCAACCACCGGATGGCTGGAAACATATCCTGTGCCCCATGCCACCGCCCGGAACACTATCCTGGGCCTTGAAAAGCAAGTCCTATGGCGACATGGCACCCCAGAAAGAATTGAGTCAGACAATGGGACTCATTTCCGAAACAACCTTATAGACACTTGGGCCAAAGAACATGGTATTGAGTGGGTGTATCACATCCCTTATCATGCACCAGCCTCCGGGAAAGTTGAACGATACAATGGACTGTTAAAGACTACACTGAAAGCAATGGGTGCTGGGACATTCAAAAATTGGGAAACACATCTGGCAAAGGCCACCTGGTTAGTCAATACTAGAGGATCTGCCAACCGAGCTGGACCTGCCCAATCAAACCTGTTACGCACTGTAGAAGGGGATAAAGTTCCTGTAGTGCACGTAAGAAACATGCTGGGTAAGACAGTCTGGGCTACTCCCGCCTCAGGAAAAGGCAAGCCCATTAGTGGGATTGCTTTTGCTCGGGGACCTGGATGCACTTGGTGGGTAATGCAAGAGAATGGGGAGGTCCGGTGTGTACCTCAAGGGGACCTAATACTGGGTGAGAATAGCCCATGAGTTGAATTATAATATGTTAATTATCATATAACACTGTATGTCATCGCTACCATGGTTGCTATATATCATAGATGAAAATGGTGATTAATTAGAAAGTATTGGAAAGAGTGTAACCTGAGCATGACATAAATGGTATGGAATAAGGGGTGGATATCTGTCCTGGTTTCAGTTAGGACAGAGTTAATTTTCCTCCTAGTAGCTGGCAGGGTGCTATGTTTTGGATTAGAATGAGAAGAGCGCTGATAACATGCTGATGTTTTAATTGTTGTAGAGCAGTGCTTACACCAGCCAAGGACTTTTCAGCCTCTCTCTGTCCTGCTAGCGAGCAGGCTAGGGATGCAGCAGAAGCTGGGAGGGGACAGACCCAGGACAGCTGACCCAAACTGGCCAAAGGGGTATTCCATACCATCTGACGTCATGCTGAACAATATATAGGGGTGGCTAGCCGGGGTGGAGGGGTGGCCGGCTGCTCGGGGATAGGCTGGGCATCGGTCAACGGGTGGTGAGCAATTGCATTGTGCATCACTTATTTCGTACACATTATTACTATTAATACTATTATTATTATTATTATTGTTGTTATTCTTTTCCCTGTCTTAATAAACTGTCTTTATCTCAACTCACAGGCTTCACTTTCCCGTTTCTCTCCCCCATCCCGGAGAGGGAGGGGGGAGGGTGAGCGAACGGCTGTGTGGTGTTTGACTGCCAGCCGGGCTAAACCACAACAGCCCATTAGCCAGAAGAGAAAGAAAAAGCCATTTGGAAAGCCTAAGGCTTTTCTTTGCACATTGTTATAACAAGATTAGGAGGTGTCTGATATTGTCCATGCCCTATGGTTTCTTTTTCTGTGCCTTCTGAATGCCCATGATGCTTTTATGGATCTCTGGGTTGGTATGTAAGAATGGCAAATTGTTCTTATCTATGAAGTTTTTCTCCTAGTCCTGTAGTTTACACACTGCACTTCCCTTGTACCTTGTGTTCAGCAATGGAGATTTTTAGGTGTTGATTTGATCAGTGCTGCATGGCCTAAGAGTCAACAGACAATACTGAAACAGATACTGACAGTTTTTGATATGGAAAGCAATAGGATATTTATCAGTTATAAATTGGGGACCATAAGACAATAAAAAACAGAAACAGTTGTAGCCACTTCAAAAATAGAAGCTGAAAGCAACAGTAACTCTGATCTCTCTCCCCCCTAAAGGAATAGGTGAGCTCCATATGAACAGTGTGTAATAATATGTATAATAATGTATATTAAGGATTAAACAAATGGTGTCAATCAAGAAGTTCCCATTTTTGAAAGGTGAAGAGCTCCATAATACCTGTGGGAGTGTTTGAGGAGATATTTTAGGGGACAAGGAAGTTTTCAGTTGAGGGTATGATACTGAAAGCACTGTAATTGCAAAATTCATGCCGTTGTGAAAGCTTCCTTCACCTTAAGGCAGTCACAGAATCACAGAACGGTTGAGGTTGGAAGGAATCTCTGGAGGTCATCTGGTTCAACCCCCCTGCTCAAGCAGGGCCACTTAGAGCTGGTTGTGCAGGACTATGGCTTTCAAATATCTCCAAGGAGGGAGACTCCACAGTCTCTCTGGGCAACCTGTCCCTTAAAGCAGACTTTGGTAAGTACATCGTTCTGACAATTGTGACTTTGGATTAAGTTATTGTTGATGCAATTTGTCCAATATGGCTGGGAGATGTGAGGAGCTCAACCTGGAAGTGATTTTGTCTCCAGAGGAAAAACATTGGAAAAGTAGCAGTTGTTCTGGAGCTCTGATGCAGAAAGGAAACCTCCTTGACTCTGAATGAATGCTGAACAACATATGTTTTCAACTCTCATGGAAGTGAAAGAAGTCATCCTAGTCATCCTAGAAGGTAGATTACCCTTGTATGTGGCTTTCTGAACCACACTGTGTGCATTTAACTGAACTTTTATGGTATTGTATGTTGTGTTTCCTTTCTTCTCCCCTTGGGGGGGATGATCTCCTTGTACAAATTGTGTTCGCTGAATCAGTTGTTCTGTACTGAGGTTCACACCTCCTCATGTCACAGCTGAAGTCTTACCACCAGCATCTTCTGAAATGCTTCCAGTCTTCATATGTTGTGCCTCTTCCAGGCAAAATTTACATAATTCCTGGGAGAACTGTTAAATTTATGATACAAAGCTACAAGTGCTACATGATATTGCAGGGGAATGAGCCCAATGTCCCAATTCTGTATCATTTATTCCCAGTTATGATGATGGGGGGGGGGGGGAGAAAACTTCATGCTGAGTTTGTTGTATTTGTCTTCTGGCTGTTTGCTTGAGGACAGAAAATTCCAGTGCTTAGGCTTAAAAAACAACCACACCAGCAAATAACTCAAAAGTCAATATCAAGTCAAAACCTGAAGTCTGTTTACGTATCTTGTTCTGGCTGCAGATAGTACTATACCATCCCTTCGTCTTTGCTTTCCTTGCCATAGGGTTAAATGTTGCCAGAAGGTTAAATATTCTCTTGGGTCAGGGGGTTTAATCTTGCTCACATCCTAGCACAGTTCAGGTACCAGGTTAAAGTTTGTGTAAGTAGCTGAGTTAGTAGTCTTAGCTAATTCTGACTATAAATGTCAGTGAACTTTTTGAGTCAGAGCTCCTTGTCTTTCCTTTCTTCAGAGGCTGAACAGGCAGTTTTTCTCCTTACATTAGTGAACCCCTCCAAGTCCATGGAAAGCTCGAGGCAGCTGTGGTCACAAAGGCTTAAGCATGTTAGCTCATGGGGCAGCTGCATGGTGAAAGGGAGAACATCAGTATGAGCTCAAAGGTCAATGAGCAATGGGAGAGAAACTTTTTAGGAGCTGGAGCATACTAGTGAGGTGATATTCTTCCCCCCACTGCAAGTTATGTCACAATTAGTTTCTGTCTCCCTGCAGTAGTGGGAGAAGGAATACCTAGGAAAATACTTGGGAAAAGCCCAGAAACAAGACCCAAGCATAATAATAACTAGCAATGCTAAGATCTGTGAAGCTGGTTCATACACTGCTCAACTCAGGGATTTCATCCTGTGCATCAGTATTTTTTTTATAATCATCCGGATTAGTTTACGTAATCACTTTCTCTCTGACTCCAATTATTCAAAACAACGTTTTTTTTTTATTCTTTTTTTTTTTAATATTATTATTATTTGGACAATATATATACATATGTACAAAACCATCTGTCTACTTTTTTTTAATTTCTTGTTATTTACAAAACGGGACAGCAAAATAACTTATAAAGAATACTGATACTGTACAGAAAGAAAACTGATTAAACTGTCAGAAAGTTGGTATTTTACAGTGTTACAGAACACTAATCTGTAAAACAGCATTTTGAAGTATGTGTCCTGTTTGTTGTATGCTGGGCGAAGCTTATCTGCAAACTGAAAATCATTCTATAATACAGGTCCATATAAAATTGTTCAGAAAAGGTGTTGTATAACTATACCTTTAAAGCTATGACTTCACTATAGTAATGGGCTTTCTTGACCAAGGAGATGATCTGTCCTAACTTCAACACTACAAAGTATTTCCAAAACATACAAGTACATATGGTATTAGAGAACCTGATTTTCTTTTCCACCATTTGAAACTCTTTCAAAACTTAACTTCAACATGCAAAGAACTAACCTATAGTTTGTTTCATGTTAGATCTGCTGTTCATTTTTACTAAAAAAAAAAAAAGCCCTAAAAAAAACAAATGAACAAAACAAATAGATACTCCAAACCTGATAATTCTCAATATATTCTATTAGTGGTTAATGAATCATATTAATCCCATCTGTCCAAAGCTGAAATAACATATACTTTAGAGCAAATTGGTTACTGTTTAGGAGATTTTTTTTTCAGAAACAGAATTTTGTCACAAGTAATAATGACATGAGTCTATATAGTCCATTGTTTCATGGGCCAAAGTACCCCCCTCATCCATTTATTCCTTCAGAATGTGAATAATGACATTTCTTTAAATGTGCATTCTACTCCAACTATTTGAGCTGGGATCCCTAAATTTGGACATTTACATCCATATATAGGTTACTCCTGGTAGCTAAGTGACCAAAACATTTACATATAGATTTAAGAGGTGCTTATCAGAGGTAGCTCCCCATTGTAGTAGACATTTCTTCTTATAAAGAGTAGTCAGGCATTGGAATGGGTTGCCCAGGGAGATGGTGGAGTCACCGTCCCTGGGGGTGTTTAAGGAAAGGTCGGACATGGTGCTTAGGGACATGGTTTAGTAGGTGATATTGGTGGTAGGGGGATGATTGGACCAGATGATCTTGGAGGTCTTTTCCAACCCTAATGATTCTATGATTCTATTCTATGATTCTATAAGATGCGAGGGTGTTTCATATTTCACAAGATCAGGCCTTAATTTTCCAAGTACTGCATTTGTCCTACAAAATGGCAACAATACAGACTGTAGGACAGATTCTAAAGTTTGTGTGATCTTCACAGAGAAGAATGAAGATGAATGTGAATGCTCCTTTGAATGTCACTGGGTTACACATGGTCCTGACCCCACTCAACAAGGCAGCATTAACAGTACTGGTAAGTAGAACAGTATATTTCTAGATCAATAGAAATACTGGTGAACTATTTTTATTAGGAAGAACATGTATCTACAACCCAATTTGGACACCAGAAATTAAAGTTTGGTTTCGAAAATAAAAGTTTCAAAAAGCTAAAACAGAGGTGTTTATGTGAACTGTTATGTGAAGGGTGTTATGAAACTGTTATGTGAAGGGATGCAAGACACGGACTCCTGATGGCTCTTTAACAGGAGACGTCTATTGCCCTGTTTCATTACTACATATACTTTCCCCGTAACCCCACGCGCTGTCCACGCGCCCGAATCTGTCATACAATTGGTTAGAGACCCTCAGACGCGCCTCGAGCCAGCCAGCAATTGGCCACTGCCCAAAGCTCATCTTTAACACTGTAGCCAATGTACTTTATCTCGACCTTGGTCAAGTTTTTGTTTCTACCGCTGTTTTCCTCATTATCTCTAACTCAGGGACGTGTGAAACAGCGCAAAGCTCCCTGCGAATTCCTTTCCCACAATTCCCCCTTTTTTATTTTCAATCAACCAAACACTTTCTATAGATTTTTCTATCAATCACCGCAGACATTGCAATAAGCAAGGTACAATAAGCAACAGGGTGAAAATCACATGCAGAATTACGATTGTAAAGTAGCGTGCCTACTAGAACCTACATCAGTCAACAAGCCACTAAGTGCTAGGGATGTTGCTTCACAGCGATTCTGCTTCTCACTCCCACAGCACAATCACACAATCATGCAAAGAGGCCTCAAATTGGGTGCTATTTATAATTCGCCGTATCAACAACGTAAATCAAGGTATCAGACAAGGTATAAACAATAACGTCATTACACCACATAAAAATAAAAATAGCATCCTTTTAACCCATGGTCCACACATCCGGATCCAAAAAAATTCCCTATATGAGCATTTCAGCCAAGTCCCGTTTCTCAGCTGAACATGTGTGGCGTTTCATTTCCCACTACGTGCTGTACAGTTTATAGGACTACATCCAGGATCGGTACAATCATATCCGGGGGACAGAGTCCAATTGCAAATGCTTTTTCCCACCGCCACCGTTCCTGTTCTGTTCAAGCAGTATATACCCCGAGCTGACGAGTGCAATTGCCATGGGCCTCCTTCCTCTTTCCAAAATTGCGTCCCATTATGAACTTCGCTCAAATTACTGACCCACCACTTGGGTTCGACCGGGCCTGCTACCCAGGGCCAACTTTCAGTTCCCCCCCGGTCCTCCACAAATCCAGCAGTTACTAAGGTTAAAGGCCTTGGCCACTTCCTCCCCCAAAGTGAAAAAGTTATTCCTCCATTCTTGCCCATGGCCCAATTGCCCCTGTAAAAACAATACCAGGAAGTATAGCATTTCTTATCCTTTTGCGCCGTCCAATCTTGAGTGTGGGAAACGCCTTCAATCATGGGGTTGGGCCCGCTTTCAGAGCTTGTGTTACCATTCAGCCTTTCGGGGTGATCCAGCTCCTGGAAAACTAATCACAATTTTATTATGGGTTTAAAAAGGTTCTTACGTTATTTTTCTCAGGACAACCTGATCTTAGCGCGGGAGAAGTCCGATCGAGGCCCTCTCACTCGGCGGTCAATACCCATAGGGGTTGCCTCCCTCGGTAGACCATACACACCGCAGTGGAGGGTCCTACCCCGGTCTTGCCTTCTCCCTTTCCTCCCTTCAGCCTTGTCCTCTTTATCCAGTGCCCTTAATTCATGCAGAACCTCATTGCCAGAATAATAGTTCCTCTTTAGTCTCAGTTTCAGTTCCCCAGGAGTGGACTCAACCCTCCAGGCTTCGGTAGTTATTGGTCCTTTTATTCTGGATGCGTGGGTCCAACCCCTTTCTGCTGTTCTCACAGCTGTTTCAGTAGTAAGTAAAACAAGGTACGGTCCCTCCCATCGGGGGTTCAATGATTCTTCTCTCCAGGTTTTTATTAAGACCTTGTCTCCTTGTTGTATCTTATGAATAGCAAATCCTAAAGGTGGTGTTTGAGTCATCATCCCAATTTCTCTTAGCTCCTGTAATCTCCTTCCAATGGTAATAATATATTTCTGGATACTATGACCCTCAACTACATTGTTCCCTAGGGGCATCCCTTGAGAATAAGGCATACCATATAACATTTCATATGATGATAATCCAGTCTCACTGTGTGGTTTAGTTCTTATGTTTAAAAGTGCCAATGGTAAGCATTTCGTCCAGGGCAGCTGTGTCTCAATCATTAACTTAGCCAATTGTTGTTTTATTGTTTGATTCATCCTTTCTACTTTCCCTGAGCTTTGTGGGTGCCACGGAGTGTGGTATTCCCACTGAATACCTAATGACTGACATAACAATTTTATTATTTTAGAAGTAAAGTGTGTGCCCTGATCAGAATCAAAGTACTGGATTATCCCATATCTAGGTATTAAATGTTCTAATAAAATTTTTACCACCGTCTGTGCTGTAGCTCATGCTACGGGATAAGCTTCAACCCACTGTGTTAAATGATCTACTATTGCCAATAGATATTTTATCCTCCCCACCTTGGGCAATTCAGTGAAATCAACTTGTACTTTCTCGAAAGGTCTATAAGCTGTTTTTCTCAGTTGGTAATTCCAATCAATTTTCCCAATTTAAATTTCAAACATTGCAAAAAAAACCACCTTTTCCTGTTGGCCAGTTGCTCCTATTACATTTACAGACTAATTAACAGAGAGAAAGAAGCTCCCGTAACCACCAAAAAATTCAAGCCTCTCTCTTCGTTTCCTAGCTTTATTTCAACTAGTGGACCTGCTAGGGTAGATGCCCCAGGTCCCCGTCATTCCTGACTCTTGTAAGTTTGTCCTGCAGCCTAAGACAATTTTTTTTTCTGATATCAGGGGCTGATTGCCCTAGAAAGAGGCTAGCCATTTGCCTCTGTTTGTTTTCTCAAGCCAGGTCCAAATTTTTTGTCTGTTTGTTTTAGTGGTTTTTTTTTTTTTTTTGCACTTCAAAGTTGGTCCAAAAATTCAAAAATTCCATAGGAGTTTCTTTTGGACCTTGTTGGAACAGATTCTCAATTCCCGATTGCCAATTTAACCAGATTTTGGTATTTACATAATTTCCGGGGTGATTAGGGTCTCAGTGGGGGGGTCGGTCGGGGAATGCAATCGTTGACAGTTCCCTGAGCGGTCCCATTGGCAATCTGAACTCACACATGAACTCAGGTTGTTTTAAGAGTTAGCTGCTTTTCTGTTTCCATGACAACTCTCTGGGACCCATTATGGTCCTTGTGCCCCAGAGGGCTCACACCCGTGATTTTAAGATCTCAGCCTCGGGTTGAGGCGGAACTATTAGCATTCCTACATCCTCTTTCCCTGCTCATTCAACTTCAAACAGCTCTGTTAAATACTACATGCCACACAACCTTTAACACCTTCTACAACCCTTTTAACACTTCCTTTATCTTTCTCCAGCCTGTACTTTTCTAATGCCAACACCAAAGGCTCAGTCAGGGGCCAACTTAATTCCATACCTTTTCCCTCCAAGATGCTAAAACAAAGTATCAGTATACAACATTTCATCCTATTTTCCTTCTCTCCTCAAAAACAACATTAATCGCAAGACACTCTTATTAGTTGATTGATCCATAAAGTGGCCATTTAGTTTATATAGTGGCCACCACTGATTGCAATACTTAGTGGAAGTCCTCTTGCTTTCTGTGCCCCCCATTTCTAACAATATCCTTCCAATGTGCCAATATGCACCCAAGGAGGCTTTCTTTAAAACGTCTTTGTTTTGGATTTTACCCATTTCCTTGTTTTCCCATTCCCTTTTATTTATTTATATTAGTTACTGTCCCTTGTTTCAATTTCCACACAAACCTTTTTATTGCAGGTTTTTGCTATATTTTCCTAATCTTCTTCCCAAACGTCCCAATTCTTTGGGATTAAACTCTTCTTTCCACATACAAACTTCACTATTTCAGATTATTAATGAGCCCCGTTCCAATCATAAATCCACAGGGCTTCGGGAAAACACCTGAAGCACTCAGCCTTCCGTCTTCTAGACAAACAATAACACTTTTTCCAAAAAATTTACATTTCAACAAGACCGAATTTCAAGCCGAATGCTAATTTTTCTCATGCACTTTGTTAGTAAGCCCACACAAAACAAGGAATCACTCCTGTGTATCCGTCAAGATGGGGGTTTAAAAGGTATTGAGGCCTAAATAAATTCGTTCTCCCCCTTCTTACCAAATTCCCATGGCTCAGACCCGAACCACCAAAGAAGTGACTCTCCATTCTATCACTTTATTAACGATGCATTTCCTTCGCTTGGTCTGAAAAGCCAATAAATCATCTGGGGCTCTTCTCTTCCTGCCTCTTCTTTTCGATGGTGTACCATTCAATTTTTTAAGGCTGTCAACATCCACTTTATTGGATGGAGAGAAAGTATTTTCTCGAATGGTTTGTTTGGGGGCTTGTGTAAATGGTACAGCTAATCGTTTATCAGATCCTTTAGAAGGAACATGAAAGGTTTTCACCGAAGCTGGTGTCTTTTCACAGTCAGATCTTATCAAAGGGCCGGATACATCCATAACAGTAGTACTCTGCTTAGATTTACAAAACACTGAATTCTTCATTCTTGAGTAAGGCAAAATAGGAAGTTTTCCTTTTGGTGTTGATGGAGTCATCTGGATCGGACTGCCAAAAACTGCTGGTGAAAGGACAGTAACAGAATTTGCAGAATTTGTGGGTTTTTCTTGTAGTTTCTCAGACATAATGAATGACTCCCTTGTGGTTTCAAGTGCCGTCTTCACAGAGTGCAGACTAAGTTTCATGGGATTACTTGAACTCGCTGGCTTGCTCAAAGAGTCTTTAACTATAGATGGTCCAGAAACGTTATTGGCAGCAGTCTAGGGAAGTGATTGTCCCCCTGTACTCGGCTCTGGTGAGGCCGCACCTCGAGTACTGTGTTCAGTTTTGGGCCCCTCGCTACAGGAAGGACATGGACGTGCTCGAGCGAGTCCAGAGAAGGGCGACCAAGCTGGTGAGGGGTCTGGAGAACAAGTCTTACGAGGAGCGGCTGAGGGAGCTGGGCTTGTTCAGCCTGGAGAAGAGGAGGCTCAGGGGCGACCTTATCGCTCTCTACAGTTACCTTAAAGGAGGCTGTAGTGAGGTGGGGATTGGTCTGTTCTCCCACGTGCCTGGTGACAGGACGAGGGGGAATGGGCTAAAGTTGCGACAGGGGAGTTTTAGGTTGGATGTTAGGAAGTACTTCTTTACCGAAAGGGTTATTAAGCATTGGAACGGGCTGCCCAGGGAGGTGGTGGAGTCACCATCCCTGGAGGTCTTTAAAAGACGTTTAGATGTAGAGCTTAGCGATATGGTTTAGTGGAGTGCTTAGTGTTAGGTCGGAGGTTGGACTCGATGATCTTGAGGTCTCTTCCAACCTAGAAATCTGTGTCTGTGTCTGTGTCTTTGATAATCAGTCAGACCCCCCTCCCCCGATACTTGGGAAACTGACCAAACATCAACGCGACCATACCAAAACTTCTAAACTGTTACTTAGATAATGCTCCCACCTTCCTCCTTGTCACACTCAAAACATTTAAGAACAAAATAGGATTACAGGATGCACCACCGGGGGTGGATTGTTAGGATATAGAGGTGGTAGGTTATCCAATGACTCCCATTCATCATCTTTTTCTTTTCCCGTTTTTTTTTTTTCTTCTTCTTCTTCTTCTTCTTCTTCTTCTTCTTCTTCTTCTTCAAACTTCTCGTCTGCTTTTAGTGTAAATATTGAGGCTGGAAAAGGACATGAAATCCTGATCCATAATCCTTCATAATCACTTTCCTCCTGGCTAAAAAGGTTCCTTTGAATTAACGTATATTTAAGGCCTGGCAAACCCAGTCTTCAAAAGATCCGAAAACGGGCCAAAAGACGTGGTCTTAAAGGCTCCTTCGGCCATTCTATCATACAATACTGGACCATTTTTAATTTACTTTTTTCCTTTTCTGGGGCCCCTATCGTTCCAATTTCTAATCATTATCCCTAATGGACTTTCTGGTGGTATGTCTGGTAATTTGCTCCCTTTTCTCTGGTCCCGGGTCTTCGATTTTGTCTGACCCATCTAGGAATTTTACTGTGGCAATTCCTACAGCCCTTGGTTGCCTTAGTGAGAGTGTCTTGCAGGCGGTTTAGGACCTATCACCCACCCACGAATCCTATAGGAATCGCTTCGGTCCTTCACCGGCCAAGTCCCTCGCGGGAGATTGGAACCACGGTTAGAAGACCTCCACAATTGCTTTGGAACTAAGTTCCGTCTCAGTCACACTCCCACACACACACAGGCAACCGAATCCCACCCAACCGAACGGTATACGCCTTAAATACTTACGACTCCGTCGTCTTCGTTCTGATCTTCGCGCGCAGAATTACGGGCAAAATATAGTGCTGCAGCCGGCAAAGGGAGCTCATAAAAAAAATCTAAATCTTTGCTTGCCCTTATTCAGGTTCAAGATGGCATTAGTCCCGACCCGACTCGAACAGGAGCTACCAAATGGTGGGGGCGCCCCTCCTAGATCAAGTCAGAATTCAGGAACCAAGACCATCCCGGACAAGCCACCAATTGTTATAAATGACTGAGTCCCAAATAGGACGGCAATCAAAGTTTACAATTTGTTAAACGAATAGAGGCAAGCAAACAGCGCTGGGTGCACCGGGAGTCTCTGCTCCACCAGGACGCACACCCGTTACGTAAGGCGGCTGGTTTTTATGCTCCTAGGCTAATACATATTCATTACTACTTCTAGAAGAGGCAGGGTTATTATAATTGGTTTCCGGAATCCGAAACCCTCCTGGGGCGCCTTCGTATCAGTCTCTGGTGGTCTTTCGGGGGTCGCTCGTGATGAAGGCTCATGGTCTTCCTCCCAGGCTTTGCCCTTCAATCGTCCTTCAGCTCCCCCTTCCTCCTTATTTGGTAGCCTCTGGGCCGGATTTCAGAAACTCGCGCAACATCTCGTGCAGTAGTCAGCAGTTTTCTCTAAAAACCCCCTTTGTTCTCTTATCACCTAGACTCGGGCCTCAATGTTAACCCTTCAAATCCCTTAGTGACACGAATTGCTGGACCATTCCTTACAGTTTGGATTTGTCCATTATAATCGGCATCAATTATCCCCGGCAAAACAAACAATCCGGTCAAAGTTGTACTTGATCGTCCTAGCAGCAATACACTACAGTCATTCCCAATTGGTCCTTTGACGTTCAATGGAATTTTATGAACGTGAGTACACCACAACATGGCGTCTGTTACTGTGGAGGCATCCACTCCGGCACTCCCTCTGGTTCTTATTGAAAGGGTGTCCACAGTGGTAACAGTGGCAGTGGGGCTGCAGCGCGGAACCCTGCTCCACCGTGGTACTCCATAGGCTGCAGGGGGACAGCCTGCTTCATCATGGTCCTCACCACAGGCCGCAGGGGACTTCTGCTCCGGTGCCTGGAGCACCTCTCCCCCTCCTCCTTCACTGACCTTGGCGCCTGCAAGGCTGTTCCTCACTCCTCTCACTCTCCCAGCTGCTGTGTCGCAGTGGTTTTTTTTTTTCCCCGTCTTAAATCTGCTCTCACAGAGGCGCAAAACAACATCGCTTATTGGCCCTTACCTAACATGGGTCAGCTTCTAGATTCTTCTCACAGAAGCCACCCCTATGGCCCCCTGCTACCAATACCTTGCCACATAAACCCACTACATTCCAATATGCTCTTACTTTACAATTATCACAATCTTCACAAATTTCACTTACATCAAAAAAAAGAATTCCCCACACCAAAATAAACATAACATCATCACAGCACCGAGGAGGTGGACAATTTACACACACACCACCCCTCGTCCCTTCACCACACTAATATGAAACATATTCCTCACAATTGCTGCTTTCCTAAATTCTTCACAACTATTACATTCATAAAAAAAAAAATCCAGTCCATGATTTACCCGTTACTTCTCTCGACTATCATCCTTATCTCAAATTCCTTGAGCCCCACGTTGGGCGAATAAAAACCATAAGAAGTTATCACGGATTTGGGGTAGGAGGTTTAAAGAAACCAATCTTCCAGCAGTATCGGACAATAAATGGCACAGAAACTATAGTAATGCTGATTCGTACTGGAGCAAACAATTTGTGAATAGCATATGCCAACAGAAATGTGCCTGTACCAGCAGCCCTTTTAGACTGCAGCGATGATTCACTGAAACCAAGTTTGAAGAGAACTGCAGTCATATCCACACCACTTGACACAGCCAGGTAGAAGATTCCTAGAGATACTAATGAAATTCCAACATGGAATGAAACTCCTACAGCACCACAGTCTTTGAAAACTTTTTTCAGCTGCTGGGATTTATTGAGTTTCTTGTTTTCACTGCTGAGATCTGTGGCTGCCTTTTCAGGGGATCCACCCACATCCTTGGCCGAGCTGCCAGCGGCGACCCGCAGCGCCAGCAGAGGGGCCGGCGGGCTGAGGGGGGGGGGGCTGACCCGGCGGAGGGGGGGGCAGCAGCGGCAGTGGCGGCGCTTGCGGCCATGTGAGCTGTCGCCGAGGGCGGGCTGTGCGCGGCTCTGCCCGGCCACGCAGGGTGGACAGAGCGGGGGCCCGCTGGGCCGCGGGCCCGGGCGCAGCAGCAGGCGGAACATGGCAGCGACCGGTGCGCGCGGGCGGGCGCCCAAACCGGCGAAACGCAGCAGCCGGCGGCGGGGCGGGCAGGCGGGTACCCGGAGCTGACAGCGGGGCGGGCAGCGGTGCTGGCGGCAATCGTACGGCACCAACAATTGACCAGTCATAACATTTTCTAACAGTGACTGAGTAAATGGTGCGTGTAATCCATATGTAGTCACAGTCTTTCTTAATTCTTTAATTAGGTCCCAGTGGAAGGCATTATATTCATTTGGACTATTGGGTCGCACCTGCACCGGGAAAGCCATTCCTACTGGGTCCCCGTCCTTTAGCGCTTCCTGGCGCACCAGCTCCCATTGTTCCCGCGGGTCGAAAGCTCGGGCCCCCAGGGAAGCATTATCGGGGGCAGGCAAGGCGGGAGCCGAGGGGGTCAGTGGGGAGGGGCTCTGCGGCGGCAGTCCACGGCCCTCTTCCTTGTCATCCCCCAGGTCTATCAAATTGCACTGCTCTGGTGACCTTGCAGGCTCTGATCTCAGTTCGGCTGCTTTTACTGCCTGGGCAGCGGCGTTCTGTACTTTCTTTTCTGCCTGCCACGATCTTAAAGTCTCAGTCACCAGCCGCCACGTAGTCATCACCTCAGCAGCATTAGTATCCCCACTGGACGCTGCTTCCCATATTTTTTCCCCCGCTTGGTCCCAAGTTTTTACATCAAATACTGTAGAAGCTATTGAGGGGAGCCCTTGTTTTCGCAAAATTTTCAATAATAGCTTTATCTTAAACGGATCATATTTTACTCCCCTTTCTATTAGGAGTTGCGTTAGTAATTTCACTATAGCCTCTTCCTCTGCCGAAAGGCTAGCTCCCATGATCAATGCCCAGCCGCTCACCTGTCCTTCAGGTGATTTCCCGGGGTTGAAGCTGCAGTCCAGCTGCAAGCTTGACTCGTTCGTCTGGGTTGTCTTCAGATGCTCGTGCAGCGCTGCTCCTCCCCTATCACATCGGGGTCACCATTTGAAGGGATGCAGGACACGGACTCCTGATGGCTCTTGAACAGGAGACGTTTGTTGCCCTTTTTCACTGCTACATATACTTTCCCCGTAGCCCCACGCGCTGTCCACACGCCCGAATCTGTCATACAATTGGTTAGAGACCCTCAGACACGCGCCTCGAGCCAGCCAGCAATTGGCTACTGCCCAAAGCTCATCTTTAACACTGTAGCCAATTTACTTTATCTCGACCTTGGTCAAGTTTTTGTTTCTACCGCTGTTTTCCTCATTATCTCTAACTCAGGGACGTGTGAAACAGCGCAAAGCTCCCTGTGAATTCCTTTCCCACAAGTGGTCTCATGCCTTTCCTCTCCTCCTTGGTCACCTTGTCCCCAGGCAGTGCTGTTCCACTGGACACATCTGTTGCAAGGCAGGTTCCCCTGTGAAGAGCACCTGAAAGGTGAATCTGGGGCCCTGAGCAGCTCTGTCCCAAGTGACAGGCACCTGTGAAGATGCTGTGGTCTGGGTGAGCCAGAGTGAGTCTGTGGAAAACCTGATCATTGTTGACCAGCACTGTGGAAAATAGAAAGATCATAGGATTTCCAGGGGGTATTTGGAGTATCCAAGTAGAGGCAACATGAGTGGTGTGTCTTTAGATATCCCTGATGTTCCTGGAAATCCTTTTCTGTGTGCAGCATTTTCATCAGGCAGGGTTCACCAGCTTGAAGGCCTGAAGGAGAAACTCCTGTCTTTTCTGGATTGCCAAAGTGCTTGGTATTTCTGTGGTGAAGGCTTTTGACTTCAAGCAGGTGGACAGTTTTTTTGTTGTTGTTGCTGTGGGTTTTTTTTTGTTTGTTTGGTTGGTTTTTTTCTGGCAGCACCTGTTTTTAGGTGAAAACATGGGTTTTCATTAAGATTAAAAGGCAGTAGTGTTGTTGGGTTTTTTTTGGTTGTTGTTTTTTTTGTTTGTTTGTTTTCCAGAGTCAGAAAGGCAAGTGGTAATTCTCCCTGATATTAAAAAAAAACAAAAACAAACAAAAAAAAACAGTGCTGAATATTGATGATTTTTTCCATTTTAAACAAGAAGGAAAACAGGAAATAATGCTATGACTTGGAAGCACTTTTTGGGGGCAGTGGCTGGGGCACATCGTGTTTCTGACACAGACTGCACCTCCTGAAATATTTCATGGCTTCATTACCGTGTTGCCTTGTTTTCCTCAGTTCAAAGTGGAGGATATGGTATGTTGTGGGAGGAGGAGTCCAGTCAAGGAGTATGACTTTTACTAGCTGCAGACTAGAAATGACAAGTCCCTTAGGCTGCTGCAACGTGTTCAGCTAGTGAGGGCCTGACCCACAGGGTCAGAGGCTGGTCCTGGCTCTGCGGGTGGGCTGATGGTGGTGTCTCATTCCTTGAGGTGTGATGTACCACTCATGCAAAAAGTACTTTTGTTCTGTTAAGACAAAAACCTGAAGCCCAAGATACATTGATGACTATATGAAAAACTAAGTTGGATTGGTGCTCTTTTCTAAGGTGGTTAGTGACAACACCTGACGAGCCAGAACTTGCTCGCTTGCCCACTGAAAGCATTGCAATCAGAAATGGTGACTACTGGAACACATGAAGAAGGCTTGTTCACACTGGAGCAGGAATTAGGTGATGCTGGACTTGCCTGGTGCTGCTTAGCAAACAAGACCATATGTTTCTGGAACAGCACAGGTTCTCTTTTTGGCTGCCTATGGCAGTAGATGAACCACAGGCTGTACAATAGACTATGTAGGATGTGCTGGTGTGCTGCAGGACCAGCCTGGAGGGATGTGGTCCACACTTCTGCACTGGCAGAGGAAGGGTCCTGTGATGCAGCAGACCTATTCTTGCAATGTTTGTTCTTCTGCCTATTATCTCCCTAAGTAGGGAAGCAGTGAGGTTGGGGTTGTCCTTGTTCAGAGCACACATCAGCACCATCTGCCAGCTTTCAGAGAAAGGTTGACCACAAGAGCAATTCATGTAGTCACTGTTGTCTGCCTTACCCCACAACCCCAACACAAACACCCAATACCAGTTGTTTTTAAGGTCTTTTAGAAACAGCTTGGTAAAAGGGTGTGTGTACACATCTTGGAGGACATTTTGCTATCAAAAGCTGTAAGTCACCTGGACTGTGTTAGTTCCCTTTCTTGGCAGCAGAAAAGCAACTGTCACCTGCTCCTCAGTGCTAGGCCGTGGGCTTGCTGACCCACCGGCTGGTGCTGTAGGGCTCCTTCCCCTTTTAACCAAGTCAAAGCTCTTCATTTTCTGTGTCCCAGCTGAGCTTCCCTGACATGGGGAAGCTGGGCAAAAATGCTTAGAACAGTCATACAGTCAGGGGGACATCAGCTCAGCTGTGAAGTCCTTGTTAAGAGAGCAGGCTGTTCTGTGGTACCAAAGCGATTATAACGAGGGCCCCAGAGTGATCAGAAAAGCAGCTGACATAAGGGTGTGGAGGATAATCTAAATCCCATTAGAAACATCTGGCAATATCGAACAGTGTCATGGGGGTGTTTTCCTCATGAGTAGAATCAGTGCTGCAGCATGGGTGAGGGGACTGACAGAAAAGGATGTTTGTGGCTGCCTGCCCTTTGAGCACAAAGAGGAATTCCTTGGGATGAGCCCCAGGCAGGCCTGTGCCACTCAGGAGACACCACAATGCATTTGGGCTCTTTGGGCTGTCCTGTGAGCTGGGCAAGCCTGTGTGAATGCAGCTTATTTCTGCAGAAGCCAGGGAAGAGTTACAGATGTGCTCAGGGAAATCTTCTCATACTGAATGGACCTATGAGACAGGATGACCACGGTGATTCTTTTCTTTCTCCTCTCTCCTTCCCCCTCCTTTCTGCTTTTTTTTTTTTCCTTCTCCAAAGGCTATGTTATTTAACTATGTGATTGTGGAAAACTTGTTAGCAACAGCTCAATCACACTCAAACAATGAAAGCAGCATGGCTTGCCCCAGCCTGTGTGCTCCTGTTTATTTTTCCTCAAATCTTCATCTGCCTTGCTGCAGAGGTGGAAGAAGGGAGCTGTGATGGGGCTGTAACAGTCCTTGATTTCTGTAAAAGTCGTGACCATTGGAGGAGGAAGGAGGCCTGCCCTGTCAGTGTCTGCTGTGTTTGCATGGGAGCAAGCCTGAGGAGAGTCCCAGGAGATGTGGGAGCTGGGAGGTAGTGGGTGAGTGCTGGCTGCTGGGCTGGAGCTGCAGGCGTGTGCTTTTCCTCTGTGTTCACGTGCCATCCAGCTGCTCCTGCCTCATGGCACAGCTCGAATCCTTGGTGTGTGCATCTCAGCAGCGCTGCAGGGTCGGTGCTGTGGGTAAAATGTCTCCAAAGAAGAGGAAAGCCCTTATTGGCAGGTGCTATGCAGACAGAAATGTTCTGGGGAGGGGGCTCTAGTATCATCCTCCTGGCTGGGGCTTTCTCATTGTTGTGGTTTAGCCTGGCTGGCAGCTAAACACCACACAGCCGTTTGCTCACCCTCCCCCCTCCCTCTCTGGGATGGGGGAGAGAAACGGGAAAGTGAAGCCTGTGAGTTGAGATAAAGACAGTTTATTAAGACAGGAAAATAATAATAATAATAATAACAGTATTAATAAAAATAATGTGTACAAAACAAGTGATGCACAATGCAATTGCTCACCACCCGTTGACCAATGCCCAGCCTATCCCCAAGCAGCCAGTCCCCCCACCCCGGCTAGCCACCCCTATATATTGTTTAGCATGACGTCAGATGGTATGGAATACCCCTTTGGCCTGTTTGGGTGAGCTGTCCTGGGTCTGTCCCCTCCCAGCTCCTGCTGCATCCCTAGCCTGCTCGCTAGCAGGACAGAGAGAGGCTGAAAAGTCCTTGGCTTGGTGTAAGCACTGCTCTACAACAATTAAAACATCAGCATGTTATCAGCGCTCTTCTCCTCCTAATCCAAAACATAGCACCCTACCAGCTACTAGGAGGAAAATTAACTCTGTCCTAACTGAAACCAGGACACTCATGTTCTGATGGGAGTGCAGGTTGCCATTGCAGGTTTAATCATGGTCCTTTGGACCAGCTATCTCCTCTGACCACATCTCAGAGAACATCTTTAGAAGCTACTATGTGGAATGTCTGTAAAATACTGTTTTGTCCCAGTGACTTGTCAGGGCTGGCTGACCTTCAAAAGCTTTGCTGCAGAGACAGCCAGTCCTCCCAAAAGTGTCTTCTGATGCAGTTCAGGCTCACAATGACTACATTTGTCAGGAATTAGCTTAGTTTTCTACTGTCTGTTTGGGAAGCAAGGAATGGGCTTGCCCTCTATGGCACATGCAGGAGAACAAGGGTTTAAGAATCGAGGACAGACATCACCAGTTTCACTGATACCTCTCTACCCCATAGGGGACCCACTCCATGACCCTGGCAAGTCACAGAGGTATGAGTTCCTTCCTGGACAAAGGAGTCCAGGAAGGCTGGGCGCTCCTCAAGAAGGAAATCTTAACGGCTCAGGAGCGGTCTGTCCCCACGTGCCCAAAGACGAGCCGACGCGGAACTAGACCGGCCTGGCTGAGCAGAGAGTTGTGGCTCGAGCTTAGGAGAAAAAGAGGGTTTATAATCTTTGGAAAAGAGGGCGGGCTACTCAGGAGGACTATAAGGATGTTGCGAGGCTGTGCAGGGACAAAATTAGAAAGGCCAAAACTCATCTGGAGCTCAATCTGGCTACTGCCGTTAAAGATAACAGAAAATGTTTTTACAAATACATCAACGCAAAAAGGAGGACTAAGGAGAATCTCCATCCTTTACTGGATGCGGGGGGAAACTTAGTTACAAAAGATGAGGAAAAGGCTGAGGTACTCAATGCTTTCTTTGCCTCAGTCTTTAGTGGCAAGACCGGTTGTTCTCTGGATACCCGGTACCCTGAGGTGGTGGAAGGGGATGGGGAGCAGGATGTGGCCCTCGCTATCCATGAAGAAATGGTTGGCGACCTGCTATGACACTTGGATGTATGCAAGTCGATGGGGCCGGATGGGATCCACCCGAGGGTCCTGAGCGAACTGGCGGAGGAGCTGGCCAAGCCGCTTTCCATTATTTATCGGCAGTCCTGGCTATCAGGGGAGGTTCCAGTTGACTGGCGGCTAGCAAACGTGACGCCCATCTACAAGAAGGGCCGGAGGGTAGACCCGGGGAACTATAGGCCTGTTAGTTTGACCTCAGTGCCAGGGAAGCTCATGGAGCAGATTATCTTGAGTGTCATCACGCGGCACTTGCAGGGCAACCAGGCGATCAGGCCCAGTCAGCATGGGTTTATGAAAGGTAGGTCCTGCTTGACGAACCTGATCTCCTTCTATGACCAAGTGACACGCCTGGTGGATGAGGGGAAGGCTGTGGATGTGGTGTACCTTGACTTCAGTAAGGCTTTTGACACCGTTTCCCACAACATTCTCCTCAAGAAACTGGCTGCTCGTGGCTTGGACTGGCGTACGCTTTGTTGGGTTAAAAACTGGCTGGATGGCCGGGCCCAAAGAGTTGTGGTGAATGGAGCCAAATCCAGTTGGAGGCCGGTTACTAGTGGAGTCCCCCAGGGCTCAGTGCTGGGGCCGGTCCTCTTTAATATCTTTATCGATGACCTGGACGAGGGGATCGAGTGCACCCTCAGTAAGTTTGCAGATGACACCAAGTTAGGTGCGTGTGTCGATCTGCTCGAGGGTAGGAAGGCTCTGCAGGAAGATCTGGATAGGCTGGACCGATGGGCTGAGGTCAGCTGTATGAAGTTCAACAAGGCCAAGTGCTGGGTCCTGCACCTGGGGCGCAACAACCCCAAGCAGAGCTACAGGCTGGGAGATGAGTGGCTGGAAAGCTGCCTGGCGGAGAAGGACCTGGGAGTACTGGTTGATAGTCGGCTGAATATGAGCCAGCAGTGTGCTCAGGTGGCCAAGAAGGCCAACAGCATCCTGGCTTGCATAAGAAGCAGTGTGGCCAGCAGGTCTAAGGAGGTTAATTTCCCCCTGTACTCGGCTCTGGTGAGGCCGTACCTTGAGTACTGTGTTAAGTTTTGGGCCCCTCGCTACAAGAAGGACATGGAGGTGCTCGAGAGAGTCCAGAGAAGGGCAACGAAGCTGGTGAGGGGTCTGGAGAACAAGTCTTACAAGGAGCGGCTGAGGGAGCTGGGGTTGTTTAGCCTGGAGAAGAGGAGGCTCAGGGGCAACCTTTTCGCTCTCTATAGGTACCTTAAAGGAGGCTGTAGAGAGGTGGGGGTTGGTCTATTCTCCCATGTGCCTGGTGACAGGACGAGGGGGAATGGGCTAAAGTTGCGCCAGGGGAGGTTTAGTTTGGATATTAGGAAGAACTTCTTTACCGAAAGGGTTGTTAGGCATTGGAATGGGCTGCCCAGGGAGGTGGTTGAGTCGCCATCCCTGGAGGTCTTTAAAAGACGTTTAGATGTAGTCCTTAGTGATATGGTTTAGTGGAGGACTTGTTAGTGTTAGGTCAGAGGTTGGACTAGATGATCTTAGAGGTCTCTTCCAACCTAGGCGACTCTGTGACTCTGTGACTCTGAGTTTGGCTGTGTGAGAACCTGCCCCTTCTCTTGAACCTGCATCTGCCCAGTTCCGTTCCTGCTTATGCTGTCAAGAGTGGAGAGCCATCCCTTGGCTGAGGGATCCCAAACTGTCCCGTAGGAGCACAACCTTTCTCCAGAGTCAGGGGTGTTCATTGCCTGGGGATGACCTCAAGGAGCACCTGAGCCGAACCCTTCTTTCACTGTCCTTTTGATCTCTGAAAGCAGGTGGAAAAACTGGGGCTTTCTGACACTTTCTGACAGCAGAGAGGCTGAGTGTAAGCTAGAGGATTTCTGTGCTGTTCTCCAAACCAAGATCAGCCACGCTGCACAAGAAAACACTCTGCTGCTGCAGTTTCTGCTTCTTAGAGCTTGTGATGACAGCACGTAGCAGGTGACTGGTCTCTAGGGAATAGCAGGCCTTATGAGTTTGGGTAGCCTGTGCAGGGACCAGCCCCACTTTGTCTCCAAACTGCGCTGTCTGAGGATCAGTCGCCAGCTACACTGGAGGTAAAATTCTCCTGCACAAGCCATTTCAGCAGGAATAGCTGCAGTTTGGATACCAGCAGGACTGTAAACTTGTTTATATTGCTCTGTCTCTGCCATGAGAAGGCAAAAGCAGAAGACATGATGAAGTGCACAGCTGTGTCATGTTTTTTCACAGCTTGTTCTCTAGTGGCTTTCACTGCTGTAGAGCATAGTATCCCCATAGCACTGCATGCAAGGCAGAGACACCTCTGCTCCTTCTCCAGGGGAATTGCTGAAGTTCAACATCATTAGGATTACTTTGAAGACCAAGAGATCTGATCAGGAAGTTAGCCATCCATCAAAGGATATGAAAAGAGAGAGGATGCTGAGGCTTAATTAGCTTCAATGAATGGAGTTAATACCAGCAGTCTTGCAGCTTCTGTGAGACTCAACAGCCCCATAAAGGAAAATTGGGAAGAGGACAAGAGGTTATTTTAGGAACTTTGAGCTGCTCCTGAGGGACAACAGACAGAGCTTTTTTAAAGATCTAACCTAGTGCTCAGGTTTTGATCATGCACAAAAGGAGAGATTTGATTTGAATGAAAAGCAGACAGGACCAACACAAAGCACTGTATTTATGCTTTGGGTCATGGCAGTGACTGACATTGAATCTTATTTCCCTGTATTTTCAACACCCCAGCTGCTGTGGAGGTTGCTGCTAGTATTTGGGTCCATGGCATGCTAGGGTGGCCAGAGGCAAGGTTTCAGTGTCTTCCATGGTCAGACAGTTCAGCTCAGCATGGCAAGGCTTCCTGTGAGGGCTGCACAGTATTAGCTGGAGCTTAGGTGCCTGAACTATGTACTTCCATGATTATCTCTGCTTGCAAGCATTGTTGCAGAGTGACTGGGAAGCTGGCCTGAGGTTGGGAGGTGGAAGAAGCCTTAAAGGCCCTTTACTCCCTTACTAAATACACATGTGAGGCAGGAGTACTGTAATAACTGTAAAATCATAGAACGGCTTGGGTTGGAAGGGACCTTAAAGATCATCTAGTTCCAACCCCCTTGCAACATTGAGAACCATCAGCAGGGCTGGCAGCTTGAGTGGCAAAGCAAATGTTGGTCATATGCTTTTCAGGTAGAAAAGTACGTTTTGCAAAGAAAATAATGCAATTGTTCCACTGCATATGCTATAAATGCACATATTGTCACAGTAGTGTGTGTGTCATAGCTGCTCTTTCTCACTAGTCAAAACAAACTAGGCCCCAAACTTTAGGACATTTAGAACAAACAAAAAACTTGAATTCCTCTTTATTTGCCTTACAAGCATGCATCTGGGATCATGCATCAAGGGTGTTTTTTATTGCCACTGTGAAGGTCAACTCCATTCTTTTTATGGTAAAAATTTAAATCAAATCTGAAACTTCAGCCATCATTGTAACTCTGGAGTGGACGCTGGGAACATCAGTATAAGGGTGGCTAGGCTTTAATGAGTTGGCAGTGTCGATGTGAGGATGAAGTGTTGCAGAAGGATCTTCTGGGTGCCCCTACATGTTGTCTGCAGCTGGATGTCCTTTTCTGTCCTGCAAAATCCAGCAAGTCACTATGGCCATAGGAGGTTTTGGAAGCTTTGTGGGGAAGTACAGGTGCAAGGGAGCCCTTAAAAGGAGAAGAAAATAATTTTGCTCAGCTGGCCTGACCACCTCTGACGATGCCTGTGGGAGAATGCAGGAGACTGGTTATCCTTCTCATTGCATCCCAGCTCTTGGAGCTCAGCACAGGCAGCTGGAGTCAAACCTGCCCATGATCTCCTGTCTGCTTCTCTGCAGGCTGCCTGTTGTTCTGGCTGCTTTTGGGTGGCCTGTCTGACAATGGTGGCAAAATTGAAAAGCTGTATAAGGAAAGCCACCATGATAAATATTCCAAAGAGAACCAGAGGTCATTTGACCTAGTTAAATGTTCTGTCTGGTTACTCTAAGGAAGTCTGGGTTTCGGCCTGGTGCTGTCTCAGCGATGTGTGCCGTTGCAATGTGCCAGTGGGGGAAAGTTGCAGTAGAAGAGCTCGGGCTGCGTTCCCACAAGCCATTACACTCTTCCTAACCTTGCAGGGCTTCTTGCTGTGTGCACAATGGTATGCTTGCTGAAGGTTTGCTACATCAGCAGTGAGCAAGTGAATCAAAAGCAGCATATCTGAGTTGGCCCAGAGGAGCACTGAATTGTAATGGCTCTTTGTCAGTATATGTTATTGTACTGGGGTTTGGGAACCGGGGAAGGAAAGGGTGCATTATACACTATCTTGATTGTATTGTTGTCTTCCTTGAGATTGCATGATACTGACTAGCATCACTCAGAAGAAAGTGATGAGTTCTCAGTAGTCATCACTGAGAATTATGCTTCTAGAAGACCTGTGATTCAGGTCAGTGGTGGTAAGGCTGGACCACATCTAAAGATGTTTTATGACAGGTTATTTCAACTGTTTCTGTTTGTGCAGTTCTTTGCTATCAGTGAGCAGTGGAGGTTTGCTGATTCTGAGTGTCACTCCTGCCTTCTCTATGTCCCCTGGATGCTAGTCTGCTTGCTGTCTTGCAGCTTTTGGTGTGTTCTCCTTGCAGTGTTCTCCTGCTGCATAGGCAGGAGTATGGCACAGAGGGTTGAGGTGTTTTGCTGAGGGAATCCTTGTTTCCTGGAGAGATGCAGTAATTCCCTGGGGAGATCACTTACCGTTGCAGAGCTCTTGCACATCAGAGTGCTGCAGGGTGGAAAGGAGCATTTTCTGGTGAGGAACATGTTGCTGTATCATCTGGGCTGTGCTGCCTGTCTGCAGATGTATGTAATGTCATGGGAAAAATGAATGTAAATCACACATAGCAGAGACTTAGTTTCAATAGCTGCTCTGGCAGATGAATTGGGTGGCTCTGGTGATTTCAGAGTTCAGCTGGGAGAAGAGAATGCTTAGGGGGTGCCACCAGGGTGCCAAAACTGCTGAAGAGAAGGGGGGAAGGAGTTGGAGCTGGGTGGAGCCTGGTGACAGGACAAGAGGTGGTGGGCGCACACTGAAGGACAAGAGGCTCTGTCTGGGCAGAAGGATAAGCTGCTTTGTGGTGAGGGTGACCAAGCTGTGGCACAGGTTACCCGAGGAGCCTGTGGAGTCTCCCTGCTCGGAGATCTTCACTAAGCATCTGGATGTGGCCCCAGGAAGCAGTTCTGGCTACTTTTGCTCATTAGAAAACTTCAGTTTGATGGATTTATACTTCCATTCAATGATGTGGGAAAAACTGAAGTATTCTCTTTGAGAGCATGTAACACACATGTGCACACACACGCACAAATACATGTATATAATATCTGCCAGTCAAATCTGGGCTGGGTGGCTGAACACTCCCATTCAGTGCCTTCTGTGGGATTGCACAGCAGGAACTCATTTCTTCACGGCTTCCTCTCCCCATAGGGTGGGCTGCTGCGGACTTTGCTTTCCTCACTGGGTTGGATGGAGACCAGGTGACATGCAGTCAGAACTATGTTGCTTGTATTTGCAACAGGGGCAGAATATATGAACATCCTTTACCACTGCAGTGGCAAAAAGGGAGGCTATGGGAAAGGAAGCCCCAACAGCAGCCAGGTGTCTGGTGGGGAAGGGACATTCTTGCTGCTGTGGTGAGGTGCATGTTGCACAGCCAGTGCAGGTTGACAGATGGACATGTTTCCTGGTGTGCCACCTTGTGCCTACACACTCTGAGGTTTGCCAAGGCCTTAATCTCCAAGTCGATGTTCTTTCTGAAGAGCCAGAACCATTCAGGTTTCCTCTGAGACACCAAGCGGTAGCTGTCTGGATGGGTCAGTTGGTTGTGCAAATACCTGGCAAGTCTTGTTTTCCTCTAACAAAGTTTAAGGATCTTTTGGTATTACAATCCTGGTCCACTCAAGCAGCTTCATGATGTGTTCGAGGACTTGATCCAAAATAGTTCCAAAATGGCAGGTGCAAGTGGGAAAAAGACTCAGGTGAGAGCTTTTCTGGGGCTGCTTTGAAGCAAAGAGGAGGTGCCAGTCACACACGCTTGGTTTGTACATGCAAAGGGCTGGATAACCCTTTCCCACACAGCACATGTGCAGGTGCCTGCGTGCCCAGGGGACACCCTGAGAAAGAAAACAAACCCTACTGCACTGAGTTTTGCACTATTATAAGGAAATATCTGCCAAAGCCTCCTCTTTTAAGATGCCTATCTCAAAAATTCTGTTTTACAGGAAGAAGAGTGATTTTTTTTTTTCTTCTTTTATATTCCATCTAGGGTTTCTGAGCATTTATATTCATTCTTTAAGCTTTTTGTCCTTGTCATGTGGACTCAGACTTCCTCCAGAAATCCTTTTTTTGTGAAGGGCAGCACAGGTGTGGAAAGGAAAGTCTGTCCTTTCTGCAAAGAAGAAAAAGATAAGGGGCAGGGATAGAGGATGGAGTGGCCACGCTGTGACACACGTGTAATAGTGTCTAGGGCTGTCTACAGACAGTGAAGGTGAAATATTTTCACCGAAAGAGTGATGTTAAGTGTAGATGATGAATGATCAGGCCTTGGCTTGAAATGTCCGATTTATGTCTTCCTGGCTGCAGAACTGCTATTCTTGTACTTGTGCTATGATTATTCCCCAGTCACCCATCTGGAAAGAGGCCAGATTTCCTATCCAACAATCTATTTCTTCCTTCAGAAAGTACTGTTTGATTGCAAGGATGCTCATTTTCAGCTCAAAGATGCTGTTCAGAGGCAGGTGTAGGAGCAGTGTGGCTGGGGTCAGTTTTTGATTGTGCTGCATAAGAAAGAGCAGCCAAAAAAATGCTCATGAAAGAAATGAAGGGTTGAATTTTATGACCCTCTTTTCTGTCCATTGCTATGGACATTTATTTATTTATTTATTGGGTAGTAAAAGGGGCCAGAACGGCTTCCAGGGAAGGAAAAGAGAAATCAACAAATGTTGGTCCCATCCTTTCATCATTGTTAGGAAGAGTGTAGTGAGTGGGGAAGGTGAAGAGGAATAGAGATCCAGTTTGTGTTGAGACAAAATGTCTCATGCCTCATTTCTGTCAGCTTCCAAGCATCTCTTTTATATCTTGTTATTCTGATATTAACTTACTAATGTTTCTCTTGCAGCAGAGCTTCTGCCATGGATCAGCAGCTGCTGTCATCTCAGCATAAAAAAGAATGTCCCTGATGTGCTGAGTTTACTGTCTGAGCAGAAGACCTAAGAGAGAAGCTGGGGACTTACAAATCTTGCAGACTGAGTGGAAGACAGTGTGAAAGGTGATTCTGTTTCTTTGTCAATATTTGAAATACAAAGGGTTGATATTCTTTATGACTTTTTGTAGATGCAAACGTATTTTCTGATTCATTTTGCATTTGGTTCACCTGCAGCCCACAGTTCTTTCCAGCATTTGAACAAGTAATGAGAATGGTGGCTACAGTCTTTCTGTAACTTGGAAGGTATGATATTAAAGTTACTAATGAGCTGGCTTTGTAGAGGAGAGGGGGACTGGCAGATTAAGTTTGGGGTCTGGAAGCTGACCTGGCTTTCACATCTTCAAAAGAAATAACTTTTTTTTTTTTTAAACATTTTTAGGTGCAATTAAAGTCATAATGAATTAAATAGATCTGAGCCAGACGATTCCAGTGCCACAGTTCTTCATTTCAGTAGGACTAAAACAATCACAGAATGCTCTGGATTCAAAGGGACCTTAAAGATCATCTAGTTCCAATCCCCCTGCTGTGATCAAGGACACCTTCCACTGGACACCTTCCACTAGACCAGTTTGCTCAAAGTCCCATCCAACCTGGCCTTAAACACTTCCAGGGATAGGGCATCCATGACTTCTCTGGGCAACCTGTTCGAATATGTCACCACCCTCGTAGTAAAGAATTTATTCCTAATATCTAATCTAAATCTACGTTCTTTGAGTTTAAAACCATTACCCATTGTCACTACACTAACAGCTAGAGAGTCCCTCCCTGTCTTTCCCCCTTTAGGTACTGGAAGGCTGCTGTAAGGTTTCCCCAGAGCCTTCTATTCTCTAGGCTGAGCAACCCCAGCGCTCTCAGCCTGTCTTTGTAGGTGTGGTGGTTTTACTCGGGTGGGCGGCTGAGCTCCACCACAACTGCTCTCTCACTCCCCCTCCTCAAAGAGGAGCGGGGAGAAAATATGATGAAAAGGGCTCAAGGGTTGAGATAAGGATGAGGAGATTGCACAGTAATTATCGTGACAGGCAAAACAGACTCAGCATAGGGAGAAAGCAGGATTTATTGCTTATTACTAACAAGCTAGAGAAGTGGGAAACAAAGGAAAGAAACCAAAAGCACCTTCCCCCCCATCCACCCTCTTCCGCCTCCTCCCCCCGAGCGGCACAGGGGAACGGGGGAATCGGGGTTATGGTCAGTCTATAGCGCTTCTTCTCCGCCTCTCCTTCTCAGTCACTCTCGTCCCCTGTGCTGTGGGGTCCCTCCCACAGGATGCAGTCCTTGGTGAACTGATCCGGCGTGGGCTTCCCACAGGCAGCAGCTCTTCAAGAACTGCTCCAGATATGGGTCCGTACCACGGGGTCCATCCCTCAGGAGCAAACTCCTCCAACCTGGATCCCCCACGGGCAGCAGCTCCTGCCAGGTCACCTGCTCCTGCGTGGTCTCCTCTCCACAGGCTACAGGTCTGGCCCGGAATCTGCTCTGGCAGGGGTCTTCCACAGGCCGCAGTCTCCATCAGTGCAGGTCCACCTGCTCCACCGTGGTCTCCTCCACGGGCTGCAGCGCGGAACCCTGCTCCACTGTGGTACTCCATAGGCTGCAGGGGGACAGCCTGCTTCATCATGGTCCTCACCACAGGCCGCAGGGGACTTCTGCTCCGGCGCCTGGAGCACCTCTCCCCCTTCTTCTTCACTGACCTTGGTGCCTGCAAGGCTGTTCCTCACTCCTCTCACTCTCCCAGCTGCTGTGTCGCAGCGTTTTTTTTTCCCCTGTCTTAAATATGCTCTCTCAGAGGCGCAAAACAACATCGCTTATTGGCTCAGCTCTGGTCAGCACCGGGGCCCTTACCAAACATGGGGCAGCTTCTAGATCCTTCTCACAGAAGGCACCCCTATGGCCCCCTGCTACCAAAACCTTGCCACATAAACCCACTACAGTAGGAGAGGTGTTCCAGCCATCTGAAGATTAGAGGATGGGAGAAGCCCTCTGGATGATCAGAGAGAATTCTTGTGGCCCTCATATGGACATGCTCTAACAGGTTTATGTCCTTCTTGTGCTGGGGGCCCCAGAGCTGAACACAGGGCTCCAGGTGGGGTCTCCCGAGAGAAGAGCAGAAGGGGAGAATCACCTTCCTCACCCTGCTGGCCATGCTGCTTTTGATGCAGCCCAGGATGTGGTTGGCTTCATGGGCTGCAAGATCCACTTGTCACCAAGTCTGTATTCATGTTTGGGATTGTCCCAACCCAGGCTCAGGACCTTGCACTTGACCTTGGTGAACCTCACGTTGTTTGCACGGGCCCACCTTTTGAGCTTGTCGAGGTCCCTCTGGATGGTATCCCTTCTGTACAGCATGTCAACTGCATTACACGGCTTGATGTCATCTCCAAACTTGCTGAGTTTGTGCTCAATTCCACTGTCCATGTCATCAACAGAGATGTTAAATAGTACTGATCTCAGTGCGGACACCTGGGGACATAATTTCTTACTGGTTTCTACCTGGACATCTAGCTGTTGACCGCAACTCTTTGAGTGTGACCATCCAGCCAATGTCTTATCCCCCGAGTTGTCCATGCATCAAATCTGCCTCTCTCCAATTTGGAGATCCTGAGGAACAGTGTCAAATGCTTTGCAACAGTCTGGGTATATGGTCTAAATTGCTCTTTCCCTATCCATCAGTGCTGTAACCCCATCATAGAAGGCCTCCAAATTAGGTAGGCACAATGTGCCTTTAGTGAAGCCACACTGGCTGTCACCAGTCGCCTCTGTTCTCCATCTGCCTTAGCAGAGTTTCCAGGAGGATCTGCTCTGTGATCTTGCCAGGCACAGCGGTGAGACTGATTAGCCTGTAGTTTCCCAGGTCCTTCTTTTTAAAAAATGGGAGCTATGTTTCCCCTCTTTCAGTCAGCAGGAACTTCACCAGACTACCATGACTTCTCAAATGTGATGGATAGTGGCTTAGCAACTTCATCTGCCAGTTTCCTCTGGACCCGTGGATGCATATCATCAGGTCCCATGGACTTGTGCACCTTTAGGTTCCTTAGATAGTCTCAGATCTGATTTTCTCCTACAGTCAGCATTATATCATTCTCCAAGTACCTGGCTTTGGATTCTGCAACTTGGGTGGTGTGGCTTGCCGGTGAAGACTGAGGCAAAGAAGTTGAGTTCTCCATGTTGATTGCAGCCAGGTCTCCTGTACCACTCATTGTGGGGTGCACAGTTTCTTTTATCTATCTGTATTGTCCTGTGAACTTGAAGAAACCTTTGGGTTATTTTTCACATCTTTGGCCAAGGTCAGCTCCATCTGTGCCTTGTTGTTCCTGGTACACTTCCAGTGTTCTCAGGCCATCTCTCTATAATCTTTCCAGGATGTGTATCTCCTGCCTGTGCACTTTGTTTTTGTTTTGAGTTTGGCTAAGAGGTTTTGACTTAGCTAAACTGGTCTCCTGTCTTCCCTGCCTGACTTCTTGTATGTCAGGATTGAGAGCTCTTGTGCCCTAAGAAAAATGTCTTCAAATATCTCCCAGCTCTCATTCTCCCTTTCATCTCTTATGGCAGTTTCCCAAGAGATCCCATGAACTAGTCCCCTAAACAGCCTAAAGTTTGCCTTTCTGAGGTTTAGGGTGTTGACTCTACTTTTTGCCTATCCTGTATCCCTCAAGATTGAGAATTCTGCCAGGACATGGTCACTACAGGCCAGGCTACCTTGAGCTGTCCCATAAATTCTTCCGCATTGATGAATAACAGGTCCGGCAACATCTCTCCTCTTGTTGGTCTTCCTATCATCTGTACCAGGAAGTTATCCTCAACACACTCCAGTAGTTTCCTTGACTGCTTGCAGTTTGGTGTGCCACTTTTCCAGCAGATGTCAGGTTGGTTGAAGTCCCCTAGCGGGGTCAGGGCCTGTGAGCATGATGTTTCCTGTTGCTGAAGAAAGAACTCATCAGCATCCTCTCCTTGATTGGGTGGCCTGTAGTAGACATAAACCACAAAATTTCCTTTGTTGCCTTAGTCTCTGTTTTTCATCCATAAGCTCTCAATCTGTGCGTTGCGTTGCTGTTCTCTGTGCAGTCAGTCCCATTTTTTTGCAGAGGGCATCTCCCATACCTTTCCTTCCTTGCCTGTCCCTTCTGAATAGTTTATAGCCATTGCTTGCTGCACTGCAATCATTTGATTCATGCCACCAAGTTTCTGTGACAGCAATCAAATTGCAGTTTTCCAGCTGGGCAGTGTCTATCAGCTCCTCTTGTTTGTTACCCTATGCTGTGTGCATTTGTGTATAGAGGCACTTCATTTGGGTCTTTGACTGCCTAACCTTTTTCACAGAGCCTGTTTTGGAGGGTTGGGAGGCATTCCTCACTACCCTGGTAGGTGCACTTTTTCACTCCGTTGCTTGTGTCATGCCCCATCCCACAGGTTTGACAGTAGGGGGTACAAGCACAAGGAGCAGGTTGGGTGAGTGACCATTTTCATGTTGCTTAACTAGAACTTTTAATTAGAAGATCCATAATGAGCCATTCACTTCACTGATTATTTCTGGAACCACATATGTTCACAGAGTTCCAGCATTAGTAGATATCAGTACTCAGTAGATCAGTTTTACCAGAGACAGGTTTAAGTTTATGAACTTCATTTAGAGAAGTTCATTTATGAGATTATTTATGAACTCAATTTAAGTTTATGAGCTATGTGCAGAAGCTTGCACTGGCCACTCAGTTTTCTGCTTCCTTACTGCTCTACGTTTAATTTCTGTGGTTACATTAATCTCAGTAAACCCCTTACAATGAGGGGATATACTAGTTATCTGCCTTCCCAAGGCAGTCAAGGGTCAATTCTTGAAGGACAAGAAAATCATCAGCAGAAGTCAACATGGATACACATTGGGGAAGTCATGCTTGATTAATATGATAAGCTTCTATGATGAAATGACCAACCTGATGGATGAGGGGAGAGCAGTGGGCATTATCTACCTGGACTTTTTAAGGCTTTTGACGCTGCCCCCCATAAGAACCTCGTAGAGAAGCTGCTGATGTATGGGTAGGATGGGCAGACAGTGAGGTGAATCAAAAACTGGCTGAATGGCTGGGCCCAGAGTGTGATGATAAGTGGTGTAAGTTCGAGTTGGAAGCCAGTAGCTGGCACTGTATGCCAGGGGTCAATACTGGGTCCAGTCCTGTTTTAGTGTTGTCATTAATGATCTAGATGATGGGGCAGAGTGTACCCTCAGCAAGTTTGCAGATGACAAAACCAGGAGGAGTGGCTGATAGGCCAGAGGGTTGTGCTGCCATTCAGAGGGACCTTTACAGGCTGGAGAAATGTGCTGTTGGATTAGGAGCCTCCCAGAGTTCAACAAGGGGAAGTGCCAAGTCCTGCCCCTGGGGAGAAACAACCCCAGGCACCAGGACATGCTGGGGGCCACCCAGCTGGAAAGCAACCTGGCAGAAAATGACTAGGGGGCCTGGTGGACGCCAAGTTGAACATGAGCCAGCAATGAGCCTTCGCTGTAAAGAAGGCCATCTGTACTCTTGGCTACATTAGGGAAAGAAAGTATTGCCAAGCAGGTTGAGGAAGGTGATCCTTCCCCTCTCTTCAGCACTTGTGAGGCCACACCTAGAGCACTGTGTCCAGTTCTGTGCTCCCCAGGGCAAGAGATTCATGGAGCTGCTGGAGAATATCCAGCAAAGGGTCATGAAAACAATAAAGGAAATTGAGCATCTGTCTTATGAGGAAAGGCTGAGAGAGCTGAAACTGTTCAGGCTGGAGAACAGAGTGCCTGAGAGGGAATCCTCAATATGTATAAATACCTGAATGGAGGGTGCAAAGAGGGTGGAGCCAGAATCTTTTTCAGTGGTGCCCAGTGCCAGGACAAGAGGCAGTGGGCACAAACTGAAACACAGGAGGTTCCCACTGAACATCAGGAAGCACTTTTCAACTGAGCAGTAGTAGCACAGGATGCCCGGAGGGGTTTTAGAGTCTCCCTTTTTGGAGATATTTAAAACCGTCTGGATGTGGTCCTGGGCAGGACCACATTAATTGGAGATCCCAGGCATTTCCTATAGTCATAGGAAAGCTCAGTTTTCCCTTTCTGAGAGAACAAATTGCAGGATCCAGAAACCTTGAGAAAGGACTGCAGAGACTACTAGGCTGTTCTCTGCCATGAGAATTTAGTGCAGTATAACCACCACTCTGGACAAAACAAAAGCACAGGCACGGGAAACTGGATGGCAGGTACAATCATTGCAAGTATTACAGGTATTAACATCCTCTGTTAAAGCATATGGTTTTTCCAAGGTGCTGATGGATCTCTTTATTACACAGGAGTTGTGAATTGGTGTTGTTAAGTCTGAACAGTGTCTAGAAGATTTCTCAATCTTTTATAATTTTTTTTTCCTGTGATTTATGTCACTTTCAGGTAAATGGAAGATTTGGAGACTAACTTAATCCAGACACGTAAAGCATGTAGAATAGAGCAAATGGTAGCGAAATGGCTTCATCGCTCCTGGGATGGTGCATCCAGGTAAACATTGTATTTGTTGATCAGCTTTGATCAGAGACAGCACAAGCTTGTTTCCAGTGAACATGGGAAGTCACAGGTTGCAGTTCTCACTCACTGTTTCAGTTCCTTCAAAATATGCATACTGCATTCCCTAGAAATAAGCAGTGTTTTCAAGCATCTCCCTCATTTTCCAGTGGGCCAAATGTTCCTTCTTTCACCCATTCCTATTTTGTGAACTACACCTGCAGAAACACAATACTGTTCAATGTGAAATGTGCTTCTCTTGAAGATGGGGTTGTAACTCTTGTGTCTTGCCATTGGCCCGGGTCTTAAGGACAAGGCAGTGTTGCATTTGCAAGAGATCCTGGCCCGTATCTGCTTTGCTTTTCTAAGGTCTGTGAATCAAAATTAAACTGGATGGAATCCTGGCAGGAGCTGAGAGCTGCAAATTCTCTCGCCACATTGCTGGGTAAAGGTGTTGCTTGGACCCATGGAGGTCAGGGCTTGCTGTGGGGCTCACCTGGAGTTCTCCTTCCATGCAACCACTGGACTGAGGTGGCTGAAAGAGTTGTGGCTGCAAGCGCCTGGTACCGCTGGCCTGTTATCTTCACATTTCCCTGGAGCCCAGGGGAGCACTGCTGGCCTGTCCACCATGGAGACACCCATGGGTACCCAAAAGAGTTCTGACCTCTCTGTATACTTGTACAACCCATTGAAATCGGGGGGCTGTGGAATCTAAGCCCCTTTGATAACATTTTTTCTGACTATATCTTAATTAATCACCAGTTTCTTGTCTCACAGTGGCAGAGTGCCTGTGACAAATGTCACCAGGGATGGCAGTGGCCAGCCTGCCAGCCATGTCAAGCTCACTGTCACAGTGTACAAAGACTTGGTCTTCCATCACTATGGCTTTGAGATTTGCCCAAACCTTCCTCTTACAATTGCATCTGTCACTGCAGGTAAGCACCATTTTCTTGTCCCTACAACCACATGTGAGAAGCCTGAGCTGTCCCAGTTGGCCTTTGTGATAAACTCCTGCCAGATGCCTATGGTTAGCACATGAACCTTGATCTCTGAGGAGAGAAAGCCTGTGTTCCTGTGACATGCAGAGTGCTTGAACATCTGTCTGATTTCTCACAGCACAGAGGAAATCTAAAACAGTGCCAGCTTCACCATGAATTGTTTGGTTGCACTCAGACACAGCTGATCTTGAGGGACACAAAGAGCTGCTTGAAAGCAAAGTTCTTTTTGGAGTTGAATCTGAAATGCCAAGGAAGAATTTTATCTAATCTTACAGTTCTTACTCTGCAGTGAGATCCTGTTGCCGAAAATGCTGTCTGGGCTTAACGCCCTATAACAGGGAGAGGATCACTGCTAGATACAGGCAGTCTAGCTGGAGTTCTGCTTAGGTCAAGCAAATCAATTCTTCCCCATAAGAAGTGACATAACTCTGCTTCTAAGGTGTTTTTTTTTTCTTCTAATAGATACACAAAAATCTTGCTTTGTTACCCCCATTGGCAACAGTCTGACAGCCAGAGGAAAAACTGCCCAAGCTGGACAGGTAGATGGTGTGGGAAAGGTAGCTGAAGAGTGGTCTGGGCTCTGACTCCAGCAGGCTATGTAGGCTGTGACATTCCCCCATGTAAAACCTGTGACTAAATTAGCTGGGAGTCTTGGGGGGTAAAAAGTGTAGAGGGAGTGTTTTCTGTTAGGCTCTTCTTTTTTCCTAATCTGAAAGCATCAGTGTTTTATTAAAACAGGCACAGAGAAACTTGTCCTTTTAAGTCTTGGCCATGGCTAAAAGCCCTGTGTTTATTTCCAGCCCTTTGTCTTTGTGTTCTGTGTTTTTCTGTGTGCCAGGGTGCCCAGGGGACAGGTGCTGGGTGCTAGTGTGCTGTGTGGGCAAACCTGTCTGGTGGAGAAATTAAATACCTTGACCGGTAGGCTCGTGGTAATGGAGCCAGGGGCTGCCTGCACACTCCTGCTCTTCAGACCAGAAGTCTACCTGCTCTGTAGCCCCTTGGGTCCTGCGGCTGTTAGTCTTTAGGAAACCTCTTTGTAGGTCCTCCCAGCAGCCAGTGTGGCGGAAAAGACCTCCTCCATGCTCTCCTGGGTGGCCAAGGGGCATCATCATGCCAGGAGCGTAGCCTGTCTCTCCCAGGGAGAGGTGTAGCAGGAAGTCTGGTGATCCCTCTCAATCATCCTGTGGCCTCCCAAGATCCTATGAACATCCCCACTATGCCCAAGGCACACAGTGCCTGTGAGTGCTGTGTAATGTTCTGTGACAATGGACAAGGCATGCACAAGAGGGTTGCTCAGTGGTTTGGTGGCCAGAGGGCAGCCCAGGCTAGGTGGTGTGAATACAGGCTGCGTGTACCAGCTGGCACCAGGGCCCCAAACCTCTTGGCCCCTTTTTATTTTGCCATACAGAGGGAGTTGCTGAGGCAAGCAGGTGGTGGGTGGGAAGAGGAGAGCTCAGTGTGCATCCCCCGGGCAGGAGGTCTGCCAGTGCATGACTAACAGTGTGCCAATTGTCCACAGGGAGCACTGCTGATGGGAAGCTGCTGCCTGGTGACCAGCTCCTCCGGATAAACTCCACCATGGTAGAGGACGTCCATTGAACAGGTAGCTGACATGATCAGGTACGGTCCTGCTCACCCTGTCCGGGCAAGGGGACGAGGGCGAAGAGTGGAGGTGTGGGAACCCACTTTCACCAGGGGTTACAATAGCGCGAGCAGCTGCTGACCCTGGCTGATTGCATCTGTCTCTGTTACAGGGAGGCTGGTGACGAGCTCTTCCTAACCGTCCTGCGCAGCATGTCAGTAAACGGCTTCTCAAGCACTCTCAGCAGCTCTGCTCCCCATCCTGGGCAGCCCTGGGAAGGTGGGGCAGATGGGCTGGCATGCAGGATGCATGGGCTTGACCAAAGCTGTGAGGGAGCTGCAAGGAACCGCTGCCTTTGTGCACACCTGTGCCTTTTGAAGAGCTTCTAGGGATAATCAGTGGTAATGCCTCACAGCTCCCCTGGTCAGGGGGCAAGAGTCCCCACAGAACCTGCCCCATGTGAGGGGCTCAGTGAGTGATTTGGAGCTGGAGGCAGCCTGCGAAGGGCTCAGGAGGTGTGCCTGGCCATGGTTCTGCATCAGCCCCCTGTGAGCCAGGAGGGCCTGGCCATGGGGAGGCCTCCCCCAAGGCCACAGGCATCTCGCCCAGCATGTCATGCCTGCCAGGAGCAGCGTGGGTGCTCCCCACGTGCTACAGCTGTCCTGGCCCCAGGGGGGTCAGGAAGCCTTCTACACCCCAGGACTTGTAAGGCAAATGCTGAGGCTGTGGAACCCCCCCCCCCCCCCCCCCCCATCCTTGAAAGCTCTTGAGGTTTTCTCAAACCTCGGGTGCTTCCTAGCACTCTTTCTGAGTGTGGGAAAAGTTTTATCCCATTTTCTCTGGGCTCTGCCTGCCTATTCATTACCACCTGAGGATTTCCCCTTGATAGTTCAGCAGGCCTTGTGACTGAGCTGAGCAAAGTGCTGGCCTATAAATTCCTCCCCTGCTCTTTACTCTTCCATCTCTCTCCTGAGCAAGCAAGCCTGCTTGTGCCGTCCGGGTTGTCCTTCCCTGATCTCTCTCTAGTAAGGTCTGGGACCTGGGTGTTGATCCTACTTTGGGAAGAGAAGCCAAGTTTTAGTACAAACTTCAGTGCTGGTTGCCCATTCCTATAGTGTAAAAATCACCAGCAGGGATGTACTGCCAGCATAATGTGTGTGCCAACGTAGATTTCAAAGTCTGTAAAAGCTGAGCTGCAAAGCAAGGACAAAATTGGGTTTGTGTGCTTTTTGGCTTCTTTTGATGTATGACAGTGGCCTGTAGGAGATTTTTTTTTTCCCTCTACCAAACATTTTGGGGAGTGATTTTTCATTTGATTGTTGTTGGACTTTTAAATTTAGATCTTAGAAACAAAAAAAATGTCTGGTCTCCTTCAGAATTGTTGCTGGAGCTCTCAGGCTTAAGGTTATGAGGTTTCTTGACCGTTTAGTGAAAATGCACTAAAGACAAAGCCTCTTAAATACCTTTTTCCTGCACAGAGTCTCCTAGGTGTTGTCATTGAACAGATGTGCACAAAGCCAAAGTAACAGAAAAGTGTTAGGCAAACCCCGTGAACAGTGGCTTCCTGTCTTTTGTTAATTTGATTTCCCATGTCCAGTACATCAGTCAGTCTTGCCAGTGCTTGGTCTAGCTTTGGAGATGGAAAAATGAAAGATGTACAAGACTTGAATGTCAGCCAGCAAGGGGAAATGCAACTGCTTTTCAGAGAAAAAGAGATTAGGAAAACCCTTTATGGGATTTGGAAAAACCCTTCACAGGCTTTCATGCATTGCTTTAGAAATAAATGGGACACAAATCCATTTTTGTCTTTTCCTTTGCAGGTCACTTTAAGGACACCTCCAAATACAGCCACAGTTTATCTCTTGGGTTTGGGGTTGGCTCTTGCCCCACTCTGAAGGCAGCTGTGCTTAGAGCTGAGAGGTAATGCCTCCCACCGATGGATATCAGACCCTCTGATGTGACTGCTCTGGCCACGCCAGACAGGATGTTCCAAGCTCTCCTGGGAGTAGCTGATGGGCATGATGCTCTCTGTGCCCTGGCAGTCTCTAGAAGGACTTGCAGTCAGGGCACAGAGACTCCTGCCCACCTCTCTTCCTCTGTCCTTGCCAAATGGGCTTGGAGCAAGATGATTCTGTGGCAGGCTGGGAGGCATTTGTGCCTCTGCTGAGACTGTGGTAAGTGCTCCACCTGGAAGCTGTTTGGGTGGATACTAAGAGATGCTGTCTCTGATCGCCTGTTGGCATCTCTGTAGGGAATATCATGGTTTACAAGAGGAGGGACCTATTGGTACAAAAACCTAGTGGTTCCTAAGCTCATGTTATCTCTTGTGAAAGTGTCATGGTTAAATTGTGGTTATGTGACAGCAGCATGATGACATCAAGTTGTCTTTTTAGCCTTGCAGTTTTCTTAAACACTTGCAATACGTCAGTATGCTCTAGAAATTGCATCAGTGCTGCAAAGTGCTGCATATACTGCTCTGTTCATGTGATACGTTGACAGAAGAGTTTTTGTCTATGACTTCAGGCACTCTGTGTGTGGCAGTTTATGGGATACTGTGTTTATATATACATATACCCATGCATATTTTCAGCATATATATATACATATACACCCATCGCAAGCCAGCCGTTGGGTTAACAGTTTTTCTGCAGGTTCCTGGTTTCATTGCAGGAGCTGGGCAGATGCTTAAACGCAGCAACTGTACAAATATGTAGTGAAATTGGTTGTGCACAGCATGTGACACCCTGCCGGCCCCCAGGTGCCCCGTTTATCCCCCCAGTGACATCGAGTGGGCCCCCGGGTGCCCCAATGGACACCACCCAGTGCCCCCCAGCGGGCCCCTGTGCGCCACGGCGGACTCCCCTCCCCCGGTGACCCCGGCAGGCCCCCGGGCGCCCCAGCGGACCCCCCCTGGTGAACCGCGGCAGACCTCGGGTGCCCCGGCGGCCCCCCCCGTGATACCCCCTGCGGGCTCCCGGGCGCCCAGGGGATCCCTCCCGGTGACCCCCGGCAGGCCCCCGGGTGCCCCAGTGGACCCGCCCCAGAGACCCCTGGCGGGCCCCCATGCGCCCCGGCGCTAACGCCCGGCGAACCCCAGTGGGCCCCCAGGCGCCCCGGCGGACATGCCCCAGTGAGCCCCGGCGGACCCGGCCCAGGGACCCCCGGTGGGCCACCGGGCGCCCCGGAGGATCCGCCCCAGTGAACCCCAGCGGGATCCCGGCCACCATGGCAGACCCGCCCCTGTGACACCCGGTGGGCCCGTGGGCACACCGGCGGACCCCCCCCCCCCGGTTAACGCTCATGGGTCCCCAGTCCCTCCGGCGGACATGCCCCGGTGACCCCCGGCGGACCCGCCCCGGTGACCCCTGGCAGGCCCCCGGACGCCTCGGTGGATATGCACCAGTGACCTCCGATGGGACACCGGGCGCCCCGGCGCACCTCCCCCCCCCGGTGACCCCTGGCGGAACCCCGGGCGCACCGGAACACCTGCCCCGGTGACCTCCCGCGGGCCCCTGGGTGCCACGGCAGACCCGCCCCGGAGAAGCCCGGCGGGCCCCAGGGCACCCGTGCGGACCTGCCCCAGTGATGCCCGGCGTGCCACCGGGCGCCCCGGCAGACGCAGCCCGGTGACCCCCGGCAGTCAACCGGGCGCCCCGGTGGACCCTCCCCAGTGATCCCCGGTGGGCCCCCAGGCACCCCAATGGACACCCCCCCCCCCCCCAGTTACAAGCCACGTACCCCGGGGCACCCGGGCGAACCCGCCCCGGTGACCCCTGGTTCACCCCCGAGTGCCCTGGCGGACATGCCCCAGTGACCCCCCGCGGGCCACCGGGCACCCCAGAGGACCCGCCCCGGTGGCCCCTGACGGGCCACCGGGTCCTGTGGAGTATCAGCCCCGGTGACCCTCGGCGGGGCCCCGGGCGCCCCAGCGGTCCTGCCCTGGTGAATCCCCACGGGCCCCCGGGCGCCCCAGAGGACTCGCCCTGGTGTGCCCCGGAGGGCCCCCGGGCGCCCCGGCAGACCCACCTCGGTGAACCCCGGCGGGCACGCGGGCACCCCAGTGGACCCGCCCCGGTAACCCCCGGCGGGCACCCGGGCGCCCCAGCGGACATGTCCTGGTGACCTCTGGCAGGCCCCGGGGTGCCACGGTGGACCGGTCCCTGTGACCCCCGGCGGGACCCAGGCACCCCAGCGGACCCCGCCCCGGTTACCGCCGGCGGGCCCATGGGTGCCCCTGCAGACCCGCGCCGGTGATCCCCACCTGGCCCACGGACTACCCGGAGGACCTGCCCCACGTGACCCCCGGCAGGCCCCCAGGTGCCCCAGAGGATCAGCCCCAGTGAACCCCAGCGGGACCCCAGCCACCATGGTGGACCCGCCCCAGTGACACCCGGCGGGCCCATGGGCACACCGGTGGACCCCCCCCCCCCCCCGGTTAACGCTCACAGGCCCCCAGTCCCTCCGGCGGACCCGCCCCAGTGACCCTTGGCGGGGCCCCGGACGCCCCGGCAGTCCCACCCTGGTGAACCCCCACGGACCCCCGGGGCGCCGCAGAGGACCCGCCCCGGTGACCCCCGGCAGGCACCCGGGCACCCCAACGGACATGCCCCGGTGACCTCTGGCAGGCCCCGGGGCGCTATGGTGGACCGGCCCCTGTGACCCCCGGCGGGACCCGGGTGCCCTGGCGGACCTCCCCCCGGTTACCCCCGGCGGGCCCCCGGGCGCACTGGCGTACGCCCCTCGGTGACCCCCAGAGGGCACCCGGGCGCCCCGGCGGACCCGCGCCGGTGACCCCCAGCAGGCCCCAGGTATCCTGGCGGACATGCCCCAGGGCCCCCCACGGGCCTCCGGGCGACCCTGGTGGACCCCCCCACCCCGGTCACCCCCGGCAGGCCCCCGGGTGCCCTGGCGGCCCCCCCCACCCCGGTCACCCCCAGCGGGCCCCCGGGCGCCCCGGCTAACCCACCCTGGTGACCCCCGGCAGGATCCTGGGCACCCCGGTGGGCCCCTGCGGTGGGCCCCTGCGGACCCGCCCCAGTGATCCCTGGCGGGCCCCCAGGCACCCTGGCAGACCCCCTCCCGCTGTTTACCGCCCATGGACCCCTGCGCACCCCGGCGAACCCGCCCCGGTGACCCCCGGAGGGCCCCCGGGCACCCTGGAGAACCCTCCCCCCCCGGTTACCGCCCACGGGCCCCCAGTTGCCCCGGCGGACATGCCCCGGTGAGCCCTGGAGGGCCCCTGGGCCCCCCGGCGGACCCGCCCCTGTGACACCCAGTGGGCCCCCGGGCGCGCTGGTGGACCCTCCCTGGTGACCCCCGACGGGCCCACAGGCGCCCCGGCAGACCTGCCCCGGTGAATCCTGGCGGGGCCCTGGACGCCCTGGCGGACCCGCTGTGGTGAGCAGCAGCGGGCCCCCGGGTGCCCCGGCGGACCCACCCCGGAGACCCCTGGGGGGCCCCCTGGTTCCCCGGCGGACCCGCCCCGGGGACATCCGGCGGGTGCCCTGACGAACCTGCCATGCGATACCCCTGGCGGGCCTCCGGGTGCCCCAGCGGATCCGCCCCAGAGACTGCCGGTGGGCCTCCGGGTGCCCCGGAGGACCCGCCCCGGTGACCCCCGGTGGGCCACAGTGTGCCCCGGTGGACCCCCCCCGGTTACCTCCCGCGGGCCCACGGGTGCCCTGGCGGACCCGCCCTGGTGACCCCGCCCCGGTGACCCCCCGCGGGCCCCCGGACACCCCGGCAGACCCCCCCCCAGCGACTCCCTGTAGTGGGTCGGGCTGTGATGTTAATTTTCCCTGCAGCAGCCCATACAGTGCTGTGCTCTGCACTTGTAGCTAAAACAGCAGTGGTATCACACCAGCGTTGTGTCTGCTGCTGAGCAGTGCTGGCACAGCATCAGGACTCTCGCTAACCCCCTCTCTCCTAGGGGGTGGGCAAAAATGTGAGAAAAGAAACATCACCAGGGCAGCTGACCTAAACCAACCAAAGGGATATTCCATACCATATGATGTCACACTCAGCAATAAAAGGTGGAAAAAGGAGGAAGAGGGGAGGGGTGGGCTCTCGTTGTGAAAATGTCTGTCCTCCCGAACACCGGCTACGTGCGTTGAGGCCCTGCTTCAAGGACGTGGTCAAGCATCGCTCATTTGTGGGAAGTAGAGAGTAATTTCTTTCCTCTGCACTTCCACATAGCCTTTACTTGTTTTGCTTTGTTTTCTCCCTTTCCCCCTCCCTTTTCCCCTTTCCCTTTTTTTTTCCCCCTTTAGTTAAAATGTTAATTGTTTAGATAAATTGTTTAGTTAAATTGTTTAATTAATAAAAATCTTTCCTTAATAATTATTTCTTTTTTTTCCCTTTAATTAGATCATCCTTATCTCAACCCGTGAGCTGTTCTTTCCTTTACTTCTTCCCCTCCTCACCTAAGGAGGGGGAGTGAGAGAGCGGTTGTGGTGTTCAGCTGCCTAGCACGGTAAAACCACCAAACTCCCGGCGGGCCCGCGGGCACCCCGGCGGACCCCCCCCCCACTGAACCCCTATGGGTCCCCAGGTGCCCCGGCGGACCCGCCCCGGTGACCCCATTTGGGCTCCCAGGCGCCCTGGAGGATCCGCCCTGGCGACCCCTGGTGGGCCCCCCCGCCGCCCCGGATGACCTGTCCCGTGACCCCCGGTGGGAC